>NC_081310.1:67934566-68534566 GCF_026419965.1 Kogia breviceps | reverse complement strand
ACATGGGCGTTGACCTTGGGAAAATCAAAAAATCAACCAGACACAGGGACCCCAAAGTTGAGGGCTGCTGTCTTGACAAGAACCTCCACTCCGGTACACGTTTCATATCCCAGGAAAGAGCCAAGTGGACAAGTGGACAAAGACAAGTGGACAAGTGGACAAGTGGTGCTACGTAGGTCCAATGGAGTGTCACTCAGCCATGAAATCCACGTCATGAGGCTGGTAGCAGCATCCTGAGTGGATTTAGGTACGATCATCCTCAGTGAAATAAGTCCCACAAAAAAAGAAACTTATGATATCACTTATCGAGGGAATGTAAAAATCGCTCCCCATGCACTGAATCCCCAAACAGAACAGAGTCAGGCTTTTAGAAAACACACTTATGCCTGCTTCAGGGGAAAGGTGAGGTGGGGTGACGCATAAAACTCGAGTTTGAAATGAGCACAGATACCCTTCCGAAAACCGAATATGGAATGGACACGACCTACTCCTTGCTCAATCAACTGGACTCACCAGACCCTGTTCATCGCACAAGTATCTATCCGACTAGTAAGCATCTTCAAAGCTAAGTCTTGATATCTCTGTGTAAGTGCATCAAGTGTGTGTAAAGCGGCCTAAAACCAGCAGGGAAAATCAGCTCAGACCCATTCTGAGGATACATTTCCAACATAAAGAAGAAACAAGCAGGGCAAAACAGAGAGAAATTCTTCCAAAATGCGTTCAGGGACTGGCATGCAACCAGGATTGACCACATCTACAGCCCCAGCGGCAGAAGACATAAGGCTGGACACTCTTGGGGCTGAGACGATTGGTGAGGTTGGGAAAGCAAATGCAGACCCTTGAAAGGAATCCTGCGTGCTCCCCATTCCATGGGTCCCAACTCTCAAGGGTCAACGCAATCTTCCGGCAGCGAAAGCACTCATTGGAAACCCAGCGGATGCTACACCGTGGGATCGGGAAAGCTTTCTGAAACTCACCTCAGTTTTCATCTCCTGGTGCTCGTGTTCTCCATTCAGGCCCCCTTACTAACAATCTCCCCACTTGGAGACTCGGCGCCTTTCCATGCCTCTTTCGTACCGTCTGCAATTTGTCCGCAGGATGAACTGCAAGAGGGGGAACCAATGAGAGACTCGCTGGAGGTGTTTGGTCGGGCACATGTCACTCTCATTTCCCATCACGAAGAAGAATTCACCAGCGGTTCAGCCTGCCACCCCGGATCGACAATAGGGCGTGAAGCCATCCAGCCGTGTTGCGTCCCCCTCCCAAAAAAGCGACTTGGGAAATGGAGCTCAGGGGCACTGCACTTCCCAAACCTGCAGAGTTCTAAACGATAACTATCGCCCCAAAATATATTGAGGTCAGGCTACGAAGAGGCGTTGAACGCAAGGCAGAATTGCAGGAAACGGATGTCAACGGCTACATCGGAATGGCCCCGATAGCACATGAAAAGCGCCAGAACGTGGACAATGATGCGGTTGGCCAAAAAGGGCGTATGCGTTTTTTCCTGAATATATTCAGGAAAAAACGCATACGCCCTTTTTGGCCAACCAAGCAACCTGGGAGAGCAAATCAGCACTACAAAGAAATCTCTCGCCCCCCCCCCACGGGGCAAAAGGGCCAGGCGAAAAAAGTCTAAAAACCAGAAAGGCAGGACAGCCCACGGAGTCAAGGGAGCCTTGTTAAGCTGATGGGCGGGATGTCAATGGCCAACAGCCAATCTTCACAAGTGTATCCTCTTTCCCAAACCATGTAAAACACAGAACCACAGAGCATAGGGCACTTCCACACATGGGCGTTGACCTTGGGAAAATCAAAAAATCAACCAGACACAGGGACCCCAAAGTTGAGGGCTGCTGTCTTGACAAGAACCTCCACTCCGGTACACGTTTCATATCCCAGGAAAGAGCCAAGTGGACAAGTGGACAAAGACAAGTGGACAAGTGGACAAGTGGTGCTACGTAGGTCCAATGGAGTGTCACTCAGCCATGAAATCCACGTCATGAGGCTGGTAGCAGCATCCTGAGTGGATTTAGGTACGATCATCCTCAGTGAAATAAGTCCCACAAAAAAAGAAACTTATGATATCACTTATCGAGGGAATGTAAAAATCGCTCCCCATGCACTGAATCCCCAAACAGAACAGAGTCAGGCTTTTAGAAAACACACTTATGCCTGCTTCAGGGGAAAGGTGAGGTGGGGTGACGCATAAAACTCGAGTTTGAAATGAGCACAGATACCCTTCCGAAAACCGAATATGGAATGGACACGACCTACTCCTTGCTCAATCAACTGGACTCACCAGACCCTGTTCATCGCACAAGTATCTATCCGACTAGTAAGCATCTTCAAAGCTAAGTCTTGATATCTCTGTGTAAGTGCATCAAGTGTGTGTAAAGCGGCCTAAAACCAGCAGGGAAAATCAGCTCAGACCCATTCTGAGGATACATTTCCAACATAAAGAAGAAACAAGCAGGGCAAAACAGAGAGAAATTCTTCCAAAATGCGTTCAGGGACTGGCATGCAACCAGGATTGACCACATCTACAGCCCCAGCGGCAGAAGACATAAGGCTGGACACTCTTGGGGCTGAGACGATTGGTGAGGTTGGGAAAGCAAATGCAGACCCTTGAAAGGAATCCTGCGTGCTCCCCATTCCATGGGTCCCAACTCTCAAGGGTCAACGCAATCTTCCGGCAGCGAAAGCACTCATTGGAAACCCAGCGGATGCTACACCGTGGGATCGGGAAAGCTTTCTGAAACTCACCTCAGTTTTCATCTCCTGGTGCTCGTGTTCTCCATTCAGGCCCCCTTACTAACAATCTCCCCACTTGGAGACTCGGCGCCTTTCCATGCCTCTTTCGTACCGTCTGCAATTTGTCCGCAGGATGAACTGCAAGAGGGGGAACCAATGAGAGACTCGCTGGAGGTGTTTGGTCGGGCACATGTCACTCTCATTTCCCATCACGAAGAAGAATTCACCAGAGGTTCAGCCTGCCACCCCGGATCGACAATAGGGCGTGAAGCCATCCAGCCGTGTTGCGTCCCCCTCCCAAAAAAGCGACTTGGGAAATGGAGCTCAGGGGCACTGCACTTCCCAAACCTGCAGAGTTCTAAACGATAACTATCGCCCCAAAATATATTGAGGTCAGGCTACGAAGAGGCGTTGAACGCAAGGCAGAATTGCAGGAAACGGATGTCAACGGCTACATCGGAATGGCCCCGATAGCACATGAAAAGCGCCAGAACGTGGACAATGATGCGGTTGGCCAAAAAGGGCGTATGCGTTTTTTCCTGAATATATTCAGGAAAAAACGCATACGCCCTTTTTGGCCAACCAAGCAACCTGGGAGAGCAAATCAGCACTACAAAGAAATCTCTCGCCCCCCCCCCACGGGGCAAAAGGGCCAGGCGAAAAAAGTCTAAAAACCAGAAAGGCAGGACAGCCCACGGAGTCAAGGGAGCCTTGTTAAGCTGATGGGCGGGATGTCAATGGCCAACAGCCAATCTTCACAAGTGTATCCTCTTTCCCAAACCATGTAAAACACAGAACCACAGAGCATAGGGCACTTCCACACATGGGCGTTGACCTTGGGAAAATCAAAAAATCAACCAGACACAGGGACCCCAAAGTTGAGGGCTGCTGTCTTGACAAGAACCTCCACTCCGGTACACGTTTCATATCCCAGGAAAGAGCCAAGTGGACAAGTGGACAAAGACAAGTGGACAAGTGGACAAGTGGTGCTATGTAGGTCCAATGGAGTGTCACTCAGCCATGAAATCCACGTCATGAGGCTGGTAGCAGCATCCTGAGTGGATTTAGGTACGATCATCCTCAGTGAAATAAGTCCCACAAAAAAAGAAACTTATGATATCACTTATCGAGGGAATGTAAAAATCGCTCCCCATGCACTGAATCCCCAAACAGAACAGAGTCAGGCTTTTAGAAAACACACTTATGCCTGCTTCAGGGGAAAGGTGAGGTGGGGTGACGCATAAAACTCGAGTTTGAAATGAGCACAGATACCCTTCCGAAAACCGAATATGGAATGGACACGACCTACTCCTTGCTCAATCAACTGGACTCACCAGACCCTGTTCATCGCACAAGTATCTATCCGACTAGTAAGCATCTTCAAAGCTAAGTCTTGATATCTCTGTGTAAGTGCATCAAGTGTGTGTAAAGCGGCCTAAAACCAGCAGGGAAAATCAGCTCAGACCCATTCTGAGGATACATTTCCAACATAAAGAAGAAACAAGCAGGGCAAAACAGAGAGAAATTCTTCCAAAATGCGTTCAGGGACTGGCATGCAACCAGGATTGACCACATCTACAGCCCCAGCGGCAGAAGACATAAGGCTGGACACTCTTGGGGCTGAGACGATTGGCGAGGTTGGGAAAGCAAATGCAGACCCTTGAAAGGAATCCTGCGTGCTCCCCATTCCATGGGTCCCAACTCTCCAGGTTCAACGCAATCTTCCGACAGCGAAAGCACTCATTGGAAACCCAGCGGATGCTACACCGTGGGATCGGGAAAGCTTTCTGAAACTCACCTCAGTTTTCATCTCCTGGTGCTCGTGTTCTCCATTCAGGCCCCCTTACTAACAATCTCCCCACTTGGAGACTCGGCGCCTTTCCATGCCTCTTTCGTACCGTCTGCAATTTGTCCGCAGGATGAACTGCAAGAGGGGGAACCAATGAGAGACTCGCTGGAGGTGTTTGGTCGGGCACATGTCACTCTCATTTCCCATCACGAAGAAGAATTCACCAGAGGTTCAGCCTGCCACCCCGGATCGACAATAGGGCGTGAAGCCATCCAGCCGTGTTGCGTCCCCCTCCCAAAAAAGCGACTTGGGAAATGGAGCTCAGGGGCACTGCACTTCCCAAACCTGCAGAGTTCTAAACGATAACTATCGCCCCAAAATATATTGAGGTCAGGCTACGAAGAGGCGTTGAACGCAAGGCAGAATTGCAGGAAACGGATGTCAACGGCTACATCGGAATGGCCCCGATAGCACATGAAAAGCGCCAGAACGTGGACAATGATGCGGTTGGCCAAAAAGGGCGTATGCGTTTTTTCCTGAATATATTCAGGAAAAAACGCATACGCCCTTTTTGGCCAACCAAGCAACCTGGGAGAGCAAATCAGCACTACAAAGAAATCTCTCGCCCCCCCCCCCACGGGGCAAAAGGGCCAGGCGAAAAAAGTCTAAAAACCAGAAAGGCAGGACAGCCCACGGAGTCAAGGGAGCCTTGTTAAGCTGATGGGCGGGATGTCAATGGCCAACAGCCAATCTTCACAAGTGTATCCTCTTTCCCAAACCATGTAAAACACAGAACCACAGAGCATAGGGCACTTCCACACATGGGCGTTGACCTTGGGAAAATCAAAAAATCAACCAGACACAGGGACCCCAAAGTTGAGGGCTGCTGTCTTGACAAGAACCTCCACTCCGGTACACGTTTCATATCCCAGGAAAGAGCCAAGTGGACAAGTGGACAAAGGCAAGTGGACAAGTGGACAAGTGGTGCTACGTAGGTCCAATGGAGTGTCACTCAGCCATGAAATCCACGTCATGAGGCTGGTAGCAGCATCCTGAGTGGATTTAGGTACGATCATCCTCAGTGAAATAAGTCCCACAAAAAAAGAAACTTATGATATCACTTATCGAGGGAATGTAAAAATCGCTCCCCATGCACTGAATCCCCAAACAGAACAGAGTCACGCTTTTAGAAAACACACTTATGCCTGCTTCAGGGGAAAGGTGAGGTGGGGTGACGCATAAAACTCGAGTTTGAAATGAGCACAGATACCCTTCCGAAAACCGAATATGGAATGGACACGACCTACTCCTTGCTCAATCAACTGGACTCACCAGACCCTGTTCATCGCACAAGTATCTATCCGACTAGTAAGCATCTTCAAAGCTAAGTCTTGATATCTCTGTGTAAGTGCATCAAGTGTGTGTCAAGCGGCCTAAAACCAGCAGGGAAAATCAGCTGAGACCCATTCTGAGGATACATTTCCAACATAAAGAAGAAACAAGCAGGGCAAAACAGAGAGAAATTCTTCCAAAATGCGTTCAGGGACTGGCATGCAACCAGGATTGACCACATCTACAGCCCCAGCGGCAGAAGACATAAGGCTGGACACTCTTGGGGCTGAGACGATTGGTGAGGTTGGGAAAGCAAATGCAGACCCTTGAAAGGAATCCTGCGTGCTCCCCATTCCATGGGTCCCAACTCTCCAGGTTCAACGCAATCTTCCGACAGCGAAAGCACTCATTGGAAACCCAGCGGATGCTACACCGTGGGATCGGGAAAGCTTTCTGAAACTCACCTCAGTTTTCATCTCCTGGTGCTCGTGTTCTCCATTCAGGCCCCCTTACTAACAATCTCCCCACTTGGAGACTCGGCGCCTTTCCATGCCTCTTTCGTACCGTCTGCAATTTGTCCGCAGGATGAACTGCAAGAGGGGGAACCAATGAGAGACTCGCTGGAGGTGTTTGGTCGGGCACATGTCACTCTCATTTCCCATCACGAAGAAGAATTCACCAGAGGTTCAGCCTGCCACCCCGGATCGACAATAGGGCGTGAAGCCATCCAGCCGTGTTGCGTCCCACTCACAAAAAAGCGACTTGGGAAATGGAGCTCAGGGGCACTGCACTTCCCAAACCTGCAGAGTTCTAAACGATAACTATCGCCCCAAAATATATTGAGGTCAGGCTACGAAGAGGCGCTGAACGCAAGGCAGAACTGCAGGAAACGGATGTCAACGGGTACATCGGAATGGCCCCGATAGCACATGAAAAGCGCCAGAACGTGGACAATGATGCGGTTGGCCAAAAAGGGCGTATGCGTTTTTTCCTGAATATATTCAGGAAAAAACGCATACGCCCTTTTTGGCCAACCAAGCAACCTGGGAGAGCAAATCAGCACTACAAAGAAATCTCTCGCCCCCCCCCACCGGGGCAAAAGGGCCAGGCGAAAAAAGTCTAAAAACCAGAAAGGCAGGACAGCCCACGGAGTCAAGGGAGCCTTGTTAAGCTGATGGGCGGGATGTCAATGGCCAACAGCCAATCTTCACAAGTGTATCCTCTTTCCCAAACCATGTAAAACACAGAACCACAGAGCATAGGGCACTTCCACACATGGGCGTTGACCTTGGGAAAATCAAAAAATCAACCAGACACAGGGACCCCAAAGTTGAGGGCTGCTGTCTTGACAAGAACCTCCACTCCGGTACACGTTTCATATCCCAGGAAAGAGCCAAGTGGACAAGTGGACAAAGACAAGTGGACAAGTGGACAAGTGGTGCTACGTAGGTCCAATGGAGTGTCACTCAGCCATGAAATCCAAGTCATGAGGCTGGTAGCAGCATCCTGAGTGGATTTAGGTACGATCATCCTCAGTGAAATAAGTCCCACAAAAAAAGAAACTTATGATATCACTTATCGAGGGAATGTAAAAATCGCTCCCCATGCACTGAATCCCCAAACAGAACAGAGTCAGGCTTTTAGAAAACACACTTATGCCTGCTTCAGGGGAAAGGTGAGGTGGGGTGACGCATAAAACTCGAGTTTGAAATGAGCACAGATACCCTTCCGAAAACCGAATATGGAATGGACACGACCTACTCCTTGCTCAATCAACTGGACTCACCAGACCCTGTTCATCGCACAAGTATCTATCCGACTAGTAAGCATCTTCAAAGCTAAGTCTTGATATCTCTGTGTAAGTGCATCAAGTGTGTGTAAAGCGGCCTAAAACCAGCAGGGAAAATCAGCTCAGACCCATTCTGAGGATACATTTCCAACATAAAGAAGAAACAAGCAGGGCAAAACAGAGAGAAATTCTTCCAAAATGCATTCAGGGACTGGCATGCAACCAGGATTGACCACATCTACAGCCCCAGCGGCAGAAGACATAAGGCTGGACAGTCTTGGGGCTGAGACGATTGGTGAGGTTGGGAAAGCAAATGCAGACCCTTGAAAGGAATCCTGCGTGCTCCCCATTCCATGGGTCCCAACTCTCCAGGTTCAACGCAATCTTCCGACAGCGAAAGCACTCATTGGAAACCCAGCGGATGCTACACCGTGGGATCGGGAAAGCTTTCTGAAACTCACCTCAGTTTTCATCTCCTGGTGCTCGTGTTCTCCATTCAGGCCCCCTTACTAACAATCTCCCCACTTGGAGACTCGGCGCCTTTCCATGCCTCTTTCGTACCGTCTGCAATTTGTCCGCAGGATGAACTGCAAGAGGGGGAACCAATGAGAGACTCGCTGGAGGTGTTTGGTCGGGCACATGTCACTCTCATTTCCCATCACGAAGAAGAATTCACCAGAGGTTCAGCCTGCCACCCCGGATCGACAATAGGGCGTGAAGCCATCCAGCCGTGTTGCGTCCCACTCACAAAAAAGCGACTTGGGAAATGGAGCTCAGGGGCACTGCACTTCCCAAACCTGCAGAGTTCTAAACGATAACTATCGCCCCAAAATATATTGAGGTCAGGCTACGAAGAGGCGCTGAACGCAAGGCAGAACTGCAGGAAACGGATGTCAACGGGTACATCGGAATGGCCCCGATAGGACATGAAAAGCGCCAGAACGTGGACAATGATGCGGTTGGCCAAAAAGGGCGTATGCGTTTTTTCCTGAATATATTCAGGAAAAAACGCATACGCCCTTTTTGGCCAACCAAGCAACCTGGGAGAGCAAATCAGCACTACAAAGAAATCTCTCGCCCCCCCCCCCCCGGGGCAAAACGGCCAGGCGAAAAAAGTCTAAAAACCAGAAAGGCAGGACAGCCCACGGAGTCAAGGGAGCCTTGTTAAGCTGATGGGCGGGATGTCAATGGCCAACAGCCAATCTTCACAAGTGTATCCTCTTTCCCAAACCATGTAAAACACAGAACCACAGAGCATAGGGCACTTCCACACATGGGCGTTGACCTTGGGAAAATCAAAAAATCAACCAGACACAGGGACCCCAAAGTTGAGGGCTGCTGTCTTGACAAGAACCTCCACTCCGGTACACGTTTCATATCCCAGGAAAGAGCCAAGTGGACAAGTGGACAAAGACAAGTGGACAAGTGGACAAGTGGTGCTACGTAGGTCCAATGGAGTGTCACTCAGCCATGAAATCCACGTCATGAGGCTGGTAGCAGCATCCTGAGTGGATTTAGGTACGATCATCCTCAGTGAAATAAGTCCCACAAAAAAAGAAACTTATGATATCACTTATCGAGGGAATGTAAAAATCGCTCCCCATGCACTGAATCCCCAAACAGAACAGAGTCAGGCTTTTAGAAAACACACTTATGCCTGCTTCAGGGGAAAGGTGAGGTGGGGTGACGCATAAAACTCGAGTTTGAAATGAGCACAGATACCCTTCCGAAAACCGAATATGGAATGGACACGACCTACTCCTTGCTCAATCAACTGGACTCACCAGACCCTGTTCATCGCACAAGTATCTATCCGACTAGTAAGCATCTTCAAAGCTAAGTCTTGATATCTCTGTGTAAGTGCATCAAGTGTGTGTAAAGCGGCCTAAAACCAGCAGGGAAAATCAGCTCAGACCCATTCTGAGGATACATTTCCAACATAAAGAAGAAACAAGCAGGGCAAAACAGAGAGAAATTCTTCCAAAATGCGTTCAGGGACTGGCATGCAACCAGGATTGACCACATCTACAGCCCCAGCGGCAGAAGACATAAGGCTGGACACTCTTGGGGCTGAGACGATTGGTGAGGTTGGGAAAGCAAATGCAGACCCTTGAAAGGAATCCTGCGTGCTCCCCATTCCATGGGTCCCAACTCTCCAGGTTCAACGCAATCTTCCGACAGCGAAAGCACTCATTGGAAACCCAGCGGATGCTACACCGTGGGATCGGGAAAGCTTTCTGAAACTCACCTCAGTTTTCATCTCCTGGTGCTCGTGTTCTCCATTCAGGCCCCCTTACTAACAATCTCCCCACTTGGAGACTCGGCGCCTTTCCATGCCTCTTTCGTACCGTCTGCAATTTGTCCGCAGGATGAACTGCAAGAGGGGGAACCAATGAGAGACTCGCTGGAGGTGTTTGGTCGGGCACATGTCACTCTCATTTCCCATCACGAAGAAGAATTCACCAGAGGTTCAGCCTGCCACCCCGGATCGACAATAGGGCGTGAAGCCATCCAGCCGTGTTGCGTCCCACTCACAAAAAAGCGACTTGGGAAATGGAGCTCAGGGGCACTGCACTTCCCAAACCTGCAGAGTTCTAAACGATAACTATCGCCCCAAAATATATTGAGGTCAGGCTACGAAGAGGCGCTGAACGCAAGGCAGAACTGCAGGAAACGGATGTCAACGGGTACATCGGAATGGCCCCGATAGCACATGAAAAGCGCCAGAACGTGGACAATGATGCGGTTGGCCAAAAAGGGCGTATGCGTTTTTTCCTGAATATATTCAGGAAAGAACGCATACGCCCTTTTTGGCCAACCAAGCAACCTGGGAGAGCAAATCAGCACTACAAAGAAATCTCTCGCCCCCCCCCCCCCCGGGGCAAAAGGGCCAGGCGAAAAAAGTCTAAAAACCAGAAAGGCAGGACAGCCCACGGAGTCAAGGGAGCCTTGTTAAGCTGATGGGCGGGATGTCAATGGCCAACAGCCAATCTTCACAAGTGTATCCTCTTTCCCAAACCATGTAAAACACAGAACCACAGAGCATAGGGCACTTCCACACATGGGCGTTGACCTTGGGAAAATCAAAAAATCAACCAGACACAGGGACCCCAAAGTTGAGGGCTGCTGTCTTGACAAGAACCTCCACTCCGGTACACGTTTCATATCCCAGGAAAGAGCCAAGTGGACAAGTGGACAAAGACAAGTGGACAAGTGGACAAGTGGTGCTACGTAGGTCCAATGGAGTGTCACTCAGCCATGAAATCCACGTCATGAGGCTGGTAGCAGCATCCTGAGTGGATTTAGGTACGATCATCCTCAGTGAAATAAGTCCCACAAAAAAAGAAACTTATGATATCACTTATCGAGGGAATGTAAAAATCGCTCCCCATGCACTGAATCCCCAAACAGAACAGAGTCAGGCTTTTAGAAAACACACTTATGCCTGCTTCAGGGGAAAGGTGAGGTGGGGTGACGCATAAAACTCGAGTTTGAAATGAGCACAGATACCCTTCCGAAAACCGAATATGGAATGGACACGACCTACTCCTTGCTCAATCAACTGGACTCACCAGACCCTGTTCATCGCACAAGTATCTATCCGACTAGTAAGCATCTTCAAAGCTAAGTCTTGATATCTCTGTGTAAGTGCATCAAGTGTGTGTAAAGCGGCCTAAAACCAGCAGGGAAAATCAGCTCAGACCCATTCTGAGGATACATTTCCAACATAAAGAAGAAACAAGCAGGGCAAAACAGAGAGAAATTCTTCCAAAATGCGTTCAGGGACTGGCATGCAACCAGGATTGACCACATCTACAGCCCCAGCGGCAGAAGACATAAGGCTGGACACTCTTGGGGCTGAGACGATTGGTGAGGTTGGGAAAGCAAATGCAGACCCTTGAAAGGAATCCTGCGTGCTCCCCATTCCATGGGTCCCAACTCTCCAGGTTCAACGCAATCTTCCGACAGCGAAAGCACTCATTGGAAACCCAGCGGATGCTACACCGTGGGATAGGGAAAGCTTTCTGAAACTCACCTCAGTTTTCATCTCCTGGTGCTCGTGTTCTCCATTCAGGCCCCCTTACTAACAATCTCCCCACTTGGAGACTCGGCGCCTTTCCATGCCTCTTTCGTACCGTCTGCAATTTGTCCGCAGGATGAACTGCAAGAGGGGGAACCAATGAGAGACTCGCTGGAGGTGTTTGGTCGGGCACATGTCACTCTCATTTCCCATCACGAAGAAGAATTCACCAGAGGTTCAGCCTGCCACCCCGGATCGACAATAGGGCGTGAAGCCATCCAGCCGTGTTGCGTCCCACTCACAAAAAAGCGACTTGGGAAATGGAGCTCAGGGGCACTGCACTTCCCAAACCTGCAGAGTTCTAAACGATAACTATCGCCCCAAAATATATTGAGGTCAGGCTACGAAGAGGCGCTGAACGCAAGGCAGAACTGCAGGAAACGGATGTCAACGGGTACATCGGAATGGCCCCGATAGCACATGAAAAGCGCCAGAACGTGGACAATGATGCGGTTGGCCAAAAAGGGCGTATGCGTTTTTTCCTGAATATATTCAGCAAAGAACGCATACGCCCTTTTTGGCCAACCAAGCAACCTGGGAGAGCAAATCAGCACTACAAAGAAATCTCTCGCCCCCCCCCCCCCGGGGCAAAAGGGCCAGGCGAAAAAAGTCTAAAAACCAGAAAGGCAGGACAGCCCACGGAGTCAAGGGAGCCTTGTTAAGCTGATGGGCGGGATGTCAATGGCCAACAGCCAATCTTCACAAGTGTATCCTCTTTCCCAAACCATGTAAAACACAGAACCACAGAGCATAGGGCACTTCCACACATGGGCGTTGACCTTGGGAAAATGAAAAAATCAACCAGACACAGGGACCCCAAAGTTGAGGGCTGCTGTCTTGACAAGAACCTCCACTCCGGTACACGTTTCATATCCCAGGAAAGAGCCAAGTGGACAAGTGGACAAAGACAAGTCGACAAGTGGACAAGTGGTGCTACGTAGGTCCAATGGAGTGTCACTCAGCCATGAAATCCACGTCATGAGGCTGGTAGCAGCATCCTGAGTGGATTTAGGTACGATCATCCTCAGTGAAATAAGTCCCACAAAAAAAGAAACTTATGATATCACTTATCGAGGGAATGTAAAAATCGCTCCCCATGCACTGAATCCCCAAACAGAACAGAGTCAGGCTTTTAGAAAACACACTTATGCCTGCTTCAGGGGAAAGGTGAGGTGGGGTGACGCATAAAACTCGAGTTTGAAATGAGCACAGATACCCTTCCGAAAACCGAATATGGAATGGACACGACCTACTCCTTGCTCAATCAACTGGACTCACCAGACCCTGTTCATCGCACAAGTATCTATCCGACTAGTAAGCATCTTCAAAGCTAAGTCTTGATATCTCTGTGTAAGTGCATCAAGTGTGTGTAAAGCGGCCTAAAACCAGCAGGGAAAATCAGCTCAGACCCATTCTGAGGATACATTTCCAACATAAAGAAGAAACAAGCAGGGCAAAACAGAGAGAAATTCTTCCAAAATGCGTTCAGGGACTGGCATGCAACCAGGATTGACCACATCTACAGCCCCAGCGGCAGAAGACATAAGGCTGGACACTCTTGGGGCTGAGACGATTGGTGAGGTTGGGAAAGCAAATGCAGACCCTTGAAAGGAATCCTGCGTGCTCCCCATTCCATGGGTCCCAACTCTCCAGGTTCAACGCAATCTTCCGACAGCGAAAGCACTCATTGGAAACCCAGCGGATGCTACACCGTGGGATAGGGAAAGCTTTCTGAAACTCACCTCAGTTTTCATCTCCTGGTGCTCGTGTTCTCCATTCAGGCCCCCTTACTAACAATCTCCCCACTTGGAGACTCGGCGCCTTTCCATGCCTCTTTCGTACCGTCTGCAATTTGTCCGCAGGATGAACTGCAAGAGGGGGAACCAATGAGAGACTCGCTGGAGGTGTTTGGTCGGGCACATGTCACTCTCATTTCCCATCACGAAGAAGAATTCACCAGAGGTTCAGCCTGCCACCCCGGATCGACAATAGGGCGTGAAGCCATCCAGCCGTGTTGCGTCCCCCTCCCAAAAAAGCGACTTGGGAAATGGAGCTCAGGGGCACTGCACTTCCCAAACCTGCAGAGTTCTAAACGATAACTATCGCCCCAAAATATATTGAGGTCAGGCTACGAAGAGGCGCTGAACGCAAGGCAGAACTGCAGGAAACGGATGTCAACGGGTACATCGGAATGGCCCCGATAGCACATGAAAAGCGCCAGAACGTGGACAATGATGCGGTTGGCCAAAAAGGGCGTATGCGTTTTTTCCTGAATATATTCAGGAAAGAACGCATACGCCCTTTTTGGCCAACCAAGCAACCTGGGAGAGCAAATCAGCACTACAAAGAAATCTCTCGCCCCCCCCCCCCCGGGGCAAAAGGGCCAGGCGAAAAAAGTCTAAAAACCAGAAAGGCAGGACAGCCCACGGAGTCAAGGGAGCCTTGTTAAGCTGATGGGCGGGATGTCAATGGCCAACAGCCAATCTTCACAAGTGTATCCTCTTTCCCAAACCATGTAAAACACAGAACCACAGAGCATAGGGCACTTCCACACATGGGCGTTGACCTTGGGAAAATGAAAAAATCAACCAGACACAGGGACCCCAAAGTTGAGGGCTGCTGTCTTGACAAGAACCTCCACTCCGGTACACGTTTCATATCCCAGGAAAGAGCCAAGTGGACAAGTGGACAAAGACAAGTGGACAAGTGGACAAGTGGTGCTACGTAGGTCCAATGGAGTGTCACTCAGCCATGAAATCCACGTCATGAGGCTGGTAGCAGCATCCTGAGTGGATTTAGGTACGATCATCCTCAGTGAAATAAGTCCCACAAAAAAAGAAACTTATGATATCACTTATCGAGGGAATGTAAAAATCGCTCCCCATGCACTGAATCCCCAAACAGAACAGAGTCAGGCTTTTAGAGAACACACTTATGCCTGCTTCAGGGGAAAGGTGAGGTGGGGTGACGCATAAAACTCGAGTTTGAAATGAGCACAGATACCCTTCCGAAAACCGAATATGGAATGGACACGACCTACTCCTTGCTCAATCAACTGGACTCACCAGACCCTCTTCATCGCACAAGTATCTATCCGACTAGTAAGCATCTTCAAAGCTAAGTCTTGATATCTCTGTGTAAGTGCATCAAGTGTGTGTAAAGCGGCCTAAAACCAGCAGGGAAAATCAGCTCAGACCCATTCTGAGGATACATTTCCAACATAAAGAAGAAACAAGCAGGGCAAAACAGAGAGAAATTCTTCCAAAATGCGTTCAGGGACTGGCATGCAACCAGGATTGACCACATCTACAGCCCCAGCGGCAGAAGACATAAGGCTGGACAGTCTTGGGGCTGAGACGATTGGTGAGGTTGGGAAAGCAAATGCAGACCCTTGAAAGGAATCCTGCGTGCTCCCCATTCCATGGGTCCCAACTCTCCAGGTTCAACGCAAGCTTCCGGCAGCGAAAGCACTCATTGGAAACCCAGCGGATGCTACACCGTGGGATCGGGAAAGCTTTCTGAAACTCACCTCAGTTCTCATCTCCTGGTGCTCGTGTTCTCCATTCAGGCCCCCTTACTAACAATCTCCCCACTTGGAGACTCGGCGCCTTTCCATGCCTCTTTCGTACCGTCTGCAATTTGTCCGCAGGATGAACTGCAAGAGGGGGAACCAATGAGAGACTCGCTGGAGGTGTTTGGTCGGGCACATGTCACTCTCATTTCCCATCACGAAGAAGAATTCACCAGAGGTTCAGCCTGCCACCCCGGATCGACAATAGGGCGTGAAGCCATCCAGCCGTGTTGCGTCCCCCTCCCAAAAAAGCGACTTGGGAAATGGAGCTCAGGGGCACTGCACTTCCCAAACCTGCAGAGTTCTAAACGATAACTATCGCCCCAAAATATATTGAGGTCAGGCTACGAAGAGGCGCTGAACGCAAGGCAGAACTGCAGGAAACGGATGTCAACGGGTACATCGGAATGGCCCCGATAGCACATGAAAAGCGCCAGAACGTGGACAATGATGCGGTTGGCCAAAAAGGGCGTATGCGTTTTTTCCTGAATATATTCAGGAAAAAACGCATACGCCCTTTTTGGCCAACCAAGCAACCTGGGAGAGCAAATCAGCACTACAAAGAAATCTCTCGCCCCCCCCCCCCCCCGGGGCAAAAGGGCCAGGCGAAAAAAGTCTAAAAACCAGAAAGGCAGGACAGCCCACGGAGTCAAGGGAGCCTTGTTAAGCTGATGGGCGGGATGTCAATGGCCAACAGCCAATCTTCACAAGTGTATCCTCTTTCCCAAACCATGTAAAACACAGAACCACAGAGCATAGGGCACTTCCACACATGGGCGTTGACCTT
This sequence comes from Kogia breviceps, assembly GCF_026419965.1. NCBI lineage: Eukaryota > Metazoa > Chordata > Mammalia > Artiodactyla > Physeteridae > Kogia > Kogia breviceps. The sequence goes on along the minus strand of NC_081310.1, from coordinate 68,518,466 downwards.
GGGAAAATCAAAAAATCAACCAGACACAGGGACCCCAAAGTTGAGGGCTGCTGTCTTGACAAGAACCTCCACTCCGGTACACGTTTCATATCCCAGGAAAGAGCCAAGTGGACAAGTGGACAAAGACAAGTGGACAAGTGGACAAGTGGTGCTACGTAGGTCCAATGGAGTGTCACTCAGCCATGAAATCCACGTCATGAGGCTGGTAGCAGCATCCTGAGTGGATTTAGGTACGATCATCCTCAGTGAAATAAGTCCCACAAAAAAAGAAACTTATGATATCTCTTATCGAGGGAATGTAAAAATCGCTCCCCATGCACTGAATCCCCAAACAGAACAGAGTCAGGCTTTTAGAAAACACACTTATGCCTGCTTCAGGGGAAAGGTGAGGTGGGGTGACGCATAAAACTCGAGTTTGAAATGAGCACAGATACCCTTCCGAAAACCGAATATGGAATGGACACGACCTACTCCTTGCTCAATCAACTGGACTCACCAGACCCTCTTCATCGCACAAGTATCTATCCGACTAGTAAGCATCTTCAAAGCTAAGTCTTGATATCTCTGTGTAAGTGCATCAAGTGGGTGTAAAGCGGCCTAAAAACAGCAGGGAAAATCAGCTCAGACCCATTCTGAGGATACATTTCCAACATAAAGAAGAAACAAGCAGGGCAAAACAGAGAGAAATTCTTCCAAAATGCGTTCAGGGACTGGCATGCAACCAGGATTGACCACATCTACAGCCCCAGCGGCAGAAGACATAAGGCTGGACAGTCTTGGGGCTGAGACGATTGGTGAGGTTGGGAAAGCAAATGCAGACCCTTGAAAGGAATCCTGCGTGCTCCCCATTCCATGGGTCCCAACTCTCAAGGCTCAACGCAATCTTCCGGCAGCGAAAGCACTCATTGGAAACCCAGCGGATGCTACACCGTGGGATCGGGAAAGCTTTCTGAAACTCACCTCAGTTCTCATCTCCTGGTGCTCGTGTTCTCCATTCAGGCCCCCTTACTAACAATCTCCCCACTTGGAGACTCGGCGCCTTTCCATGCCTCTTTCGTACCGTCTGCAATTTGTCCGCAGGATGAACTGCAAGAGGGGGAACCAATGAGAGACTCGCTGGAGGTGTTTGGTCGGGCACATGTCACTCTCATTTCCCATCACGAAGAAGAACTCACCAGAGGTTCAGCCTGCCACCCCGGATCGACAATAGGGCGTGAAGCCATCCAGCCGTGTTGCGTCCCCCTCCCAAAAAAGCGACTTGGGAAATGGAGCTCAGGGGCACTGCACTTCCCAAACCTGCAGAGTTCTAAACGATAACTATCGCCCCAAAATATATTGAGGTCAGGCTACGAAGAGGCGTTGAACGCAAGGCAGAATTGCAGGAAACGGATGTCAACGGCTACATCGGAATGGCCCCGATAGCACATGAAAAGCGCCAGAACGTGGACAATGATGCGGTTGGCCAAAAAGGGCGTATGCGTTTTTTCCTGAATATATTCAGGAAAAAACGCATACGCCCTTTTTGGCCAACCAAGCAACCTGGGAGAGCAAATCAGCACTACAAAGAAATCTCTCGCCCCCCCCCCCCACGGGGCAAAACGGCCAGGCGAAAAAAGTCTAAAAACCAGAAAGGCAGGACAGCCCACGGAGTCAAGGGAGCCTTGTTAAGCTGATGGGCGGGATGTCAATGGCCAACAGCCAATCTTCACAAGTGTATCCTCTTTCCCAAACCATGTAAAACACAGAACCACAGAGCATAGGGCACTTCCACACATGGGCGTTGACCTTGGGAAAATCAAAAAATCAACCAGACACAGGGACCCCAAAGTTGAGGGCTGCTGTCTTGACAAGAACCTCCACTCCGGTACACGTTTCATATCCCAGGAAAGAGCCAAGTGGACAAGTGGACAAAGACAAGTGGACAAGTGGACAAGTGGTGCTACGTAGGTCCAATGGAGTGTCACTCAGCCATGAAATCCACGTCATGAGGCTGGTAGCAGCATCCTGAGTGGATTTAGGTACGATCATCCTCAGTGAAATAAGTCCCACAAAAAAAGAAACTTATGATATCTCTTATCGAGGGAATGTAAAAATCGCTCCCCATGCACTGAATCCCCAAACAGAACAGAGTCACGCTTTTAGAAAACACACTTATGCCTGCTTCAGGGGAAAGGTGAGGTGGGGTGACGCATAAAACTCGAGTTTGAAATGAGCACAGATACCCTTCCGAAAACCGAATATGGAATGGACACGACCTACTCCTTGCTCAATCAACTGGACTCACCAGACCCTCTTCATCGCACAAGTATCTATCCGACTAGTAAGCATCTTCAAAGCTAAGTCTTGATATCTCTGTGTAAGTGCATCAAGTGGGTGTAAAGCGGCCTAAAAACAGCAGGGAAAATCAGCTCAGACCCATTCTGAGGATACATTTCCAACATAAAGAAGAAACAAGCAGGGCAAAACAGAGAGAAATTCTTCCAAAATGCGTTCAGGGACTGGCATGCAACCAGGATTGACCACATCTACAGCCCCAGCGGCAGAAGACATAAGGCTGGACACTCTTGGGGCTGAGACGATTGGTGAGGTTGGGAAAGCAAATGCAGACCCTTGAAAGGAATCCTGCGTGCTCCCCATTCCATGGGTCCCAACTCTCCAGGTTCAACGCAATCTTCCGACAGCGAAAGCACTCATTGGAAACCCAGCGGATGCTACACCGTGGGATCGGGAAAGCTTTCTGAAACTCACCTCAGTTTTCATCTCCTGGTGCTCGTGTTCTCCATTCAGGCCCCCTTACTAACAATCTCCCCACTTGGAGACTCGGCGCCTTTCCATGCCTCTTTCGTACCGTCTGCAATTTGTCCGCAGGATGAACTGCAAGAGGGGGAACCAATGAGAGACTCGCTGGAGGTGTTTGGTCGGGCACATGTCACTCTCATTTCCCATCACGAAGAAGAATTCACCAGAGGTTCAGCCTGCCACCCCGGATCGACAATAGGGCGTGAAGCCATCCAGCCGTGTTGCGTCCCACTCACAAAAAAGCGACTTGGGAAATGGAGCTCAGGGGCACTGCACTTCCCAAACCTGCAGAGTTCTAAACGATAACTATCGCCCCAAAATATATTGAGGTCAGGCTACGAAGAGGCGCTGAACGCAAGGCAGAACTGCAGGAAACGGATGTCAACGGGTACATCGGAATGGCCCCGATAGCACATGAAAAGCGCCAGAACGTGGACAATGATGCGGTTGGCCAAAAAGGGCGTATGCGTTTTTTCCTGAATATATTCAGGAAAGAACGCATACGCCCTTTTTGGCCAACCAAGCAACCTGGGAGAGCAAATCAGCACTACAAAGAAATCTCTCGCCCCCCCCCCCGGGGCAAAAGGGCCAGGCGAAAAAAGTCTAAAAACCAGAAAGGCAGGACAGCCCACGGAGTCAAGGGAGCCTTGTTAAGCTGATGGGCGGGATGTCAATGGCCAACAGCCAATCTTCACAAGTGTATCCTCTTTCCCAAACCATGTAAAACACAGAACCACAGAGCATAGGGCACTTCCACACATGGGCGTTGACCTTGGGAAAATGAAAAAATCAACCAGACACAGGGACCCCAAAGTTGAGGGCTGCTGTCTTGACAAGAACCTCCACTCCGGTACACGTTTCATATCCCAGGAAAGAGCCAAGTGGACAAGTGGACAAAGACAAGTGGACAAGTGGACAAGTGGTGCTACGTAGGTCCAATGGAGTGTCACTCAGCCATGAAATCCACGTCATGAGGCTGGTAGCAGCATCCTGAGTGGATTTAGGTACGATCATCCTCAGTGAAATAAGTCCCACAAAAAAAGAAACTTATGATATCACTTATCGAGGGAATGTAAAATTCGCACCCCATGCACTGAATCCCCAAACAGAACAGAGTCAGGCTTTTAGAAAACACACTTATGCCTGCTTCAGGGGAAAGGTGAGGTGGGGTGACGCATAAAACTCGAGTTTGAAATGAGCACAGATACCCTTCCGAAAACCGAATATGGAATGGACACGACCTACTCCTTGCTCAATCAACTGGACTCACCAGACCCTGTTCATCGCACAAGTATCTATCCGACTAGTAAGCATCTTCAAAGCTAAGTCTTGATATCTCTGTGTAAGTGCATCAAGTGTGTGTAAAGCGGCCTAAAACCAGCAGGGAAAATCAGCTCAGACCCATTCTGAGGATACATTTCCAACATAAAGAAGAAACAAGCAGGGCAAAACAGAGAGAAATTCTTCCAAAATGCGTTCAGGGACTGGCATGCAACCAGGATTGACCACATCTACAGCCTCAGCGGCAGAAGACATAAGGCTGGACACTCTTGGGGCTGAGACGATTGGTGAGGTTGGGAAAGCAAATGCAGACCCTTGAAAGGAATCCTGCGTGCTCCCCATTCCATGGTTCCCAACTCTCAAGGGTCAACGCAATCTTCCGGCAGCGAAAGCACTCATTGGAAACCCAGCGGATGCTACACCGTGGGATAGGGAAAGCTTTCTGAAACTCACCTCAGTTTTCATCTCCTGGTGCTCGTGTTCTCCATTCAGGCCCCCTTACTAACAATCTCCCCACTTGGAGACTCGGCGCCTTTCCATGCCTCTTTCGTACCGTCTGCAATTTGTCCGCAGGATGAACTGCAAGAGGGGGAACCAATGAGAGACTCGCTGGAGGTGTTTGGTCGGGCACATGTCACTCTCATTTCCCATCACGAAGAAGAATTCACCAGAGGTTCAGCCTGCCACCCCGGATCGACAATAGGGCGTGAAGCCATCCAGCCGTGTTGCGTCCCCCTCCCAAAAAAGCGACTTGGGAAATGGAGCTCAGGGGCACTGCACTTCCCAAACCTGCAGAGTTCTAAACGATAACTATCGCCCCAAAATATATTGAGGTCAGGCTACGAAGAGGCGTTGAACGCAAGGCAGAATTGCAGGAAACGGATGTCAACGGCTACATCGGAATGGCCCCGATAGCACATGAAAAGCGCCAGAACGTGGACAATGATGCGGTTGGCCAAAAAGGGCGTATGCGTTTTTTCCTGAATATATTCAGGAAAAAACGCATACGCCCTTTTTGGCCAACCAAGCAACCTGGGAGAGCAAATCAGCACTACAAAGAAATCTCTCGCCCCCCCCCCCCACGGGGCAAAAGGGCCAGGCGAAAAAAGTCTAAAAACCAGAAAGGCAGGACAGCCCACGGAGTCAAGGGAGCCTTGTTAAGCTGATGGGCGGGATGTCAATGGCCAACAGCCAATCTTCACAAGTGTATCCTCTTTCCCAAACCATGTAAAACACAGAACCACAGAGCATAGGGCACTTCCACACATGGGCGTTGACCTTGGGAAAATCAAAAAATCAACCAGACACAGGGACCCCAAAGTTGAGGGCTGCTGTCTTGACAAGAACCTCCACTCCGGTACACGTTTCATATCCCAGGAAAGAGCCAAGTGGACAAGTGGACAAAGACAAGTGGACAAGTGGACAAGTGGTGCTACGTAGGTCCAATGGAGTGTCACTCAGCCATGAAATCCACGTCATGAGGCTGGTAGCAGCATCCTGAGTGGATTTAGGTACGATCATCCTCAGTGAAATAAGTCCCACAAAAAAAGAAACTTATGATATCTCTTATCGAGGGAATGTAAAAATCGCTCCCCATGCACTGAATCCCCAAACAGAACAGAGTCAGGCTTTTAGAAAACACACTTATGCCTGCTTCAGGGGAAAGGTGAGGTGGGGTGACGCATAAAACTCGAGTTTGAAATGAGCACAGATACCCTTCCGAAAACCGAATATGGAATGGACACGACCTACTCCTTGCTCAATCAACTGGACTCACCAGACCCTGTTCATCGCACAAGTATCTATCCGACTAGTAAGCATCTTCAAAGCTAAGTCTTGATATCTCTGTGTAAGTGCATCAAGTGTGTGTAAAGCGGCCTAAAACGAGCAGGGAAAATCAGCTCAGACCCATTCTGAGGATACATTTCCAACATAAAGAAGAAACAAGCAGGGCAAAACAGAGAGAAATTCTTCCAAAATGCGTTCAGGGACTGGCATGCAACCAGGATTGACCACATCTACAGCCCCAGCGGCAGAAGACATAAGGCTGGACAGTCTTGGGGCTGAGACGATTGGTGAGGTTGGGAAAGCAAATGCAGACCCTTGAAAGGAATCCTGCGTGCTCCCCATTCCATGGGTCCCAACTCTCAAGGCTCAACGCAATCTTCCGGCAGCAAAAGCACTCATTGGAAACACAGCGGATGCTACACCGTGGGATCGGGAAAGCTTTCTGAAACTCACCTCAGTTTTCATCTCCTGGTGCTCGTGTTCTCCATTCAGGCCCCCTTACTAACAATCTCCCCACTTGGAGACTCGGCGCCTTTCCATGCCTCTTTCGTACCGTCTGCAATTTGTCCGCAGGATGAACTGCAAGAGGGGGAACCAATGAGAGACTCGCTGGAGGTGTTTGGTCGGGCACATGTCACTCTCATTTCCCATCACGAAGAAGAATTCACCAGAGGTTCAGCCTGCCACCCCGGATCGACAATAGGGCGTGAAGCCATCCAGCCGTGTTGCGTCCCCCTCCCAAAAAAGCGACTTGGGAAATGGAGCTCAGGGGCACTGCACTTCCCAAACCTGCAGAGTTCTAAACGATAACTATCGCCCCAAAATATATTGAGGTCAGGCTACGAAGAGGCGTTGAACGCAAGGCAGAATTGCAGGAAACGGATGTCAACGGCTACATCGGAATGGCCCCGATAGCACATGAAAAGCGCCAGAACGTGGACAATGATGCGGTTGGCCAAAAAGGGCGTATGCGTTTTTTCCTGAATATATTCAGGAAAAAACGCATACGCCCTTTTTGGCCAACCAAGCAACCTGGGAGAGCAAATCAGCACTACAAAGAAATCTCTCGCCCCCCCCACCACGGGGCAAAAGGGCCAGGCGAAAAAAGTCTAAAAACCAGAAAGGCAGGACAGCCCACGGAGTCAAGGGAGCCTTGTTAAGCTGATGGGCGGGATGTCAATGGCCAACAGCCAATCTTCACAAGTGTATCCTCTTTCCCAAACCATGTAAAACACAGAACCACAGAGCATAGGGCACTTCCACACATGGGCGTTGACCTTGGGAAAATCAAAAAATCAACCAGACACAGGGACCCCAAAGTTGAGGGCTGCTGTCTTGACAAGAACCTCCACTCCGGTACACGTTTCATATCCCAGGAAAGAGCCAAGTGGACAAGTGGACAAAGACAAGTGGACAAGTGGACAAGTGGTGCTACGTAGGTCCAATGGAGTGTCACTCAGCCATGAAATCCACGTCATGAGGCTGGTAGCAGCATCCTGAGTGGATTTAGGTACGATCATCCTCAGTGAAATAAGTCCCACAAAAAAAGAAACTTATGATATCTCTTATCGAGGGAATGTAAAAATCGCTCCCCATGCACTGAATCCCCAAACAGAACAGAGTCACGCTTTTAGAAAACACACTTATGCCTGCTTCAGGGGAAAGGTGAGGTGGGGTGACGCATAAAACTCGAGTTTGAAATGAGCACAGATACCCTTCCGAAAACCGAATATGGAATGGACACGACCTACTCCTTGCTCAATCAACTGGACTCACCAGACCCTGTTCATCGCACAAGTATCTATCCGACTAGTAAGCATCTTCAAAGCTAAGTCTTGATATCTCTGTGTAAGTGCATCAAGTGTGTGTAAAGCGGCCTAAAACCAGCAGGGAAAATCAGCTCAGACCCATTCGGAGGATACATTTCCAACATAAAGAAGAAACAAGCAGGGCAAAACAGAGAGAAATTCTTCCAAAATGCGTTCAGGGACTGGCATGCAACCAGGATTGACCACATCTACAGCCCCAGCGGCAGAAGACATAAGGCTGGACACTCTTGGGGCTGAGACGATTGGTGAGGTTGGGAAAGCAAATGCAGACCCTTGAAAGGAATCCTGCGTGCTCCCCATTCCATGGGTCCCAACTCTCCAGGTTCAACGCAATCTTCCGACAGCGAAAGCACTCATTGGAAACCCAGCGGATGCTACACCGTGGGATCGGGAAAGCTTTCTGAAACTCACCTCAGTTTTCATCTCCTGGTGCTCGTGTTCTCCATTCAGGCCCCCTTACTAACAATCTCCCCACTTGGAGACTCGGCGCCTTTCCATGCCTCTTTCGTACCGTCTGCAATTTGTCCGCAGGATGAACTGCAAGAGGGGGAACAAATGAGAGACTCGCTGGAGGTGTTTGGTCGGGCACATGTCACTCTCATTTCCCATCACGAAGAAGAATTCACCAGAGGTTCAGCCTGCCACCCCGGATCGACAATAGGGCGTGAAGCCATCCAGCCGTGTTGCGTCCCCCTCCCAAAAAAGCGACTTGGGAAATGGAGCTCAGGGGCACTGCACTTCCCAAACCTGCAGAGTTCTAAACGATAACTATCGCCCCAAAATATATTGAGGTCAGGCTACGAAGAGGCGCTGAACGCAAGGCAGAACTGCAGGAAACGGATGTCAACGGGTACATCGGAATGGCCCCGATAGCACATGAAAAGCGCCAGAACGTGGACAATGATGCGGTTGGCCAAAAAGGGCGTATGCGTTTTTTCCTGAATATATTCAGGAAAAAACGCATACGCCCTTTTTGGCCAACCAAGCAACCTGGGAGAGCAAATCAGCACTACAAAGAAATCTCTCGCCCCCCCCCCCCCCGGGGCAAAACGGCCAGGCGAAAAAAGTCTAAAAACCAGAAAGGCAGGACAGCCCACGGAGTCAAGGGAGCCTTGTTAAGCTGATGGGCGGGATGTCAATGGCCAACAGCCAATCTTCACAAGTGTATCCTCTTTCCCAAACCATGTAAAACACAGAACCACAGAGCATAGGGCACTTCCACACATGGGCGTTGACCTTGGGAAAATCAAAAAATCAACCAGACACAGGGACCCCAAAGTTGAGGGCTGCTGTCTTGACAAGAACCTCCACTCCGGTACACGTTTCATATCCCAGGAAAGAGCCAAGTGGACAAGTGGACAAAGACAAGTGGACAAGTGGACAAGTGGTGCTACGTAGGTCCAATGGAGTGTCACTCAGCCATGAAATCCACGTCATGAGGCTGGTAGCAGCATCCTGAGTGGATTTAGGTACGATCATCCTCAGTGAAATAAGTCCCACAAAAAAAGAAACTTATGATATCACTTATCGAGGGAATGTAAAAATCGCTCCCCATGCACTGAATCCCCAAACAGAACAGAGTCAGGCTTTTAGAAAACACACTTATGCCTGCTTCAGGGGAAAGGTGAGGTGGGGTGACGCATAAAACTCGAGTTTGAAATGAGCACAGATACCCTTCCGAAAACCGAATATGGAATGGACACGACCTACTCCTTGCTCAATCAACTGGACTCACCAGACCCTGTTCATCGCACAAGTATCTATCCGACTAGTAAGCATCTTCAAAGCTAAGTCTTGATATCTCTGTGTAAGTGCATCAAGTGTGTGTCAAGCGGCCTAAAACCAGCAGGGAAAATCAGCTCAGACCCATTCTGAGGATACATTTCCAACATAAAGAAGAAACAAGCAGGGCAAAACAGAGAGAAATTCTTCCAAAATGCGTTCAGGGACTGGCATGCAACCAGGATTGACCACATCTACAGCCCCAGCGGCAGAAGACATAAGGCTGGACACTCTTGGGGCTGAGACGATTGGTGAGGTTGGGAAAGCAAATGCAGACCCTTGAAAGGAATCCTGCGTGCTCCCCATTCCATGGGTCCCAACTCTCCAGGTTCAACGCAATCTTCCGACAGCGAAAGCACTCATTGGAAACCCAGCGGATGCTACACCGTGGGATCGGGAAAGCTTTCTGAAACTCACCTCAGTTTTCATCTCCTGGTGCTCGTGTTCTCCATTCAGGCCCCCTTACTAACAATCTCCCCACTTGGAGACTCGGCGCCTTTCCATGCCTCTTTCGTACCGTCTGCAATTTGTCCGCAGGATGAACTGCAAGAGGGGGAACCAATGAGAGACTCGCTGGAGGTGTTTGGTCGGGCACATGTCACTCTCATTTCCCATCACGAAGAAGAATTCACCAGAGGTTCAGCCTGCCACCCCGGATCGACAATAGGGCGTGAAGCCATCCAGCCGTGTTGCGTCCCACTCACAAAAAAGCGACTTGGGAAATGGAGCTCAGGGGCACTGCACTTCCCAAACCTGCAGAGTTCTAAACGATAACTATCGCCCCAAAATATATTGAGGTCTGGCTACGAAGAGGCGCTGAACGCAAGGCAGAACTGCAGGAAACGGATGTCAACGGGTACATCGGAATGGCCCCGATAGCACATGAAAAGCGCCAGAACGTGGACAATGATGCGGTTGGCCAAAAAGGGCGTATGCGTTTTTTCCTGAATATATTCAGGAAAAAACGCATACGCCCTTTTTGGCCAACCAAGCAACCTGGGAGAGCAAATCAGCACTACAAAGAAATCTCTCGCCCCCCCCCCCGGGGGGCAAAAGGGCCAGGCGAAAAAAGTCTAAAAACCAGAAAGGCAGGACAGCCCACGGAGTCAAGGGAGCCTTGTTAAGCTGATGGGCGGGATGTCAATGGCCAACAGCCAATCTTCACAAGTGTATCCTCTTTCCCAAACCATGTAAAACACAGAACCACAGAGCATAGGGCACTTCCACACATGGGCGTTGACCTTGGGAAAATGAAAAAATCAACCAGACACAGGGACCCCAAAGTTGAGGGCTGCTGTCTTGACAAGAACCTCCACTCCGGTACACGTTTCATATCCCAGGAAAGAGCCAAGTGGACAAGTGGACAAAGACAAGTGGACAAGTGGACAAGTGGTGCTACGTAGGTCCAATGGAGTGTCACTCAGCCATGAAATCCACGTCATGAGGCTGGTAGCAGCATCCTGAGTGGATTTAGGTACGATCATCCTCAGTGAAATAAGTCCCACAAAAAAAGAAACTTATGATATCACTTATCGAGGGAATGTAAAAATCGCTCCCCATGCACTGAATCCCCAAACAGAACAGAGTCACGCTTTTAGAAAACACACTTATGCCTGCTTCAGGGGAAAGGTGAGGTGGGGTGACGCATAAAACTCGAGTTTGAAATGAGCACAGATACCCTTCCGAAAACCGAATATGGAATGGACACGACCTACTCCTTGCTCAATCAACTGGACTCACCAGACCCTCTTCATCGCACAAGTATCTATCCGACTAGTAAGCATCTTAAAAGCTAAGTCTTGATATCTCTGTGTAAGTGCATCAAGTGTGTGTCAAGCGGCCTAAAACCAGCAGGGAAAATCAGCTCAGACCCATTCTGAGGATACATTTCCAACATAAAGAAGAAACAAGCAGGGCAAAACAGAGAGAAATTCTTCCAAAATGCGTTCAGGGACTGGCATGCAACCAGGATTGACCACATCTACAGCCCCAGCGGCAGAAGACATAAGGCTGGACACTCTTGGGGCTGAGACGATTGGTGAGGTTGGGAAAGCAAATGCAGACCCTTGAAAGGAATCCTGCGTGCTCCCCATTCCATGGGTCCCAACTCTCCAGGTTCAACGCAATCTTCCGACAGCGAAAGCACTCATTGGAAACCCAGCGGATGCTACACCGTGGGATCGGGAAAGCTTTCTGAAACTCACCTCAGTTTTCATCTCCTGGTGCTCGTGTTCTCCATTCAGGCCCCCTTACTAACAATCTCCCCACTTGGAGACTCGGCGCCTTTCCATGCCTCTTTCGTACCGTCTGCAATTTGTCCGCAGGATGAACTGCAAGAGGGGGAACCAATGAGAGACTCGCTGGAGGTGTTTGGTCGGGCACATGTCACTCTCATTTCCCATCACGAAGAAGAATTCACCAGAGGTTCAGCCTGCCACCCCGGATCGACAATAGGGCGTGAAGCCATCCAGCCGTGTTGCGTCCCACTCACAAAAAAGCGACTTGGGAAATGGAGCTCAGGGGCACTGCACTTCCCAAACCTGCAGAGTTCTAAACGATAACTATCGCCCCAAAATATATTGAGGTCAGGCTACGAAGAGGCGCTGAACGCAAGGCAGAACTGCAGGAAACGGATGTCAACGGGTACATCGGAATGGCCCCGATAGCACATGAAAAGCGCCAGAACGTGGACAATGATGCGGTTGGCCAAAAAGGGCGTATGCGTTTTTTCCTGAATATATTCAGGAAAAAACGCATACGCCCTTTTTGGCCAACCAAGCAACCTGGGAGAGCAAATCAGCACTACAAAGAAATCTCTCGCCCCCCCCCCCGGGGGCAAAAGGGCCAGGCGAAAAAAGTCTAAAAACCAGAAAGGCAGGACAGCCCACGGAGTCAAGGGAGCCTTGTTAAGCTGATGGGCGGGATGTCAATGGCCAACAGCCAATCTTCACAAGTGTATCCTCTTTCCCAAACCATGTAAAACACAGAACCACAGAGCATAGGGCACTTCCACACATGGGCGTTGACCTTGGGAAAATCAAAAAATCAACCAGACACAGGGACCCCAAAGTTGAGGGCTGCTGTCTTGACAAGAACCTCCACTCCGGTACACGTTTCATATCCCAGGAAAGAGCCAAGTGGACAAGTGGACAAAGACAAGTGGACAAGTGGACAAGTGGTGCTACGTAGGTCCAATGGAGTGTCACTCAGCCATGAAATCCACGTCATGAGGCTGGTAGCAGCATCCTGAGTGGATTTAGGTACGATCATCCTCAGTGAAATAAGTCCCACAAAAAAAGAAACTTATGATATCACTTATCGAGGGAATGTAAAAATCGCTCCCCATGCACTGAATCCCCAAACAGAACAGAGTCACGCTTTTAGAAAACACACTTATGCCTGCTTCAGGGGAAAGGTGAGGTGGGGTGACGCATAAAACTCGAGTTTGAAATGAGCACAGATACCCTTCCGAAAACCGAATATGGAATGGACACGACCTACTCCTTGCTCAATCAACTGGACTCACCAGACCCTGTTCATCGCACAAGTATCTATCCGACTAGTAAGCATCTTCAAAGCTAAGTCTTGATATCTCTGTGTAAGTGCATCAAGTGTGTGTAAAGCGGCCTAAAACCAGCAGGGAAAATCAGCTCAGACCCATTCGGAGGATACATTTCCAACATAAAGAAGAAACAAGCAGGGCAAAACAGAGAGAAATTCTTCCAAAATGCGTTCAGGGACTGGCATGCAACCAGGATTGACCACATCTACAGCCCCAGCGGCAGAAGACATAAGGCTGGACACTCTTGGGGCTGAGACGATTGGTGAGGTTGGGAAAGCAAATGCAGACCCTTGAAAGGAATCCTGCGTGCTCCCCATTCCATGGGTCCCAACTCTCAAGGGTCAACGCAATCTTCCGGCAGCGAAAGCACTCATTGGAAACCCAGCGGATGCTACACCGTGGGATCGGGAAAGCTTTCTGAAACTCACCTCAGTTTTCATCTCCTGGTGCTCGTGTTCTCCATTCAGGCCCCCTTACTAACAATCTCCCCACTTGGAGACTCGGCGCCTTTCCATGCCTCTTTCGTACCGTCTGCAATTTGTCCGCAGGATGAACTGCAAGAGGGGGAACCAATGAGAGACTCGCTGGAGGTGTTTGGTCGGGCACATGTCACTCTCATTTCCCATCACGAAGAAGAATTCACCAGAGGTTCAGCCTGCCACCCCGGATCGACAATAGGGCGTGAAGCCATCCAGCCGTGTTGCGTCCCCCTCCCAAAAAAGCGACTTGGGAAATGGAGCTCAGGGGCACTGCACTTCCCAAACCTGCAGAGTTCTAAACGATAACTATCGCCCCAAAATATATTGAGGTCAGGCTACGAAGAGGCGTTGAACGCAAGGCAGAATTGCAGGAAACGGATGTCAACGGCTACATCGGAATGGCCCCGATAGCACATGAAAAGCGCCAGAACGTGGACAATGATGCGGTTGGCCAAAAAGGGCGTATGCGTTTTTTCCTGAATATATTCAGGAAAAAACGCATACGCCCTTTTTGGCCAACCAAGCAACCTGGGAGAGCAAATCAGCACTACAAAGAAATCTCTCACCCCCCCCCGGGGCAAAAATGCCAGGCGAAAAAAGTCTAAAAACCAGAAAGACAGGACAGCCCACGGAGTCAAGGGAGCCTTGTTAAGCTGATGGGCGGGATGTCAATGGCCAACAGCCAATCTTCACAAGTGTATCCTCTTTCCCAAACCATGTAAAACACAGAACCACAGAGCATAGGGCACTTCCACACATGGGCGTTGACCTTGGGAAAATGAAAAAATCAACCAGACACAGGGACCCCAAAGTTGAGGGCTGCTGTCTTGACAAGAACCTCCACTCCGGTACACGTTTCATATCCCAGGAAAGAGCCAAGTGGACAAGTGGACAAAGACAAGTCGACAAGTGGACAAGTGGTGCTACGTAGGTCCAATGGAGTGTCACTCAGCCATGAAATCCACGTCATGAGGCTGGTAGCAGCATCCTGAGTGGATTTAGGTACGATCATCCTCAGTGAAATAAGTCCCACAAAAAAAGAAACTTATGATATCACTTATCGAGGGAATGTAAAAATCGCTCCCCATGCACTGAATCCCCAAACAGAACAGAGTCAGGCTTTTAGAAAACACACTTATGCCTGCTTCAGGGGAAAGGTGAGGTGGGGTGACGCATAAAACTCGAGTTTGAAATGAGCACAGATACCCTTCCGAAAACCGAATATGGAATGGACACGACCTACTCCTTGCTCAATCAACTGGACTCACCAGACCCTCTTCATCGCACAAGTATCTATCCGACTAGTAAGCATCTTCAAAGCTAAGTCTTGATATCTCTGTGTAAGTGCATCAAGTGTGTGTAAAGCGGCCTAAAACCAGCAGGGAAAATCAGCTCAGACCCATTCTGAGGATACATTTCCAACATAAAGAAGAAACAAGCAGGGCAAAACAGAGAGAAATTCTTCCAAAATGCGTTCAGGGACTGGCATGCAACCAGGATTGACCACATCTACAGCCCCAGCGGCAGAAGACATAAGGCTGGACACTCTTGGGGCTGAGACGATTGGTGAGGTTGGGAAAGCAAATGCAGACCCTTGAAAGGAATCCTGCGTGCTCCCCATTCCATGGGTCCCAACTCTCCAGGTTCAACGCAATCTTCCGACAGCGAAAGCACTCATTGGAAACCCAGCGGATGCTACACCGTGGGATCGGGAAAGCTTTCTGAAACTCACCTCAGTTTTCATCTCCTGGTGCTCGTGTTCTCCATTCAGGCCCCCTTACTAACAATCTCCCCACTTGGAGACTCGGCGCCTTTCCATGCCTCTTTCGTACCGTCTGCAATTTGTCCGCAGGATGAACTGCAAGAGGGGGAACCAATGAGAGACTCGCTGGAGGTGTTTGGTCGGGCACATGTCACTCTCATTTCCCATCACGAAGAAGAATTCACCAGAGGTTCAGCCTGCCACCCCGGATCGACAATAGGGCGTGAAGCCATCCAGCCGTGTTGCGTCCCACTCACAAAAAAGCGACTTGGGAAATGGAGCTCAGGGGCACTGCACTTCCCAAACCTGCAGAGTTCTAAACGATAACTATCGCCCCAAAATATATTGAGGTCAGGCTACGAAGAGGCGCTGAACGCAAGGCAGAACTGCAGGAAACGGATGTCAACGGGTACATCGGAATGGCCCCGATAGCACATGAAAAGCGCCAGAACGTGGACAATGATGCGGTTGGCCAAAAAGGGCGTATGCGTTTTTTCCTGAATATATTCAGGAAAAAACGCATACGCCCTTTTTGGCCAACCAAGCAACCTGGGAGAGCAAATCAGCACTACAAAGAAATCTCTCGCCCCCCCCCCCCGGGGCAAAACGGCCAGGCGAAAAAAGTCTAAAAACCAGAAAGGCAGGACAGCCCACGGAGTCAAGGGAGCCTTGTTAAGCTGATGGGCGGGATGTCAATGGCCAACAGCCAATCTTCACAAGTGTATCCTCTTTCCCAAACCATGTAAAACACAGAACCACAGAGCATAGGGCACTTCCACACATGGGCGTTGACCTTGGGAAAATCAAAAAATCAACCAGACACAGGGACCCCAAAGTTGAGGGCTGCTGTCTTGACAAGAACCTCCACTCCGGTACACGTTTCATATCCCAGGAAAGAGCCAAGTGGACAAGTGGACAAAGACAAGTGGACAAGTGGACAAGTGGTGCTACGTAGGTCCAATGGAGTGTCACTCAGCCATGAAATCCACGTCATGAGGCTGGTAGCAGCATCCTGAGTGGATTTAGGTACGATCATCCTCAGTGAAATAAGTCCCACAAAAAAAGAAACTTATGATATCTCTTATCGAGGGAATGTAAAAATCGCTCCCCATGCACTGAATCCCCAAACAGAACAGAGTCACGCTTTTAGAAAACACACTTATGCCTGCTTCAGGGGAAAGGTGAGGTGGGGTGACGCATAAAACTCGAGTTTGAAATGAGCACAGATACCCTTCCGAAAACCGAATATGGAATGGACACGACCTACTCCTTGCTCAATCAACTGGACTCACCAGACCCTGTTCATCGCACAAGTATCTATCCGACTAGTAAGCATCTTCAAAGCTAAGTCTTGATATCTCTGTGTAAGTGCATCAAGTGTGTGTAAAGCGGCCTAAAACCAGCAGGGAAAATCAGCTCAGACCCATTCTGAGGATACATTTCCAACATAAAGAAGAAACAAGCAGGGCAAAACAGAGAGAAATTCTTCCAAAATGCGTTCAGGGACTGGCATGCAACCAGGATTGACCACATCTACAGCCCCAGCGGCAGAAGACATAAGGCTGGACAGTCTTGGGGCCGAGACGATTGGTGAGGTTGGGAAAGCAAATGCAGACCCTTGAAAGGAATCCTGCGTGCTCCCCATTCCATGGGTCCCAACTCTCAAGGCTCAACGCAATCTTCCGGCAGCAAAAGCACTCATTGGAAACCCAGCGGATGCTACACCGTGGGATCGGGAAAGCTTTCTGAAACTCACCTCAGTTTTCATCTCCTGGTGCTCGTGTTCTCCATTCAGGCCCCCTTACTAACAATCTCCCCACTTGGAGACTCGGCGCCTTTCCATGCCTCTTTCGTACCGTCTGCAATTTGTCCGCAGGATGAACTGCAAGAGGGGGAACCAATGAGAGACTCGCTGGAGGTGTTTGGTCGGGCACATGTCACTCTCATTTCCCATCACGAAGAAGAATTCACCAGAGGTTCAGCCTGCCACCCCGGATCGACAATAGGGCGTGAAGCCATCCAGCCGTGTTGCGTCCCCCTCCCAAAAAAGCGACTTGGGAAATGGAGCTCAGGGGCACTGCACTTCCCAAACCTGCAGAGTTCTAAACGATAACTATCGCCCCAAAATATATTGAGGTCAGGCTACGAAGAGGCGTTGAACGCAAGGCAGAATTGCAGGAAACGGATGTCAACGGCTACATCGGAATGGCCCCGATAGCACATGAAAAGCGCCAGAACGTGGACAATGATGCGGTTGGCCAAAAAGGGCGTATGCGTTTTTTCCTGAATATATTCAGGAAAAAACGCATACGCCCTTTTTGGCCAACCAAGCAACCTGGGAGAGCAAATCAGCACTACAAAGAAATCTCTCGCCCCCCCCCCCCACGGGGCAAAAGGGCCAGGCGAAAAAAGTCTAAAAACCAGAAAGGCAGGACAGCCCACGGAGTCAAGGGAGCCTTGTTAAGCTGATGGGCGGGATGTCAATGGCCAACAGCCAATCTTCACAAGTGTATCCTCGTTCCCAAACCATGTAAAACACAGAACCACAGAGCATAGGGCACTTCCACACATGGGCGTTGACCTTGGGAAAATCAAAAAATCAACCAGACACAGGGACCCCAAAGTTGAGGGCTGCTGTCTTGACAAGAACCTCCACTCCGGTACACGTTTCATATCCCAGGAAAGAGCCAAGTGGACAAGTGGACAAAGACAAGTGGACAAGTGGACAAGTGGTGCTACGTAGGTCCAATGGAGTGTCACTCAGCCATGAAATCCACGTCATGAGGCTGGTAGCAGCATCCTGAGTGGATTTAGGTACGATCATCCTCAGTGAAATAAGTCCCACAAAAAAAGAAACTTATGATATCTCTTATCGAGGGAATGTAAAAATCGCTCCCCATGCACTGAATCCCCAAACAGAACAGAGTCACGCTTTTAGAAAACACACTTATGCCTGCTTCAGGGGAAAGGTGAGGTGGGGTGACGCATAAAACTCGAGTTTGAAATGAGCACAGATACCCTTCCGAAAACCGAATATGGAATGGACACGACCTACTCCTTGCTCAATCAACTGGACTCACCAGACCCTCTTCATCGCACAAGTATCTATCCGACTAGTAAGCATCTTAAAAGCTAAGTCTTGATATCTCTGTGTAAGTGCATCAAGTGTGTGTAAAGCGGCCTAAAACCAGCAGGGAAAATCAGCTCAGACCCATTCTGAGGATACATTTCCAACATAAAGAAGAAACAAGCAGGGCAAAACAGAGAGAAATTCTTCCAAAATGCGTTCAGGGACTGGCATGCAACCAGGATTGACCACATCTACAGCCCCAGCGGCAGAAGACATAAGGCTGGACACTCTTGGGGCTGAGACGATTGGTGAGGTTGGGAAAGCAAATGCAGACCCTTGAAAGGAATCCTGCGTGCTCCCCATTCCATGGGTCCCAACTCTCCAGGTTCAACGCAATCTTCCGACAGCGAAAGCACTCATTGGAAACCCAGCGGATGCTACACCGTGGGATCGGGAAAGCTTTCTGAAACTCACCTCAGTTTTCATCTCCTGGTGCTCGTGTTCTCCATTCAGGCCCCCTTACTAACAATCTCCCCACTTGGAGACTCGGCGCCTTTCCATGCCTCTTTCGTACCGTCTGCAATTTGTCCGCAGGATGAACTGCAAGAGGGGGAACCAATGAGAGACTCGCTGGAGGTGTTTGGTCGGGCACATGTCACTCTCATTTCCCATCACGAAGAAGAATTCACCAGAGGTTCAGCCTGCCACCCCGGATCGACAATAGGGCGTGAAGCCATCCAGCCGTGTTGCGTCCCACTCACAAAAAAGCGACTTGGGAAATGGAGCTCAGGGGCACTGCACTTCCCAAACCTGCAGAGTTCTAAACGATAACTATCGCCCCAAAATATATTGAGGTCAGGCTACGAAGAGGCGCTGAACGCAAGGCAGAACTGCAGGAAACGGATGTCAACGGGTACATCGGAATGGCCCCGATAGCACATGAAAAGCGCCAGAACGTGGACAATGATGCGGTTGGCCAAAAAGGGCGTATGCGTTTTTTCCTGAATATATTCAGGAAAAAACGCATACGCCCTTTTTGGCCAACCAAGCAACCTGGGAGAGCAAATCAGCACTACAAAGAAATCTCTCGCCCCCCCCCCCGGGGCAAAACGGCCAGGCGAAAAAAGTCTAAAAACCAGAAAGGCAGGACAGCCCACGGAGTCAAGGGAGCCTTGTTAAGCTGATGGGCGGGATGTCAATGGCCAACAGCCAATCTTCACAAGTGTATCCTCTTTCCCAAACCATGTAAAACACAGAACCACAGAGCATAGGGCACTTCCACACATGGGCGTTGACCTTGGGAAAATCAAAAAATCAACCAGACACAGGGACCCCAAAGTTGAGGGCTGCTGTCTTGACAAGAACCTCCACTCCGGTACACGTTTCATATCCCAGGAAAGAGCCAAGTGGACAAGTGGACAAAGACAAGTGGACAAGTGGACAAGTGGTGCTACGTAGGTCCAATGGAGTGTCACTCAGCCATGAAATCCACGTCATGAGGCTGGTAGCAGCATCCTGAGTGGATTTAGGTACGATCATCCTCAGTGAAATAAGTCCCACAAAAAAAGAAACTTATGATATCACTTATCGAGGGAATGTAAAAATCGCTCCCCATGCACTGAATCCCCAAACAGAACAGAGTCAGGCTTTTAGAAAACACACTTATGCCTGCTTCAGGGGAAAGGTGAGGTGGGGTGACGCATAAAACTCGAGTTTGAAATGAGCACAGATACCCTTCCGAAAACCGAATATGGAATGGACACGACCTACTCCTTGCTCAATCAACTGGACTCACCAGACCCTCTTCATCGCACAAGTATCTATCCGACTAGTAAGCATCTTCAAAGCTAAGTCTTGATATCTCTGTGTAAGTGCATCAAGTGTGTGTCAAGCGGCCTAAAACCAGCAGGGAAAATCAGCTCAGACCCATTCGGAGGATACATTTCCAACATAAAGAAGAAACAAGCAGGGCAAAACAGAGAGAAATTCTTCCAAAATGCGTTCAGGGACTGGCATGCAACCAGGATTGACCACATCTACAGCCCCAGCGGCAGAAGACATAAGGCTGGACACTCTTGGGGCTGAGACGATTGGTGAGGTTGGGAAAGCAAATGCAGACCCTTGAAAGGAATCCTGCGTGCTCCCCATTCCATGGGTCCCAACTCTCCAGGTTCAACGCAATCTTCCGACAGCGAAAGCACTCATTGGAAACCCAGCGGATGCTACACCGTGGGATCGGGAAAGCTTTCTGAAACTCACCTCAGTTTTCATCTCCTGGTGCTCGTGTTCTCCATTCAGGCCCCCTTACTAACAATCTCCCCACTTGGAGACTCGGCGCCTTTCCATGCCTCTTTCGTACCGTCTGCAATTTGTCCGCAGGATGAACTGCAAGAGGGGGAACCAATGAGAGACTCGCTGGAGGTGTTTGGTCGGGCACATGTCACTCTCATTTCCCATCACGAAGAAGAATTCACCAGCGGTTCAGCCTGCCACCCCGGATCGACAATAGGGCGTGAAGCCATCCAGCCGTGTTGCGTCCCACTCACAAAAAAGCGACTTGGGAAATGGAGCTCAGGGGCACTGCACTTCCCAAACCTGCAGAGTTCTAAACGATAACTATCGCCCCAAAATATATTGAGGTCAGGCTACGAAGAGGCGCTGAACGCAAGGCAGAACTGCAGGAAACGGATGTCAACGGGTACATCGGAATGGCCCCGATAGCACATGAAAAGCGCCAGAACGTGGACAATGATGCGGTTGGCCAAAAAGGGCGTATGCGTTTTTTCCTGAATATATTCAGGAAAAAACGCATACGCCCTTTTTGGCCAACCAAGCAACCTGGGAGAGCAAATCAGCACTACAAAGAAATCTCTCGCCCCCCCCCCCCGGGGGCAAAAGGGCCAGGCGAAAAAAGTCTAAAAACCAGAAAGGCAGGACAGCCCACGGAGTCAAGGGAGCCTTGTTAAGCTGATGGGCGGGATGTCAATGGCCAACAGCCAATCTTCACAAGTGTATCCTCTTTCCCAAACCATGTAAAACACAGAACCACAGAGCATAGGGCACTTCCACACATGGGCGTTGACCTTGGGAAAATCAAAAAATCAACCAGACACAGGGACCCCAAAGTTGAGGGCTGCTGTCTTGACAAGAACCTCCACTCCGGTACACGTTTCATATCCCAGGAAAGAGCCAAGTGGACAAGTGGACAAAGACAAGTGGACAAGTGGACAAGTGGTGCTACGTAGGTCCAATGGAGTGTCACTCAGCCATGAAATCCACGTCATGAGGCTGGTAGCAGCATCCTGAGTGGATTTAGGTACGATCATCCTCAGTGAAATAAGTCCCACAAAAAAAGAAACTTATGATATCACTTATCGAGGGAATGTAAAAATCGCTCCCCATGCACTGAATCCCCAAACAGAACAGAGTCACGCTTTTAGAAAACACACTTATGCCTGCTTCAGGGGAAAGGTGAGGTGGGGTGACGCATAAAACTCGAGTTTGAAATGAGCACAGATACCCTTCCGAAAACCGAATATGGAATGGACACGACCTACTCCTTGCTCAATCAACTGGACTCACCAGACCCTCTTCATCGCACAAGTATCTATCCGACTAGTAAGCATCTTCAAAGCTAAGTCTTGATATCTCTGTGTAAGTGCATCAAGTGTGTGTAAAGCGGCCTAAAACCAGCAGGGAAAATCAGCTCAGACCCATTCGGAGGATACATTTCCAACATAAAGAAGAAACAAGCAGGGCAAAACAGAGAGAAATTCTTCCAAAATGCGTTCAGGGACTGGCATGCAACCAGGATTGACCACATCTACAGCCCCAGCGGCAGAAGACATAAGGCTGGACACTCTTGGGGCTGAGACGATTGGTGAGGTTGGGAAAGCAAATGCAGACCCTTGAAAGGAATCCTGCGTGCTCCCCATTCCATGGGTCCCAACTCTCCAGGTTCAACGCAATCTTCCGACAGCGAAAGCACTCATTGGAAACCCAGCGGATGCTACACCGTGGGATCGGGAAAGCTTTCTGAAACTCACCTCAGTTTTCATCTCCTGGTGCTCGTGTTCTCCATTCAGGCCCCCTTACTAACAATCTCCCCACTTGGAGACTCGGCGCCTTTCCATGCCTCTTTCGTACCGTCTGCAATTTGTCCGCAGGATGAACTGCAAGAGGGGGAACCAATGAGAGACTCGCTGGAGGTGTTTGGTCGGGCACATGTCACTCTCATTTCCCATCACGAAGAAGAATTCACCAGAGGTTCAGCCTGCCACCCCGGATCGACAATAGGGCGTGAAGCCATCCAGCCGTGTTGCGTCCCACTCACAAAAAAGCGACTTGGGAAATGGAGCTCAGGGGCACTGCACTTCCCAAACCTGCAGAGTTCTAAACGATAACTATCGCCCCAAAATATATTGAGGTCAGGCTACGAAGAGGCGCTGAACGCAAGGGAGAACTGCAGGAAACGGATGTCAACGGGTACATCGGAATGGCCCCGATAGCACATGAAAAGCGCCAGAACGTGGACAATGATGCGGTTGGCCAAAAAGGGCGTATGCGTTTTTTCCTGAATATATTCAGGAAAAAACGCATACGCCCTTTTTGGCCAACCAAGCAACCTGGGAGAGCAAATCAGCACTACAAAGAAATCTCTCGCCCCCCCCCCCCCCCCCGGGGCAAAACGGCCAGGCGAAAAAAGTCTAAAAACCAGAAAGGCAGGACAGCCCACGGAGTCAAGGGAGCCTTGTTAAGCTGATGGGCGGGATGTCAATGGCCAACAGCCAATCTTCACAAGTGTATCCTCTTTCCCAAACCATGTAAAACACAGAACCACAGAGCATAGGGCACTTCCACACATGGGCGTTGACCTTGGGAAAATGAAAAAATCAACCAGACACAGGGACCCCAAAGTTGAGGGCTGCTGTCTTGACAAGAACCTCCACTCCGGTACACGTTTCATATCCCAGGAAAGAGCCAAGTGGACAAGTGGACAAAGACAAGTGGACAAGTGGACAAGTGGTGCTACGTAGGTCCAATGGAGTGTCACTCAGCCATGAAATCCACGTCATGAGGCTGGTAGCAGCATCCTGAGTGGATTTAGGTACGATCATCCTCAGTGAAATAAGTCCCACAAAAAAAGAAACTTATGATATCACTTATCGAGGGAATGTAAAAATCGCTCCCCATGCACTGAATCCCCAAACAGAACAGAGTCAGGCTTTTAGAAAACACACTTATGCCTGCTTCAGGGGAAAGGTGAGGTGGGGTGACGCATAAAACTCGAGTTTGAAATGAGCACAGATACCCTTCCGAAAACCGAATATGGAATGGACACGACCTACTCCTTGCTCAATCAACTGGACTCACCAGACCCTGTTCATCGCACAAGTATCTATCCGACTAGTAAGCATCTTCAAAGCTAAGTCTTGATATCTCTGTGTAAGTGCATCAAGTGTGTGTCAAGCGGCCTAAAACCAGCAGGGAAAATCAGCTCAGACCCATTCTGAGGATACATTTCCAACATAAAGAAGAAACAAGCAGGGCAAAACAGAGAGAAATTCTTCCAAAATGCGTTCAGGGACTGGCATGCAACCAGGATTGACCACATCTACAGCCCCAGCGGCAGAAGACATAAGGCTGGACACTCTTGGGGCTGAGACGATTGGTGAGGTTGGGAAAGCAAATGCAGACCCTTGAAAGGAATCCTGCGTGCTCCCCATTCCATGGGTCCCAACTCTCCAGGTTCAACGCAATCTTCCGACAGCGAAAGCACTCATTGGAAACCCAGCGGATGCTACACCGTGGGATCGGGAAAGCTTTCTGAAACTCACCTCAGTTTTCATCTCCTGGTGCTCGTGTTCTCCATTCAGGCCCCCTTACTAACAATCTCCCCACTTGGAGACTCGGCGCCTTTCCATGCCTCTTTCGTACCGTCTGCAATTTGTCCGCAGGATGAACTGCAAGAGGGGGAACCAATGAGAGACTCGCTGGAGGTGTTTGGTCGGGCACATGTCACTCTCATTTCCCATCACGAAGAAGAATTCACCAGAGGTTCAGCCTGCCACCCCGGATCGACAATAGGGCGTGAAGCCATCCAGCCGTGTTGCGTCCCACTCACAAAAAAGCGACTTGGGAAATGGAGCTCAGGGGCACTGCACTTCCCAAACCTGCAGAGTTCTAAACGATAACTATCGCCCCAAAATATATTGAGGTCAGGCTACGAAGAGGCGCTGAACGCAAGGCAGAACTGCAGGAAACGGATGTCAACGGGTACATCGGAATGGCCCCGATAGCACATGAAAAGCGCCAGAACGTGGACAATGATGCGGTTGGCCAAAAAGGGCGTATGCGTTTTTTCCTGAATATATTCAGGAAAAAACGCATACGCCCTTTTTGGCCAACCAAGCAACCTGGGAGAGCAAATCAGCACTACAAAGAAATCTCTCGCCCCCCCCCCCCCCCCCGGGGGCAAAAGGGCCAGGCGAAAAAAGTCTAAAAACCAGAAAGGCAGGACAGCCCACGGAGTCAAGGGAGCCTTGTTAAGCTGATGGGCGGGATGTCAATGGCCAACAGCCAATCTTCACAAGTGTATCCTCTTTCCCAAACCATGTAAAACACAGAACCACAGAGCATAGGGCACTTCCACACATGGGCGTTGACCTTGGGAAAATCAAAAAATCAACCAGACACAGGGACCCCAAAGTTGAGGGCTGCTGTCTTGACAAGAACCTCCACTCCGGTACACGTTTCATATCCCAGGAAAGAGCCAAGTGGACAAGTGGACAAAGACAAGTGGACAAGTGGACAAGTGGTGCTACGTAGGTCCAATGGAGTGTCACTCAGCCATGAAATCCACGTCATGAGGCTGGTAGCAGCATCCTGAGTGGATTTAGGTACGATCATCCTCAGTGAAATAAGTCCCACAAAAAAAGAAACTTATGATATCACTTATCGAGGGAATGTAAAAATCGCTCCCCATGCACTGAATCCCCAAACAGAACAGAGTCACGCTTTTAGAAAACACACTTATGCCTGCTTCAGGGGAAAGGTGAGGTGGGGTGACGCATAAAACTCGAGTTTGAAATGAGCACAGATACCCTTCCGAAAACCGAATATGGAATGGACACGACCTACTCCTTGCTCAATCAACTGGACTCACCAGACCCTCTTCATCGCACAAGTATCTATCCGACTAGTAAGCATCTTCAAAGCTAAGTCTTGATATCTCTGTGTAAGTGCATCAAGTGTGTGTAAAGCGGCCTAAAACCAGCAGGGAAAATCAGCTCAGACCCATTCGGAGGATACATTTCCAACATAAAGAAGAAACAAGCAGGGCAAAACAGAGAGAAATTCTTCCAAAATGCGTTCAGGGACTGGCATGCAACCAGGATTGACCACATCTACAGCCCCAGCGGCAGAAGACATAAGGCTGGACACTCTTGGGGCTGAGACGATTGGTGAGGTTGGGAAAGCAAATGCAGACCCTTGAAAGGAATCCTGCGTGCTCCCCATTCCATGGGTCCCAACTCTCAAGGGTCAACGCAATCTTCCGGCAGCGAAAGCACTCATTGGAAACCCAGCGGATGCTACACCGTGGGATCGGGAAAGCTTTCTGAAACTCACCTCAGTTTTCATCTCCTGGTGCTCGTGTTCTCCATTCAGGCCCCCTTACTAACAATCTCCCCACTTGGAGACTCGGCGCCTTTCCATGCCTCTTTCGTACCGTCTGCAATTTGTCCGCAGGATGAACTGCAAGAGGGGGAACCAATGAGAGACTCGCTGGAGGTGTTTGGTCGGGCACATGTCACTCTCATTTCCCATCACGAAGAAGAATTCACCAGAGGTTCAGCCTGCCACCCCGGATCGACAATAGGGCGTGAAGCCATCCAGCCGTGTTGCGTCCCCCTCCCAAAAAAGCGACTTGGGAAATGGAGCTCAGGGGCACTGCACTTCCCAAACCTGCAGAGTTCTAAACGATAACTATCGCCCCAAAATATATTGAGGTCAGGCTACGAAGAGGCGTTGAACGCAAGGCAGAATTGCAGGAAACGGATGTCAACGGCTACATCGGAATGGCCCCGATAGCACATGAAAAGCGCCAGAACGTGGACAATGATGCGGTTGGCCAAAAAGGGCGTATGCGTTTTTTCCTGAATATATTCAGGAAAAAACGCATACGCCCTTTTTGGCCAACCAAGCAACCTGGGAGAGCAAATCAGCACTACAAAGAAATCTCTCACCCCCCCCCGGGGCAAAAGGGCCAGGCGAAAAAAGTCTAAAAACCAGAAAGGCAGGACAGCCCACGGAGTCAAGGGAGCCTTGTTAAGCTGATGGGCGGGATGTCAATGGCCAACAGCCAATCTTCACAAGTGTATCCTCTTTCCCAAACCATGTAAAACACAGAACCACAGAGCATAGGGCACTTCCACACATGGGCGTTGACCTTGGGAAAATGAAAAAATCAACCAGACACAGGGACCCCAAAGTTGAGGGCTGCTGTCTTGACAAGAACCTCCACTCCGGTACACGTTTCATATCCCAGGAAAGAGCCAAGTGGACAAGTGGACAAAGACAAGTCGACAAGTGGACAAGTGGTGCTACGTAGGTCCAATGGAGTGTCACTCAGCCATGAAATCCACGTCATGAGGCTGGTAGCAGCATCCTGAGTGGATTTAGGTACGATCATCCTCAGTGAAATAAGTCCCACAAAAAAAGAAACTTATGATATCACTTATCGAGGGAATGTAAAAATCGCTCCCCATGCACTGAATCCCCAAACAGAACAGAGTCAGGCTTTTAGAAAACACACTTATGCCTGCTTCAGGGGAAAGGTGAGGTGGGGTGACGCATAAAACTCGAGTTTGAAATGAGCACAGATACCCTTCCGAAAACCGAATATGGAATGGACACGACCTACTCCTTGCTCAATCAACTGGACTCACCAGACCCTCTTCATCGCACAAGTATCTATCCGACTAGTAAGCATCTTAAAAGCTAAGTCTTGATATCTCTGTGTAAGTGCATCAAGTGTGTGTAAAGCGGCCTAAAACCAGCAGGGAAAATCAGCTCAGACCCATTCTGAGGATACATTTCCAACATAAAGAAGAAACAAGCAGGGCAAAACAGAGAGAAATTCTTCCAAAATGCGTTCAGGGACTGGCATGCAACCAGGATTGACCACATCTACAGCCCCAGCGGCAGAAGACATAAGGCTGGACACTCTTGGGGCTGAGACGATTGGTGAGGTTGGGAAAGCAAATGCAGACCCTTGAAAGGAATCCTGCGTGCTCCCCATTCCATGGGTCCCAACTCTCCAGGTTCAACGCAATCTTCCGACAGCGAAAGCACTCATTGGAAACCCAGCGGATGCTACACCGTGGGATCGGGAAAGCTTTCTGAAACTCACCTCAGTTTTCATCTCCTGGTGCTCGTGTTCTCCATTCAGGCCCCCTTACTAACAATCTCCCCACTTGGAGACTCGGCGCCTTTCCATGCCTCTTTCGTACCGTCTGCAATTTGTCCGCAGGATGAACTGCAAGAGGGGGAACCAATGAGAGACTCGCTGGAGGTGTTTGGTCGGGCACATGTCACTCTCATTTCCCATCACGAAGAAGAATTCACCAGAGGTTCAGCCTGCCACCCCGGATCGACAATAGGGCGTGAAGCCATCCAGCCGTGTTGCGTCCCACTCACAAAAAAGCGACTTGGGAAATGGAGCTCAGGGGCACTGCACTTCCCAAACCTGCAGAGTTCTAAACGATAACTATCGCCCCAAAATATATTGAGGTCAGGCTACGAAGAGGCGCTGAACGCAAGGCAGAACTGCAGGAAACGGATGTCAACGGGTACATCGGAATGGCCCCGATAGCACATGAAAAGCGCCAGAACGTGGACAATGATGCGGTTGGCCAAAAAGGGCGTATGCGTTTTTTCCTGAATATATTCAGGAAAAAACGCATACGCCCTTTTTGGCCAACCAAGCAACCTGGGAGAGCAAATCAGCACTACAAAGAAATCTCTCGCCCCCCCCCCCCCGGGGCAAAACGGCCAGGCGAAAAAAGTCTAAAAACCAGAAAGGCAGGACAGCCCACGGAGTCAAGGGAGCCTTGTTAAGCTGATGGGCGGGATGTCAATGGCCAACAGCCAATCTTCACAAGTGTATCCTCTTTCCCAAACCATGTAAAACACAGAACCACAGAGCATAGGGCACTTCCACACATGGGCGTTGACCTTGGGAAAATCAAAAAATCAACCAGACACAGGGACCCCAAAGTTGAGGGCTGCTGTCTTGACAAGAACCTCCACTCCGGTACACGTTTCATATCCCAGGAAAGAGCCAAGTGGACAAAGACGAGTGGACAAGTGGACAAAGACAAGTGGACAAGTGGACAAGTGGTGCTACGTAGGTCCAATGGAGTGTCACTCAGCCATGAAATCCACGTCATGAGGCTGGTAGCAGCATCCTGAGTGGATTTAGGTACGATCATCCTCAGTGAAATAAGTCCCACAAAAAAAGAAACTTATGATATCACTTATCGAGGGAATGTAAAAATCGCTCCCCATGCACTGAATCCCCAAACAGAACAGAGTCACGCTTTTAGAAAACACACTTATGCCTGCTTCAGGGGAAAGGTGAGGTGGGGTGACGCATAAAACTCGAGTTTGAAATGAGCACAGATACCCTTCCGAAAACCGAATATGGAATGGACACGACCTACTCCTTGCTCAATCAACTGGACTCACCAGACCCTGTTCATCGCACAAGTATCTATCCGACTAGTAAGCATCTTCAAAGCTAAGTCTTGATATCTCTGTGTAAGTGCATCAAGTGTGTGTAAAGCGGCCTAAAACCAGCAGGGAAAATCAGCTCAGACCCATTCTGAGGATACATTTCCAACATAAAGAAGAAACAAGCAGGGCAAAACAGAGAGAAATTCTTCCAAAATGCGTTCAGGGACTGGCATGCAACCAGGATTGACCACATCTACAGCCCCAGCGGCAGAAGACATAAGGCTGGACAGTCTTGGGGCTGAGACGATTGGTGAGGTTGGGAAAGCAAATGCAGACCCTTGAAAGGAATCCTGCGTGCTCCCCATTCCATGGGTCCCAACTCTCAAGGTTCAACGCAATCTTCCGGCAGCGAAAGCACTCATTGGAAACCCAGCGGATGCTACACCGTGGGATCGGGAAAGCTTTCTGAAACTCACCTCAGTTTTCATCTCCTGGTGCTCGTGTTCTCCATTCAGGCCCCCTTACTAACAATCTCCCCACTTGGAGACTCGGCGCCTTTCCATGCCTCTTTCGTACCGTCTGCAATTTGTCCGCAGGATGAACTGCAAGAGGGGGAACCAATGAGAGACTCGCTGGAGGTGTTTGGTCGGGCACATGTCACTCTCATTTCCCATCACGAAGAAGAATTCACCAGCGGTTCAGCCTGCCACCCCGGATCGACAATAGGGCGTGAAGCCATCCAGCCGTGTTGCGTCCCCCTCCCAAAAAAGCGACTTGGGAAATGGAGCTCAGGGGCACTGCACTTCCCAAACCTGCAGAGTTCTAAACGATAACTATCGCCCCAAAATATATTGAGGTCAGGCTACGAAGAGGCGCTGAACGCAAGGCAGAATTGCAGGAAACGGATGTCAACGGCTACATCGGAATGGCCCCGATAGCACATGAAAAGCGCCAGAACGTGGACAATGATGCGGTTGGCCAAAAAGGGCGAATGCGTTTTTTCCTGAATATATTCAGGAAAAAACGCATACGCCCTTTTTGGCCAACCAAGCAACCTGGGAGAGCAAATCAGCACTACAAAGAAATCTCTCGCCCCCCCCGGGGCAAAAGGGCCAGGCGAAAAAAGTCTAAAAACCAGAAAGGCAGGACAGCCCACGGAGTCAAGGGAGCCTTGTTAAGCTGATGGGCGGGATGTCAATGGCCAACAGCCAATCTTCACAAGTGTATCCTCTTTCCCAAACCATGTAAAACACAGAACCACAGAGCATAGGGCACTTCCACACATGGGCGTTGACCTTGGGAAAATCAAAAAATCAACCAGACACAGGGACCCCAAAGTTGAGGGCTGCTGTCTTGACAAGAACCTCCACTCCGGTACACGTTTCATATCCCAGGAAAGAGCCAAGTGGACAAGTGGACAAAGACAAGTGGACAAGTGGACAAGTGGTGCTACGTAGGTCCAATGGAGTGTCACTCAGCCATGAAATCCACGTCATGAGGCTGGTAGCAGCATCCTGAGTGGATTTAGGTACGATCATCCTCAGTGAAATAAGTCCCACAAAAAAAGAAACTTATGATATCACTTATCGAGGGAATGTAAAAATCGCTCCCCATGCACTGAATCCCCAAACAGAACAGAGTCACGCTTTTAGAAAACACACTTATGCCTGCTTCAGGGGAAAGGTGAGGTGGGGTGACGCATAAAACTCGAGTTTGAAATGAGCACAGATACCCTTCCGAAAACCGAATATGGAATGGACACGACCTACTCCTTGCTCAATCAACTGGACTCACCAGACCCTGTTCATCGCACAAGTATCTATCCGACTAGTAAGCATCTTCAAAGCTAAGTCTTGATATCTCTGTGTAAGTGCATCAAGTGTGTGTCAAGCGGCCTAAAACCAGCAGGGAAAATCAGCTCAGACCCATTCTGAGGATACATTTCCAACATAAAGAAGAAACAAGCAGGGCAAAACAGAGAGAAATTCTTCCAAAATGCGTTCAGGGACTGGCATGCAACCAGGATTGACCACATCTACAGCCCCAGCGGCAGAAGACATAAGGCTGGACACTCTTGGGGCTGAGACGATTGGTGAGGTTGGGAAAGCAAATGCAGACCCTTGAAAGGAATCCTGCGTGCTCCCCATTCCATGGGTCCCAACTCTCCAGGTTCAACGCAATCTTCCGACAGCGAAAGCACTCATTGGAAACCCAGCGGATGCTACACCGTGGGATCGGGAAAGCTTTCTGAAACTCACCTCAGTTTTCATCTCCTGGTGCTCGTGTTCTCCATTCAGGCCCCCTTACTAACAATCTCCCCACTTGGAGACTCGGCGCCTTTCCATGCCTCTTTCGTACCGTCTGCAATTTGTCCGCAGGATGAACTGCAAGAGGGGGAACCAATGAGAGACTCGCTGGAGGTGTTTGGTCGGGCACATGTCACTCTCATTTCCCATCACGAAGAAGAATTCACCAGAGGTTCAGCCTGCCACCCCGGATCGACAATAGGGCGTGAAGCCATCCAGCCGTGTTGCATCCCACTCACAAAAAAGCGACTTGGGAAATGGAGCTCAGGGGCACTGCACTTCCCAAACCTGCAGAGTTCTAAACGATAACTATCGCCCCAAAATATATTGAGGTCAGGCTACGAAGAGGCGCTGAACGCAAGGCAGAACTGCAGGAAACGGATGTCAACGGGTACATCGGAATGGCCCCGATAGCACAGGAAAAGCGCCAGAACGTGGACAATGATGCGGTTGGCCAAAAAGGGCGAATGCGTTTTTTCCTGAATATATTCAGGAAAAAACGCATACGCCCTTTTTGGCCAACCAAGCAACCTGGGAGAGCAAATCAGCACTACAAAGAAATCTCTCGCCCCCCCCCGGGGCAAAAGGGCCAGGCGAAAAAAGTCTAAAAACCAGAAAGGCAGGACAGCCCACGGAGTCAAGGGAGCCTTGTTAAGCTGATGGGCGGGATGTCAATGGCCAACAGCCAATCTTCACAAGTGTATCCTCTTTCCCAAACCATGTAAAACACAGAACCACAGAGCATAGGGCACTTCCACACATGGGCGTTGACCTTGGGAAAATGAAAAAATCAACCAGACACAGGGACCCCAAAGTTGAGGGCTGCTGTCTTGACAAGAACCTCCACTCCGGTACACGTTTCATATCCCAGGAAAGAGCCAAGTGGACAAGTGGACAAAGACAAGTGGACAAGTGGACAAGTGGTGCTACGTAGGTCCAATGGAGTGTCACTCAGCCATGAAATCCACGTCATGAGGCTGGTAGCAGCATCCTGAGTGGATTTAGGTACGATCATCCTCAGTGAAATAAGTCCCACAAAAAAAGAAACTTATGATATCACTTATCGAGGGAATGTAAAAATCGCTCCCCATGCACTGAATCCCCAAACAGAACAGAGTCACGCTTTTAGAAAACACACTTATGCCTGCTTCAGGGGAAAGGTGAGGTGGGGTGACGCATAAAACTCGAGTTTGAAATGAGCACAGATACCCTTCCGAAAACCGAATATGGAATGGACACGACCTACTCCTTGCTCAATCAACTGGACTCACCAGACCCTGTTCATCGCACAAGTATCTATCCGACTAGTAAGCATCTTCAAAGCTAAGTCTTGATATCTCTGTGTAAGTGCATCAAGTGTGTGTAAAGCGGCCTAAAACCAGCAGGGAAAATCAGCTCAGACCCATTCTGAGGATACATTTCCAACATAAAGAAGAAACAAGCAGGGCAAAACAGAGAGAAATTCTTCCAAAATGCGTTCAGGGACTGGCATGCAACCAGGATTGACCACATCTACAGCCCCAGCGGCAGAAGACATAAGGCTGGACACTCTTGGGGCTGAGACGATTGGTGAGGTTGGGAAAGCAAATGCAGACCCTTGAAAGGAATCCTGCGTGCTCCCCATTCCATGGGTCCCAACTCTCCAGGTTCAACGCAATCTTCCGACAGCGAAAGCACTCATTGGAAACCCAGCGGATGCTACACCGTGGGATCGGGAAAGCTTTCTGAAACTCACCTCAGTTTTCATCTCCTGGTGCTCGTGTTCTCTATTCAGGCCCCCTTACTAACAATCTCCCCACTTGGAGACTCGGCGCCTTTCCATGCCTCTTTCGTACCGTCTGCAATTTGTCCGCAGGATGAACTGCAAGAGGGGGAACCAATGAGAGACTCGCTGGAGGTGTTTGGTCGGGCACATGTCACTCTCATTTCCCATCACGAAGAAGAATTCACCAGAGGTTCAGCCTGCCACCCCGGATCGACAATAGGGCGTGAAGCCATCCAGCCGTGTTGCGTCCCACTCACAAAAAAGCGACTTGGGAAATGGAGCTCAGGGGCACTGCACTTCCCAAACCTGCAGAGTTCTAAACGATAACTATCGCCCCAAAATATATTGAGGTCAGGCTACGAACAGGCGCTGAACGCAAGGCAGAACTGCAGGAAACGGATGTCAACGGGTACATCGGAATGGCCCCGATAGCACAGGAAAAGCGCCAGAACGTGGACAATGATGCGGTTGGCCAAAAAGGGCGTATGCGTTTTTTCCTGAATATATTCAGGAAAAAACGCATACGCCCTTTTTGGCCAACCAAGCAACCTGGGAGAGCAAATCAGCACTACAAAGAAATCTCTCGCCCCCCCCCCCGGGGGCAAAAGGGCCAGGCGAAAAAAGTCTAAAAACCAGAAAGGCAGGACAGGCCACGGAGTCAAGGGAGCCTTGTTAAGCTGATGGGCGGGATGTCAATGGCCAACAGCCAATCTTCACAAGTGTATCCTCTTTCCCAAACCATGTAAAACACAGAACCACAGAGCATAGGGCACTTCCACACATGGGCGTTGACCTTGGGAAAATGAAAAAATCAACCAGACACAGGGACCCCAAAGTTGAGGGCTGCTGTCTTGACAAGAACCTCCACTCCGGTACACGTTTCATATCCCAGGAAAGAGCCAAGTGGACAAAGACGAGTGGACAAGTGGACAAAGACAAGTGGACAAGTGGACAAGTGGTGCTACGTAGGTCCAATGGAGTGTCACTCAGCCATGAAATCCACGTCATGAGGCTGGTAGCAGCATCCTGAGTGGATTTAGGTACGATCATCCTCAGTGAAATAAGTCCCACAAAAAAAGAAACTTATGATATCACTTATCGAGGGAATGTAAAAATCGCTCCCCATGCACTGAATCCCCAAACAGAACAGAGTCACGCTTTTAGAAAACACACTTATGCCTGCTTCAGGGGAAAGGTGAGGTGGGGTGACGCATAAAACTCGAGTTTGAAATGAGCACAGATACCCTTCCGAAAACCGAATATGGAATGGACACGACCTACTCCTTGCTCAATCAACTGGACTCACCAGACCCTGTTCATCGCACAAGTATCTATCCGACTAGTAAGCATCTTCAAAGCTAAGTCTTGATATCTCTGTGTAAGTGCATCAAGTGTGTGTAAAGCGGCCTAAAACCAGCAGGGAAAATCAGCTCAGACCCATTCTGAGGATACATTTCCAACATAAAGAAGAAACAAGCAGGGCAAAACAGAGAGAAATTCTTCCAAAATGCGTTCAGGGACTGGCATGCAACCAGGATTGACCACATCTACAGCCCCAGCGGCAGAAGACATAAGGCTGGACAGTCTTGGGGTGAGACGATTGGTGAGGTTGGGAAAGCAAATGCAGACCCTTGAAAGGAATCCTGCGTGCTCCCCATTCCATGGGTCCCAACTCTCAAGGTTCAACGCAATCTTCCGGCAGCGAAAGCACTCATTGGAAACCCAGCGGATGCTACACCGTGGGATCGGGAAAGCTTTCTGAAACTCACCTCAGTTTTCATCTCCTGGTGCTCGTGTTCTCCATTCAGGCCCCCTTACTAACAATCTCCCCACTTGGAGACTCGGCGCCTTTCCATGCCTCTTTCGTACCGTCTGCAATTTGTCCGCAGGATGAACTGCAAGAGGGGGAACCAATGAGAGACTCGCTGGAGGTGTTTGGTCGGGCACATGTCACTCTCATTTCCCATCACGAAGAAGAATTCACCAGCGGTTCAGCCTGCCACCCCGGATCGACAATAGGGCGTGAAGCCATCCAGCCGTGTTGCGTCCCCCTCCCAAAAAAGCGACTTGGGAAATGGAGCTCAGGGGCACTGCACTTCCCAAACCTGCAGAGTTCTAAACGATAACAATCGCCCCAAAATATATTGAGGTCAGGCTACGAAGAGGCGCTGAACGCAAGGCAGAATTGCAGGAAACGGATGTCAACGGCTACATCGGAATGGCCCCGATAGCACATGAAAAGCGCCAGAACGTGGACAATGATGCGGTTGGCCAAAAAGGGCGTATGCGTTTTTTCCTGAATATATTCAGGAAAAAACGCATACGCCCTTTTTGGCCAACCAAGCAACCTGGGAGAGCAAATCAGCACTACAAAGAAATCTCTCGCCCCCCCCGGGGCAAAAGGGCCAGGCGAAAAAAGTCTAAAAACCAGAAAGGCAGGACAGCCCACGGAGTCAAGGGAGCCTTGTTAAGCTGATGGGCGGGATGTCAATGGCCAACAGCCAATCTTCACAAGTGTATCCTCTTTCCCAAACCATGTAAAACACAGAACCACAGAGCATAGGGCACTTCCACACATGGGCGTTGACCTTGGGAAAATGAAAAAATCAACCAGACACAGGGACCCCAAAGTTGAGGGCTGCTGTCTTGACAAGAACCTCCACTCCGGTACACGTTTCATATCCCAGGAAAGAGCCAAGTGGACAAGTGGACAAAGACAAGTGGACAAGTGGACAAGTGGTGCTACGTAGGTCCAATGGAGTGTCACTCAGCCATGAAATCCACGTCATGAGGCTGGTAGCAGCATCCTGAGTGGATTTAGGTACGATCATCCTCAGTGAAATAAGTCCCACAAAAAAAGAAACTTATGATATCACTTATCGAGGGAATGTAAAAATCGCTCCCCATGCACTGAATCCCCAAACAGAACAGAGTCACGCTTTTAGAAAACACACTTATGCCTGCTTCAGGGGAAAGGTGAGGTGGGGTGACGCATAAAACTCGAGTTTGAAATGAGCACAGATACCCTTCCGAAAACCGAATATGGAATGGACACGACCTACTCCTTGCTCAATCAACTGGACTCACCAGACCCTGTTCATCGCACAAGTATCTATCCGACTAGTAAGCATCTTCAAAGCTAAGTCTTGATATCTCTGTGTAAGTGCATCAAGTGTGTGTAAAGCGGCCTAAAACCAGCAGGGAAAATCAGCTCAGACCCATTCTGAGGATACATTTCCAACATAAAGAAGAAACAAGCAGGGCAAAACAGAGAGAAATTCTTCCAAAATGCGTTCAGGGACTGGCATGCAACCAGGATTGACCACATCTACAGCCCCAGCGGCAGAAGACATAAGGCTGGACACTCTTGGGGCTGAGTCGATTGGTGAGGTTGGGAAAGCAAATGCAGACCCTTGAAAGGAATCCTGCGTGCTCCCCATTCCATGGGTCCCAACTCTCCAGGTTCAACGCAATCTTCCGGCAGCGAAAGCACTCATTGGAAACCCAGCGGATGCTACACCGTGGGATCGGGAAAGCTTTCTGAAACTCACCTCAGTTTTCATCTCCTGGTGCTCGTGTTCTCCATTCAGGCCCCCTTACTAACAATCTCCCCACTTGGAGACTCGGCGCCTTTCCATGCCTCTTTCGTACCGTCTGCAATTTGTCCGCAGGATGAACTGCAAGAGGGGGAACCAATGAGAGACTCGCTGGAGGTGTTTGGTCGGGCACATGTCACTCTCATTTCCCATCACGAAGAAGAATTCACCAGAGGTTCAGCCTGCCACCCCGGATCGACAATAGGGCGTGAAGCCATCCAGCCGTGTTGCATCCCACTCACAAAAAAGCGACTTGGGAAATGGAGCTCAGGGGCACTGCACTTCCCAAACCTGCAGAGTTCTAAACGATAACTATCGCCCCAAAATATATTGAGGTCAGGCTACGAAGAGGCGCTGAACGCAAGGCAGAACTGCAGGAAACGGATGTCAACGGGTACATCGGAATGGCCCCGATAGCACAGGAAAAGCGCCAGAACGTGGACAATGATGCGGTTGGCCAAAAAGGGCGAATGCGTTTTTTTCTGAATATATTCAGGAAAAAACGCATACGCCCTTTTTGGCCAACCAAGCAACCTGGGAGAGCAAATCAGCACTACAAAGAAATCTCTCGCCCCCCCCCCGGGGCAAAAGGGCCAGGCGAAAAAAGTCTAAAAACCAGAAAGGCAGGACAGCCCACGGAGTCAAGGGAGCCTTGTTAAGCTGATGGGCGGGATGTCAATGGCCAACAGCCAATCTTCACAAGTGTATCCTCTTTCCCAAACCATGTAAAACACAGAACCACAGAGCATAGGGCACTTCCACACATGGGCGTTGACCTTGGGAAAATGAAAAAATCAACCAGACACAGGGACCCCAAAGTTGAGGGCTGCTGTCTTGACAAGAACCTCCACTCCGGTACACGTTTCGTATCCCAGGAAAGAGCCAAGTGGACAAGTGGACAAAGACAAGTGGACAAGTGGACAAGTGGTGCTACGTAGGTCCAATGGAGTGTCACTCAGCCATGAAATCCACGTCATGAGGCTGGTAGCAGCATCCTGAGTGGATTTAGGTACGATCATCCTCAGTGAAATAAGTCCCACAAAAAAAGAAACTTATGATATCACTTATCGAGGGAATGTAAAAATCGCTCCCCATGCACTGAATCCCCAAACAGAACAGAGTCACGCTTTTAGAAAACACACTTATGCCTGCTTCAGGGGAAAGGTGAGGTGGGGTGACGCATAAAACTCGAGTTTGAAATGAGCACAGATACCCTTCCGAAAACCGAATATGGAATGGACACGACCTACTCCTTGCTCAATCAACTGGACTCACCAGACCCTGTTCATCGCACAAGTATCTATCCGACTAGTAAGCATCTTCAAAGCTAAGTCTTGATATCTCTGTGTAAGTGCATCAAGTGTGTGTAAAGCGGCCTAAAACCAGCAGGGAAAATCAGCTCAGACCCATTCTGAGGATACATTTCCAACATAAAGAAGAAACAAGCAGGGCAAAACAGAGAGAAATTCTTCCAAAATGCGTTCAGGGACTGGCATGCAACCAGGATTGACCACATCTACAGCCCCAGCGGCAGAAGACATAAGGCTGGACACTCTTGGGGCTGAGACGATTGGTGAGGTTGGGAAAGCAAATGCAGACCCTTGAAAGGAATCCTGCGTGCTCCCCATTCCATGGGTCCCAACTCTCCAGGTTCAACGCAATCTTCCGACAGCGAAAGCACTCATTGGAAACCCAGCGGATGCTACACCGTGGGATCGGGAAAGCTTTCTGAAACTCACCTCAGTTTTCATCTCCTGGTGCTCGTGTTCTCCATTCAGGCCCCCTTACTAACAATCTCCCCACTTGGAGACTCGGCGCCTTTCCATGCCTCTTTCGTACCGTCTGCAATTTGTCCGCAGGATGAACTGCAAGAGGGGGAACCAATGAGAGACTCGCTGGAGGTGTTTGGTCGGGCACATGTCACTCTCATTTCCCATCACGAAGAAGAATTCACCAGCGGTTCAGCCTGCCACCCCGGATCGACAATAGGGCGTGAAGCCATCCAGCCGTGTTGCGTCCCCCTCCCAAAAAAGCGACTTGGGAAATGGAGCTCAGGGGCACTGCACTTCCCAAACCTGCAGAGTTCTAAACGATAACAATCGCCCCAAAATATATTGAGGTCAGGCTACGAAGAGGCGCTGAACGCAAGGCAGAATTGCAGGAAACGGATGTCAACGGCTACATCGGAATGGCCCCGATAGCACATGAAAAGCGCCAGAACGTGGACAATGATGCGGTTGGCCAAAAAGGGCGTATGCGTTTTTTCCTGAATATATTCAGGAAAAAACGCATACGCCCTTTTTGGCCAACCAAGCAACCTGGGAGAGCAAATCAGCACTACAAAGAAATCTCTCGCCCCCCCCGGGGCAAAAGGGCCAGGCGAAAAAAGTCTAAAAACCAGAAAGGCAGGACAGCCCACGGAGTCAAGGGAGCCTTGTTAAGCTGATGGGCGGGATGTCAATGGCCAACAGCCAATCTTCACAAGTGTATCCTCTTTCCCAAACCATGTAAAACACAGAACCACAGAGCATAGGGCACTTCCACACATGGGCGTTGACCTTGGGAAAATCAAAAAATCAACCAGACACAGGGACCCCAAAGTTGAGGGCTGCTGTCTTGACAAGAACCTCCACTCCGGTACACGTTTCATATCCCAGGAAAGAGCCAAGTGGACAAGTGGACAAAGACAAGTGGACAAGTGGACAAGTGGTGCTACGTAGGTCCAATGGAGTGTCACTCAGCCATGAAATCCACGTCATGAGGCTGGTAGCAGCATCCTGAGTGGATTTAGGTACGATCATCCTCAGTGAAATAAGTCCCACAAAAAAAGAAACTTATGATATCACTTATCGAGGGAATGTAAAAATCGCTCCCCATGCACTGAATCCCCAAACAGAACAGAGTCAGGCTTTTAGAAAACACACTTATGCCTGCTTCAGGGGAAAGGTGAGGTGGGGTGACGCATAAAACTCGAGTTTGAAATGAGCACAGATACCCTTCCGAAAACCGAATATGGAATGGACACGACCTACTCCTTGCTCAATCAACTGGACTCACCAGACCCTGTTCATCGCACAAGTATCTATCCGACTAGTAAGCATCTTCAAAGCTAAGTCTTGATATCTCTGTGTAAGTGCATCAAGTGTGTGTAAAGCGGCCTAAAACCAGCAGGGAAAATCAGCTCAGACCCATTCTGAGGATACATTTCCAACATAAAGAAGAAACAAGCAGGGCAAAACAGAGAGAAATTCTTCCAAAATGCGTTCAGGGACTGGCATGCAACCAGGATTGACCACATCTACAGCCCCAGCGGCAGAAGACATAAGGCTGGACACTCTTGGGGCTGAGACGATTGGTGAGGTTGGGAAAGCAAATGCAGACCCTTGAAAGGAATCCTGCGTGCTCCCCATTCCATGGGTCCCAACTCTCCAGGTTCAACGCAATCTTCCGACAGCGAAAGCACTCATTGGAAACCCAGCGGATGCTACACCGTGGGATCGGGAAAGCTTTCTGAAACTCACCTCAGTTTTCATCTCCTGGTGCTCGTGTTCTCCATTCAGGCCCCCTTACTAACAATCTCCCCACTTGGAGACTCGGCGCCTTTCCATGCCTCTTTCGTACCGTCTGCAATTTGTCCGCAGGATGAACTGCAAGAGGGGGAACCAATGAGAGACTCGCTGGAGGTGTTTGGTCGGGCACATGTCACTCTCATTTCCCATCACGAAGAAGAATTCACCAGAGGTTCAGCCTGCCACCCCGGATCGACAATAGGGCGTGAAGCCATCCAGCCGTGTTGCATCCCACTCACAAAAAAGCGACTTGGGAAATGGAGCTCAGGGGCACTGCACTTCCCAAACCTGCAGAGTTCTAAACGATAACTATCGCCCCAAAATATATTGAGGTCAGGCTACGAAGAGGCGCTGAACGCAAGGCAGAACTGCAGGAAACGGATGTCAACGGGTACATCGGAATGGCCCCGATAGCACAGGAAAAGCGCCAGAACGTGGACAATGATGCGGTTGGCCAAAAAGGGCGAATGCGTTTTTTCCTGAATATATTCAGGAAAAAACGCATACGCCCTTTTTGGCCAACCAAGCAACCTGGGAGAGCAAATCAGCACTACAAAGAAATCTCTCGCCCCCCCCCCGGGGCAAAAGGGCCAGGCGAAAAAAGTCTAAAAACCAGAAAGGCAGGACAGCCCACGGAGTCAAGGGAGCCTTGTTAAGCTGATGGGCGGGATGTCAATGGCCAACAGCCAATCTTCACAAGTGTATCCTCTTTCCCAAACCATGTAAAACACAGAACCACAGAGCATAGGGCACTTCCACACATGGGCGTTGACCTTGGGAAAATGAAAAAATCAACCAGACACAGGGACCCCAAAGTTGAGGGCTGCTGTCTTGACAAGAACCTCCACTCCGGTACACGTTTCGTATCCCAGGAAAGAGCCAAGTGGACAAGTGGACAAAGACAAGTGGACAAGTGGACAGGTGGTGCTACGTAGGTCCAATGGAGTGTCACTCAGCCATGAAATCCACGTCATGAGGCTGGTAGCAGCATCCTGAGTGGATTTAGGTACGATCATCCTCAGTGAAATAAGTCCCACAAAAAAAGAAACTTATGATATCACTTATCGAGGGAATGTAAAAATCGCTCCCCATGCACTGAATCCCCAAACAGAACAGAGTCACGCTTTTAGAAAACACACTTATGCCTGCTTCAGGGGAAAGGTGAGGTGGGGTGACGCATAAAACTCGAGTTTGAAATGAGCACAGATACCCTTCCGAAAACCGAATATGGAATGGACACGACCTACTCCTTGCTCAATCAACTGGACTCACCAGACCCTGTTCATCGCACAAGTATCTATCCGACTAGTAAGCATCTTAAAAGCTAAGTCTTGATATCTCTGTGTAAGTGCATCAAGTGTGTGTAAAGCGGCCTAAAACCAGCAGGGAAAATCAGCTCAGACCCATTCTGAGGATACATTTCCAACATAAAGAAGAAACAAGCAGGGCAAAACAGAGAGAAATTCTTCCAAAATGCGTTCAGGGACTGGCATGCAACCAGGATTGACCACATCTACAGCCCCAGCGGCAGAAGACATAAGGCTGGACACTCTTGGGGCTGAGACGATTGGTGAGGTTGGGAAAGCAAATGCAGACCCTTGAAAGGAATCCTGCGTGCTCCCCATTCCATGGGTCCCAACTCTCCAGGTTCAACGCAATCTTCCGACAGCGAAAGCACTCATTGGAAACCCAGCGGATGCTACACCGTGGGATCGGGAAAGCTTTCTGAAACTCACCTCAGTTTTCATCTCCTGGTGCTCGTGTTCTCCATTCAGGCCCCCTTACTAACAATCTCCCCACTTGGAGACTCGGCGCCTTTCCATGCCTCTTTCGTACCGTCTGCAATTTGTCCGCAGGATGAACTGCAAGAGGGGGAACCAATGAGAGACTCGCTGGAGGTGTTTGGTCGGGCACATGTCACTCTCATTTCCCATCACGAAGAAGAATTCACCAGAGGTTCAGCCTGCCACCCCGGATCGACAATAGGGCGTGAAGCCATCCAGCCGTGTTGCATCCCACTCACAAAAAAGCGACTTGGGAAATGGAGCTCAGGGGCACTGCACTTCCCAAACCTGCAGAGTTCTAAACGATAACTATCGCCCCAAAATATATTGAGGTCAGGCTACGAAGAGGCGCTGAACGCAAGGCAGAACTGCAGGAAACGGATGTCAACGGGTACATCGGAATGGCCCCGATAGCACAGGAAAAGCGCCAGAACGTGGACAATGATGCGGTTGGCCAAAAAGGGCGAATGCGTTTTTTCCTGAATATATTCAGGAAAAAACGCATACGCCCTTTTTGGCCAACCAAGCAACCTGGGAGAGCAAATCAGCACTACAAAGAAATCTCTCGCCCCCCCCCCGGGGCAAAAGGGCCAGGCGAAAAAAGTCTAAAAACCAGAAAGGCAGGACAGCCCACGGAGTCAAGGGAGCCTTGTTAAGCTGATGGGCGGGATGTCAATGGCCAACAGCCAATCTTCACAAGTGTATCCTCTTTCCCAAACCATGTAAAACACAGAACCACAGAGCATAGGGCACTTCCACACATGGGCGTTGACCTTGGGAAAATGAAAAAATCAACCAGACACAGGGACCCCAAAGTTGAGGGCTGCTGTCTTGACAAGAACCTCCACTCCGGTACACGTTTCGTATCCCAGGAAAGAGCCAAGTGGACAAGTGGACAAAGACAAGTGGACAAGTGGACAGGTGGTGCTACGTAGGTCCAATGGAGTGTCACTCAGCCATGAAATCCACGTCATGAGGCTGGTAGCAGCATCCTGAGTGGATTTAGGTACGATCATCCTCAGTGAAATAAGTCCCACAAAAAAAGAAACTTATGATATCACTTATCGAGGGAATGTAAAAATCGCTCCCCATGCACTGAATCCCCAAACAGAACAGAGTCACGCTTTTAGAAAACACACTTATGCCTGCTTCAGGGGAAAGGTGAGGTGGGGTGACGCATAAAACTCGAGTTTGAAATGAGCACAGATACCCTTCCGAAAACCGAATATGGAATGGACACGACCTACTCCTTGCTCAATCAACTGGACTCACCAGACCCTGTTCATCGCACAAGTATCTATCCGACTAGTAAGCATCTTAAAAGCTAAGTCTTGATATCTCTGTGTAAGTGCATCAAGTGTGTGTAAAGCGGCCTAAAACCAGCAGGGAAAATCAGCTCAGACCCATTCTGAGGATACATTTCCAACATAAAGAAGAAACAAGCAGGGCAAAACAGAGAGAAATTCTTCCAAAATGCGTTCAGGGACTGGCATGCAACCAGGATTGACCACATCTACAGCCCCAGCGGCAGAAGACATAAGGCTGGACACTCTTGGGGCTGAGACGATTGGTGAGGTTGGGAAAGCAAATGCAGACCCTTGAAAGGAATCCTGCGTGCTCCCCATTCCATGGGTCCCAACTCTCCAGGTTCAACGCAATCTTCCGACAGCGAAAGCACTCATTGGAAACCCAGCGGATGCTACACCGTGGGATCGGGAAAGCTTTCTGAAACTCACCTCAGTTTTCATCTCCTGGTGCTCGTGTTCTCCATTCAGGCCCCCTTACTAACAATCTCCCCACTTGGAGACTCGGCGCCTTTCCATGCCTCTTTCGTACCGTCTGCAATTTGTCCGCAGGATGAACTGCAAGAGGGGGAACCAATGAGAGACTCGCTGGAGGTGTTTGGTCGGGCACATGTCACTCTCATTTCCCATCACGAAGAAGAATTCACCAGAGGTTCAGCCTGCCACCCCGGATCGACAATAGGGCGTGAAGCCATCCAGCCGTGTTGCATCCCACTCACAAAAAAGCGACTTGGGAAATGGAGCTCAGGGGCACTGCACTTCCCAAACCTGCAGAGTTCTAAACGATAACTATCGCCCCAAAATATATTGAGGTCAGGCTACGAAGAGGCGCTGAACGCAAGGCAGAACTGCAGGAAACGGATGTCAACGGGTACATCGGAATGGCCCCGATAGCACAGGAAAAGCGCCAGAACGTGGACAATGATGCGGTTGGCCAAAAAGGGCGAATGCGTTTTTTCCTGAATATATTCAGGAAAAAACGCATACGCCCTTTTTGGCCAACCAAGCAACCTGGGAGAGCAAATCAGCACTACAAAGAAATCTCTCGCCCCCCCCCCCGGGGCAAAAGGGCCAGGCGAAAAAAGTCTAAAAACCAGAAAGGCAGGACAGCCCACGGAGTCAAGGGAGCCTTGTTAAGCTGATGGGCGGGATGTCAATGGCCAACAGCCAATCTTCACAAGTGTATCCTCTTTCCCAA
Organism: Kogia breviceps; assembly: GCF_026419965.1. NCBI lineage: Eukaryota > Metazoa > Chordata > Mammalia > Artiodactyla > Physeteridae > Kogia > Kogia breviceps. Next base: position 68,473,855 of record NC_081310.1, on the reverse strand, counting down.
ACCATGTAAAACACAGAACCACAGAGCATAGGGCACTTCCACACATGGGCGTTGACCTTGGGAAAATGAAAAAATCAACCAGACACAGGGACCCCAAAGTTGAGGGCTGCTGTCTTGACAAGAACCTCCACTCCGGTACACGTTTCGTATCCCAGGAAAGAGCCAAGTGGACAAGTGGACAAAGACAAGTGGACAAGTGGACAGGTGGTGCTACGTAGGTCCAATGGAGTGTCACTCAGCCATGAAATCCACGTCATGAGGCTGGTAGCAGCATCCTGAGTGGATTTAGGTACGATCATCCTCAGTGAAATAAGTCCCACAAAAAAAGAAACTTATGATATCACTTATCGAGGGAATGTAAAAATCGCTCCCCATGCACTGAATCCCCAAACAGAACAGAGTCACGCTTTTAGAAAACACACTTATGCCTGCTTCAGGGGAAAGGTGAGGTGGGGTGACGCATAAAACTCGAGTTTGAAATGAGCACAGATACCCTTCCGAAAACCGAATATGGAATGGACACGACCTACTCCTTGCTCAATCAACTGGACTCACCAGACCCTGTTCATCGCACAAGTATCTATCCGACTAGTAAGCATCTTCAAAGCTAAGTCTTGATATCTCTGTGTAAGTGCATCAAGTGTGTGTAAAGCGGCCTAAAACCAGCAGGGAAAATCAGCTCAGACCCATTCTGAGGATACATTTCCAACATAAAGAAGAAACAAGCAGGGCAAAACAGAGAGAAATTCTTCCAAAATGCGTTCAGGGACTGGCATGCAACCAGGATTGACCACATCTACAGCCCCAGCGGCAGAAGACATAAGGCTGGACAGTCTTGGGGCTGAGACGATTGGTGAGGTTGGGAAAGCAAATGCAGACCCTTGAAAGGAATCCTGCGTGCTCCCCATTCCATGGGTCCCAACTCTCCAGGTTCAACGCAATCTTCCGACAGCGAAAGCACTCATTGGAAACCCAGCGGATGCTACACCGTGGGATCGGGAAAGCTTTCTGAAACTCACCTCAGTTTTCATCTCCTGGTGCTCGTGTTCTCCATTCAGGCCCCCTTACTAACAATCTCCCCACTTGGAGACTCGGCGCCTTTCCATGCCTCTTTCGTACCGTCTGCAATTTGTCCGCAGGATGAACTGCAAGAGGGGGAACCAATGAGAGACTCGCTGGAGGTGTTTGGTCGGGCACATGTCACTCTCATTTCCCATCACGAAGAAGAATTCACCAGAGGTTCAGCCTGCCACCCCGGATCGACAATAGGGCGTGAAGCCATCCAGCCGTGTTGCGTCCCACTCACAAAAAAGCGACTTGGGAAATGGAGCTCAGGGGCACTGCACTTCCCAAACCTGCAGAGTTCTAAACGATAACTATCGCCCCAAAATATATTGAGGTCAGGCTACGAACAGGCGCTGAACGCAAGGCAGAACTGCAGGAAACGGATGTCAACGGGTACATCGGAATGGCCCCGATAGCACAGGAAAAGCGCCAGAACGTGGACAATGATGCGGTTGGCCAAAAAGGGCGTATGCGTTTTTTCCTGAATATATTCAGGAAAAAACGCATACGGCATTTTTGGCCAACCAAGCAACCTGGGAGAGCAAATCAGCACTACAAAGAAATCTCTCGCCCCCCCCCCCCCCGGGGGCAAAAGGGCCAGGCGAAAAAAGTCTAAAAACCAGAAAGGCAGGACAGGCCACGGAGTCAAGGGAGCCTTGTTAAGCTGATGGGCGGGATGTCAATGGCCAACAGCCAATCTTCACAAGTGTATCCTCTTTCCCAAACCATGTAAAACACAGAACCACAGAGCATAGGGCACTTCCACACATGGGCGTTGACCTTGGGAAAATGAAAAAATCAACCAGACACAGGGACCCCAAAGTTGAGGGCTGCTGTCTTGACAAGAACCTCCACTCCGGTACACGTTTCATATCCCAGGAAAGAGCCAAGTGGACAAGTGGACAAAGACAAATGGACAAGTTGACAAGTGGTGCTACGTAGGTCCAACGGAGTGTCACTCAGCCATGAAATCCACGTCATGAGGCTGGTAGCAGCATCCTGAGTGGATTTAGGTACGATCATCCTCAGTGAAATAAGTCCCACAAAAAAAGAAACTTATGATATCACTTATCGAGGGAATGTAAAAATCGCTCCCCATGCACTGAATCCCCAAACAGAACAGAGTCACGCTTTTAGAAAACACACTTATGCCTGCTTCAGGGGAAAGGTGAGGTGGGGTGACGCATAAAACTCGAGTTTGAAATGAGCACAGATACCCTTCCGAAAACCGAATATGGAATGGACACGACCTACTCCTTGCTCAATCAACTGGACTCACCAGACCCTGTTCATCGCACAAGTATCTATCCGACTAGTAAGCATCTTAAAAGCTAAGTCTTGATATCTCTGTGTAAGTGCATCAAGTGTGTGTAAAGCGGCCTAAAACCAGCAGGGAAAATCAGCTCAGACCCATTCTGAGGATACATTTCCAACATAAAGAAGAAACAAGCAGGGCAAAACAGAGAGAAATTCTTCCAAAATGCGTTAAGGGACTGGCATGCAACCAGGATTGACCACATCTACAGCCCCAGCGGCAGAAGACATAAGGCTGGACACTCTTGGGGCTGAGACGATTGGTGAGGTTGGGAAAGCAAATGCAGACCCTTGAAAGGAATCCTGCGTGCTCCCCATTCCATGGGTCCCAACTCTCAAGGTTCAACGCAATCTTCCGGCAGCGAAAGCACTCATTGGAAACCCAGCGGATGCTACACCGTGGGATCAGGAAAGCTTTCTGAAACTCACCTCAGTTTTCATCTCCTGGTGCTCGTGTTCTCCATTCAGGCCCCCTTACTAACAATCTCCCCACTTGGAGACTCGGCGCCTTTCCATGCCTCTTTCGTACCGTCTGCAATTTGTCCGCAGGATGAACTGCAAGAGGGGGAACCAATGAGAGACTCGCTGGAGGTGTTTGGTCGGGCACATGTCACTCTCATTTCCCATCACGAAGAAGAATTCACCAGCGGTTCAGCCTGCCACCCCGGATCGACAATAGGGCGTGAAGCCATCCAGCCGTGTTGCGTCCCCCTCCCAAAAAAGCGACTTGGGAAATGGAGCTCAGGGGCACTGCACTTCCCAAACCTGCAGAGTTCTAAACGATAACAATCGCCCCAAAATATATTGAGGTCAGGCTACGAAGCGGCGCTGAACGCAAGGCAGAATTGCAGGAAACGGATGTCAACGGCTACATCGGAATGGCCCCGATAGCACATGAAAAGCGCCAGAACGTGGACAATGATGCGGTTGGCCAAAAAGGGCGTATGCGTTTTTTCCTGAATATATTCAGGAAAAAACGCATACGCCCTTTTTGGCCAACCAAGCAACCTGGGAGAGCAAATCAGCACTACAAAGAAATCTCTCGCCCCCCCCCGGGGCAAAAGGGCCAGGCGAAAATAGTCTAAAAACCAGAAAGGCAGGACAGCCCACGGAGTCAAGGGAGCCTTGTTAAGCTGATGGGCGGGATGTCAATGGCCAACAGCCAATCTTCACAAGTGTATCCTCTTTCCCAAACCATGTAAAACACAGAACCACAGAGCATAGGGCACTTCCACACATGGGCGTTGACCTTGGGAAAATCAAAAAATCAACCAGACACAGGGACCCCAAAGTTGAGGGCTGCTGTCTTGACAAGAACCTCCACTCCGGTACACGTTTCATATCCCAGGAAAGAGCCAAGTGGACAAGTGGACAAAGACAAGTGGACAAGTGGACAAGTGGTGCTACGTAGGTCCAATGGAGTGTCACTCAGCCATGAAATCCACGTCATGAGGCTGGTAGCAGCATCCTGAGTGGATTTAGGTACGATCATCCTCAGTGAAATAAGTCCCACAAAAAAAGAAACTTATGATATCACTTATCGAGGGAATGTAAAAATCGCTCCCCATGCACTGAATCCCCAAACAGAACAGAGTCACGCTTTTAGAAAACACACTTATGCCTGCTTCAGGGGAAAGGTGAGGTGGGGTGACGCATAAAACTCGAGTTTGAAATGAGCACAGATACCCTTCCGAAAACCGAATATGGAATGGACACGACCTACTCCTTGCTCAATCAACTGGACTCACCAGACCCTGTTCATCGCACAAGTATCTATCCGACTAGTAAGCATCTTAAAAGCTAAGTCTTGATATCTCTGTGTAAGTGCATCAAGTGTGTGTAAAGCGGCCTACAACCAGCAGGGAAAATCAGCTCAGACCCATTCTGAGGATACATTTCCAACATAAAGAAGAAACAAGCAGGGCAAAACAGAGAGAAATTCTTCCAAAATGCGTTCAGGGACTGGCATGCAACCAGGATTGACCACATCTACAGCCCCAGCGGCAGAAGACATAAGGCTGGACACTCTTGGGGCTGAGACGATTGGTGAGGTTGGGAAAGCAAATGCAGACCCTTGAAAGGAATCCTGCGTGCTCCCCATTCCATGGGTCCCAACTCTCCAGGTTCAACGCAATCTTCCGACAGCGAAAGCACTCATTGGAAACCCAGCGGATGCTACACCGTGGGATCGGGAAAGCTTTCTGAAACTCACCTCAGTTTTCATCTCCTGGTGCTCGTGTTCTCCATTCAGGCCCCCTTACTAACAATCTCCCCACTTGGAGACTCGGCGCCTTTCCATGCCTCTTTCGTACCGTCTGCAATTTGTCCGCAGGATGAACTGCAAGAGGGGGAACCAATGAGAGACTCGCTGGAGGTGTTTGGTCGGGCACATGTCACTCTCATTTCCCATCACGAAGAAGAATTCACCAGAGGTTCAGCCTGCCACCCCGGATCGACAATAGGGCGTGAAGCCATCCAGCCGTGTTGCATCCCACTCACAAAAAAGCGACTTGGGAAATGGAGCTCAGGGGCACTGCACTTCCCAAACCTGCAGAGTTCTAAACGATAACTATCGCCCCAAAATATATTGAGGTCAGGCTACGAAGAGGCGCTGAACGCAAGGCAGAACTGCAGGAAACGGATGTCAACGGGTACATCGGAATGGCCCCGATAGCACAGGAAAAGCGCCAGAACGTGGACAATGATGCGGTTGGTCAAAAAGGGCGAATGCGTTTTTTCCTGAATATATTCAGGAAAAAACGCATACGCCCTTTTTGGCCAACCAAGCAACCTGGGAGAGCAAATCAGCACTACAAAGAAATCTCTCGCCCCCCCCGGGGCAAAAGGGCCAGGCGAAAAAAGTCTAAAAACCAGAAAGGCAGGACAGCCCACGGAGTCAAGGGAGCCTTGTTAAGCTGATGGGCGGGATGTCAATGGCCAACAGCCAATCTTCACAAGTGTATCCTCTTTCCCAAACCATGTAAAACACAGAACCACAGAGCATAGGGCACTTCCACACATGGGCGTTGACCTTGGGAAAATGAAAAAATCAACCAGACACAGGGACCCCAAAGTTGAGGGCTGCTGTCTTGACAAGAACCTCCACTCCGGTACACGTTTCATATCCCAGGAAAGAGCCAAGTGGACAAGTGGACAAAGACAAGTGGACAAGTGGACAAGTGGTGCTACGTAGGTCCAATGGAGTGTCACTCAGCCATGAAATCCACGTCATGAGGCTGGTAGCAGCATCCTGACTGGATTTAGGTACGATCATCCTCAGTGAAATAAGTCCCACAAAAAAAGAAACTTATGATATCACTTATCGAGGGAATGTAAAAATCGCTCCCCATGCACTGAATCCCCAAACAGAACAGAGTCACGCTTTTAGAAAACACACTTATGCCTGCTTCAGGGGAAAGGTGAGGTGGGGTGACGCATAAAACTCGAGTTTGAAATGAGCACAGATACCCTTCCGAAAACCGAATATGGAATGGACACGACCTACTCCTTGCTCAATCAACTGGACTCACCAGACCCTGTTCATCGCACAAGTATCTATCCGACTAGTAAGCATCTTAAAAGCTAAGTCTTGATATCTCTGTGTAAGTGCATCAAGTGTGTGTAAAGCGGCCTAAAACCAGCAGGGAAAATCAGCTCAGACCCATTCTGAGGATACATTTCCAACATAAAGAAGAAACAAGCAGGGCAAAACAGAGAGAAATTCTTCCAAAATGCGTTCAGGGACTGGCATGCAACCAGGATTGACCACATCTACAGCCCCAGCGGCAGAAGACATAAGGCTGGACACTCTTGGGGCTGAGACGATTGGTGAGGTTGGGAAAGCAAATGCAGACCCTTGAAAGGAATCCTGCGTGCTCCCCATTCCATGGGTCCCAACTCTCCAGGTTCAACGCAATCTTCCGACAGCGAAAGCACTCATTGGAAACCCAGCGGATGCTACACCGTGGGATCGGGAAAGCTTTCTGAAACTCACCTCAGTTTTCATCTCCTGGTGCTCGTGTTCTCCATTCAGGCCCCCTTACTAACAATCTCCCCACTTGGAGACTCGGCGCCTTTCCATGCCTCTTTTGTACCGTCTGCAATTTGTCCGCAGGATGAACTGCAAGAGGGGGAACCAATGAGAGACTCGCTGGAGGTGTTTGGTCGGGCACATGTCACTCTCATTTCCCATCACGAAGAAGAATTCACCAGAGGTTCAACCTGCCACCCCGGATCGACAATAGGGCGTGAAGCCATCCAGCCGTGTTGCGTCCCACTCACAAAAAAGCGACTTGGGAAATGGAGCTCAGGGGCACTGCACTTCCCAAACCTGCAGAGTTCTAAACGATAACTATCGCCCCAAAATATATTGAGGTCAGGCTACGAACAGGCGCTGAACGCAAGGCAGAACTGCAGGAAACGGATGTCAACGGGTACATCGGAATGGCCCCGATAGCACAGGAAAAGCGCCAGAACGTGGACAATGATGCGGTTGGCCAAAAAGGGCGTATGCGTTTTTTCCTGAATATATTCAGGAAAAAACGCATACGCCCTTTTTGGCCAACCAAGCAACCTGGGAGAGCAAATCAGCACTACAAAGAAATCTCTCGCCCCCCCCCCCCCGGGGGCAAAAGGGCCAGGCGAAAAAAGTCTAAAAACCAGAAAGGCAGGACAGGCCACGGAGTCAAGGGAGCCTTGTTAAGCTGATGGGCGGGATGTCAATGGCCAACAGCCAATCTTCACAAGTGTATCCTCTTTCCCAAACCATGTAAAACACAGAACCACAGAGCATAGGGCACTTCCACACATGGGCGTTGACCTTGGGAAAATGAAAAAATCAACCAGACACAGGGACCCCAAAGTTGAGGGCTGCTGTCTTGACAAGAACCTCCACTCCGGTACACGTTTCATATCCCAGGAAAGAGCCAAGTGGACAAGTGGACAAAGACAAGTGGACAAGTTGACAAGTGGTGCTACGTAGGTCCAACGGAGTGTCACTCAGCCATGAAATCCACGTCATGAGGCTGGTAGCAGCATCCTGAGTGGATTTAGGTACGATCATCCTCAGTGAAATAAGTCCCACAAAAAAAGAAACTTATGATATCACTTATCGAGGGAATGTAAAAATCGCTCCCCATGCACTGAATCCCCAAACAGAACAGAGTCACGCTTTTAGAAAACACACTTATGCCTGCTTCAGGGGAAAGGTGAGGTGGGGTGACGCATAAAACTCGAGTTTGAAATGAGCACAGATACCCTTCCGAAAACCGAATATGGAATGGACACGACCTACTCCTTGCTCAATCAACTGGACTCACCAGACCCTGTTCATCGCACAAGTATCTATCCGACTAGTAAGCATCTTCAAAGCTAAGTCTTGATATCTCTGTGTAAGTGCATCAAGTGTGTGTCAAGCGGCCTAAAACCAGCAGGGAAAATCAGCTCAGACCCATTCTGAGGATACATTTCCAACATAAAGAAGAAACAAGCAGGGCAAAACAGAGAGAAATTCTTCCAAAATGCATGAAGGGACTGGCATGCAACCAGGATTGACCACATCTACAGCCCCAGCGGCAGAAGACATAAGGCTGGACACTCTTGGGGCTGAGACGATTGGTGAGGTTGGGAAAGCAAATGCAGACCCTTGAAAGGAATCCTGCGTGCTCCCCATTCCATGGGTCCCAACTCTCCAGGTTCAACGCAATCTTCCGGCAGCGAAAGCACTCATTGGAAACCCAGCGGATGCTACACCGTGGGATCGGGAAAGCTTTCTGAAACTCACCTCAGTTTTCATCTCCTGGTGCTCGTGTTCTCCATTCAGGCCCCCTTACTAACAATCTCCCCACTTGGAGACTCGGCGCCTTTCCATGCCTCTTTCGTACCGTCTGCAATTTGTCCGCAGGATGAACTGCAAGAGGGGGAACCAATGAGAGACTCGCTGGAGGTGTTTGGTCGGGCACATGTCACTCTCATTTCCCATCACGAAGAAGAATTCACCAGAGGTTCAGCCTGCCACCCCGGATCGACAATAGGGCGTGAAGCCATCCAGCCGTGTTGCGTCCCCCTCCCAAAAAAGCGACTTGGGAAATGGAGCTCAGGGGCACTGCACTTCCCAAACCTGCAGAGTTCTAAACGATAACTATCGCCCCAAAATATATTGAGGTCAGGCTACGAAGAGGCGTTGAACGCAAGGCAGAATTGCAGGAAACGGATGTCAACGGCTACATCGGAATGGCCCCGATAGCACATGAAAAGCGCCAGAACGTGGACAATGATGCGGTTGGCCAAAAAGGGCGTATGCGTTTTTTCCTGAATATATTCAGGAAAAAACGCATACGCCCTTTTTGGCCAACCAAGCAACCTGGGAGAGCAAATCAGCACTACAAAGAAATCTCTCGCCCCCCCCGGGGCAAAAGGGCCAGGCGAAAAAAGTCTAAAAACCAGAAAGGCAGGACAGCCCACGGAGTCAAGGGAGCCTTGTTAAGCTGATGGGCGGGATGTCAATGGCCAACAGCCAATCTTCACAAGTGTATCCTCTTTCCCAAACCATGTAAAACACAGAACCACAGAGCATAGGGCACTTCCACACATGGGCGTTGACCTTGGGAAAATGAAAAAATCAACCAGACACAGGGACCCCAAAGTTGAGGGCTGCTGTCTTGACAAGAACCTCCACTCTGGTACACGTTTCATATCCCAGGAAAGAGCCAAGTGGACAAAGACGAGTGGACAAGTGGACAAGTGCAGAAGTGGTGCTACGTAGGTCCAATGGAGTGTCACTCAGCCATGAAATCCACGTCATGAGGCTGGTAGCAGCATCCTGAGTGGATTTAGGTACGATCATCCTCAGTGAAATAAGTCCCACAAAAAAAGAAACTTATGATATCACTTATCGAGGGAATGTAAAAATCGCTCCCCATGCACTGAATCCCCAAACAGAACAGAGTCACGCTTTTAGAAAACACACTTATGCCTGCTTCAGGGGAAAGGTGAGGTGGGGTGACGCATAAAACTCGAGTTTGAAATGAGCACAGATACCCTTCCGAAAACCGAATATGGAATGGACAGGACCTACTCCTTGCTCAATCAACTGGACTCACCAGACCCTGTTCATCGCACAAGTATCTATCCGACTAGTAAGCATCTTCAAAGCTAAGTCTTGATATCTCTGTGTAAGTGCATCAAGTGTGTGTAAAGCGGCCTACAACCAGCAGGGAAAATCAGCTCAGACCCATTCTGAGGATACATTTCCAACATAAAGAAGAAACAAGCAGGGCAAAACAGAGAGAAATTCTTCCAAAATGCGTTCAGGGACTGGCATGCAACCAGGATTGACCACATCTACAGCCCCAGCGGCAGAAGACATAAGGCTGGACACTCTTGGGGCTGAGACGATTGGTGAGGTTGGGAAAGCAAATGCAGACCCTTGAAAGGAATCCTGCGTGCTCCCCATTCCATGGGTCCCAACTCTCCAGGTTCAACGCAATCTTCCGGCAGCGAAAGCACTCATTGGAAACCCAGCGGATGCTACACCGTGGGATCGGGAAAGCTTTCTGAAACTCACCTCAGTTTTCATCTCCTGGTGCTCGTGTTCTCCATTCAGGCCCCCTTACTAACAATCTCCCCACTTGGAGACTCGGCGCCTTTCCATGCCTCTTTCGTACCGTCTGCAATTTGTCCGCAGGATGAACTGCAAGAGGGGGAACCAATGAGAGACTCGCTGGAGGTGTTTGGTCGGGCACATGTCACTCTCATTTCCCATCACGAAGAAGAATTCACCAGCGGTTCAGCCTGCCACCCCGGATCGACAATAGGGCGTGAAGCCATCCAGCCGTGTTGCGTCCCACTCACAAAAAAGCGACTTGGGAAATGGAGCTCAGGGGCACTGCACTTCCCAAACCTGCAGAGTTCTAAACGATAACTATCGCCCCAAAATATATTGAGGTCAGGCTACGAAGAGGCGCTGAACGCAAGGCAGAACTGCAGGAAACGGATGTCAACGGGTACATCGGAATGGCCCCGATAGCACATGAAAAGCGCCAGAACGTGGACAATGATGCGGTTGGCCAAAAAGGGCGTATGCGTTTTTTCCTGAATATATTCAGGAAAAAACGCATACGCCCTTTTTGGCCAACCAAGCAACCTGGGAGAGCAAATCAGCACTACAAAGAAATCTCTCGCCCCCCCCCGGGGCAAAAGGGCCAGGCGAAAATAGTCTAAAAACCAGAAAGGCAGGACAGCCCACGGAGTCAAGGGAGCCTTGTTAAGCTGATGGGCGGGATGTCAATGGCCAACAGCCAATCTTCACAAGTGTATCCTCTTTCCCAAACCATGTAAAACACAGAACCACAGAGCATAGGGCACTTCCACACATGGGCGTTGACCTTGGGAAAATCAAAAAATCAACCAGACATAGGGACCCCAAAGTTGAGGGCTGCTGTCTTGACAAGAACCTCCACTCCGGTACACGTTTCATATCCCAGGAAAGAGCCAAGTGGACAAAGACGAGTGGACAAGTGGACAAGTGCAGAAGTGGTGCTACGTAGGTCCAATGGAGTGTCACTCAGCCATGAAATCCACGTCATGAGGCTGGTAGCAGCATCCTGAGTGGATTTAGGTACGATCATCCTCAGTGAAATAAGTCCCACAAAAAAAGAAACTTATGATATCACTTATCGAGGGAATGTAAAAATCGCTCCCCATGCACTGAATCCCCAAACAGAACAGAGTCACGCTTTTAGAAAACACACTTATGCCTGCTTCAGGGGAAAGGTGAGGTGGGGTGACGCATAAAACTCGAGTTTGAAATGAGCACAGATACCCTTCCGAAAACCGAATATGGAATGGACACGACCTACTCCTTGCTCAATCAACTGGACTCACCAGACCCTGTTCATCGCACAAGTATCTATCCGACTAGTAAGCATCTTCAAAGCTAAGTCTTGATATCTCTGTGTAAGTGCATCAAGTGTGTGTCAAGCGGCCTAAAACCAGCAGGGAAAATCAGCTCAGACCCATTCTGAGGATACATTTCCAACATAAAGAAGAAACAAGCAGGGCAAAACAGAGAGAAATTCTTCCAAAATGCGTTCAGGGACTGGCATGCAACCAGGATTGACCACATCTACAGCCCCAGCGGCAGAAGACATAAGGCTGGACACTCTTGGGGCTGAGACGATTGGTGAGGTTGGGAAAGCAAATGCAGACCCTTGAAAGGAATCCTGCGTGCTCCCCATTCCATGGGTCCCAACTCTCCAGGTTCAACGCAATCTTCCGACAGCGAAAGCACTCATTGGAAACCCAGCGGATGCTACACCGTGGGATCGGGAAAGCTTTCTGAAACTCACCTCAGTTTTCATCTCCTGGTGCTCGTGTTCTCCATTCAGGCCCCCTTACTAACAATCTCCCCACTTGGAGACTCGGCGCCTTTCCATGCCTCTTTCGTACCGTCTGCAATTTGTCCGCAGGATGAACTGCAAGAGGGGGAACCAATGAGAGACTCGCTGGAGGTGTTTGGTCGGGCACATGTCACTCTCATTTCCCATCACGAAGAAGAATTCACCAGCGGTTCAGCCTGCCACCCCGGATCGACAATAGGGCGTGAAGCCATCCAGCCGTGTTGCGTCCCACTCACAAAAAAGCGACTTGGGAAATGGAGCTCAGGGGCACTGCACTTCCCAAACCTGCAGAGTTCTAAACGATAACTATCGCCCCAAAATATATTGAGGTCAGGCTACGAAGAGGCGCTGAACGCAAGGCAGAACTGCAGGAAACGGATGTCAACGGGTACATCGGAATGGCCCCGATAGCACATGAAAAGCGCCAGAACGTGGACAATGATGCGGTTGGCCAAAAAGGGCGTATGCGTTTTTTCCTGAATATATTCAGGAAAAAACGCATACGCCCTTTTTGGCCAACCAAGCAACCTGGGAGAGCAAATCAGCACTACAAAGAAATCTCTCGCCCCCCCCGGGGCAAAAGGGCCAGGCGAAAAAAGTCTAAAAACCAGAAAGGCAGGACAGCCCACGGAGTCAAGGGAGCCTTGTTAAGCTGATGGGCGGGATGTCAATGGCCAACAGCCAATCTTCACAAGTGTATCCTCTTTTCCAAACCATGTAAAACACAGAACCACAGAGCATAGGGCACTTCCACACATGGGCGTTGACCTTGGGAAAATCAAAAAATCAACCAGACACAGGGACCCCAAAGTTGAGGGCTGCTGTCTTGACAAGAACCTCCACTCCGGTACACGTTTCATATCCCAGGAAAGAGCCAAGTGGAAAAAGACGAGTGGACAAGTGGACAAAGACAAGTGGACAAGTGGACAAGTGGTGCTACGTAGGTCCAATGGAGTGTCACTCAGCCATGAAATCCACGTCATGAGGCTGGTAGCAGCATCCTGAGTGGATTTAGGTACGATCATCCTCAGTGAAATAAGTCCCACAAAAAAAGAAACTTATGATATCACTTATCGAGGGAATGTAAAAATCGCTCCCCATGCACTGAATCCCCAAACAGAACAGAGTCACGCTTTTAGAAAACACACTTATGCCTGCTTCAGGGGAAAGGTGAGGTGGGGTGACGCATAAAACTCGAGTTTGAAATGAGCACAGATACCCTTCCGAAAACCGAATATGGAATGGACACGACCTACTCCTTGCTCAATCGACTGGACTCACCAGACCCTGTTCATCGCACAAGTATCTATCCGACTAGTAAGCATCTTCAAAGCTAAGTCTTGATATCTCTGTGTAAGTGCATCAAGTGTGTGTAAAGCGGCCTAAAACCAGCAGGGAAAATCAGCTCAGACCCATTCTGAGGATACATTTCCAACATAAAGAAGAAACAAGCAGGGCAAAACAGAGAGAAATTCTTCCAAAATGCGTTCAGGGACTGGCATGCAACCAGGATTGACCACATCTACAGCCCCAGCGGCAGAAGACATAAGGCTGGACACTCTTGGGGCTGAGACGATTGGTGAGGTTGGGAAAGCAAATGCAGACCCTTGAAAGGAATCCTGCGTGCTCCCCATTCCATGGGTCCCAACTCTCCAGGTTCAACGCAATCTTCCGACAGCGAAAGCACTCATTGGAAACCCAGCGGTTGCTACACCGTGGGATCGGGAAAGCTTTCTGAAACTCACCTCAGTTTTCATCTCCTGGTGCTCGTGTTCTCCATTCAGGCCCCCTTACTAACAATCTCCCCACTTGGAGACTCGGCGCCTTTCCATGCCTCTTTCGTACCGTCTGCAATTTGTCCGCAGGATGAACTGCAAGAGGGGGAACCAATGAGAGACTCGCTGGAGGTGTTTGGTCGGGCACATGTCACTCTCATTTCCCATCACGAAGAAGAATTCACCAGCGGTTCAGCCTGCCACCCCGGATCGACAATAGGGCGTGAAGCCATCCAGCCGTGTTGCGTCCCACTCACAAAAAAGCGACTTGGGAAATGGAGCTCAGGGGCACTGCACTTCCCAAACCTGCAGAGTTCTAAACGATAACTATCGCCCCAAAATATATTGAGGTCAGGCTACGAAGAGGCGCTGAACGCAAGGCAGAACTGCAGGAAACGGATGTCAACGGGTACATCGGAATGGCCCCGATAGCACATGAAAAGCGCCAGAACGTGGACAATGATGCGGTTGGCCAAAAAGGGCGTATGCGTTTTTTCCTGAATATATTCAGGAAAAAACGCATACGCCCTTTTTGGCCAACCAAGCAACCTGGGAGAGCAAATCAGCACTACAAAGAAATCTCTCGCCCCCCCCCCCCCGGGGCAAAAGGGCCAGGCGAAAAAAGTCTAAAAACCAGAAAGGCAGGACAGCCCACGGAGTCAAGGGAGCCTTGTTAAGCTGATGGGCGGGATGTCAATGGCCAACAGCCAATCTTCACAAGTGTATCCTCTTTCCCAAACCATGTAAAACACAGAACCACAGAGCATAGGGCACTTCCACACATGGGCGTTGACCTTGGGAAAATGAAAAAATCAACCAGACACAGGGACCCCAAAGTTGAGGGCTGCTGTCTTGACAAGAACCTCCACTCCGGTACACGTTTCATATCCCAGGAAAGAGCCAAGTGGACAAGTGGACAAAGACAAGTGGACAAGTGGACAAGTGGTGCTACGTAGGTCCAATGGAGTGTCACTCAGCCATGAAATCCACGTCATGAGGCTGGTAGCAGCATCCTGAGTGGATTTAGGTACGATCATCCTCAGTGAAATAAGTCCCACAAAAAAAGAAACTTATGATATCACTTATCGAGGGAATGTAAAAATCGCTCCCCATGCACTGAATCCCCAAACAGAACAGAGTCACGCTTTTAGAAAACACACTTATGCCTGCTTCAGGGGAAAGGTGAGGTGGGGTGACGCATAAAACTCGAGTTTGAAATGAGCACAGATACCCTTCCGAAAACCGAATATGGAATGGACACGACCTACTCCTTGCTCAATCAACTGGACTCACCAGACCCTGTTCATCGCACAAGTATCTATCCGACTAGTAAGCATCTTCAAAGCTAAGTCTTGATATCTCTGTGTAAGTGCATCAAGTGTGTGTAAAGCGGCCTAAAACCAGCAGGGAAAATCAGCTCAGACCCATTCTGAGGATACATTTCCAACATAAAGAAGAAACAAGCAGGGCAAAACAGAGAGAAATTCTTCCAAAATGCGTTCAGGGACTGGCATGCAACCAGGATTGACCACATCTACAGCCCCAGCGGCAGAAGACATAAGGCTGGACAGTCTTGGGGCTGAGACGATTGGTGAGGCTGGGAAAGCAAATGCAGACCCTTGAAAGGAATCCTGCGTGCTCCCCATTCCATGGGTCCCAACTCTCCAGGTTCAACGCAATCTTCCGACAGCGAAAGCACTCATTGGAAACCCAGCGGTTGCTACACCGTCGGATCGGGAAAGCTTTCTGAAACTCACGTCAGTTTTCATCTCCTGGTGCTCGTGTTCTCCATTCAGGCCCCCTTACTAACAATCTCCCCACTTGGAGACTCGGCGCCTTTCCATGCCTCTTTCGTACCGTCTGCAATTTGTCCGCAGGATGAACTGCAAGAGGGGGAACCAATGAGAGACTCGCTGGAGGTGTTTGGTGGGGCACATGTCACTCTCATTTCCCATCACGAAGAAGAATTCACCAGCGGTTCAGCCTGCCACCCCGGATCGACAATAGGGCGTGAAGCCATCCAGCCGTGTTGCGTCCCACTCACAAAAAAGCGACTTGGGAAATGGAGCTCAGGGGCACTGCACTTCCCAAACCTGCAGAGTTCTAAACGATAACTATCGCCCCAAAATATATTGAGGTCAGGCTACGAAGAGGCGTTGAACGCAGGGCAGAATTGCAGGAAACGGATGTCAACGGCTACATCGGAATGGCCCCGATAGCACATGAAAAGCGCCAGAACGTGGACAATGATGTGGTTGGCCAAAAAGGGCGTATGCGTTTTTTCCTGAATATATTCAGGAAAAAACGCATACGCCCTTTTTGGCCAACCAAGCAACCTGGGAGAGCAAATCAGCACTACAAAGAAATCTCTCGCCCCCCCCCCCCGGGGCAAAAGGGCCAGGCGAAAAAAGTCTAAAAACCAGAAAGGCAGGACAGGCCACGGAGTCAAGGGAGCCTTGTTAAGCTGATGGGCGGGATGTCAATGGCCAACAGCCAATCTTCACAAGTGTATCCTCTTTCCCAAACCATGGAAAACACAGAACCACAGAGCATAGGGCACTTCCACACATGGGCGTTGACCTTGGGAAAATGAAAAAATCAACCAGACACAGGGACCCCAAAGTTGAGGGCTGCTGTCTTGACAAGAACCTCCACTCCGGTACACGTTTCATATCCCAGGAAAGAGCCAAGTGGACAAAGACGAGTGGACAAGTGGACAAAGACAAGTGGACAAGTGGACAAGTGGTGCTACGTAGGTCCAATGGAGTGTCACTCAGCCATGAAATCCACGTCATGAGGCTGGTAGCAGCATCCTGAGTGGATTTAGGTACGATCATCCTCAGTGAAATAAGTCCCACAAAAAAAGAAACTTATGATATCACTTATCGAGGGAATGTAAAAATCGCTCCCCATGCACTGAATCCCCAAACAGAACAGAGTCACGCTTTTAGAAAACACACTTATGCCTGCTTCAGGGGAAAGGTGAGGTGGGGTGACGCATAAAACTCGAGTTTGAAATGAGCACAGATACCCTTCCGAAAACCGAATATGGAATGGACACGACCTACTCCTTGCTCAATCAACTGGACTCACCAGACCCTCTTCATCGCACAAGTATCTATCCGACTAGTAAGCATCTTAAAAGCTAAGTCTTGATATCTCTGTGTAAGTGCATCAAGTGTGTGTCAAGCGGCCTACAACCAGCAGGGAAAATCAGCTCAGACCCATTCTGAGGATACATTTCCAACATAAAGAAGAAACAAGCAGGGCAAAACAGAGAGAAATTCTTCCAAAATGCGTTCAGGGACTGGCATGCAACCAGCATTGACCACATCTACAGCCCCAGCGGCAGAAGACATAAGGCTGGACACTCTTGGGGCTGAGACGATTGGTGAGGTTGGGAAAGCAAATGCAGACCCTTGAAAGGAATCCTGCGTGCTCCCCATTCCATGGGTCCCAACTCTCCAGGTTCAACGCAATCTTCCGACAGCGAAAGCACTCATTGGAAACCCAGCGGATGCTACACCGTGGGATCGGGAAAGCTTTCTGAAACTCACCTCAGTTTTCATCTCCTGGTGCTCGTGTTCTCCATTCAGGCCCCCTTACTAACAATCTCCCCACTTGGAGACTCGGCGCCTTTCCATGCCTCTTTCGTACCGTCTGCAATTTGTCCGCAGGATGAACTGCAAGAGGGGGAACCAATGAGAGACTCGCTGGAGGTGTTTGGTCGGGCACATGTCACTCTCATTTCCCATCACGAAGAAGAATTCACCAGAGGTTCAGCCTGCCACCCCGGATCGACAATAGGGCGTGAAGCCATCCAGCCGTGTTGCATCCCACTCACAAAAAAGCGACTTGGGAAATGGAGCTCAGGGGCACTGCACTTCCCAAACCTGCAGAGTTCTAAACGATAACTATCGCCCCAAAATATATTGAGGTCAGGCTACGAAGAGGCGCTGAACGCAAGGCAGAACTGCAGGAAACGGATGTCAACGGGTACATCGGAATGGCCCCGATAGCACAGGAAAAGCGCCAGAACGTGGACAATGATGCGGTTGGCCAAAAAGGGCGAATGCGTTTTTTCATGAATATATTCAGGAAAAAACGCATACGGCCTTTTTGGCCAACCAAGCAACCTGGGAGAGCAAATCAGCACTACAAAGAAATCTCTCGCCCCCCCCGGGGCAAAAGGGCCAGGCGAAAAAAGTCTAAAAACCAGAAAGGCAGGACAGCCCACGGAGTCAAGGGAGCCTTGTTAAGCTGATGGGCGGGATGTCAATGGCCAACAGCCAATCTTCACAAGTGTATCCTCTTTCCCAAACCATGTAAAACACAGAACCACAGAGCATAGGGCACTTCCACACATGGGCGTTGACCTTGGGAAAATGAAAAAATCAACCAGACACAGGGACCCCAAAGTTGAGGGCTGCTGTCTTGACAAGAACCTCCACTCCGGTACACGTTTCATATCCCAGGAAAGAGCCAAGTGGACAAGTGGACAAAGACAAGTCGACAAGTGGACAAGTGGTGCTACGTAGGTCCAATGGAGTGTCACTCAGCCATGAAATCCACGTCATGAGGCTGGTAGCAGCATCCTGAGTTGATTTAGGTACGATCATCCTCAGTGAAATAAGTCCCACAAAAAAAGAAACTTATGATATCACTTATCGAGGGAATGTAAAAATCGCTCCCCATGCACTGAATCCCCAAACAGAACAGAGTCACGCTTTTAGAAAACACACTTATGCCTGCTTCAGGGGAAAGGTGAGGTGGGGTGACGCATAAAACTCGAGTTTGAAATGAGCACAGATACCCTTCCGAAAACCGAATATGGAATGGACACGACCTACTCCTTGCTCAATCAACTGGACTCACCAGACCCTGTTCATCGCACAAGTATCTATCCGACTAGTAAGCATCTTCAAAGCTAAGTCTTGATATCTCTGTGTAAGTGCATCAAGTGTGTGTAAAGCGGCCTAAAACCAGCAGGGAAAATCAGCTCAGACCCATTCTGAGGATACATTTCCAACATAAAGAAGAAACAAGCAGGGCAAAACAGAGAGAAATTCTTCCAAAATGCGTTCAGGGACTGGCATGCAACCAGGATTGACCACATCTACAGCCCCAGCGGCAGAAGACATAAGGCTGGACACTCTTGGGGCTGAGACGATTGGTGAGGTTGGGAAAGCAAATGCAGACCCTTGAAAGGAATCCTGCGTGCTCCCCATTCCATGGGTCCCAACTCTCCAGGTTCAACGCAATCTTCCGACAGCGAAAGCACTCATTGGAAACCCAGCGGATGCTACACCGTGGGATCGGGAAAGCTTTCTGAAACTCACCTCAGTTTTCATCTCCTGGTGCTCGTGTTCTCCATTCAGGCCCCCTTACTAACAATCTCCCCACTTGGAGACTCGGCGCCTTTCCATGCCTCTTTCGTACCGTCTGCAATTTGTCCGCAGGATGAACTGCAAGAGGGGGAACCAATGAGAGACTCGCTGGAGGTGTTTGGTCGGGCACATGTCACTCTCATTTCCCATCACGAAGAAGAATTCACCAGAGGTTCAGCCTGCCACCCCGGATCGACAATAGGGCGTGAAGCCATCCAGCCGTGTTGCGTCCCACTCACAAAAAAGCGACTTGGGAAATGGAGCTCAGGGGCACTGCACTTCCCAAACCTGCAGAGTTCTAAACGATAACTATCGCCCCAAAATATATTGAGGTCAGGCTACGAACAGGCGCTGAACGCAAGGCAGAACTGCAGGAAACGGATGTCAACGGGTACATCGGAATGGCCCCGATAGCACAGGAAAAGCGCCAGAACGTGGACAATGATGCGGTTGGCCAAAAAGGGCGTATGCGTTTTTTCCTGAATATATTCAGGAAAAAACGCATACGCCCTTTTTGGCCAACCAAGCAACCTGGGAGAGCAAATCAGCACTACAAAGAAATCTCTCGCCCCCCCCCCCCCCGGGGGCAAAAGGGCCAGGCGAAAAAAGTCTAAAAACCAGAAAGGCAGGACAGCCCACGGAGTCAAGGGAGCCTTGTTAAGCTGATGGGCGGGATGTCAATGGCCAACAGCCAATCTTCACAAGTGTATCCTCTTTCCCAAACCATGTAAAACACAGAACCACAGAGCATAGGGCACTTCCACACATGGGCGTTGACCTTGGGAAAATGAAAAAATCAACCAGACACAGGGACCCCAAAGTTGAGGGCTGCTGTCTTGACAAGAACCTCCACTCCGGTACACGTTTCATATCCCAGGAAAGAGCCAAGTGGACAAGAGGACAAAGACAAGTGGACAAGTTGACAAGTGGTGCTACGTAGGTCCAACGGAGTGTCACTCAGCCATGAAATCCACGTCATGAGGCTGGTAGCAGCATCCTGAGTGGATTTAGGTACGATCATCCTCAGTGAAATAAGTCCCACAAAAAAAGAAACTTATGATATCACTTATCGAGGGAATGTAAAAATCGCTCCCCATGCACTGAATCCCCAAACAGAACAGAGTCACGCTTTTAGAAAACACACTTATGCCTGCTTCAGGGGAAAGGTGAGGTGGGGTGACGCATAAAACTCGAGTTTGAAATGAGCACAGATACCCTTCCGAAAACCGAATATGGAATGGACACGACCTACTCCTTGCTCAATCAACTGGACTCACCAGACCCTGTTCATCGCACAAGTATCTATCCGACTAGTAAGCATCTTCAAAGCTAAGTCTTGATATCTCTGTGTAAGTGCATCAAGTGTGTGTCAAGCGGCCTAAAACCAGCAGGGAAAATCAGCTCAGACCCATTCTGAGGATACATTTCCAACATAAAGAAGAAACAAGCAGGGCAAAACAGAGAGAAATTCTTCCAAAATGCATGAAGGGACTGGCATGCAACCAGGATTGACCACATCTACAGCCCCAGCGGCAGAAGACATAAGGCTGGACACTCTTGGGGCTGAGACGATTGGTGAGGTTGGGAAAGCAAATGCAGACCCTTGAAAGGAATCCTGCGTGCTCCCCATTCCATGGGTCCCAACTCTCCAGGTTCAACGCAATCTTCCGGCAGCGAAAGCACTCATTGGAAACCCAGCGGATGCTACACCGTGGGATCGGGAAAGCTTTCTGAAACTCACCTCAGTTTTCATCTCCTGGTGCTCGTGTTCTCCATTCAGGCCCCCTTACTAACAATCTCCCCACTTGGAGACTCGGCGCCTTTCCATGCCTCTTTCGTACCGTCTGCAATTTGTCCGCAGGATGAACTGCAAGAGGGGGAACCAATGAGAGACTCGCTGGAGGTGTTTGGTCGGGCACATGTCACTCTCATTTCCCATCACGAAGAAGAATTCACCAGAGGTTCAGCCTGCCACCCCGGATCGACAATAGGGCGTGAAGCCATCCAGCCGTGTTGCGTCCCCCTCCCAAAAAAGCGACTTGGGAAATGGAGCTCAGGGGCACTGCACTTCCCAAACCTGCAGAGTTCTAAACGATAACTATCGCCCCAAAATATATTGAGGTCAGGCTACGAAGAGGCGTTGAACGCAAGGCAGAATTGCAGGAAACGGATGTCAACGGCTACATCGGAATGGCCCCGATAGCACATGAAAAGCGCCAGAACGTGGACAATGATGCGGTTGGCCAAAAAGGGCGTATGCATTCAGGAAAAAACGCATACGCCCTTTTTGGCCAACCAAGCAACCTGGGAGAGCAAATCAGCACTACAAAGAAATCTCTCGCCCCCCCCCCCCGGGGCAAAAGGGCCAGGCGAAAAAAGTCTAAAAACCAGAAAGGCAGGACAGCCCACGGAGTCAAGGGAGCCTTGTTAAGCTGATGGGCGGGATGTCAATGGCCAACAGCCAATCTTCACAAGTGTATCCTCTTTCCCAAACCATGGAAAACACAGAACCACAGAGCATAGGGCACTTCCACACATGGGCGTTGACCTTGGGAAAATCAAAAAATCAACCAGACACAGGGACCCCAAAGTTGAGGGCTGCTGTCTTGAAAAGAACCTCCACTCCGGTACACGTTTCATATCCCAGGAAAGAGCCAAGTGGACAAGTGGACAAAGACAAGTGGACAAGTGGACAAGTGGTGCTACGTAGGTCCAATGGAGTGTCACTCAGCCATGAAATCCACGTCATGAGGCTGGTAGCAGCATCCTGAGTGGATTTAGGTACGATCATCCTCAGTGAAATAAGTCCCACAAAAAAAGAAACTTATGATATCACTTATCGAGGGAATGTAAAAATCGCTCCCCATGCACTGAATCCCCAAACAGAACAGAGTCACGCTTTTAGAAAACACACTTATGCCTGCTTCAGGGGAAAGGTGAGGTGGGGTGACGCATAAAACTCGAGTTTGAAATGAGCACAGATACCCTTCCGAAAACCGAATATGGAATGGACACGACCTACTCCTTGCTCAATCGACTGGACTCACCAGACCCTGTTCATCGCACAAGTATCTATCCGACTAGTAAGCATCTTCAAAGCTAAGTCTTGATATCTCTGTGTAAGTGCATCAAGTGTGTGTCAAGCGGCCTAAAACCAGCAGGGAAAATCAGCTCAGACCCATTCTGAGGATACATTTCCAACATAAAGAAGAAACAAGCAGGGCAAAACAGAGAGAAATTCTTCCAAAATGCGTTCAGGGACTGGCATGCAACCAGGATTGACCACATCTACAGCCCCAGCGGCAGAAGACATAAGGCTGGACAGTCTTGGGGCTGAGACGATTGGTGAGGTTGGGAAAGCAAATGCAGACCCTTGAAAGGAATCCTGCGTGCTCCCCATTCCATGGGTCCCAACTCTCCAGGTTCAACGCAATCTTCCGACAGCGAAAGCACTCATTGGAAACCCAGCGGATGCTACACCGTGGGATCGGGAAAGCTTTCTGAAACTCACCTCAGTTTTCATCTCCTGGTGCTCGTGTTCTCCATTCAGGCCCCCTTACTAACAATCTCCCCACTTGGAGACTCGGCGCCTTTCCATGCCTCTTTCGTACCGTCTGCAATTTGTCCGCAGGATGAACTGCAAGAGGGGGAACCAATGAGAGACTCGCTGGAGGTGTTTGGTCGGGCACATGTCACTCTCATTTCCCATCACGAAGAAGAATTCACCAGAGGTTCAGCCTGCCACCCCGGATCGACAATAGGGCGTGAAGCCATCCAGCCGTGTTGCGTCCCACTCACAAAAAAGCGACTTGGGAAATGGAGCTCAGGGGCACTGCACTTCCCAAACCTGCAGAGTTCTAAACGATAACTATCGCCCCAAAATATATTGAGGTCAGGCTACGAAGAGGCGCTGAACGCAAGGCAGAACTGCAGGAAACGGATGTCAACGGGTACATCGGAATGGCCCCGATAGCACATGAAAAGCTCCAGAACGTGGACAATGATGCGGTTGGCCAAAAAGGGCGTATGCGTTTTTTCCTGAATATATTCAGGAAAAAACGCATACGCCCTTTTTGGCCAACCAAGCAACCTGGGAGAGCAAATCAGCACTACAAAGAAATCTCTCGCCCCCCCCCGGGGCAAAAGGGCCAGGCGAAAATAGTCTAAAAACCAGAAAGGCAGGACAGCCCACGGAGTCAAGGGAGCCTTGTTAAGCTGATGGGCGGGATGTCAATGGCCAACAGCCAATCTTCACAAGTGTATCCTCTTTCCCAAACCATGTAAAACACAGAACCACAGAGCATAGGGCACTTCCACACATGGGCGTTGACCTTGGGAAAATCAAAAAATCAACCAGACATAGGGACCCCAAAGTTGAGGGCTGCTGTCTTGACAAGAACCTCCACTCCGGTACACGTTTCATATCCCAGGAAAGAGCCAAGTGGACAAAGACGAGTGGACAAGTGGACAAGTGCAGAAGTGGTGCTACGTAGGTCCAATGGAGTGTCACTCAGCCATGAAATCCACGTCATGAGGCTGGTAGCAGCATCCTGAGTGGATTTAGGTACGATCATCCTCAGTGAAATAAGTCCCACAAAAAAAGAAACTTATGATATCACTTATCGAGGGAATGTAAAAATCGCTCCCCATGCACTGAATCCCCAAACAGAACAGAGTCACGCTTTTAGAAAACACACTTATGCCTGCTTCAGGGGAAAGGTGAGGTGGGGTGACGCATAAAACTCGAGTTTGAAATGAGCACAGATACCCTTCCGAAAACCGAATATGGAATGGACACGACCTACTCCTTGCTCAATCAACTGGACTCACCAGACCCTGTTCATCGCACAAGTATCTATCCGACTAGTAAGCATCTTAAAAGCTAAGTCTTGATATCTCTGTGTAAGTGCATCAAGTGTGTGTCAAGCGGCCTAAAACCAGCAGGGAAAATCAGCTCAGACCCATTCTGAGGATACATTTCCAACATAAAGAAGAAACAAGCAGGGCAAAACAGAGAGAAATTCTTCCAAAATGCGTTCAGGGACTGGCATGCAACCAGGATTGACCACATCTACAGCCCCAGCGGCAGAAGACATAAGGCTGGACACTCTTGGGGCTGAGACGATTGGTGAGGTTGGGAAAGCAAATGCAGACCCTTGAAAGGAATCCTGCGTGCTCCCCATTCCATGGGTCCCAACTCTCCAGGTTCAACGCAATCTTCCGACAGCGAAAGCACTCATTGGAAACCCAGCGGATGCTACACCGTGGGATCGGGAAAGCTTTCTGAAACTCACCTCAGTTTTCATCTCCTGGTGCTCGTGTTCTCCATTCAGGCCCCCTTACTAACAATCTCCCCACTTGGAGACTCGGCGCCTTTCCATGCCTCTTTCGTACCGTCTGCAATTTGTCCGCAGGATGAACTGCAAGAGGGGGAACCAATGAGAGACTCGCTGGAGGTGTTTGGTCGGGCACATGTCACTCTCATTTCCCATCACGAAGAAGAATTCACCAGCGGTTCAGCCTGCCACCCCGGATCGACAATAGGGCGTGAAGCCATCCAGCCGTGTTGCGTCCCACTCACAAAAAAGCGACTTGGGAAATGGAGCTCAGGGGCACTGCACTTCCCAAACCTGCAGAGTTCTAAACGATAACTATCGCCCCAAAATATATTGAGGTCAGGCTACGAAGAGGCGCTGAACGCAAGGCAGAACTGCAGGAAACGGATGTCAACGGGTACATCGGAATGGCCCCGATAGCACATGAAAAGCGCCAGAACGTGGACAATGATGCGGTTGGCCAAAAAGGGCGTATGCGTTTTTTCCTGAATATATTCAGGAAAAAACGCATACGCCCTTTTTGGCCAACCAAGCAACCTGGGAGAGCAAATCAGCACTACAAAGAAATCTCTCGCCCCCCCCGGGGCAAAAGGGCCAGGCGAAAAAAGTCTAAAAACCAGAAAGGCAGGACAGCCCACGGAGTCAAGGGAGCCTTGTTAAGCTGATGGGCGGGATGTCAATGGCCAACAGCCAATCTTCACAAGTGTATCCTCTTTCCCAAACCATGTAAAACACAGAACCACAGAGCATAGGGCACTTCCACACATGGGCGTTGACCTTGGGAAAATCAAAAAATCAACCAGACACAGGGACCCCAAAGTTGAGGGCTGCTGTCTTGACAAGAACCTCCACTCCGGTACACGTTTCATATCCCAGGAAAGAGCCAAGTGGAAAAAGACGAGTGGACAAGTGGACAAAGACAAGTGGACAAGTGGACAAGTGGTGCTACGTAGGTCCAATGGAGTGTCACTCAGCCATGAAATCCACGTCATGAGGCTGGTAGCAGCATCCTGAGTGGATTTAGGTACGATCATCCTCAGTGAAATAAGTCCCACAAAAAAAGAAACTTATGATATCACTTATCGAGGGAATGTAAAAATCGCTCCCCATGCACTGAATCCCCAAACAGAACAGAGTCACGCTTTTAGAAAACACACTTATGCCTGCTTCAGGGGAAAGGTGAGGTGGGGTGACGCATAAAACTCGAGTTTGAAATGAGCACAGATACCCTTCCGAAAACCGAATATGGAATGGACACGACCTACTCCTTGCTCAATCGACTGGACTCACCAGACCCTGTTCATCGCACAAGTATCTATCCGACTAGTAAGCATCTTCAAAGCTAAGTCTTGATATCTCTGTGTAAGTGCATCAAGTGTGTGTAAAGCGGCCTAAAACCAGCAGGGAAAATCAGCTCAGACCCATTCTGAGGATACATTTCCAACATAAAGAAGAAACAAGCAGGGCAAAACAGAGAGAAATTCTTCCAAAATGCGTTCAGGGACTGGCATGCAACCAGGATTGACCACATCTACAGCCCCAGCGGCAGAAGACATAAGGCTGGACACTCTTGGGGCTGAGACGATTGGTGAGGTTGGGAAAGCAAATGCAGACCCTTGAAAGGAATCCTGCGTGCTCCCCATTCCATGGGTCCCAACTCTCCAGGTTCAACGCAATCTTCCGACAGCGAAAGCACTCATTGGAAACCCAGCGGTTGCTACACCGTGGGATCGGGAAAGCTTTCTGAAACTCACCTCAGTTTTCATCTCCTGGTGCTCGTGTTCTCCATTCAGGCCCCCTTACTAACAATCTCCCCACTTGGAGACTCGGCGCCTTTCCATGCCTCTTTCGTACCGTCTGCAATTTGTCCGCAGGATGAACTGCAAGAGGGGGAACCAATGAGAGACTCGCTGGAGGTGTTTGGTCGGGCACATGTCACTCTCATTTCCCATCACGAAGAAGAATTCACCAGCGGTTCAGCCTGCCACCCCGGATCGACAATAGGGCGTGAAGCCATCCAGCCGTGTTGCGTCCCACTCACAAAAAAGCGATTTGGGAAATGGAGCTCAGGGGCACTGCACTTCCCAAACCTGCAGAGTTCTAAACGATAACTATCGCCCCAAAATATATTGAGGTCAGGCTACGAAGAGGCGCTGAACGCAAGGCAGAACTGCAGGAAACGGATGTCAACGGGTACATCGGAATGGCCCCGATAGCACATGAAAAGCGCCAGAACGTGGACAATGATGCGGTTGGCCAAAAAGGGCGTATGCGTTTTTTCCTGAATATATTCAGGAAAAAACGCATACGCCCTTTTTGGCCAACCAAGCAACCTGGGAGAGCAAATCAGCACTACAAAGAAATCTCTCGCCCCCCCCCGGGGCAAAAGGGCCAGGCGGAAAAAGTCTAAAAACCAGAAAGGCAGGACAGCCCACGGAGTCAAGGGAGCCTTGTTAAGCTGATGGGCGGGATGTCAATGGCCAACAGCCAATCTTCACAAGTGTATCCTCTTTCCCAAACCATGGAAAACACAGAACCACAGAGCATAGGGCACTTCCACACATGGGCGTTGACCTTGGGAAAATGAAAAAATCAACCAGACACAGGGACCCCAAAGTTGAGGGCTGCTGTCTTGACAAGAACCTCCACTCCGGTACACGTTTCATATCCCAGGAAAGAGCCAAGTGGAAAAAGACGAGTGGACAAGTGGACAAAGACAAGTGGACAAGTGGACAAGTGGTGCTACGTAGGTCCAATGGAGTGTCACTCAGCCATGAAATCCACGTCATGAGGCTGGTAGCAGCATCCTGAGTGGATTTAGGTACGATCATCCTCAGTGAAATAAGTCCCACAAAAAAAGAAACTTATGATATCACTTATCGAGGGAATGTAAAAATCGCTCCCCATGCACTGAATCCCCAAACAGAACAGAGTCACGCTTTTAGAAAACACACTTATGCCTGCTTCAGGGGAAAGGTGAGGTGGGGTGACGCATAAAACTCGAGTTTGAAATGAGCACAGATACCCTTCCGAAAACCGAATATGGAATGGACACGACCTACTCCTTGCTCAATCAACTGGACTCACCAGACCCTCTTCATCGCACAAGTATCTATCCGACTAGTAAGCATCTTAAAAGCTAAGTCTTGATATCTCTGTGTAAGTGCATCAAGTGTGTGTCAAGCGGCCTAAAACCAGCAGGGAAAATCAGCTCAGACCCATTCTGAGGATACATTTCCAACATAAAGAAGAAACAAGCAGGGCAAAACAGAGAGAAATTCTTCCAAAATGCGTTCAGGGACTGGCATGCAACCAGGATTGACCACATCTACAGCCCCAGCGGCAGAAGACATAAGGCTGGACACTCTTGGGGCTGAGACGATTGGTGAGGTTGGGAAAGCAAATGCAGACCCTTGAAAGGAATCCTGCGTGCTCCCCATTCCATGGGTCCCAACTCTCCAGGTTCAACGCAATCTTCCGACAGCGAAAGCACTCATTGGAAACCCAGCGGATGCTACACCGTGGGATCGCGAAAGCTTTCTGAAACTCACCTCAGTTTTCATCTCCTGGTGCTCGTGTTCTCCATTCAGGCCCCCTTACTAACAATCTCCCCACTTGGAGACTCGGCGCCTTTCCATGCCTCTTTCGTACCGTCTGCAATTTGTCCGCAGGATGAACTGCAAGAGGGGGAACCAATGAGAGACTCGCTGGAGGTGTTTGGTCGGGCACATGTCACTCTCATTTCCCATCACGAAGAAGAATTCACCAGAGGTTCAGCCTGCCACCCCGGATCGACAATAGGGCGTGAAGCCATCCAGCCGTGTTGCGTCCCACTCACAAAAAAGCGACTTGGGAAATGGAGCTCAGGGGCACTGCACTTCCCAAACCTGCAGAGTTCTAAACGATAACTATCGCCCCAAAATATATTGAGGTCAGGCTACGAAGAGGCGTTGAACGCAAGGCAGAATTGCAGGAAACGGATGTCAACGGCTACATCGGAATGGCCCCGATAGCACATGAAAAGCGCCAGAACGTGGACAATGATGTGGTTGGCCAAAAAGGGCGTATGCGTTTTTTCCTGAATATATTCAGGAAAAAACGCATACGCCCTTTTTGGCCAACCAAGCAACCTGGGAGAGCAAATCAGCACTACAAAGAAATCTCTCGCCCCCCCCCCCCCCGGGGCAAAAGGGCCAGGCGAAAAAAGTCTAAAAACCAGAAAGGCAGGACAGGCCACGGAGTCAAGGGAGCCTTGTTAAGCTGATGGGCGGGATGTCAATGGCCAACAGCCAATCTTCACAAGTGTATCCTCTTTCCCAAACCATGGAAAACACAGAACCACAGAGCATAGGGCACTTCCACACATGGGCGTTGACCTTGGGAAAATGAAAAAATCAACCAGACACAGGGACCCCAAAGTTGAGGGCTGCTGTCTTGACAAGAACCTCCACTCCGGTACACGTTTCATATCCCAGGAAAGAGCCAAGTGGACAAAGACGAGTGGACAAGTGGACAAAGACAAGTGGACAAGTGGACAAGTGGTGCTACGTAGGTCCAATGGAGTGTCACTCAGCCATGAAATCCACGTCATGAGGCTGGTAGCAGCATCCTGAGTGGATTTAGGTACGATCATCCTCAGTGAAATAAGTCCCACAAAAAAAGAAACTTATGATATCACTTATCGAGGGAATGTAAAAATCGCTCCCCATGCACTGAATCCCCAAACAGAACAGAGTCACGCTTTTAGAAAACACACTTATGCCTGCTTCAGGGGAAAGGTGAGGTGGGGTGACGCATAAAACTCGAGTTTGAAATGAGCACAGATACCCTTCCGAAAACCGAATATGGAATGGACACGACCTACTCCTTGCTCAATCAACTGGACTCACCAGACCCTCTTCATCGCACAAGTATCTATCCGACTAGTAAGCATCTTAAAAGCTAAGTCTTGATATCTCTGTGTAAGTGCATCAAGTGTGTGTCAAGCGGCCTACAACCAGCAGGGAAAATCAGCTCAGACCCATTCTGAGGATACATTTCCAACATAAAGAAGAAACAAGCAGGGCAAAACAGAGAGAAATTCTTCCAAAATGCGTTCAGGGACTGGCATGCAACCAGCATTGACCACATCTACAGCCCCAGCGGCAGAAGACATAAGGCTGGACACTCTTGGGGCTGAGACGATTGGTGAGGTTGGGAAAGCAAATGCAGACCCTTGAAAGGAATCCTGCGTGCTCCCCATTCCATGGGTCCCAACTCTCCAGGTTCAACGCAATCTTCCGACAGCGAAAGCACTCATTGGAAACCCAGCGGATGCTACACCGTGGGATCGCGAAAGCTTTCTGAAACTCACCTCAGTTTTCATCTCCTGGTGCTCGTGTTCTCCATTCAGGCCCCCTTACTAACAATCTCCCCACTTGGAGACTCGGCGCCTTTCCATGCCTCTTTCGTACCGTCTGCAATTTGTCCGCAGGATGAACTGCAAGAGGGGGAACCAATGAGAGACTCGCTGGAGGTGTTTGGTCGGGCACATGTCACTCTCATTTCCCATCACGAAGAAGAATTCACCAGCGGTTCAGCCTGCCACCCCGGATCGACAATAGGGCGTGAAGCCATCCAGCCGTGTTGCGTCCCACTCACAAAAAAGCGACTTGGGAAATGGAGCTCAGGGGCACTGCACTTCCCAAACCTGCAGAGTTCTAAACGATAACTATCGCCCCAAAATATATTGAGGTCAGGCTACGAAGAGGCGTTGAACGCAAGGCAGAATTGCAGGAAACGGATGTCAACGGCTACATCGGAATGGCCCCGATAGCACATGAAAAGCGCCAGAACGTGGACAATGATGTGGTTGGCCAAAAAGGGCGTATGCGTTTTTTCCTGAATATATTCAGGAAAAAACGCATACGCCCTTTTTGGCCAACCAAGCAACCTGGGAGAGCAAATCAGCACTACAAAGAAATCTCTCGCCCCCCCCCCCCCCCCGGGGCAAAAGGGCCAGGCGAAAAAAGTCTAAAAACCAGAAAGGCAGGACAGGCCACGGAGTCAAGGGAGCCTTGTTAAGCTGATCGGCGGGATGTCAATGGCCAACAGCCAATCTTCACAAGTGTATCCTCTTTCCCAAACCATGGAAAACACAGAACCACAGAGCATAGGGCACTTCCACACATGGGCGTTGACCTTGGGAAAATGAAAAAATCAACCAGACACAGGGACCCCAAAGTTGAGGGCTGCTGTCTTGACAAGAACCTCCACTCCGGTACACGTTTCATATCCCAGGAAAGAGCCAAGTGGAAAAAGACGAGTGGACAAGTGGACAAAGACAAGTGGACAAGTGGTGCTACGTAGGTCCAATGGAGTGTCACTCAGCCATGAAATCCACGTCATGAGGCTGGTAGCAGCATCCTGAGTGGATTTAGGTACGATCATCCTCAGTGAAATAAGTCCCACAAAAAAAGAAACTTATGATATCACTTATCGAGGGAATGTAAAAATCGCTCCCCATGCACTGAATCCCCAAACAGAACAGAGTCACGCTTTTAGAAAACACACTTATGCCTGCTTCAGGGGAAAGGTGAGGTGGGGTGACGCATAAAACTCGAGTTTGAAATGAGCACAGATACCCTTCCGAAAACCGAATATGGAATGGACACGACCTACTCCTTGCTCAATCAACTGGACTCACCAGACCCTCTTCATCGCACAAGTATCTATCCGACTAGTAAGCATCTTAAAAGCTAAGTCTTGATATCTCTGTGTAAGTGCATCAAGTGTGTGTCAAGCGGCCTACAACCAGCAGGGAAAATCAGCTCAGACCCATTCTGAGGATACATTTCCAACATAAAGAAGAAACAAGCAGGGCAAAACAGAGAGAAATTCTTCCAAAATGCGTTCAGGGACTGGCATGCAACCAGCATTGACCACATCTACAGCCCCAGCGGCAGAAGACATAAGGCTGGACACTCTTGGGGCTGAGACGATTGGTGAGGTTGGGAAAGCAAATGCAGACCCTTGAAAGGAATCCTGCGTGCTCCCCATTCCATGGGTCCCAACTCTCCAGGTTCAACGCAATCTTCCGACAGCGAAAGCACTCATTGGAAACCCAGCGGATGCTACACCGTGGGATCGCGAAAGCTTTCTGAAACTCACCTCAGTTTTCATCTCCTGGTGCTCGTGTTCTCCATTCAGGCCCCCTTACTAACAATCTGCCCACTTGGAGACTCGGCGCCTTTCCATGCCTCTTTCGTACCGTCTGCAATTTGTCCGCAGGATGAACTGCAAGAGGGGGAACCAATGAGAGACTCGCTGGAGGTGTTTGGTCGGGCACATGTCACTCTCATTTCCCATCACGAAGAAGAATTCACCAGCGGTTCAGCCTGCCACCCCGGATCGACAATAGGGCGTGAAGCCATCCAGCCGTGTTGCGTCCCACTCACAAAAAAGCGACTTGGGAAATGGAGCTCAGGGGCACTGCACTTCCCAAACCTGCAGAGTTCTAAACGATAACTATCGCCCCAAAATATATTGAGGTCAGGCTACGAAGAGGCGCTGAACGCAAGGCAGAACTGCAGGAAACGGATGTCAACGGGTACATCGGAATGGCCCCGATAGCACATGAAAAGCGCCAGAACGTGGACAATGATGCGGTTGGCCAAAAAGGGCGTATGCGTTTTTTCCTGAATATATTCAGGAAAAAACGCATACGCCCTTTGTGGCCAACCAAGCAACCTGGGAGAGCAAATCAGCACTACAAAGAAATCTCTCGCCCCCCCCCCCCCGGGGCAAAAGGGCCAGGCGAAAAAAGTCTAAAAACCAGAAAGGCAGGACAGGCCACGGAGTCAAGGGAGCCTTGTTAAGCTGATGGGCGGGATGTCAATGGCCAACAGCCAATCTTCACAAGTGTATCCTCTTTCCCAAACCATGGAAAACACAGAACCACAGAGCATAGGGCACTTCCACACATGGGCGTTGACCTTGGGAAAATGAAAAAATCAACCAGACACAGGGACCCCAAAGTTGAGGGCTGCTGTCTTGACAAGAACCTCCACTCCGGTACACGTTTCATATCCCAGGAAAGAGCCAAGTGGACAAAGACGAGTGGACAAGTGGACAAAGACAAGTGGACAAGTGGACAAGTGGTGCTACGTAGGTCCAATGGAGTGTCACTCAGCCATGAAATCCACGTCATGAGGCTGGTAGCAGCATCCTGAGTGGATTTAGGTACGATCATCCTCAGTGAAATAAGTCCCACAAAAAAAGAAACTTATGATATCACTTATCGAGGGAATGTAAAAATCGCTCCCCATGCACTGAATCCCCAAACAGAACAGAGTCACGCTTTTAGAAAACACACTTATGCCTGCTTCAGGGGAAAGGTGAGGTGGGGTGACGCATAAAACTCGAGTTTGAAATGAGCACAGATACCCTTCCGAAAACCGAATATGGAATGGACACGACCTACTCCTTGCTCAATCAACTGGACTCACCAGACCCTGTTCATCGCACAAGTATCTATCCGACTAGTAAGCATCTTCAAAGCTAAGTCTTGATATCTCTGTGTAAGTGCATCAAGTGTGTGTCAAGCGGCCTAAAACCAGCAGGGAAAATCAGCTCAGACCCATTCTGAGGATACATTTCCAACATAAAGAAGAAACAAGCAGGGCAAAACAGAGAGAAATTCTTCCAAAATGCGTTCAGGGACTGGCATGCAACCAGCATTGACCACATCTACAGCCCCAGCGGCAGAAGACATAAGGCTGGACACTCTTGGGGCTGAGACGATTGGTGAGGTTGGGAAAGCAAATGCAGACCCTTGAAAGGAATCCTGCGTGCTCCCCATTCCATGGGTCCCAACTCTCCAGGTTCAACGCAATCTTCCGACAGCGAAAGCACTCATTGGAAACCCAGCGGTTGCTACACCGTGGGATCGGGAAAGCTTTCTGAAACTCACCTCAGTTTTCATCTCCTGGTGCTCGTGTTCTCCATTCAGGCCCCCTTACTAACAATCTCCCCACTTGGAGACTCGGCGCCTTTCCATGCCTCTTTCGTACCGTCTGCAATTTGTCCGCAGGATGAACTGCAAGAGGGGGAACCAATGAGAGGCTCGCTGGAGGTGTTTGGTCGGGCACATGTCACTCTCATTTCCCATCACGAAGAAGAATTCACCAGAGGTTCAGCCTGCCACCCCGGATCGACAATAGGGCGTGAAGCCATCCAGCCGTGTTGCGTCCCACTCACAAAAAAGCGACTTGGGAAATGGAGCTCAGGGGCACTGCACTTCCCAAACCTGCAGAGTTCTAAACGATAACTATCGCCCCAAAATATATTGAGGTCAGGCTACGAAGAGGCGCTGAACGCAAGGCAGAACTGCAGGAAACGGATGTCAACGGGTACATCGGAATGGCCCCGATAGCACATGAAAAGCGCCAGAACGTGGACAATGATGCGGTTGGCCAAAAAGGGCGTATGCGTTTTTTCCTGAATATATTCAGGAAAAAACGCATACGCCCTTTTTGGCCAACCAAGCAACCTGGGAGAGCAAATCAGCACTACAAAGAAATCTCTCGCCCCCCCCGGGGCAAAAGGGCCAGGCGAAAAAAGTCTAAAAACCAGAAAGGCAGGACAGCCCACGGAGTCAAGGGAGCCTTGTTAAGCTGATGGGCGGGATGTCAATGGCCAACAGCCAATCTTCACAAGTGTATCCTCTTTCCCAAACCATGTAAAACACAGAACCACAGAGCATAGGGCACTTCCACACATGGGCGTTGACCTTGGGAAAATCAAAAAATCAACCAGACACAGGGACCCCAAAGTTGAGGGCTGCTGTCTTGACAAGAACCTCCACTCCGGTACACGTTTCATATCCCAGGAAAGAGCCAAGTGGACAAAGACGAGTGGACAAGTGGACAAAGACAAGTGGACAAGTGGACAAGTGCTGCTACGTAGGTCCAATGGAGTGTCACTCAGCCATGAAATCCACGTCATGAGGCTGGTAGCAGCATCCTGAGTGGATTTAGGTACGATCATCCTCAGTGAAATAAGTCCCACAAAAAAAGAAACTTATGATATCACTTATCGAGGGAATGTAAAAATCGCTCCCCATGCACTGAATCCCCAAACAGAACAGAGTCACGCTTTTAGAAAACACACTTATGCCTGCTTCAGGGGAAAGGTGAGGTGGGGTGACGCATAAAACTCGAGTTTGAAATGAGCACAGATACCCTTCCGAAAACCGAATATGGAATGGACACGACCTACTCCTTGCTCAATCAACTGGACTCACCAGACCCTGTTCATCGCACAAGTATCTATCCGACTAGTAAGCATCTTCAAAGCTAAGTCTTGATATCTCTGTGTAAGTGCATCAAGTGTGTGTCAAGCGGCCTAAAACCAGCAGGGAAAATCAGCTCAGACCCATTCTGAGGATACATTTCCAACATAAAGAAGAAACAAGCAGGGCAAAACAGAGAGAAATTCTTCCAAAATGCGTTCAGGGACTGGCATGCAACCAGGATTGACCACATCTACAGCCCCAGCGGCAGAAGACATAAGGCTGGACACTCTTGGGGCTGAGACGATTGGTGAGGTTGGGAAAGCAAATGCAGACCCTTGAAAGGAATCCTGCGTGCTCCCCATTCCATGGGTCCCAACTCTCCAGGTTCAACGCAATCTTCCGACAGCGAAAGCACTCATTGGAAACCCAGCGGATGCTACACCGTGGGATCGGGAAAGCTTTCTGAAACTCACCTCAGTTTTCATCTCCTGGTGCTCGTGTTCTCCATTCAGGCCCCCTTACTAACAATCTCCCCACTTGGAGACTCGGCGCCTTTCCATGCCTCTTTCGTACCGTCTGCAATTTGTCCGCAGGATGAACTGCAAGAGGGGGAACCAATGAGAGACTCGCTGGAGGTGTTTGGTCGGGCACATGTCACTCTCATTTCCCATCACGAAGAAGAATTCACCAGCGGTTCAGCCTGCCACCCCGGATCGACAATAGGGCGTGAAGCCATCCAGCCGTGTTGCGTCCCACTCACAAAAAAGCGACTTGGGAAATGGAGCTCAGGGGCACTGCACTTCCCAAACCTGCAGAGTTCTAAACGATAACTATTGCCCCAAAATATATTGAGGTCAGGCTACGAAGAGGCGTTGAACGCAAGGCAGAATTGCAGGAAACGGATGTCAACGGCTACATCGGAATGGCCCCGATAGCACATGAAAAGCGCCAGAACGTGGACAATGATGTGGTTGGCCAAAAAGGGCGTATGCGTTTTTTCCTGAATATATTCAGGAAAAAACGCATACGCCCTTTTTGGCCAACCAAGCAACCTGGGAGAGCAAATCAGCACTACAAAGAAATCTCTCGCCCCCCCCGGGGCAAAAGGGCCAGGCGAAAAAAGTCTAAAAACCAGAAAGGCAGGACAGCCCACGGAGTCAAGGGAGCCTTGTTAAGCTGATGGGCGGGATGTCAATGGCCAACAGCCAATCTTCACAAGTGTATCCTCTTTCCCAAACCATGGAAAACACAGAACCACAGAGCATAGGGCACTTCCACACATGGGCGTTGACCTTGGGAAAATCAAAAAATCAACCAGACACAGGGACCCCAAAGTTGAGGGCTGCTGTCTTGACAAGAACCTCCACTCCGGTACACGTTTCATATCCCAGGAAAGAGCCAAGTGGACAAAGACGAGTGGACAAGTGGACAAAGACAAGTGGACAAGTGGACAAGTGCTGCTACGTAGGTCCAATGGAGTGTCACTCAGCCATGAAATCCACGTCATGAGGCTGGTAGCAGCATCCTGAGTGGATTTAGGTACGATCATCCTCAGTGAAATAAGTCCCACAAAAAAAGAAACTTATGATATCACTTATCGAGGGAATGTAAAAATCGCTCCCCATGCACTGAATCCCCAAACAGAACAGAGTCACGCTTTTAGAAAACACACTTATGCCTGCTTCAGGGGAAAGGTGAGGTGGGGTGACGCATAAAACTCGAGTTTGAAATGAGCACAGATACCCTTCCGAAAACCGAATATGGAATGGACACGACCTACTCCTTGCTCAATCAACTGGACTCACCAGACCCTGTTCATCGCACAAGTATCTATCCGACTAGTAAGCATCTTCAAAGCTAAGTCTTGATATCTCTGTGTAAGTGCATCAAGTGTGTGTCAAGCGGCCTAAAACCAGCAGGGAAAATCAGCTCAGACCCATTCTGAGGATACATTTCCAACATAAAGAAGAAACAAGCAGGGCAAAACAGAGAGAAATTCTTCCAAAATGCGTTCAGGGACTGGCATGCAACCAGGATTGACCACATCTACAGCCCCAGCGGCAGAAGACATAAGGCTGGACACTCTTGGGGCTGAGACGATTGGTGAGGTTGGGAAAGCAAATGCAGACCCTTGAAAGGAATCCTGCGTGCTCCCCATTCCATGGGTCCCAACTCTCCAGGTTCAACGCAATCTTCCGACAGCGAAAGCACTCATTGGAAACCCAGCGGATGCTACACCGTGGGATCGGGAAAGCTTTCTGAAACTCACCTCAGTTTTCATCTCCTGGTGCTCGTGTTCTCCATTCAGGCCCCCTTACTAACAATCTCCCCACTTGGAGACTCGGCGCCTTTCCATGCCTCTTTCGTACCGTCTGCAATTTGTCCGCAGGATGAACTGCAAGAGGGGGAACCAATGAGAGACTCGCTGGAGGTGTTTGGTCGGGCACATGTCACTCTCATTTCCCATCACGAAGAAGAATTCACCAGCGGTTCAGCCTGCCACCCCGGATCGACAATAGGACGTGAAGCCATCCAGCCGTGTTGCGTCCCACTCACAAAAAAGCGACTTGGGAAATGGAGCTCAGGGGCACTGCACTTCCCAAACCTGCAGAGTTCTAAACGATAACTATCGCCCCAAAATATATTGAGGTCAGGCTACGAAGAGGCGTTGAACGCAAGGCAGAACTGCAGGAAACGGATGTCAACGGCTACATCGGAATGGCCCCGATAGCACATGAAAAGCGCCAGAACGTGGACAATGATGTGGTTGGCCAAAAAGGGCGTATGCGTTTTTTCCTGAATATATTCAGGAAAAAACGCATACGCCCTTTTTGGCCAACCAAGCAACCTGGGAGAGCAAATCAGCACTACAAAGAAATCTCTCGCCCCCCCCCGGGGCAAAAGGGCCAGGCGAAAAAAGTCTAAAAACCAGAAAGGCAGGACAGGCCACGGAGTCAAGGGAGCCTTGTTAAGCTGATGGGCGGGATGTCAATGGCCAACAGCCAATCTTCACAAGTGTATCCTCTTTCCCAAACCATGGAAAACACAGAACCACAGAGCATAGGGCACTTCCACACATGGGCGTTGACCTTGGGAAAATGAAAAAATCAACCAGACACAGGGACCCCAAAGTTGAGGGCTGCTGTCTTGACAAGAACCTCCACTCCGGTACACGTTTCATATCCCAGGAAAGAGCCAAGTGGACAAAGACGAGTGGACAAGTGGACAAGTGCAGAAGTGGTGCTACGTAGGTCCAATGGAGTGTCACTCAGCCATGAAATCCACGTCATGAGGCTGGTAGCAGCATCCTGAGTGGATTTAGGTACGATCATCCTCAGTGAAATAAGTCCCACAAAAAAGAAACTTATGATATCACTTATCGAGGGACTGTAAAAATCGCTCCCCATGAACTGAATCCCCAAACAGAACAGAGTCACGCTTTTAGAAAACACACTTATGCCTGCTTCAGGGGAAAGGTGAGGTGGGGTGACGCATAAAACTCGAGTTTGAAATGAGCACAGATACCCTTCCGAAAACCGAATATGGAATGGACACGACCTACTCCTTGCTCAATCAACTGGACTCACCAGACCCTGTTCATCGCACAAGTATCTATCCGACTAGTAAGCATCTTCAAAGCTAAGTCTTGATATCTCTGTGTAAGTGCATCAAGTGTGTGTCAAGCGGCCTAAAACCAGCAGGGAAAATCAGCTCAGACCCATTCTGAGGATACATTTCCAACATAAAGAAGAAACAAGCAGGGCAAAACAGAGAGAAATTCTTCCAAAATGCGTTCAGGGACTGGCATGCAACCAGGATTGACCACATCTACAGCCCCAGCGGCAGAAGACATAAGGCTGGACACTCTTGGGGCTGAGACGATTGGTGAGGTTGGGAAAGCAAATGCAGACCCTTGAAAGGAATCCTGCGTGCTCCCCATTCCATGGGTCCCAACTCTCCAGGTTCAACGCAATCTTCCGACAGCGAAAGCACTCATTGGAGACCCAGCGGATGCTACACCGTGGGATCGGGAAAGCTTTCTGAAACTCACCTCAGTTTTCATCTCCTGGTGCTCGTGTTCTCCATTCAGGCCCCCTTACTAACAATCTCCCCACTTGGAGACTCGGCGCCTTTCCATGCCTCTTTCGTACCGTCTGCAATTTGTCCGCAGGATGAACTGCAAGAGGGGGAACCAATGAGAGACTCGCTGGAGGTGTTTGGTCGGGCACATGTCACTCTCATTTCCCATCACGAAGAAGAATTCACCAGCGGTTCAGCCTGCCACCCCGGATCAACAATAGGACGTGAAGCCATCCAGCCGTGTTGCGTCCCACTCACAAAAAAGCGACTTGGGAAATGGAGCTCAGGGGCACTGCACTTCCCAAACCTGCAGAGTTCTAAACGATAACTATCACCCCAAAATATATTGAGGTCAGGCTACGAAGAGGCGTTGAACGCAAGGCAGAATTGCAGGAAACGGATGTCAACGGCTACATCGGAATGGCCCCGATAGCACATGAAAAGCGCCAGAACGTGGACAATGATGTGGTTGGCCAAAAAGGGCGTATGCGTTTTTTCCTGAATATATTCACGAAAAAACGCATACGCCCTTTTTGGCCAACCAAGCAACCTGGGAGAGCAAATCAGCACTACAAAGAAATCTCTCGCCCCCCCCCCGGGGCAAAAGGGCCAGGCGAAAAAAGTCTAAAAACCAGAAAGGCAGGACAGGCCACGGAGTCAAGGGAGCCTTGTTAAGCTGATGGGCTGGATGTCAATGGCCAACAGCCAATCTTCACAAGTGTATCCTCTTTCCCAAACCATGTAAAACACAGAACCACAGAGCATAGGGCACTTCCACACATGGGCGTTGACCTTGGGAAAATGAAAAAATCAACCAGACACAGGGACCCCAAAGTTGAGGGCTGCTGTCTTGACAAGAACCTCCACTCCGGTACAGGTTTCATAGCCCAGGAAAGAGCCAAGTGGACAAAGACGAGTGGACAAGTGGACAAGTGCAGAAGTGGTGCTACGTAGGTCCAATGGAGTGTCACTCAGCCATGAAATCCACGTCATGAGGCTGGTAGCAGCATCCTGAGTGGATTTAGGTACGATCATCCTCAGTGAAATAAGTCCCACAAAAAAGAAACTTATGATATCACTTATCGAGGGAATGTAAAAATCGCTCCCCATGAACTGAATCCCCAAACAGAACAGAGTCACGCTTTTAGAAAACACACTTATGCCTGCTTCAGGGGAAAGGTGAGGTGGGGTGACGCATAAAACTCGAGTTTGAAATGAGCACAGATACCCTTCCGAAAACCGAATATGGAATGGACACGACCTACTCCTTGCTCAATCAACTGGACTCACCAGACCCTGTTCATCGCACAAGTATCTATCCGACTAGTAAGCATCTTAAAAGCTAAGTCTTGATATCTCTGTGTAAGTGCATCAAGTGTGTGTCAAGCGGCCTACAACCAGCAGGGAAAATCAGCTCAGACCCATTCTGAGGATACATTTCCAACATAAAGAAGAAACAAGCAGGGCAAAACAGAGAGAAATTCTTCCAAAATGCGTTCAGGGACTGGCATGCAACCAGGATTGACCACATCTACAGCCCCAGCGGCAGAAGACATAAGGCTGGACACTCTTGGGGCTGAGACGATTGGTGAGGTTGGGAAAGCAAATGCAGACCCTTGAAAGGAATCCTGCGTGCTCCCCATTCCATGGGTCCCAACTCTCCAGGTTCAACGCAATCTTCCGACAGCGAAAGCACTCATTGGAAACCCAGCGGATGCTACACCGTG
This sequence comes from Kogia breviceps, assembly GCF_026419965.1. Classification (NCBI taxonomy): domain Eukaryota; kingdom Metazoa; phylum Chordata; class Mammalia; order Artiodactyla; family Physeteridae; genus Kogia; species Kogia breviceps. Next base: position 68,433,500 of record NC_081310.1, on the reverse strand, counting down.
GGATCGGGAAAGTTTTCTGAAACTCACCTCAGTTTTCATCTCCTGGTGCTCGTGTTCTCCATTCAGGCCCCCTTACTAACAATCTCCCCACTTGGAGACTCGGCGCCTTTCCATGCCTCTTTCGTACCGTCTGCAATTTGTCCGCAGGATGAACTGCAAGAGGGGGAACCAATGAGAGACTCGCTGGAGGTGTTTGGTGGGGCACATGTCACTCTCATTTCCCATCACGAAGAAGAATTCACCAGCGGTTCAGCCTGCCACCCCGGATCGACAATAGGACGTGAAGCCATCCAGCCGTGTTGCGTCCCACTCACAAAAAAGCGACTTGGGAAATGGAGCTCAGGGGCACTGCACTTCCCAAACCTGCAGAGTTCTAAACGATAACTATCGCCCCAAAATATATTGAGGTCAGGCTACGAAGAGGCGTTGAACGCAAGGCAGAATTGCAGGAAACGGATGTCAACGGCTACATCGGAATGGCCCCGATAGCACATGAAAAGCGCCAGAACGTGGACAATGATGTGGTTGGCCAAAAAGGGCGTATGCGTTTTTTCCTGAATATATTCAGGAAAAAACGCATACGCCCTTTTTGGCCAACCAAGCAACCTGGGAGAGCAAATCAGCACTACAAAGAAATCTCTCGCCCCCCCCCCCCCGGGGCAAAAGGGCCAGGCGAAAAAAGTCTAAAAACCAGAAAGGCAGGACAGGCCACGGAGTCAAGGGAGCCTTGTTAAGCTGATGGGCGGGATGTCAATGGCCAACAGCCAATCTTCACAAGTGTATCCTCTTTCCCAAACCATGGAAAACACAGAACCACAGAGCATAGGGCACTTCCACACATGGGCGTTGACCTTGGGAAAATGAAAAAATCAACCAGACACAGGGACCCCAAAGTTGAGGGCTGCTGTCTTGACAAGAACCTCCACTCCGGTACACGTTTCATATCCCAGGAAAGAGCCAAGTGGACAAAGACGAGTGGACAAGTGGACAAGTGCAGAAGTGGTGCTACGTAGGTCCAATGGAGTGTCACTCAGCCATGAAATCCACGTCATTAGGCTGGTAACAGCATCCTGAGTGGATTTAGGTACGATCATCCTCAGTGAAATAAGTCCCACAAAAAAGAAACTTATGATATCACTTATCGAGGGAATGTAAAAATCGCTCCCCATGAACTGAATCCCCAAACAGAACAGAGTCACGCTTTTAGAAAACACACTTATGCCTGCTTCAGGGGAAAGGTGAGGTGGGGTGACGCATAAAACTCGAGTTTGAAATGAGCACAGATACCCTTCCGAAAACCGAATATGGAATGGACACGACCTACTCCTTGCTCAATCAACTGGACTCACCAGACCCTGTTCATCGCACAAGTATCTATCCGACTAGTAAGCACCTTCAAAGCTAAGTCTTGATATCTCTGTGTAAGTGCATCAAGTGTGTGTAAAGCGGCCTAAAACCAGCAGGGAAAATCAGCTCAGACCCATTCTGAGGATACATTTCCAACATAAAGAAGAAACAAGCAGGGCAAAACAGAGAGAAATTCTTCCAAAATGCGTTCAGGGACTGGCATGCAACCAGGATTGACCACATCTACAGCCCCAGCGGCAGAAGACATAAGGCTGGACACTCTTGGGGCTGAGACGATTGGTGAGGTTGGGAAAGCAAATGCAGACCCTTGAAAGGAATCCTGCGTGCTCCCCATTCCATGGGTCCCAACTCTCCAGGTTCAACGCAATCTTCCGACAGCGAAAGCACTCATTGGAAACCCAGCGGATGCTACACCGTGGGATCGGGAAAGCTTTCTGAAACTCACCTCAGTTTTCATCTCCTGGTGCTCGTGTTCTCCATTCAGGCCCCCTTACTAAAAATCTCCCCACTTGGAGACTCGGCGCCTTTCCATGCCTCTTTCGTACCGTCTGCAATTTGTCCGCAGGATGAACTGCAAGAGGGGGAACCAATGAGAGACTCGCTGGAGGTGTTTGGTGGGGCACATGTCACTCTCATTTCCCATCACGAAGAAGAATTCACCAGCGGTTCAGCCTGCCACCCCGGATCGACAATAGGACGTGAAGCCATCCAGCCGTGTTGCGTCCCACTCACAAAAAAGCGACTTGGGAAATGGAGCTCAGGGGCACTGCACTTCCCAAACCTGCAGAGTTCTAAACGATAACTATCGCCCCAAAATATATTGAGGTCAGGCTACGAAGAGGCGTTGAACGCAAGGCAGAATTGCAGGAAACGGATGTCAACGGCTACATCGGAATGGCCCCGATAGCACATGAAAAGCGCCAGAACGTGGACAATGATGTGGTTGGCCAAAAAGGGCGTATGCGTTTTTTCCTGAATATATTCAGGAAAAAACGCATACGCCCTTTTTGGCCAACCAAGCAACCTGGGAGAGCAAATCAGCACTACAAAGAAATCTCTCGCCCCCCCCCCCCGGGGCAAAAGGGCCAGGCGAAAAAAGTCTAAAAACCAGAAAGGCAGGACAGGCCACGGAGTCAAGGGAGCCTTGTTAAGCTGATGGGCGGGATGTCAATGGCCAACAGCCAATCTTCACAAGTGTATCCTCTTTCCCAAACCATGGAAAACACAGAACCACAGAGCATAGGGCACTTCCACACATGGGCGTTGACCTTGGGAAAATGAAAAAATCAACCAGACACAGGGACCCCAAAGTTGAGGGCTGCTGTCTTGACAAGAACCTCCACTCCGGTACACGTTTCATATCCCAGGAAAGAGCCAAGTGGACAAAGACGAGTGGACAAGTGGACAAGTGCAGAAGTGGTGCTACGTAGGTCCAATGGAGTGTCACTCAGCCATGAAATCCACGTCATGAGGCTGGTAGCAGCATCCTGAGTGGATTTAGGTACGATCATCCTCAGTGAAATAAGTCCCACAAAAAAGAAACTTATGATATCACTTATCGAGGGAATGTAAAAATCGCTCCCCATGAACTGAATCCCCAAACAGAACAGAGTCACGCTTTTAGAAAACACACTTATGCCTGCTTCAGGGGAAAGGTGAGGTGGGGTGACGCATAAAACTCGAGTTTGAAATGAGCACAGATACCCTTCCGAAAACCGAATATGGAATGGACACGACCTACTCCTTGCTCAATCAACTGGACTCACCAGACCCTGTTCATCGCACAAGTATCTATCCGACTAGTAAGCATCTTCAAAGCTAAGTCTTGATATCTCTGTGTAAGTGCATCAAGTGTGTGTCAAGCGGCCTAAAACCAGCAGGGAAAATCAGCTCAGACCCATTCTGAGGATACATTTCCAACATAAAGAAGAAACAAGCAGGGCAAAACAGAGAGAAATTCTTCCAAAATGCGTTCAGGGACTGGCATGCAACCAGGATTGACCACATCTACAGCCCCAGCGGCAGAAGACATAAGGCTGGACACTCTTGGGGCTGAGACGATTGGTGAGGTTGGGAAAGCAAATGCAGACCCTTGAAAGGAATCCTGCGTGCTCCCCATTCCATGGGTCCCAACTCTCCAGGTTCAACGCAATCTTCCGACAGCGAAAGCACTCATTGGAAACCCAGCGGATGCTACACCGTGGGATCGGGAAAGCTTTCTGAAACTCACCTCAGTTTTCATCTCCTGGTGCTCGTGTTCTCCATTCAGGCCCCCTTACTAACAATCTCCCCACTTGGAGACTCGGCGCCTTTCCATGCCTCTTTCGTACCGTCTGCAATTTGTCCGCAGGATGAACTGCAAGAGGGGGAACAAATGAGAGACTCGCTGGAGGTGTTTGGTCGGGCACATGTCACTCTAATTTCCCATCACGAAGAAGAATTCACCAGCGGTTCAGCCTGCCACCCCGGATCGACAATAGGGCGTGAAGCCATCCAGCCGTGTTGCGTCCCACTCACAAAAAAGCGACTTGGGAAATGGAGCTCAGGGGCACTGCACTTCCCAAACCTGCAGAGTTCTAAACGATAACTATCGCCCCAAAATATATTGAGGTCAGGCTACGAAGAGGCGTTGAACGCAAGGCAGAATTGCAGGAAACGGATGTCAACGGCTACATCGGAATGGCCCCGATAGCACATGAAAAGCGCCAGAACGTGGACAATGATGTGGTTGGCCAAAAAGGGCGTATGCGTTTTTTCCTGAATATATTCACGAAAAAACGCATACGCCCTTTTTGGCCAACCAAGCAACCTGGGAGAGCAAATCAGCACTACAAAGAAATCTCTCGCCCCCCCCCCCGGGGCAAAAGGGCCAGGCGAAAAAAGTCTAAAAACCAGAAAGGCAGGACAGGCCACGGAGTCAAGGGAGCCTTGTTAAGCTGATGGGCGGGATGTCAATGGCCAACAGCCAATCTTCACAAGTGTATCCTCTTTCCCAAACCATGGAAAACACAGAACCACAGAGCATAGGGCACTTCCACACATGGGCGTTGACCTTGGGAAAATGAAAAAATCAACCAGACACAGGGACCCCAAAGTTGAGGGCTGCTGTCTTGACAAGAACCTCCACTCCGGTACAGGTTTCATAGCCCAGGAAAGAGCCAAGTGGACAAAGACGAGTGGACAAGTGGACAAGTGCAGAAGTGGTGCTACGTAGGTCCAATGGAGTGTCACTCAGCCATGAAATCCACGTCATGAGGCTGGTAGCAGCATCCTGAGTGGATTTAGGTACGATCATCCTCAGTGAAATAAGTCCCACAAAAAAGAAACTTATGATATCACTTATCGAGGGAATGTAAAAATCGCTCCCCATGCACTGAATCCCCAAACAGAACAGAGTCACGCTTTTAGAAAACACACTTATGCCTGCTTCAGGGGAAAGGTGAGGTGGGGTGACGCATAAAACTCGAGTTTGAAATGAGCACAGATACCCTTCCGAAAACCGAATATGGAATGGACACGACCTACTCCTTGCTCAATCAACTGGACTCACCAGACCCTGTTCATCGCACAAGTATCTATCCGACTAGTAAGCATCTTCAAAGCTAAGTCTTGATATCTCTGTGTAAGTGCATCAAGTGTGTGTCAAGCGGCCTACAACCAGCAGGGAAAATCAGCTCAGACCCATTCTGAGGATACATTTCCAACATAAAGAAGAAACAAGCAGGGCAAAACAGAGAGAAATTCTTCCAAAATGCGTTCAGGGACTGGCATGCAACCAGGATTGACCACATCTACAGCCCCAGCGGCAGAAGACATAAGGCTGGACACTCTTGGGGCTGAGACGATTGGTGAGGTTGGGAAAGCAAATGCAGACCCTTGAAAGGAATCCTGCGTGCTCCCCATTCCATGGGTCCCAACTCTCCAGGTTCAACGCAATCTTCCGACAGCGAAAGCACTCATTGGAAACCCAGCGGATGCTACACCGTGGGATCGGGAAAGCTTTCTGAAACTCACCTCAGTTTTCATCTCCTGGTGCTCGTGTTCTCCATTCAGGCCCCCTTACTAACAATCTCCCCACTTGGAGACTCGGCGCCTTTCCATGCCTCTTTCGTACCGTCTGCAATTTGTCCGCAGGATGAACTGCAAGAGGGGGAACCAATGAGAGACTCGCTGGAGGTGTTTGGTCGGGCACATGTCACTCTCATTTCCCATCACGAAGAAGAATTCACCAGCGGTTCAGCCTGCCACCCCGGATCGACAATAGGGCGTGAAGCCATCAAGCCGTGTTGCGTCCCACTCACAAAAAAGCGACTTGGGAAATGGAGCTCAGGGGCACTGCACTTCCCAAACCTGCAGAGTTCTAAACGATAACTATCGCCCCAAAATATATTGAGGTCAGGCTACGAAGAGGCGTTGAACGCAAGGCAGAATTGCAGGAAACGGATGTCAACGGCTACATCGGAATGGCCCCGATAGCACATGAAAAGCGCCAGAACGTGGACAATGATGTGGTTGGCCAAAAAGGGCGTATGCGTTTTTTCCTGAATATATTCACGAAAAAACGCATACGCCCTTTTTGGCCAACCAAGCAACCTGGGAGAGCAAATCAGCACTACAAAGAAATCTCTCGCCCCCCCCCCGGGGCAAAAGGGCCAGGCGAAAAAAGTCTAAAAACCAGAAAGGCAGGACAGGCCACGGAGTCAAGGGAGCCTTGTTAAGCTGATGGGCGGGATGTCAATGGCCAACAGCCAATCTTCACAAGTGTATCCTCTTTCCCAAACCATGGAAAACACAGAACCACAGAGCATAGGGCACTTCCACACATGGGCGTTGACCTTGGGAAAATGAAAAAATCAACCAGACACAGGGACCCCAAAGTTGAGGGCTGCTGTCTTGACAAGAACCTCCACTCCGGTACAGGTTTCATAGCCCAGGAAAGAGCCAAGTGGACAAAGACGAGTGGACAAGTGGACAAGTGCAGAAGTGGTGCTACGTAGGTCCAATGGAGTGTCACTCAGCCATGAAATCCACGTCATGAGGCTGGTAGCAGCATCCTGAGTGGATTTAGGTACGATCATCCTCAGTGAAATAAGTCCCACAAAAAAGAAACTTATGATATCACTTATCGAGGGAATGTAAAAATCGCTCCCCATGAACTGAATCCCCAAACAGAACAGAGTCACGCTTTTAGAAAACACACTTATGCCTGCTTCAGGGGAAAGGTGAGGTGGGGTGACGCATAAAACTCGAGTTTGAAATGAGCACAGATACCCTTCCGAAAACCGAATATGGAATGGACACGACCTACTCCTTGCTCAATCAACTGGACTCACCAGACCCTGTTCATCGCACAAGTATCTATCCGACTAGTAAGCATCTTCAAAGCTAAGTCTTGATATCTCTGTGTAAGTGCATCAAGTGTGTGTCAAGCGGCCTACAACCAGCAGGGAAAATCAGCTCAGACCCATTCTGAGGATACATTTCCAACATAAAGAAGAAACAAGCAGGGCAAAACAGAGAGAAATTCTTCCAAAATGCGTTCAGGGACTGGCATGCAACCAGGATTGACCACATCTACAGCCCCAGCGGCAGAAGACATAAGGCTGGACACTCTTGGGGCTGAGACGATTGGTGAGGTTGGGAAAGCAAATGCAGACCCTTGAAAGGAATCCTGCGTGCTCCCCATTCCATGGGTCCCAACTCTCCAGGTTCAACGCAATCTTCCGACAGCGAAAGCACTCATTGGAAACCCAGCGGATGCTACACCGTGGGATCGGGAAAGCTTTCTGAAACTCACCTCAGTTTTCATCTCCTGGTGCTCGTGTTCTCCATTCAGGCCCCCTTACTAACAATCTCCCCACTTGGAGACTCGGCGCCTTTCCATGCCTCTTTCGTACCGTCTGCAATTTGTCCGCAGGATGAACTGCAAGAGGGGGAACCAATGAGAGACTCGCTGGAGGTGTTTGGTGGGGCACATGTCACTCTCATTTCCCATCACGAAGAAGAATTCACCAGCGGTTCAGCCTGCCACCCCGGATCGACAATAGGACGTGAAGCCATCCAGCCGTGTTGCGTCCCACTCACAAAAAAGCGACTTGGGAAATGGAGCTCAGGGGCACTGCACTTCCCAAACCTGCAGAGTTCTAAACGATAACTATCGCCCCAAAATATATTGAGGTCAGGCTACGAAGAGGCGTTGAACGCAAGGCAGAATTGCAGGAAACGGATGTCAACGGCTACATCGGAATGGCCCCGATAGCACATGAAAAGCGCCAGAACGTGGACAATGATGTGGTTGGCCAAAAAGGGCGTATGCGTTTTTTCCTGAATATATTCACGAAAAAACGCATACGCCCTTTTTGGCCAACCAAGCAACCTGGGAGAGCAAATCAGCACTACAAAGAAATCTCTCGCCCCCCCCCCCGGGGCAAAAGGGCCAGGCGAAAAAAGTCTAAAAACCAGAAAGGCAGGACAGGCCACGGAGTCAAGGGAGCCTTGTTAAGCTGATGGGCGGGATGTCAATGGCCAACAGCCATACTTCACAAGTGTATCCTCTTTCCCAAACCATGGAAAAAACAGAACCACAGAGCATAGGGCACTTCCACACATGGGCGTTGACCTTGGGAAAATGAAAAAATCAACCAGACACAGGGACCCCAAAGTTGAGGGCTGCTGTCTTGACAAGAACCTCCACTCCGGTACACGTTTCATATCCCAGGAAAGAGCCAAGTGGACAAAGACGAGTGGAAAAGTGGACAAAGTCAAGTGGACAAGTGGACAAGTGGTGCTACGTAGGTCCAATGGAGTGTCACTCAGCCATGAAATCCACGTCATGAGCCTGGTAGCAGCATCCTGAGTGGATTTAGGTACGATCATCCTCAGTGAAATAAGTCCCACAAAAAAAGAAACTTATGATATCACTTATCGAGGGAATGTAAAAATCGCTCCCCATGCACTGAATCCCCAAACAGAACAGAGTCACGCTTTTAGAAAACACACTTATGCCTGCTTCAGGGGAAAGGTGAGGTGGGGTGACGCATAAAACTCGAGTTTGAAATGAGCACAGATACCCTTCCGAAAACCGAATATGGAATGGACACGACCTACTCCTTGCTCAATCAACTGGACTCACCAGACCCTGTTCATCGCACAAGTATCTATCCGACTAGTAAGCATCTTAAAAGCTAAGTCTTGATATCTCTGTGTAAGTGCATCAAGTGTGTGTAAAGCGGCCTAAAACCAGCTCAGACCCATTCTGAGGATACATTTCCAACATAAAGAAGAAACAAGCAGGGCAAAACAGAGAGAAATTCTTCCAAAATGCGTTCAGGGACTGGCATGCAACCAGGATTGACCACATCTACAGCCCCAGCGGCAGAAGACATAAGGCTGGACACTCTTGGGGCTGAGACGATTGGTGAGGTTGGGAAAGCAAATGCAGACCCTTGAAAGGAATCCTGCGTGCTCCCCATTCCATGGGTCCCAACTCTCCAGGTTCAACGCAATCTTCCGACAGCGAAAGCACTCATTGGAAACCCAGCGGATGCTACACCGTGGGATCGGGAAAGCTTTCTGAAACTCACCTCAGTTTTCATCTCCTGGTGCTCGTGTTCTCCATTCAGGCCCCCTTACTAACAATCTCCCCACTTGGAGACTCGGCGCCTTTCCATGCCTCTTTCGTACCGTCTGCAATTTGTCCGCAGGATGAACTGCAAGAGGGGGAACCAATGAGAGACTCGCTGGAGGTGTTTGGTCGGGCACATGTCACTCTCATTTCCCATCACGAAGAAGAATTCACCAGCGGTTCAGCCTGCCACCCCGGATCGACAATAGGACGTGAAGCCATCCAGCCGTGTTGCGTCCCACTCACAAAAAAGCGACTTGGGAAATGGAGCTCAGGGGCACTGCACTTCCCAAACCTGCAGAGTTCTAAACGATAACTATCGCCCCAAAATATATTGAGGTCAGGCTACGAAGAGGCGTTGAACGCAAGGCAGAATTGCAGGAAACGGATGTCAACGGCTACATCGGAATGGCCCCGATAGCACATGAAAAGCGCCAGAACGTGGACAATGATGTGGTTGGCCAAAAAGGGCGTATGCGTTTTTTCCTGAATATATTCAGGAAAAAACGCATACGCCCTTTTTGGCCAACCAAGCAACCTGGGAGAGCAAATCAGCACTACAAAGAAATCTCTCGCCACCCCCCCCGGGGCAAAAGGGCCAGGCGAAAAAAGTCTAAAAACCAGAAAGGCAGGACAGGCCACGGAGTCAAGGGAGCCTTGTTAAGCTGATGGGCGGGATGTCAATGGCCAACAGCCAATCTTCACAAGTGTATCCTCTTTCCCAAACCATGGAAAAAACAGAACCACAGAGCATAGGGCACTTCCACACATGGGCGTTGACCTTGGGAAAATGAAAAAATCAACCAGACACAGGGACCCCAAAGTTGAGGGCTGCTGTCTTGACAAGAACCTCCACTCCGGTACACGTTTCATATCCCAGGAAAGAGCCAAGTGGACAAAGACGAGTGGAAAACTGGACAAGTGCAGAAGTGGTGCTACGTAGGTCCAATGGAGTGTCACTCAGCCATGAAATCCACGTCATGAGGCTGGTAACAGCATCCTGATTGGATTTAGGTACGATCATCCTCAGTGAAATAAGTCCCACAAAAAAGAAACTTATGATATCACTTATCGAGGGAATGTAAAAATCGCTCCCCATGAACTGAATCCCCAAACAGAACAGAGTCACGCTTTTAGAAAACACACTTATGCCTGCTTCAGGGGAAAGGTGAGGTGGGGTGACGCATAAAACTCGAGTTTGAAATGAGCACAGATACCCTTCCGAAAACCGAATATGGAATGGACACGACCTACTCCTTGCTCAATCAACTGGACTCACCAGACCCTGTTCATCGCACAAGTATCTATCCGACTAGTAAGCATCTTCAAAGCTAAGTCTTGATATCTCTGTGTAAGTGCATCAAGTGTGTGTAAAGCGGCCTAAAACCAGCAGGGAAAATCAGCTCAGACCCATTCTGAGGATACATTTCCAACATAAAGAAGAAACAAGCAGGGCAAAACAGAGAGAAATTCTTCCAAAATGCATTCAGGGACTGGCATGCAACCAGGATTGACCACATCTACAGCCCCAGCGGCAGAAGACATAAGGCTGGACACTCTTGGGGCTGAGACGATTGGTGAGGTTGGGAAAGCAAATGCAGACCCTTGAAAGGAATCCTGCGTGCTCCCCATTCCATGGGTCCCAACTCTCCAGGTTCAACGCAATCTTCCGACAGCGAAAGCACTCATTGGAAACCCAGCGGATGCTACACCGTGGGATCGGGAAAGCTTTCTGAAACTCACCTCAGTTTTCATCTCCTGGTGCTCGTGTTCTCCATTCAGGCCCCCTTACTAACAATCTCCCCACTTGGAGACTCGGCGCCTTTCCATGCCTCTTTCGTACCGTCTGCAATTTGTCCGCAGGATGAACTGCAAGAGGGGGAACCAATGAGAGACTCGCTGGAGGTGTTTGGTCGGGCACATGTCACTCTCATTTCCCATCACGAAGAAGAATTCACCAGCGGTTCAGCCTGCCACCCCGGATCAACAATAGGACGTGAAGCCATCCAGCCGTGTTGCGTCCCACTCACAAAAAAGCGACTTGGGAAATGGAGCTCAGGGGCACTGCACTTCCCAAACCTGCAGAGTTCTAAACGATAACTATCGCCCCAAAATATATTGAGGTCAGGCTACGAAGAGGCGTTGAACGCAAGGCAGAATTGCAGGAAACGGATGTCAACGGCTACATCGGAATGGCCCCGATAGCACATGAAAAGCGCCAGAACGTGGACAATGATGTGGTTGGCCAAAAAGGGCGTATGCGTTTTTTCCTGAATATATTCAGGAAAAAACGCATACGCCCTTTTTGGCCAACCAAGCAACCTGGGAGAGCAAATCAGCACTACAAGGAAATCTCTCGCCCCCCCGCCGGGGCAAAAGGGCCAGGCGAAAAAAGTCTAAAAACCAGAAAGGCAGGACAGGCCACGGAGTCAAGGGAGCCTTGTTAAGCTGATGGGCGGGATGTCAATGGCCAACAGCCAATCTTCACAAGTGTATCCTCTTTCCCAAACCATGGAAAACACAGAACCACAGAGCATAGGGCACTTCCACACATGGGCGTTGACCTTGGGAAAATCAAAAAATCAACCAGACACAGGGACCCCAAAGTTGAGGGCTGCTGTCTTGACAAGAACCTCCACTCCGGTACACGTTTCATATCCCAGGAAAGAGCCAAGTGGACAAAGACGAGTGGACAAGTGGACAAAGACAAGTGGACAAGTGGACAAGTGGTGCTACGTAGGTCCAATGGAGTGTCACTCAGCCATGAAATCCACGTCATGAGGCTGGTAGCAGCATCCTGAGTGGATTTAGGTACGATCATCCTCAGTGAAATAAGTCCCACAAAAAAAGAAACTTATGATATCACTTATCGAGGGAATGTAAAAATCGCTCCCCATGCACTGAATCCCCAAACAGAACAGAGTCACGCTTTTAGAAAACACACTTATGCCTGCTTCAGGGGAAAGGTGAGGTGGGGTGACGCATAAAACTCGAGTTTGAAATGAGCACAGATACCCTTCCGAAAACCGAATATGGAATGGACACGACCTACTCCTTGCTCAATCAACTGGACTCACCAGACCCTGTTCATCGCACAAGTATCTATCCGACTAGTAAGCATCTTCAAAGCTAAGTCTTGATATCTCTGTGTAAGTGCATCAAGTGTGTGTAAAGCGGCCTAAAACCAGCAGGGAAAATCAGCTCAGACCCATTCTGAGGATACATTTCCAACATAAAGAAGAAACAAGCAGGGCAAAACAGAGAGAAATTCTTCCAAAATGCGTTCAGGGACTGGCATGCAACCAGGATTGACCACATCTACAGCCCCAGCGGCAGAAGACATAAGGCTGGACACTCTTGGGGCTGAGACGATTGGTGAGGTTGGGAAAGCAAATGCAGACCCTTGAAAGGAATCCTGCGTGCTCCCCATTCCATGGGTCCCAACTCTCCAGGTTCAACGCAATCTTCCGACAGCGAAAGCACTCATTGGAAACCCAGCGGATGCTACACCGTGGGATCGGGAAAGCTTTCTGAAACTCACCTCAGTTTTCATCTCCTGGTGCTCGTGTTCTCCATTCAGGCCCCCTTACTAACAATCTCCCCACTTGGAGACTCGGCGCCTTTCCATGCCTCTTTCGTACCGTCTGCAATTTGTCCGCAGGATGAACTGCAAGAGGGGGAACCAATGAGAGACTCGCTGGAGGTGTTTGGTCGGGCACATGTCACTCTCATTTCCCATCACGAAGAAGAATTCACCAGCGGTTCAGCCTGCCACCCCGGATCGACAATAGGACGTGAAGCCATCCAGCCGTGTTGCGTCCCACTCACAAAAAAGCGACTTGGGAAATGGAGCTCAGGGGCACTGCACTTCCCAAACCTGCAGAGTTCTAAACGATAACTATCGCCCCAAAATATATTGAGGTCAGGCTACAAAGAGGCGTTGAACGCAAGGCAGAATTGCAGGAAACGGATGTCAACGGCTACATCGGAATGGCCCCGATAGCACATGAAAAGCGCCAGAACGTGGACAATGATGTGGTTGGCCAAAAAGGGCGTATGCGTTTTTTCCTGAATATATTCAGGAAAAAATGCATACGCCCTTTTTGGCCAACCAAGCAACCTGGGAGAGCAAATCAGCACTACAAAGAAATCTCTCGCCCCCCCGCCGGGGCAAAAGGGCCAGGCGAAAAAAGTCTAAAAACCAGAAAGGCAGGACAGGCCACGGAGTCAAGGGAGCCTTGTTAAGCTGATGGGCGGGATGTCAATGGCCAACAGCCAATCTTCACAAGTGTATCCTCTTTCCCAAACCATGGAAAACACAGAAACACAGAGCATAGGGCACTTCCACACATGGGCGTTGACCTTGGGAAAATGAAAAAATCAACCAGACACAGGGACCCCAAAGTTGAGGGCTGCTGTCTTGACAAGAACCTCCACTCCGGTACACGTTTCATATCCCAGGAAAGAGCCAAGTGGACAAAGACGAGTGGACAAGTGGACAAGTGCAGAAGTGGTGCTACGTAGGTCCAATGGAGTGTCACTCAGTCATGAAATCCACGTCATGAGGCTGGTAGCAGCATCCTGAGTGAATTTAGGTACGATCATCCTCAGTGAAATAAGTCCCACAAAAAAAGAAACTTATGATATCACTTATCGAGGGAATGTAAAAATCGCTCCCCATGCACTGAATCCCCAAACAGAACAGAGTCACGCTTTTAGAAAACACACTTATGCCTGCTTCAGGGGAAAGGTGAGGTGGGGTGACGCATAAAACTCGAGTTTGAAATGAGCACAGATACCCTTCCGAAAACCGAATATGGAATGGAGACGACCTACTCCTTGCTCAATCAACTGGACTCACCAGACCCTGTTCATCGCACAAGTATCTATCCGACTAGTAAGCATCTTCAAAGCTAAGTCTTGATATCTCTGTGTAAGTGCATCAAGTGTGTGTAAAGCGGCCTAAAACCAGCAGGGAAAATCAGCTCAGACCCATTCTGAGGATACATTTCCAACATAAAGAAGAAACAAGCAGGGCAAAACAGAGAGAAATTCTTCCAAAATGCGTTCAGGGACTGGCATGCAACCAGGATTGACCACATCTACAGCCCCAGCGGCAGAAGACATAAGGCTGGACACTCTTGGGGCTGAGACGATTGGTGAGGTTGGGAAAGCAAATGCAGACCCTTGAAAGGAATCCTGCGTGCTCCCCATTCCATGGGTCCCAACTCTCCAGGTTCAACGCAATCTTCCGACAGCGAAAGCACTCATTGGAAACCCAGCGGATGCTACACCGTGGGATCGGGAAAGCTTTCTGAAACTCACCTCAGTTTTCATCTCCTGGTGCTCGTGTTCTCCATTCAGGCCCCCTTACTAACAATCTCCCCACTTGGAGACTCGGCGCCTTTCCATGCCTCTTTCGTACCGTCTGCAATTTGTCCGCAGGATGAACTGCAAGAGGGGGAACCAATGAGAGACTCGCTGGAGGTGTTTGGTCGGGCACATGTCACTCTCATTTCCCATCACGAAGAAGAATTCACCAGCGGTTCAGCCTGCCACCCCGGATCGACAATAGGACGTGAAGCCATCCAGCCGTGTTGCGTCCCACTCACAAAAAAGCGACTTGGGAAATGGAGCTCAGGGGCACTGCACTTCCCAAACCTGCAGAGTTCTAAACGATAACTATCGCCCCAAAATATATTGAGGTCAGGCTACGAAGAGGCGTTGAACGCAAGGCAGAATTGCAGGAAACGGATGTCAACGGGTACATCGGAATGGCCCCGATAGCACATGAAAAGTGCCAGAACGTGGACAATGATGTGGTTGGCCAAAAAGGGCGTATGCGTTTTTTCGCATAGGCCCTTTTTGGCCAACCAAGCAACCTGGGAGAGCAAATCAGCACTACAAAGAAATCTCTCGCCCCCCCCCCCCGGGGCAAAAGGGCCAGGTGAAAAAAGTCTAAAAACCAGAAAGGCAGGACAGCCCACGGAGTCAAGGGAGCCTTGTTAAGCTGATGGGCGGGATGTCAATGGCCAACAGCCAATCTTCACAAGTGTATCCTCTTTCCCAAACCATGGAAAACACAGAACCACAGAGCATAGGGCACTTCCACACATGGGCGTTGACCTTGGGAAAATGAAAAAATCAACCAGACACAGGGACCCCAAAGTTGAGGGCTGCTGTCTTGACAAGAACCTCCACTCCGGTACACGTTTCATATCCCAGGAAAGAGCCAAGTGGACAAAGACGAGTGGACAAGTGGACAAAGACAAGTGGACAAGTGGACAAGTGGTGCTACGTAGGTCCAATGGAGTGTCACTCAGCCATGAAATCCACGTCATGAGGCTGGTAGCAGCATCCTGAGTGGATTTAGGTACGATCATCCTCAGTGAAATAAGTCCCACAAAAAAAGAAACTTATGATATCACTTATCGAGGGAATGTAAAAATCGCTCCCCATGCACTGAATCCCCAAACAGAACAGAGTCACGCTTTTAGAAAACACACTTATGCCTGCTTCAGGGGAAAGGTGAGGTGGGGTGACGCATAAAACTCGAGTTTGAAATGAGCACAGATACCCTTCCGAAAACCGAATATGGAATGGACACGACCTACTCCTTGCTCAATCAACTGGACTCACCAGACCCTGTTCATCGCACAAGTATCTATCCGACTAGTAAGCATCTTCAAAGCTAAGTCTTGATATCTCTGTGTAAGTGCATCAAGTGTGTGTAAAGCGGCCTAAAACCAGCAGGGAAAATCAGCTCAGACCCATTCTGAGGATACATTTCCAACATAAAGAAGAAACAAGCAGGGCAAAACAGAGAGAAATTCTTCCAAAATGCGTTCAGGGACTGGCATGCAACCAGGATTGACCACATCTACAGCCCCAGCGGCAGAAGACATAAGGCTGGACACTCTTGGGGCTGAGACGATTGGTGAGGTTGGGAAAGCAAATGCAGACCCTTGAAAGGAATCCTGCGTGCTCCCCATTCCATGGGTCCCAACTCTCCAGGTTCAACGCAATCTTCCGACAGCGAAAGCACTCATTGGAAACCCAGCGGATGCTACACCGTGGGATCGGGAAAGCTTTCTGAAACTCACCTCAGTTTTCATCTCCTGGTGCTCGTGTTCTCCATTCAGGCCCCCTTACTAACAATCTCCCCACTTGGAGACTCGGCGCCTTTCCATGCCTCTTTCGTACCGTCTGCAATTTGTCCGCAGGATGAACTGCAAGAGGGGGAACCAATGAGAGACTCGCTGGAGGTGTTTGGTCGGGCACATGTCACTCTCATTTCCCATCACGAAGAAGAATTCACCAGCGGTTCAGCCTGCCACCCCGGATCGACAATAGGGCGTGAAGCCATCCAGCCGTGTTGCGTCCCACTCACAAAAAAGCGACTTGGGAAATGGAGCTCAGGGGCACTGCACTTCCCAAACCTGCAGAGTTCTAAACGATAACTATCGCCCCAAAATATATTGAGGTCAGGCTACGAAGAGGCGTTGAACGCAAGGCAGAATTGCAGGAAACGGATGTCAACGGGTACATCGGAATGGCCCCGATAGCACATGAAAAGCGCCAGAACGTGGACAATGATGTGGTTGGCCAAAAAGGGCGTATGCGTTTTTTCCTGAATATATTCAGGAAAAAACGCATACGCCCTTTTTGGCCAACCAAGCAACCTGGGAGAGCAAATCAGCACTACAAAGAAATCTCTCGCCCCCCCGCCGGGGCAAAAGGGCCAGGCGAAAAAAGTCTAAAAACCAGAAAGGCAGGACAGGCCACGGAGTCAAGGGAGCCTTGTTAAGCTGATGGGCGGGATGTCAATGGCCAACAGCCAATCTTCACAAGTGTATCCTCTTTCCCAAACCATGGAAAACACAGAAACACAGAGCATAGGGCACTTCCACACATGGGCGTTGACCTTGGGAAAATGAAAAAATCAACCAGACACAGGGACCCCAAAGTTGAGGGCTGCTGTCTTGACAAGAACCTCCACTCCGGTACACGTTTCATATCCCAGGAAAGAGCCAAGTGGACAAAGACGAGTGGACAAGTGGACAAGTGCAGAAGTGGTGCTACGTAGGTCCAATGGAGTGTCACTCAGTCATGAAATCCACGTCATGAGGCTGGTAGCAGCATCCTGAGTGGATTTAGGTACGATCATCCTCAGTGAAATAAGTCCCACAAAAAAAGAAACTTATGATATCACTTATCGAGGGAATGTAAAAATCGCTCCCCATGCACTGAATCCCCAAACAGAACAGAGTCAGGCTTTTAGAAAACACACTTATGCCTGCTTCAGGGGAAAGGTGAGGTGGGGTGACGCATAAAACTCGAGTTTGAAATGAGCACAGATACCCTTCCGAAAACCGAATATGGAATGGACACGACCTACTCCTTGCTCAATCAACTGGACTCACCAGACCCTGTTCATCGCACAAGTATCTATCCGACTAGTAAGCATCTTAAAAGCTAAGTCTTGATATCTCTGTGTAAGTGCATCAAGTGTGTGTAAAGCGGCCTAAAACCAGCAGGGAAAATCAGCTCAGACCCATTCTGAGGATACATTTCCAACATAAAGAAGAAACAAGCAGGGCAAAACAGAGAGAAATTCTTCCAAAATGCGTTCAGGGACTGGCATGCAACCAGGATTGACCACATCTACAGCCCCAGCGGCAGAAGACATAAGGCTGGACACTCTTGGGGCTGAGACGATTGGTGAGGTTGGGAAAGCAAATGCAGACCCTTGAAAGGAATCCTGCGTGCTCCCCATTCCATGGGTCCCAACTCTCCAGGTTCAACGCAATCTTCCGACAGCGAAAGCACTCATTGGAAACCCAGCGGATGCTACACCGTGGGATCGGGAAAGCTTTCTGAAACTCACCTCAGTTTTCATCTCCTGGTGCTCGTGTTCTCCATTCAGGCCCCCTTACTAACAATCTCCCCACTTGGAGACTCGGCGCCTTTCCATGCCTCTTTCGTACCGTCTGCAATTTGTCCGCAGGATGAACTGCAAGAGGGGGAACCAATGAGAGACTCGCTGGAGGTGTTTGGTCGGGCACATGTCACTCTCATTTCCCATCACGAAGAAGAATTCACCAGCGGTTCAGCCTGCCACCCCGGATCGACAATAGGACGTGAAGCCATCCAGCCGTGTTGCGTCCCACTCACAAAAAAGCGACTTGGGAAATGGAGCTCAGGGGCACTGCACTTCCCAAACCTGCAGAGTTCTAAACGATAACTATCGCCCCAAAATATATTGAGGTCAGGCTACGAAGAGGCGTTGAACGCAAGGCAGAATTGCAGGAAACGGATGTCAACGGCTACATCGGAATGGCCCCGATAGCACATGAAAAGTGCCAGAACGTGGACAATGATGTGGTTGGCCAAAAAGGGCGTATGCGTTTTTTCGCATACGCCCTTTTTGGCCAACCAAGCAACCTGGGAGAGCAAATCAGCACTACAAAGAAATCTCTCGCCCCCCCCCCGGGGCAAAAGGGCCAGGTGAAAAAAGTCTAAAAACCAGAAAGGCAGGACAGGCCACGGAGTCAAGGGAGCCTTGTTAAGCTGATGGGCGGGATGTCAATGGCCAACAGCCAATCTTCACAAGTGTATCCTCTTTCCCAAACCATGGAAAACACAGAACCACAGAGCATAGGGCACTTCCACACATGGGCGTTGACCTTGGGAAAATGAAAAAATCAACCAGACACAGGGACCCCAAAGTTGAGGGCTGCTGTCTTGACAAGAACCTCCACTCCGGTACACGTTTCATATCCCAGGAAAGAGCCAAGTGGACAAAGACGAGTGGACAAGTGGACAAAGACAAGTGGACAAGTGGTGCTACGTAGGTCCAATGGAGTGTCACTCAGCCATGAAATCCACGTCATGAGCCTGGTAGCAGCATCCTGAGTGGATTTAGGTACGATCATCCTCAGTGAAATAAGTCCCACAAAAAAAGAAACTTATGATATCACTTATCGAGGGAATGTAAAAATCGCTCCCCATGCACTGAATCCCCAAACAGAACAGAGTCACGCTTTTAGAAAACACACTTATGCCTGCTTCAGGGGAAAGGTGAGGTGGGGTGACGCATAAAACTCGAGTTTGAAATGAGCACAGATACCCTTCCGAAAACCGAATATGGAATGGACACGACCTACTCCTTGCTCAATCAACTGGACTCACCAGACCCTGTTCATCGCACAAGTATCTATCCGACTAGTAAGCATCTTCAAAGCTAAGTCTTGATATCTCTGTGTAAGTGCATCAAGTGTGTGTAAAGCGGCCTAAAACCAGCAGGGAAAATCAGCTCAGACCCATTCTGAGGATACATTTCCAACATAAAGAAGAAACAAGCAGGGCAAAACAGAGAGAAATTCTTCCAAAATGCGTTCAGGGACTGGCATGCAACCAGGATTGACCACATCTACAGCCCCAGCGGCAGAAGACATAAGGCTGGACACTCTTGGGGCTGAGACGATTGGTGAGGTTGGGAAAGCAAATGCAGACCCTTGAAAGGAATCCTGCGTGCTCCCCATTCCATGGGTCCCAACTCTCCAGGTTCAACGCAATCTTCCGACAGCGAAAGCACTCATTGGAAACCCAGCGGATGCTACACCGTGGGATCGGGAAAGCTTTCTGAAACTCACCTCAGTTTTCATCTCCTGGTGCTCGTGTTCTCCATTCAGGCCCCCTTACTAACAATCTCCCCACTTGGAGACTCGGCGCCTTTCCATGCCTCTTTCGTACCGTCTGCAATTTGTCCGCAGGATGAACTGCAAGAGGGGGAACCAATGAGAGACTCGCTGGAGGTGTTTGGTCGGGCACATGTCACTCTCATTTCCCATCACGAAGAAGAATTCACCAGCGGTTCAGCCTGCCACCCCGGATCGACAATAGGGCGTGAAGCCATCCAGCCGTGTTGCGTCCCACTCACAAAAAAGCGACTTGGGAAATGGAGCTCAGGGGCACTGCACTTCCCAAACCTGCAGAGTTCTAAACGATAACTATCGCCCCAAAATATATTGAGGTCAGGCTACGAAGAGGCGTTGAACGCAAGGCAGAATTGCAGGAAACGGATGTCAACGGGTACATCGGAATGGCCCCGATAGCACATGAAAAGCGCCAGAACGTGGACAATGATGTGGTTGGCCAAAAAGGGCGTATGCGTTTTTTCCTGAATATATTCAGGAAAAAACGCATACGCCCTTTTTGGCCAACCAAGCAACCTGGGAGAGCAAATCAGCACTACAAAGAAATCTCTCGCCCCCCCGCCGGGGCAAAAGGGCCAGGCGAAAAAAGTCTAAAAACCAGAAAGGCAGGACAGCCCACGGAGTCAAGGGAGCCTTGTTAAGCTGATGGGCGGGATGTCAATGGCCAACAGCCAATCTTCACAAGTGTATCCTCTTTCCCAAACCATGGAAAACACAGAAACACAGAGCATAGGGCACTTCCACACATGGGCGTTGACCTTGGGAAAATGAAAAAATCAACCAGACACAGGGACCCCAAAGTTGAGGGCTGCTGTCTTGACAAGAACCTCCACTCCGGTACACGTTTCATATCCCAGGAAAGAGCCAAGTGGACAAGTGGACAAAGACAAGTGGACAAGTGGACAAGTGGTGCTACGTAGGTCCAATGGAGTGTCACTCAGCCATGAAATCCACGTCATGAGGCTGGTAGCAGCATCCTGAGTGGATTTAGGTACGATCATCCTCAGTGAAATAAGTCCCACAAAAAAAGAAACTTATGATATCACTTATCGAGGGAATGTAAAAATCGCTCCCCATGCACTGAATCCCCAAACAGAACAGAGTCACGCTTTTAGAAAACACACTTATGCCTGCTTCAGGGGAAAGGTGAGGTGGGGTGACGCATAAAACTCGAGTTTGAAATGAGCACAGATACCCTTCCGAAAACCGAATATGGAATGGACACGACCTACTCCTTGCTCAATCAACTGGACTCACCAGACCCTGTTCATCGCACAAGTATCTATCCGACTAGTAAGCATCTTCAAAGCTAAGTCTTGATATCTCTGTGTAAGTGCATCAAGTGTGTGTAAAGCGGCCTAAAACCAGCAGGGAAAATCAGCTCAGACCCATTCTGAGGATACATTTCCAACATAAAGAAGAAACAAGCAGGGCAAAACAGAGAGAAATTCTTCCAAAATGCGTTCAGGGACTGGCATGCAACCAGGATTGACCACATCTACAGCCCCAGCGGCAGAAGACATAAGGCTGGACACTCTTGGGGCTGAGACGATTGGTGAGGTTGGGAAAGCAAATGCAGACCCTTGAAAGGAATCCTGCGTGCTCCCCATTCCATGGGTCCCAACTCTCCAGGTTCAACGCAATCTTCCGACAGCGAAAGCACTCATTGGAAACCCAGCGGATGCTACACCGTGGGATCGGGAAAGCTTTCTGAAACTCACCTCAGTTTTCATCTCCTGGTGCTCGTGTTCTCCATTCAGGCCCCCTTACTAACAATCTCCCCACTTGGAGACTCGGCGCCTTTCCATGCCTCTTTCGTACCGTCTGCAATTTGTCCGCAGGATGAACTGCAAGAGGGGGAACCAATGAGAGACTCGCTGGAGGTGTTTGGTCGGGCACATGTCACTCTCATTTCCCATCACGAAGAAGAATTCACCAAAGGCTCAGCCTGCCACCCCGGATCGACAATAGGGCGTGAAGCCATCCAGCCGTGTTGCGTCCCACTCACAAAAAAGCGACTTGGCAAATGGAGCTCAGGGGCACTGCACTTCCCAAACCTGCAGAGTTCTAAACGATAACTATCGCCCCAAAATATATTGAGGTCAGGCTACGAAGAGGCGTTGAACGCAAGGCAGAATTGCAGGAAACGGATGTCAACGGCTACATCGGAATGGCCCCGATAGCACATGAAAAGTGCCAGAACGTGGACAATGATGTGGTTGGCCAAAAAGGGCGTATGGGTTTTTTCGCATACGCCCTTTTTGGCCAACCAAGCAACCTGGGAGGGCAAATCAGCACTACAAAGAAATCTCTCGCCCCCCCCCCGGGGCAAAAGGGCCAGGTGAAAAAAGTCTAAAAACCAGAAAGGCAGGACAGGCCACGGAGTCAAGGGAGCCTTGTTAAGCTGATGGGCGGGATGTCAATGGCCAACAGCCAATCTTCACAAGTGTATCCTCTTTCCCAAACCATGGAAAACACAGAACCACAGAGCATAGGGCACTTCCACACATGGGCGTTGACCTTGGGAAAATGAAAAAATCAACCAGACACAGGGACCCCAAAGTTGAGGGCTGCTGTCTTGACAAGAACCTCCACTCCGGTACACGTTTCATATCCCAGGAAAGAGCCAAGTGGACAAAGACGAGTGGACAAGTGGACAAAGACAAGTGGACAAGTGGTGCTACGTAGGTCCAATGGAGTGTCACTCAGCCATGAAATCCACGTCATGAGGCTGGTAGCAGCATCCTGAGTGGATTTAGGTACGATCATCCTCAGTGAAATAAGTCCCACAAAAAAAGAAACTTATGATATCACTTATCGAGGGAATGTAAAAATCGCTCCCCATGCACTGAATCCCCAAACAGAACAGAGTCACGCTTTTAGAAAACACACTTATGCCTGCTTCAGGGGAAAGGTGAGGTGGGGTGACGCATAAAACTCGAGTTTGAAATGAGCACAGATACCCTTCCGAAAACCGAATATGGAATGGACACGACCTACTCCTTGCTCAATCAACTGGACTCACCAGACCCTGTTCATCGCACAAGTATCTATCCGACTAGTAAGCATCTTCAAAGCTAAGTCTTGATATCTCTGTGTAAGTGCATCAAGTGTGTGTAAAGCGGCCTAAAACCAGCAGGGAAAATCAGCTCAGACCCATTCTGAGGATACATTTCCAACATAAAGAAGAAACAAGCAGGGCAAAACAGAGAGAAATTCTTCCAAAATGCGTTCAGGGACTGGCATGCAACCAGGATTGACCACATCTACAGCCCCAGCGGCAGAAGACATAAGGCTGGACACTCTTGGGGCTGAGACGATTGGTGAGGTTGGGAAAGCAAATGCAGACCCTTGAAAGGAATCCTGCGTGCTCCCCATTCCATGGGTCCCAACTCTCCAGGTTCAACGCAATCTTCCGACAGCGAAAGCACTCATTGGAAACCCAGCGGATGCTACACCGTGGGATCGGGAAAGCTTTCTGAAACTCACCTCAGTTTTCATCTCCTGGTGCTCGTGTTCTCCATTCAGGCCCCCTTACTAACAATCTCCCCACTTGGAGACTCGGCGCCTTTCCATGCCTCTTTCGTACCGTCTGCAATTTGTCCGCAGGATGAACTGCAAGAGGGGGAACCAATGAGAGACTCGCTGGAGGTGTTTGGTCGGGCACATGTCACTCTCATTTCCCATCACGAAGAAGAATTCACCAGCGGTTCAGCCTGCCACCCCGGATCGACAATAGGACGTGAAGCCATCCAGCCGTGTTGCGTCCCACTCACAAAAAAGCGACTTGGGAAATGGAGCTCAGGGGCACTGCACTTCCCAAACCTGCAGAGTTCTAAACGATAACTATCGCCCCAAAATATATTGAGGTCAGGCTACGAAGAGGCGTTGAACGCAAGGCAG
Organism: Kogia breviceps; assembly: GCF_026419965.1. Taxonomy (NCBI): domain Eukaryota; kingdom Metazoa; phylum Chordata; class Mammalia; order Artiodactyla; family Physeteridae; genus Kogia; species Kogia breviceps. The sequence goes on along the minus strand of NC_081310.1, from coordinate 68,409,887 downwards.
AATTGCAGGAAACGGATGTCAACGGCTACATCGGAATGGCCCCGATAGCACATGAAAAGTGCCAGAACGTGGACAATGATGTGGTTGGCCAAAAAGGGCGTATGCGTTTTTTCGCATACGCCCTTTTTGGCCAACCAAGCAACCTGGGAGAGCAAATCAGCACTACAAAGAAATCTCTCGCCCCCCCCCCGGGGCAAAAGGGCCAGGTGAAAAAAGTCTAAAAACCAGAAAGGCAGGACAGGCCACGGAGTCAAGGGAGCCTTGTTAAGCTGATGGGCGGGATGTCAATGGCCAACAGCCAATCTTCACAAGTGTATCCTCTTTCCCAAACCATGGAAAACACAGAACCACAGAGCATAGGGCACTTCCACACATGGGCGTTGACCTTGGGAAAATGAAAAAATCAACCAGACACAGGGACCCCAAAGTTGAGGGCTGCTGTCTTGACAAGAACCTCCACTCCGGTACACGTTTCATATCCCAGGAAAGAGCCAAGTGGACAAAGACGAGTGGACAAGTGGACAAAGACAAGTGGACAAGTGGTGCTACGTAGGTCCAATGGAGTGTCACTCAGCCATGAAATCCACGTCATGAGCCTGGTAGCAGCATCCTGAGTGGATTTAGGTACGATCATCCTCAGTGAAATAAGTCCCACAAAAAAAGAAACTTATGATATCACTTATCGAGGGAATGTAAAAATCGCTCCCCATGCACTGAATCCCCAAACAGAACAGAGTCACGCTTTTAGAAAACACACTTATGCCTGCTTCAGGGGAAAGGTGAGGTGGGGTGACGCATAAAACTCGAGTTTGAAATGAGCACAGATACCCTTCCGAAAACCGAATATGGAATGGACACGACCTACTCCTTGCTCAATCAACTGGACTCACCAGACCCTGTTCATCGCACAAGTATCTATCCGACTAGTAAGCATCTTCAAAGCTAAGTCTTGATATCTCTGTGTAAGTGCATCAAGTGTGTGTAAAGCGGCCTAAAACCAGCAGGGAAAATCAGCTCAGACCCATTCTGAGGATACATTTCCAACATAAAGAAGAAACAAGCAGGGCAAAACAGAGAGAAATTCTTCCAAAATGCGTTCAGGGACTGGCATGCAACCAGGATTGACCACATCTACAGCCCCAGCGGCAGAAGACATAAGGCTGGACACTCTTGGGGCTGAGACGATTGGTGAGGTTGGGAAAGCAAATGCAGACCCTTGAAAGGAATCCTGCGTGCTCCCCATTCCATGGGTCCCAACTCTCCAGGTTCAACGCAATCTTCCGACAGCGAAAGCACTCATTGGAAACCCAGCGGATGCTACACCGTGGGATCGGGAAAGCTTTCTGAAACTCACCTCAGTTTTCATCTCCTGGTGCTCGTGTTCTCCATTCAGGCCCCCTTACTAACAATCTCCCCACTTGGAGACTCGGCGCCTTTCCATGCCTCTTTCGTACCGTCTGCAATTTGTCCGCAGGATGAACTGCAAGAGGGGGAACCAATGAGAGACTCGCTGGAGGTGTTTGGTCGGGCACATGTCACTCTCATTTCCCATCACGAAGAAGAATTCACCAGCGGTTCAGCCTGCCACCCCGGATCGACAATAGGGCGTGAAGCCATCCAGCCGTGTTGCGTCCCACTCACAAAAAAGCGACTTGGGAAATGGAGCTCAGGGGCACTGCACTTCCCAAACCTGCAGAGTTCTAAACGATAACTATCGCCCCAAAATATATTGAGGTCAGGCTACGAAGAGGCGTTGAACGCAAGGCAGAATTGCAGGAAACGGATGTCAACGGGTACATCGGAATGGCCCCGATAGCACATGAAAAGCGCCAGAACGTGGACAATGATGTGGTTGGCCAAAAAGGGCGTATGCGTTTTTTCCTGAATATATTCAGGAAAAAACGCATACGCCCTTTTTGGCCAACCAAGCAACCTGGGAGAGCAAATCAGCACTACAAAGAAATCTCTCGCCCCCCCGCCGGGGCAAAAGGGCCAGGCGAAAAAAGTCTAAAAACCAGAAAGGCAGGACAGCCCACGGAGTCAAGGGAGCCTTGTTAAGCTGATGGGCGGGATGTCAATGGCCAACAGCCAATCTTCACAAGTGTATCCTCTTTCCCAAACCATGTAAAACACAGAAACACAGAGCATAGGGCACTTCCACACATGGGCGTTGACCTTGGGAAAATGAAAAAATCAACCAGACACAGGGACCCCAAAGTTGAGGGCTGCTGTCTTGACAAGAACCTCCACTCCGGTACACGTTTCATATCCCAGGAAAGAGCCAAGTGGACAAAGACGAGTGGACAAGTGGACAAGTGCAGAAGTGGTGCTACGTAGGTCCAATGGAGTGTCACTCAGTCATGAAATCCACGTCATGAGGCTGGTAGCAGCATCCTGAGTGGATTTAGGTACGATCATCCTCAGTGAAATAAGTCCCACAAAAAAAGAAACTTATGATATCACTTATCGAGGGAATGTAAAAATCGCTCCCCATGCACTGAATCCCCAAACAGAACAGAGTCAGGCTTTTAGAAAACACACTTATGCCTGCTTCAGGGGAAAGGTGAGGTGGGGTGACGCATAAAACTCGAGTTTGAAATGAGCACAGATACCCTTCCGAAAACCGAATATGGAATGGACACGACCTACTCCTTGCTCAATCAACTGGACTCACCAGACCCTGTTCATCGCACAAGTATCTATCCGACTAGTAAGCATCTTCAAAGCTAAGTCTTGATATCTCTGTGTAAGTGCATCAAGTGTGTGTAAAGCGGCCTAAAACCAGCAGGGAAAATCAGCTCAGACCCATTCTGAGGATACATTTCCAACATAAAGAAGAAACAAGCAGGGCAAAACAGAGAGAAATTCTTCCAAAATGCGTTCAGGGACTGGCATGCAACCAGGATTGACCACATCTACAGCCCCAGCGGCAGAAGACATAAGGCTGGACACTCTTGGGGCTGAGACGATTGGTGAGGTTGGGAAAGCAAATGCAGACCCTTGAAAGGAATCCTGCGTGCTCCCCATTCCATGGGTCCCAACTCTCCAGGTTCAACGCAATCTTCCGACAGCGAAAGCACTCATTGGAAACCCAGCGGATGCTACACCGTGGGATCGGGAAAGCTTTCTGAAACTCACCTCAGTTTTCATCTCCTGGTGCTCGTGTTCTCCATTCAGGCCCCCTTACTAACAATCTCCCCACTTGGAGACTCGGCGCCTTTCCATGCCTCTTTCGTACCGTCTGCAATTTGTCCGCAGGATGAACTGCAAGAGGGGGAACCAATGAGAGACTCGCTGGAGGTGTTTGGTCGGGCACATGTCACTCTCATTTCCCATCACGAAGAAGAATTCACCAGCGGTTCAGCCTGCCACCCCGGATCGACAATAGGACGTGAAGCCATCCAGCCGTGTTGCGTCCCACTCACAAAAAAGCGACTTGGGAAATGGAGCTCAGGGGCACTGCACTTCCCAAACCTGCAGAGTTCTAAACGATAACTATCGCCCCAAAATATATTGAGGTCAGGCTACGAAGAGGCGTTGAACGCAAGGCAGAATTGCAGGAAACGGATGTCAACGGCTACATCGGAATGGCCCCGATAGCACATGAAAAGTGCCAGAACGTGGACAATGATGTGGTTGGCCAAAAAGGGCGTATGGGTTTTTTCGCATACGCCCTTTTTGGCCAACCAAGCAACCTGGGAGGGCAAATCAGCACTACAAAGAAATCTCTCGCCCCCCCCCCCCGGGGCAAAAGGGCCAGGTGAAAAAAGTCTAAAAACCAGAAAGGCAGGACAGGCCACGGAGTCAAGGGAGCCTTGTTAAGCTGATGGGCGGGATGTCAATGGCCAACAGCCAATCTTCACAAGTGTATCCTCTTTCCCAAACCATGGAAAACACAGAACCACAGAGCATAGGGCACTTCCACACATGGGCGTTGACCTTGGGAAAATGAAAAAATCAACCAGACACAGGGACCCCAAAGTTGAGGGCTGCTGTCTTGACAAGAACCTCCACTCCGGTACACGTTTCATATCCCAGGAAAGAGCCAAGTGGACAAAGACGAGTGGACAAGTGGACAAAGACAAGTGGACAAGTGGTGCTACGTAGGTCCAATGGAGTGTCACTCAGCCATGAAATCCACGTCATGAGGCTGGTAGCAGCATCCTGAGTGGATTTAGGTACGATCATCCTCAGTGAAATAAGTCCCACAAAAAAAGAAACTTATGATATCACTTATCGAGGGAATGTAAAAATCGCTCCCCATGCACTGAATCCCCAAACAGAACAGAGTCACGCTTTTAGAAAACACACTTATGCCTGCTTCAGGGGAAAGGTGAGGTGGGGTGACGCATAAAACTCGAGTTTGAAATGAGCACAGATACCCTTCCGAAAACCGAATATGGAATGGACACGACCTACTCCTTGCTCAATCAACTGGACTCACCAGACCCTGTTCATCGCACAAGTATCTATCCGACTAGTAAGCATCTTCAAAGCTAAGTCTTGATATCTCTGTGTAAGTGCATCAAGTGTGTGTAAAGCGGCCTAAAACCAGCAGGGAAAATCAGCTCAGACCCATTCTGAGGATACATTTCCAACATAAAGAAGAAACAAGCAGGGCAAAACAGAGAGAAATTCTTCCAAAATGCGTTCAGGGACTGGCATGCAACCAGGATTGACCACATCTACAGCCCCAGCGGCAGAAGACATAAGGCTGGACACTCTTGGGGCTGAGACGATTGGTGAGGTTGGGAAAGCAAATGCAGACCCTTGAAAGGAATCCTGCGTGCTCCCCATTCCATGGGTCCCAACTCTCCAGGTTCAACGCAATCTTCCGACAGCGAAAGCACTCATTGGAAACCCAGCGGATGCTACACCGTGGGATCGGGAAAGCTTTCTGAAACTCACCTCAGTTTTCATCTCCTGGTGCTCGTGTTCTCCATTCAGGCCCCCTTACTAACAATCTCCCCACTTGGAGACTCGGCGCCTTTCCATGCCTCTTTCGTACCGTCTGCAATTTGTCCGCAGGATGAACTGCAAGAGGGGGAACCAATGAGAGACTCGCTGGAGGTGTTTGGTCGGGCACATGTCACTCTCATTTCCCATCACGAAGAAGAATTCACCAAAGGCTCAGCCTGCCACCCCGGATCGACAATAGGGCGTGAAGCCATCCAGCCGTGTTGCGTCCCACTCACAAAAAAGCGACTTGGCAAATGGAGCTCAGGGGCACTGCACTTCCCAAACCTGCAGAGTTCTAAACGATAACTATCGCCCCAAAATATATTGAGGTCAGGCTACGAAGAGGCGTTGAACGCAAGGCAGAATTGCAGGAAACGGATGTCAACGGCTACATCGGAATGGCCCCGATAGCACATGAAAAGTGCCAGAACGTGGACAATGATGTGGTTGGCCAAAAAGGGCGTATGGGTTTTTTCGCATACGCCCTTTTTGGCCAACCAAGCAACCTGGGAGGGCAAATCAGCACTACAAAGAAATCTCTCGCCCCCCCCCCGGGGCAAAAGGGCCAGGTGAAAAAAGTCTAAAAACCAGAAAGGCAGGACAGGCCACGGAGTCAAGGGAGCCTTGTTAAGCTGATGGGCGGGATGTCAATGGCCAACAGCCAATCTTCACAAGTGTATCCTCTTTCCCAAACCATGGAAAACACAGAACCACAGAGCATAGGGCACTTCCACACATGGGCGTTGACCTTGGGAAAATGAAAAAATCAACCAGACACAGGGACCCCAAAGTTGAGGGCTGCTGTCTTGACAAGAACCTCCACTCCGGTACACGTTTCATATCCCAGGAAAGAGCCAAGTGGACAAAGACGAGTGGACAAGTGGACAAAGACAAGTGGACAAGTGGTGCTACGTAGGTCCAATGGAGTGTCACTCAGCCATGAAATCCACGTCATGAGGCTGGTAGCAGCATCCTGAGTGGATTTAGGTACGATCATCCTCAGTGAAATAAGTCCCACAAAAAAAGAAACTTATGATATCACTTATCGAGGGAATGTAAAAATCGCTCCCCATGCACTGAATCCCCAAACAGAACAGAGTCACGCTTTTAGAAAACACACTTATGCCTGCTTCAGGGGAAAGGTGAGGTGGGGTGACGCATAAAACTCGAGTTTGAAATGAGCACAGATACCCTTCCGAAAACCGAATATGGAATGGACACGACCTACTCCTTGCTCAATCAACTGGACTCACCAGACCCTGTTCATCGCACAAGTATCTATCCGACTAGTAAGCATCTTCAAAGCTAAGTCTTGATATCTCTGTGTAAGTGCATCAAGTGTGTGTAAAGCGGCCTAAAACCAGCAGGGAAAATCAGCTCAGACCCATTCTGAGGATACATTTCCAACATAAAGAAGAAACAAGCAGGGCAAAACAGAGAGAAATTCTTCCAAAATGCGTTCAGGGACTGGCATGCAACCAGGATTGACCACATCTACAGCCCCAGCGGCAGAAGACATAAGGCTGGACACTCTTGGGGCTGAGACGATTGGTGAGGTTGGGAAAGCAAATGCAGACCCTTGAAAGGAATCCTGCGTGCTCCCCATTCCATGGGTCCCAACTCTCCAGGTTCAACGCAATCTTCCGACAGCGAAAGCACTCATTGGAAACCCAGCGGATGCTACACCGTGGGATCGGGAAAGCTTTCTGAAACTCACCTCAGTTTTCATCTCCTGGTGCTCGTGTTCTCCATTCAGGCCCCCTTACTAACAATCTCCCCACTTGGAGACTCGGCGCCTTTCCATGCCTCTTTCGTACCGTCTGCAATTTGTCCGCAGGATGAACTGCAAGAGGGGGAACCAATGAGAGACTCGCTGGAGGTGTTTGGTCGGGCACATGTCACTCTCATTTCCCATCACGAAGAAGAATTCACCAGCGGTTCAGCCTGCCACCCCGGATCGACAATAGGACGTGAAGCCATCCAGCCGTGTTGCGTCCCACTCACAAAAAAGCGACTTGGGAAATGGAGCTCAGGGGCACTGCACTTCCCAAACCTGCAGAGTTCTAAACGATAACTATCGCCCCAAAATATATTGAGGTCAGGCTACGAAGAGGCGTTGAACGCAAGGCAGAATTGCAGGAAACGGATGTCAACGGCTACATCGGAATGGCCCCGATAGCACATGAAAAGTGCCAGAACGTGGACAATGATGTGGTTGGCCAAAAAGGGCGTATGGGTTTTTTCGCATACGCCCTTTTTGGCCAACCAAGCAACCTGGGAGGGCAAATCAGCACTACAAAGAAATCTCTCGCCCCCCCCCCCGGGGCAAAAGGGCCAGGTGAAAAAAGTCTAAAAACCAGAAAGGCAGGACAGGCCACGGAGTCAAGGGAGCCTTGTTAAGCTGATGGGCGGGATGTCAATGGCCAACAGCCAATCTTCACAAGTGTATCCTCTTTCCCAAACCATGGAAAACACAGAACCACAGAGCATAGGGCACTTCCACACATGGGCGTTGACCTTGGGAAAATGAAAAAATCAACCAGACACAGGGACCCCAAAGTTGAGGGCTGCTGTCTTGACAAGAACCTCCACTCCGGTACACGTTTCATATCCCAGGAAAGAGCCAAGTGGACAAAGACGAGTGGACAAGTGGACAAAGACAAGTGGACAAGTGGTGCTACGTAGGTCCAATGGAGTGTCACTCAGCCATGAAATCCACGTCATGAGGCTGGTAGCAGCATCCTGAGTGGATTTAGGTACGATCATCCTCAGTGAAATAAGTCCCACAAAAAAAGAAACTTATGATATCACTTATCGAGGGAATGTAAAAATCGCTCCCCATGCACTGAATCCCCAAACAGAACAGAGTCACGCTTTTAGAAAACACACTTATGCCTGCTTCAGGGGAAAGGTGAGGTGGGGTGACGCATAAAACTCGAGTTTGAAATGAGCACAGATACCCTTCCGAAAACCGAATATGGAATGGACACGACCTACTCCTTGCTCAATCAACTGGACTCACCAGACCCTGTTCATCGCACAAGTATCTATCCGACTAGTAAGCATCTTCAAAGCTAAGTCTTGATATCTCTGTGTAAGTGCATCAAGTGTGTGTAAAGCGGCCTAAAACCAGCAGGGAAAATCAGCTCAGACCCATTCTGAGGATACATTTCCAACATAAAGAAGAAACAAGCAGGGCAAAACAGAGAGAAATTCTTCCAAAATGCGTTCAGGGACTGGCATGCAACCAGGATTGACCACATCTACAGCCCCAGCGGCAGAAGACATAAGGCTGGACACTCTTGGGGCTGAGACGATTGGTGAGGTTGGGAAAGCAAATGCAGACCCTTGAAAGGAATCCTGCGTGCTCCCCATTCCATGGGTCCCAACTCTCCAGGTTCAACGCAATCTTCCGACAGCGAAAGCACTCATTGGAAACCCAGCGGATGCTACACCGTGGGATCGGGAAAGCTTTCTGAAACTCACCTCAGTTTTCATCTCCTGGTGCTCGTGTTCTCCATTCAGGCCCCCTTACTAACAATCTCCCCACTTGGAGACTCGGCGCCTTTCCATGCCTCTTTCGTACCGTCTGCAATTTGTCCGCAGGATGAACTGCAAGAGGGGGAACCAATGAGAGACTCGCTGGAGGTGTTTGGTCGGGCACATGTCACTCTCATTTCCCATCACGAAGAAGAATTCACCAGAGGTTCAGCCTGCCACCCCGGATCGACAATAGGGCGTGAAGCCATCCAGCCGTGTTGCGTCCCACTCACAAAAAAGCGACTTGGGAAATGGAGCTCAGGGGCACTGCACTTCCCAAACCTGCAGAGTTCTAAACGATAACTATCGCCCCAAAATATATTGAGGTCAGGCTACGAAGAGGCGTTGAACGCAAGGCAGAATTGCAGGAAACGGATGTCAACGGGTACATCGGAATGGCCCCGATAGCACATGAAAAGCGCCAGAACGTGGACAATGATGTGGTTGGCCAAAAAGGGCGTATGCGTTTTTTCCTGAATATATTCAGGAAAAAACGCATACGCCCTTTTTGGCCAACCAAGCAACCTGGGAGAGCAAATCAGCACTACAAAGAAATCTCTCGCCCCCCCGCCGGGGCAAAAGGGCCAGGCGAAAAAAGTCTAAAAACCAGAAAGGCAGGACAGGCCACGGAGTCAAGGGAGCCTTGTTAAGCTGATGGGCGGGATGTCAATGGCCAACAGCCAATCTTCACAAGTGTATCCTCTTTCCCAAACCATGTAAAACACAGAAACACAGAGCATAGGGCACTTCCACACATGGGCGTTGACCTTGGGAAAATGAAAAAATCAACCAGACACAGGGACCCCAAAGTTGAGGGCTGCTGTCTTGACAAGAACCTCCACTCCGGTACACGTTTCATATCCCAGGAAAGAGCCAAGTGGACAAAGACGAGTGGACAAGTGGACAAGTGCAGAAGTGGTGCTACGTAGGTCCAATGGAGTGTCACTCAGTCATGAAATCCACGTCATGAGGCTGGTAGCAGCATCCTGAGTGGATTTAGGTACGATCATCCTCAGTGAAATAAGTCCCACAAAAAAAGAAACTTATGATATCACTTATCGAGGGAATGTAAAAATCGCTCCCCATGCACTGAATCCCCAAACAGAACAGAGTCAGGCTTTTAGAAAACACACTTATGCCTGCTTCAGGGGAAAGGTGAGGTGGGGTGACGCATAAAACTCGAGTTTGAAATGAGCACAGATACCCTTCCGAAAACCGAATATGGAATGGACACGACCTACTCCTTGCTCAATCAACTGGACTCACCAGACCCTGTTCATCGCACAAGTATCTATCCGACTAGTAAGCATCTTCAAAGCTAAGTCTTGATATCTCTGTGTAAGTGCATCAAGTGTGTGTAAAGCGGCCTAAAACCAGCAGGGAAAATCAGCTCAGACCCATTCTGAGGATACATTTCCAACATAAAGAAGAAACAAGCAGGGCAAAACAGAGAGAAATTCTTCCAAAATGCGTTCAGGGACTGGCATGCAACCAGGATTGACCACATCTACAGCCCCAGCGGCAGAAGACATAAGGCTGGACACTCTTGGGGCTGAGACGATTGGTGAGGTTGGGAAAGCAAATGCAGACCCTTGAAAGGAATCCTGCGTGCTCCCCATTCCATGGGTCCCAACTCTCCAGGTTCAACGCAATCTTCCGACAGCGAAAGCACTCATTGGAAACCCAGCGGATGCTACACCGTGGGATCGGGAAAGCTTTCTGAAACTCACCTCAGTTTTCATCTCCTGGTGCTCGTGTTCTCCATTCAGGCCCCCTTACTAACAATCTCCCCACTTGGAGACTCGGCGCCTTTCCATGCCTCTTTCGTACCGTCTGCAATTTGTCCGCAGGATGAACTGCAAGAGGGGGAACCAATGAGAGACTCGCTGGAGGTGTTTGGTCGGGCACATGTCACTCTCATTTCCCATCACGAAGAAGAATTCACCAGCGGTTCAGCCTGCCACCCCGGATCGACAATAGGACGTGAAGCCATCCAGCCGTGTTGCGTCCCACTCACAAAAAAGCGACTTGGGAAATGGAGCTCAGGGGCACTGCACTTCCCAAACCTGCAGAGTTCTAAACGATAACTATCGCCCCAAAATATATTGAGGTCAGGCTACGAAGAGGCGTTGAACGCAAGGCAGAATTGCAGGAAACGGATGTCAACGGCTACATCGGAATGGCCCCGATAGCACATGAAAAGTGCCAGAACGTGGACAATGATGTGGTTGGCCAAAAAGGGCGTATGGGTTTTTTCGCATACGCCCTTTTTGGCCAACCAAGCAACCTGGGAGGGCAAATCAGCACTACAAAGAAATCTCTCGCCCCCCCCCCCCGGGGCAAAAGGGCCAGGTGAAAAAAGTCTAAAAACCAGAAAGGCAGGACAGGCCACGGAGTCAAGGGAGCCTTGTTAAGCTGATGGGCGGGATGTCAATGGCCAACAGCCAATCTTCACAAGTGTATCCTCTTTCCCAAACCATGGAAAACACAGAACCACAGAGCATAGGGCACTTCCACACATGGGCGTTGACCTTGGGAAAATGAAAAAATCAACCAGACACAGGGACCCCAAAGTTGAGGGCTGCTGTCTTGACAAGAACCTCCACTCCGGTACACGTTTCATATCCCAGGAAAGAGCCAAGTGGACAAAGACGAGTGGACAAGTGGACAAAGACAAGTGGACAAGTGGTGCTACGTAGGTCCAATGGAGTGTCACTCAGCCATGAAATCCACGTCATGAGGCTGGTAGCAGCATCCTGAGTGGATTTAGGTACGATCATCCTCAGTGAAATAAGTCCCACAAAAAAAGAAACTTATGATATCACTTATCGAGGGAATGTAAAAATCGCTCCCCATGCACTGAATCCCCAAACAGAACAGAGTCACGCTTTTAGAAAACACACTTATGCCTGCTTCAGGGGAAAGGTGAGGTGGGGTGACGCATAAAACTCGAGTTTGAAATGAGCACAGATACCCTTCCGAAAACCGAATATGGAATGGACACGACCTACTCCTTGCTCAATCAACTGGACTCACCAGACCCTGTTCATCGCACAAGTATCTATCCGACTAGTAAGCATCTTCAAAGCTAAGTCTTGATATCTCTGTGTAAGTGCATCAAGTGTGTGTAAAGCGGCCTAAAACCAGCAGGGAAAATCAGCTCAGACCCATTCTGAGGATACATTTCCAACATAAAGAAGAAACAAGCAGGGCAAAACAGAGAGAAATTCTTCCAAAATGCGTTCAGGGACTGGCATGCAACCAGGATTGACCACATCTACAGCCCCAGCGGCAGAAGACATAAGGCTGGACACTCTTGGGGCTGAGACGATTGGTGAGGTTGGGAAAGCAAATGCAGACCCTTGAAAGGAATCCTGCGTGCTCCCCATTCCATGGGTCCCAACTCTCCAGGTTCAACGCAATCTTCCGACAGCGAAAGCACTCATTGGAAACCCAGCGGATGCTACACCGTGGGATCGGGAAAGCTTTCTGAAACTCACCTCAGTTTTCATCTCCTGGTGCTCGTGTTCTCCATTCAGGCCCCCTTACTAACAATCTCCCCACTTGGAGACTCGGCGCCTTTCCATGCCTCTTTCGTACCGTCTGCAATTTGTCCGCAGGATGAACTGCAAGAGGGGGAACCAATGAGAGACTCGCTGGAGGTGTTTGGTCGGGCACATGTCACTCTCATTTCCCATCACGAAGAAGAATTCACCAGCGGTTCAGCCTGCCACCCCGGATCGACAATAGGACGTGAAGCCATCCAGCCGTGTTGCGTCCCACTCACAAAAAAGCGACTTGGGAAATGGAGCTCAGGGGCACTGCACTTCCCAAACCTGCAGAGTTCTAAACGATAACTATCGCCCCAAAATATATTGAGGTCAGGCTACGAAGAGGCGTTGAACGCAAGGCAGAATTGCAGGAAACGGATGTCAACGGCTACATCGGAATGGCCCCGATAGCACATGAAAAGTGCCAGAACGTGGACAATGATGTGGTTGGCCAAAAAGGGCGTATGGGTTTTTTCGCATACGCCCTTTTTGGCCAACCAAGCAACCTGGGAGGGCAAATCAGCACTACAAAGAAATCTCTTGCCCCCCCCCCCGGGGCAAAAGGGCCAGGTGAAAAAAGTCTAAAAACCAGAAAGGCAGGACAGGCCACGGAGTCAAGGGAGCCTTGTTAAGCTGATGGGCGGGATGTCAATGGCCAACAGCCAATCTTCACAAGTGTATCCTCTTTCCCAAACCATGGAAAACACAGAACCACAGAGCATAGGGCACTTCCACACATGGGCGTTGACCTTGGGAAAATGAAAAAATCAACCAGACACAGGGACCCCAAAGTTGAGGGCTGCTGTCTTGACAAGAACCTCCACTCCGGTACACGTTTCATATCCCAGGAAAGAGCCAAGTGGACAAAGACGAGTGGACAAGTGGACAAAGACAAGTGGACAAGTGGTGCTACGTAGGTCCAATGGAGTGTCACTCAGCCATGAAATCCACGTCATGAGGCTGGTAGCAGCATCCTGAGTGGATTTAGGTACGATCATCCTCAGTGAAATAAGTCCCACAAAAAAAGAAACTTATGATATCACTTATCGAGGGAATGTAAAAATCGCTCCCCATGCACTGAATCCCCAAACAGAACAGAGTCACGCTTTTAGAAAACACACTTATGCCTGCTTCAGGGGAAAGGTGAGGTGGGGTGACGCATAAAACTCGAGTTTGAAATGAGCACAGATACCCTTCCGAAAACCGAATATGGAATGGACACGACCTACTCCTTGCTCAATCAACTGGACTCACCAGACCCTGTTCATCGCACAAGTATCTATCCGACTAGTAAGCATCTTCAAAGCTAAGTCTTGATATCTCTGTGTAAGTGCATCAAGTGTGTGTAAAGCGGCCTAAAACCAGCAGGGAAAATCAGCTCAGACCCATTCTGAGGATACATTTCCAACATAAAGAAGAAACAAGCAGGGCAAAACAGAGAGAAATTCTTCCAAAATGCGTTCAGGGACTGGCATGCAACCAGGATTGACCACATCTACAGCCCCAGCGGCAGAAGACATAAGGCTGGACACTCTTGGGGCTGAGACGATTGGTGAGGTTGGGAAAGCAAATGCAGACCCTTGAAAGGAATCCTGCGTGCTCCCCATTCCATGGGTCCCAACTCTCCAGGTTCAACGCAATCTTCCGACAGCGAAAGCACTCATTGGAAACCCAGTGGATGCTACACCGTGGGATCGGGAAAGCTTTCTGAAACTCACCTCAGTTTTCATCTCCTGGTGCTCGTGTTCTCCATTCAGGCCCCCTTACTAACAATCTCCCCACTTGGAGACTCGGCGCCTTTCCATGCCTCTTTCGTACCGTCTGCAATTTGTCCGCAGGATGAACTGCAAGAGGGGGAACCAATGAGAGACTCGCTGGAGGTGTTTGGTCGGGCACATGTCACTCTCATTTCCCATCACGAAGAAGAATTCACCAGAGGTTCAGCCTGCCACCCCGGATCGACAATAGGGCGTGAAGCCATCCAGCCGTGTTGCGTCCCACTCACAAAAAAGCGACTTGGGAAATGGAGCTCAGGGGCACTGCACTTCCCAAACCAGCAGAGTTCTAAACGATAACTATCGCCCCAAAATATATTGAGGTCAGGCTACGAAGAGGCGTTGAACGCAAGGCAGAATTGCAGGAAACGGATGTCAACGGCTACATCGGAATGGCCCCGATAGCACATGAAAAGCGCCAGAACGTGGACAATGATGTGGTTGGCCAAAAAGGGCGTATGCGTTTTTTCCTGAATATATTCAGGAAAAAACGCATACGCCCTTTTTGGCCAACCAAGCAACCTGGGAGAGCAAATCAGCACTACAAAGAAATCTCTCGCCCCCCCGCCGGGGCAAAAGGGCCAGGCGAAAAAAGTCTAAAAACCAGAAAGGCAGGACAGGCCACGGAGTCAAGGGAGCCTTGTTAAGCTGATGGGCGGGATGTCAATGGCCAACAGCCAATCTTCACAAGTGTATCCTCTTTCCCAAACCATGTAAAACACAGAAACACAGAGCATAGGGCACTTCCACACATGGGCGTTGACCTTGGGAAAATGAAAAAATCAACCAGACACAGGGACCCCAAAGTTGAGGGCTGCTGTCTTGACAAGAACCTCCACTCCGGTACACGTTTCATATCCCAGGAAAGAGCCAAGTGGACAAAGACGAGTGGACAATTGGACAAGTGCAGAAGTGGTGCTACGTAGGTCCAATGGAGTGTCACTCAGTCATGAAATCCACGTCATGAGGCTGGTAGCAGCATCCTGAGTGGATTTAGGTACGATCATCCTCAGTGAAATAAGTCCCACAAAAAAGAAACTTATGATATCACTTATCGAGGGAATGTAAAAATCGCTCCCCATGCACTGAATCCCCAAACAGAACAGAGTCAGGCTTTTAGAAAACACACTTATGCCTGCTTCAGGGGAAAGGTGAGGTGGGGTGACGCATAAAACTCGAGTTTGAAATGAGCACAGATACCCTTCCGAAAACCGAATATGGAATGGACACGACCTACTCCTTGCTCAATCAACTGGACTCACCAGACCCTGTTCATCGCACAAGTATCTATCCGACTAGTAAGCATCTTCAAAGCTAAGTCTTGATATCTCTGTGTAAGTGCATCAAGTGTGTGTCAAGCGGCCTAAAACCAGCAGGGAAAATCAGCTCAGACCCATTCTGAGGATACATTTCCAACATAAAGAAGAAACAAGCAGGGCAAAACAGAGAGAAATTCTTCCAAAATGCGTTCAGGGACTGGCATGCAACCAGGATTGACCACATCTACAGCCCCAGCGGCAGAAGACATAAGGCTGGACACTCTTGGGGCTGAGACGATTGGTGAGGTTGGGAAAGCAAATGCAGACCCTTGAAAGGAATCCTGCGTGCTCCCCATTCCATGGGTCCCAACTCTCCAGGTTCAACGCAATCTTCCGACAGCGAAAGCACTCATTGGAAACCCAGCGGATGCTACACCGTGGGATCGGGAAAGCTTTCTGAAACTCACCTCAGTTTTCATCTCCTGGTGCTCGTGTTCTCCATTCAGGCCCCCTTACTAACAATCTCCCCACTTGGAGACTCGGCGCCTTTCCATGCCTCTTTCGTACCGTCTGCAATTTGTCCGCAGGATGAACTGCAAGAGGGGGAACCAATGAGAGACTCGCTGGAGGTGTTTGGTCGGGCACATGTCACTCTCATTTCCCATCACGAAGAAGAATTCACCAGAGGTTCAGCCTGCCACCCCGGATCGACAATAGGGCGTGAAGCCATCCAGCCGTGTTGCGTCCCCCTCCCAAAAAAGCGACTTGGGAAATGGAGCTCAGGGGCACTGCACTTCCCAAACCTGCAGAGTTCTAAACGATAACTATCGACCCAAAATATATTGAGGTCAGGCTACGAAGAGGCGCTGAACGCAAGGCAGAACTGCAGGAAACGGATGTCAACGGGTACATCGGAATGGCCCCGATAGCACATGAAAAGCGCCAGAACGTGGACAATGATGCGGTTGGCCAAAAAGGGCGTATGCGTTTTTATTCAGGAAAAAACGCATACGCCCTTTTTGGCCAACCAAGCAACCTGGGAGAGCAAATCAGCACTACAAAGAAATCTCTCGCGCCCCCCCCCCGGGGCAAAAGGGCCAGGCGAAAAAAGTCTAAAAACCAGAAAGGCAGGACAGCCCACGGAGTCAAGGGAGCCTTGTTAAGCTGATGGGCGGGATGTCAATGGCCAACAGCCAATCTTCACAAGTGTATCCTCTTTCCCAAACCATGTAAAACACAGAACCACAGAGCATAGGGCACTTCCACACATGGGCGTTGACCTTGGGAAAATCAAAAAATCAACCAGACACAGGGACCCCAAAGTTGAGGGCTGCTGTCTTGACAAGAACCTCCACTCCGGTACACGTTTCATATCCCAGGAAAGAGCCAAGTGGACAAGTGGACAAAGACAAGTCGACAAGTGGACAAGTGGTGCTACGTAGGTCCAATGGAGTGTCACTCAGCCATGAAATCCACGTCATGAGGCTGGTAGCAGCATCCTGAGTGGATTTAGGTACGATCATCCTCAGTGAAATAAGTCCCACAAAAAAAGAAACTTATGATATCACTTATCGAGGGAATGTAAAAATCGCTCCCCATGCACTGAATCCCCAAACAGAACAGAGTCACGCTTTTAGAAAACACACTTATGCCTGCTTCAGGGGAAAGGTGAGGTGGGGTGACGCATAAAACTCGAGTTTGAAATGAGCACAGATACCCTTCCGAAAACCGAATATGGAATGGACACGACCTACTCCTTGCTCAATCAACTGGACTCACCAGACCCTGTTCATCGCACAAGTATCTATCCGACTAGTAAGCATCTTCAAAGCTAAGTCTTGATATCTCTGTGTAAGTGCATCAAGTGTGTGTAAAGCGGCCTAAAACCAGCAGGGAAAATCAGCTCAGACCCATTCTGAGGATACATTTCCAACATAAAGAAGAAACAAGCAGGGCAAAACAGAGAGAAATTCTTCCAAAATGCGTTCAGGGACTGGCATGCAACCAGGATTGACCACATCTACAGCCCCAGCGGCAGAAGACATAAGGCTGGACACTCTTGGGGCTGAGACGATTGGTGAGGTTGGGAAAGCAAATGCAGACCCTTGAAAGGAATCCTGCGTGCTCCCCATTCCATGGGTCCCAACTCTCCAGGTTCAACGCAATCTTCCGACAGCGAAAGCACTCATTGGAAACCCAGCGGATGCTACACCGTGGGATCGGGAAAGCTTTCTGAAACTCACCTCAGTTTTCATCTCCTGGTGCTCGTGTTCTCCATTCAGGCCCCCTTACTAACAATCTCCCCACTTGGAGACTCGGCGCCTTTCCATGCCTCTTTCGTACCGTCTGCAATTTGTCCGCAGGATGAACTGCAAGAGGGGGAACCAATGAGAGACTCGCTGGAGGTGTTTGGTCGGGCACATGTCACTCTCATTTCCCATCACGAAGAAGAATTCACCAGAGGTTCAGCCTGCCACCCCGGATCGACAATAGGGCGTGAAGCCATCCAGCCGTGTTGCGTCCCACTCACAAAAAAGCGACTTGGGAAATGGAGCTCAGGGGCACTGCACTTCCCAAACCTGCAGAGTTCTAAACGATAACTATCGCCCCAAAATATATTGAGGTCAGGCTACGAAGAGGCGTTGAACGCAAGGCAGAATTGCAGGAAACGGATGTCAACGGCTACATCGGAATGGCCCCGATAGCACATGAAAAGTGCCAGAACGTGGACAATGATGTGGTTGGCCAAAAAGGGCGTATGCGTTTTTTCGCATACGCCCTTTTTGGCCAACCAAGCAACCTGGGAGAGCAAATCAGCACTACAAAGAAATCGCTCGCCCCCCCCCGGGGCAAAAGGGCCAGGCGAAAAAAGTCTAAAAACCAGAAAGGCAGGACAGGCCACTGAGTCAAGGGAGCCTTGTTAAGCTGATGGGCGGGATGTCAATGGCCAACAGCCAATCTTCACAAGTGTATCCTCTTTCCCAAACCATGGAAAACACAGAACCACAGAGCATAGGGCACTTCCACACATGGGCGTTGACCTTGGGAAAATCAAAAAATCAACCAGACACAGGGACCCCAAAGTTGAGGGCTGCTGTCTTGACAAGAACCTCCACTCCGGTACACGTTTCATATCCCAGGAAAGAGCCAAGTGGACAAAGACGAGTGGACAAGTGGACAAAGACAAGTGGACAAGTGGACAAGTGGTGCTACGTAGGTCCAAAGGAGTGTCACTCAGCCATGAAATCCACGTCATGAGGCTGGTAGCAGCATCCTGAGTGGATTTAGGTACGATCATCCTCAGTGAAATAAGTCCCACAAAAAAGAAACTTATGATATCACTTATCGAGGGAATGTAAAAATCGCTCCCCATGAACTGAATCCCCAAACAGAACAGAGTCACGCTTTTAGAAAACACACTTATGCCTGCTTCAGGGGAAAGGTGAGGTGGGGTGACGCATAAAACTCGAGTTTGAAATGAGCACAGATACCCTTCCGAAAACCGAATATGGAATGGACACGACCTACTCCTTGCTCAATCAACTGGACTCACCAGACCCTGTTCATCGCACAAGTATCTATCCGACTAGTAAGCATCTTCAAAGCTAAGTCTTGATATCTCTGTGTAAGTGCATCAAGTGTGTGTCAAGCGGCCTAAAACCAGCAGGGAAAATCAGCTCAGACCCATTCTGAGGATACATTTCCAACATAAAGAAGAAACAAGCAGGGCAAAACAGAGAGAAATTCTTCCAAAATGCGTTCAGGGACTGGCATGCAACCAGGATTGACCACATCTACAGCCCCAGCGGCAGAAGACATAAGGCTGGACAGTCTTGGGGCTGAGACGATTGGTGAGGTTGGGAAAGCAAATGCAGACCCTTGAAAGGAATCCTGCGTGCTCCCCATTCCATGGGTCCCAACTCTCCAGGTTCAACGCAATCTTCCGGCAGCTAAAGCACTCATTGGAAACCCAGTGGATGCTACACCGTGGGATCGGGAAAGCTTTCTGAAACTCACCTCAGTTTTCATCTCCTGGTGCTCGTGTTCTCCATTCAGGCCCCCTTACTAACAATCTCCCCACTTGGAGACTCGGCGCCTTTCCATGCCTCTTTCGTACCGTCTGCAATTTGTCCGCAGGATGAACTGCAAGAGGGGGAACCAATGAGAGACTCGCTGGAGGTGTTTGGTCGGGCACATGTCACTCTCATTTCCCATCACGAAGAAGAATTCACCAGCGGTTCAGCCTGCCACCCCGGATCGACAATAGGGCGTGAAGCCATCCAGCCGTGTTGCGTCCCACTCACAAAAAAGCGACTTGGGAAATGGAGCTCAGGGGCACTGCACTTCCCAAACCTGCAGAGTTCTAAACGATAACTATCGCCCCAAAATATATTGAGGTCAGGCTACGAAGAGGCGCTGAACGCAAGGCAGAACTGCAGGAAACGGATGTCAACGGGTACATCGGAATGGCCCCGATAGCACATGAAAAGCGCCAGAACGTGGACAATGATGCGGTTGGCCAAAAAGGGCGTATGCGTTTTTTCCTGAATATATTCAGGAAAAAACGCATACGCCCTTTTTGGCCAAGCAAGCAACCTGGGAGAGCAAATCAGCACTACAAAGAAATCTCTCGCCCCCCCCCCCCCCCGGGGCAAAAGGGCCAGGCGAAAAAAGTCTAAAAACCAGAAAGGCAGGACAGCCCACGGAGTCAAGGGAGCCTTGTTAAGCTGATGGGCGGGATGTCAATGGCCAACAGCCAATCTTCACAAGTGTATCCTCTTTCCCAAACCATGTAAAACACAGAACCACAGAGCATAGGGCACTTCCACACATGGGCGTTGACCTTGGGAAAATCAAAAAATCAACCAGACACAGGGACCCCAAAGTTGAGGGCTGCTGTCTTGACAAGAACCTCCACTCCGGTACACGTTTCATATCCCAGGAAAGAGCCAAGTGGACAAAGACGAGTGGACAAGTGGACAAAGACAAGTGGACAAGTGGACAAGTGGTGCTACGTAGGTCCAATGGAGTGTCACTCAGCCATGAAATCCACGTCATGAGGCTGGTAGCAGCATCCTGAGTGGATTTAGGTACGATCATCCTCAGTGAAATAAGTCCCACAAAAAAAGAAACTTATGATATCTCTTATCGAGGGAATGTAAAAATCGCTCCCCATGCACTGAATCCCCAAACAGAACAGAGTCACGCTTTTAGAAAACACACTTATGCCTGCTTCAGGGGAAAGGTGAGGTGGGGTGACGCATAAAACTCGAGTTTGAAATGAGCACAGATACCCTTCCGAAAACCGAATATGGAATGGACACGACCTACTCCTTGCTCAATCAACTGGACTCACCAGACCCTGTTCATCGCACAAGTATCTATCCGACTAGTAAGCATCTTCAAAGCTAAGTCTTGATATCTCTGTGTAAGTGCATCAAGTGTGTGTCAAGCGGCCTAAAACCAGCAGGGAAAATCAGCTCAGACCCATTCTGAGGATACATTTCCAACATAAAGAAGAAACAAGCAGGGCAAAACAGAGAGAAATTCTTCCAAAATGCGTTCAGGGACTGGCATGCAACCAGGATTGACCACATCTACAGCCCCAGCGGCAGAAGACATAAGGCTGGACACTCTTGGGGCTGAGACGATTGGTGAGGTTGGGAAAGCAAATGCAGACCCTTGAAAGGAATCCTGCGTGCTCCCCATTCCATGGGTCCCAACTCTCCAGGTTCAACGCAATCTTCCGACAGCGAAAGCACTCATTGGAAACCCAGCGGATGCTACACCGTGGGATCGGGAAAGCTTTCTGAAACTCACCTCAGTTTTCATCTCCTGGTGCTCGTGTTCTCCATTCAGGCCCCCTTACTAACAATCTCCCCACTTGGAGACTCGGCGCCTTTCCATGCCTCTTTCGTACCGTCTGCAATTTGTCCGCAGGATGAACTGCAAGAGGGGGAACCAATGAGAGACTCGCTGGAGGTGTTTGGTCGGGCACATGTCACTCTCATTTCCCATCACGAAGAAGAATTCACCAGAGGTTCAGCCTGCCACCCCGGATCGACAATAGGGCGTGAAGCCATCCAGCCGTGTTGCGTCCCCCTCCCAAAAAAGCGACTTGGGAAATGGAGCTCAGGGGCACTGCACTTCCCAAACCTGCAGAGTTCTAAACGATAACTATCGACCCAAAATATATTGAGGTCAGGCTACGAAGAGGCGCTGAACGCAAGGCAGAACTGCAGGAAACGGATGTCAACGGGTACATCGGAATGGCCCCGATAGCACATGAAAAGCGCCAGAACGTGGACAATGATGCGGTTGGCCAAAAAGGGCGTATGCGTTTTTATTCAGGAAAAAACGCATACGCCCTTTTTGGCCAACCAAGCAACCTGGGAGAGCAAATCAGCACTACAAAGAAATCTCTCGCGCCCCCCCCCGGGGCAAAAGGGCCAGGTGAAAAAAGTCTAAAAACCAGAAAGGCAGGACAGCCCACGGAGTCAAGGGAGCCTTGTTAAGCTGATGGGCGGGATGTCAATGGCCAACAGCCAATCTTCACAAGTGTATCCTCTTTCCCAAACCATGTAAAACACAGAACCACAGAGCATAGGGCACTTCCACACATGGGCGTTGACCTTGGGAAAATGAAAAAATCAACCAGACACAGGGACCCCAAAGTTGAGGGCTGCTGTCTTGACAAGAACCTCCACTCCGGTACACGTTTCATATCCCAGGAAAGAGCCAAGTGGACAAGTGGACAAAGACAAGTGGACAAGTGGACAAGTGGTGCTACGTAGGTCCAATGGAGTGTCACTCAGCCATGAAATCCACGTCATGAGGCTGGTAGCAGCATCCTGAGTGGATTTAGGTACGATCATCCTCAGTGAAATAAGTCCCACAAAAAAAGAAACTTATGATATCACTTATCGAGGGAATGTAAAAATCGCTCCCCATGCACTGAATCCCCAAACAGAACAGAGTCACGCTTTTAGAAAACACACTTATGCCTGCTTCAGGGGAAAGGTGAGGTGGGGTGACGCATAAAACTCGAGTTTGAAATGAGCACAGATACCCTTCCGAAAACCGAATATGGAATGGACACGACCTACTCCTTGCTCAATCAACTGGACTCACCAGACCCTGTTCATCGCACAAGTATCTATCCGACTAGTAAGCATCTTCAAAGCTAAGTCTTGATATCTCTGTGTAAGTGCATCAAGTGTGTGTAAAGCGGCCTAAAACCAGCAGGGAAAATCAGCTCAGACCCATTCTGAGGATACATTTCCAACATAAAGAAGAAACAAGCAGGGCAAAACAGAGAGAAATTCTTCCAAAATGCGTTCAGGGACTGGCATGCAACCAGGATTGACCACATCTACAGCCCCAGCGGCAGAAGACATAAGGCTGGACACTCTTGGGGCTGAGACGATTGGTGAGGTTGGGAAAGCAAATGCAGACCCTTGAAAGGAATCCTGCGTGCTCCCCATTCCATGGGTCCCAACTCTCCAGGTTCAACGCAATCTTCCGGCAGCGAAAGCACTCATTGGAAACCCAGCGGATGCTACACCGTGGGATCGGGAAAGCTTTCTGAAACTCACCTCAGTTTTCATCTCCTGGTGCTCGTGTTCTCCATTCAGGCCCCCTTACTAACAATCTCCCCACTTGGAGACTCGGCGCCTTTCCATGCCTCTTTCGTACCGTCTGCAATTTGTCCGCAGGATGAACTGCAAGAGGGGGAACCAATGAGAGACTCGCTGAAGGTGTTTGGTCGGGCACATGTCACTCTCATTTCCCATCACGAAGAAGAATTCACCAGAGGTTCAGCCTGCCACCCCGGATCGACAATAGGGCGTGAAGCCATCCAGCCGTGTTGCGTCCCCCTCCCAAAAAAGCGACTTGGGAAATGGAGCTCAGGGGCACTGCACTTCCCAAACCTGCAGAGTTCTAAACGATAACTATCGCCCCAAAATATATTGAGGTCAGGCTACGAAGAGGCGCTGAACGCAAGGCAGAACTGCAGGAAACGGATGTCAACGGGTACATCGGAATGGCCCCGATAGCACAGGAAAAGCGCCAGAACGTGGACAATGATGCGGTTGGCCAAAAAGGGCGTATGCGTTTTTTCCTGAATATATTCAGGAAAAAACGCATACGCCCTTTTTGGCCAACCAAGCAACCTGGGAGAGCAAATCAGCACTACAAAGAAATCTCTCGCCCCCCCCGGGGCAAAAGGGCCAGGCGAAAAAAGTCTAAAAACCAGAAAGCCAGGACAGCCCACGGAGTCAAGGGAGCCTTGTTAAGCTGATGGGCGGGATGTCAATGGCCAACAGCCAATCTTCACAAGTGTATCCTCTTTCCCAAACCATGTAAAACACAGAACCACAGAGCATAGGGCACTTCCACACATGGGCGTTGACCTTGGGAAAATGAAAAAATCAACCAGACACAGGGACCCCAAAGTTGAGGGCTGCTGTCTTGACAAGAACCTCCACTCCGGTACACGTTTCATATCCCAGGAAAGAGCCAAGTGGACAAGTGGACAAAGACAAGTGGACAAGTGGACAAGTGGTGCTACGTAGGTCCAATGGAGTGTCACTCAGCCATGAAATCCACGTCATGAGGCTGGTAGCAGCATCCTGAGTGGATTTAGGTACGATCCTCCTCAGTGAAATAAGTCCCACAAAAAAAGAAACTTATGATATCACTTATCGAGGGAATGTAAAAATCGCTCCCCATGCACTGAATCCCCAAACAGAACAGAGTCAGGCTTTTAGAAAACACACTTATGCCTGCTTCAGGGGAAAGGTGAGGTGTGGTGACGCATAAAACTCGAGTTTGAAATGAGCACAGATACCCTTCCGAAAACCGAATATGGAATGGACACGACCTACTCCTTGCTCAATCAACTGGACTCACCAGACCCTGTTCATCGCACAAGTATCTATCCGACTAGTAAGCATCTTAAAAGCTAAGTCTTGATATCTCTGTGTAAGTGCATCAAGTGTGTGTAAAGCGGCCTAAAACCAGCAGGGAAAATCAGCTCAGACCCATTCTGAGGATACATTTCCAACATAAAGAAGAAACAAGCAGGGCAAAACAGAGAGAAATTCTTCCAAAATGCGTTCAGGGACTGGCATGCAACCAGGATTGACCACATCTACAGCCCCAGCGGCAGAAGACATAAGGCTGGACACTCTTGGGGCTGAGACGATTGGTGAGGTTGGGAAAGCAAATGCAGACCCTTGAAAGGAATCCTGCGTGCTCCCCATTCCATGGGTCCCAACTCTCCAGGTTCAACGCAATCTTCCGGCAGCTAAAGCACTCATTGGAAACCCAGCGGATGCTACACCGTGGGATCGGGAAAGCTTTCTGAAACTCACCTCAGTTTTCATCTCCTGGTGCTCGTGTTCTCCATTCAGGCCCCCTTACTAACAATCTCCCCACTTGGAGACTCGGCGCCTTTCCATGCCTCTTTCGTACCGTCTGCAATTTGTCCGCAGGATGAACTGCAAGAGGGGGAACCAATGAGAGACTCGCTGGAGGTGTTTGGTCGGGCACATGTCACTCTCATTTCCCATCACGAAGAAGAATTCACCAGCGGTTCAGCCTGCCACCCCGGATCGACAATAGGGCGTGAAGCCATCCAGCCGTGTTGCGTCCCACTCACAAAAAAGCGACTTGGGAAATGGAGCTCAGGGGCACTGCACTTCCCAAACCTGCAGAGTTCTAAACGATAACTATCGCCCCAAAATATATTGAGGTCAGGCTACGAAGAGGCGTTGAACGCAAGGCAGAATTGCAGGAAACGGATGTCAACGGCTACATCGGAATGGCCCCGATAGCACATGAAAAGCGCCAGAACGTGGACAATGATGCGGTTGGCCAAAAAGGGCGAATGCGTTTTTTCCTGAATATATTCAGGAAAAAACGCATACGCCCTTTTTGGCCAACCAAGCAACCTGGGAGAGCAAATCAGCACTACAAAGAAATCTCTCGCCCCCCCCCCCCCCCTGGGCAAAAGGGCCAGGCGAAAAAAGTCTAAAAACCAGAAAGGCAGGACAGGCCACGGAGTCAAGGGAGCCTTGTTAAGCTGATGGGCGGGATGTCAATGGCCAACAGCCAATCTTCACAAGTGTATCCTCTTTCCCAAACCATGTAAAACACAGAACCACAGAGCATAGGGCACTTCCACACATGGGCGTTGACCTTGGGAAAATCAAAAAATCAACCAGACACAGGGACCCCAAAGTTGAGGGCTGCTGTCTTGACAAGAACCTCCACTCCGGTACACATTTCATATCCCAGGAAAGAGCCAAGTGGACAAGTGGACAAAGACAAGTGGACAAGTGGACAAGTGGTGCTACGTAGGTCCAATGGAGTGTCACTCAGCCATGAAATCCACGTCATGAGGCTGGTAGCAGCATCCTGAGTGGATTTAGGTACGATCATCCTCAGTGAAATAAGTCCCACAAAAAAAGAAACTTATGATATCACTTATCGAGGGAATGTAAAAATCGCTCCCCATGCACTGAATCCCCAAACAGAACAGAGTCACGCTTTTAGAAAACACACTTTTGCCTGCTTCAGGGGAAAGGTGAGGTGGGGTGACGCATAAAACTCGAGTTTGAAATGAGCACAGATACCCTTCTGAAAACCGAATATGGAATGGACACGACCTACTCCTTGCTCAATCAACTGGACTCACCAGACCCTGTTCATCGCACAAGTATCTATCCGACTAGTAAGCATCTTAAAAGCTAAGTCTTGATATCTCTGTGTAAGTGCATCAAGTGTGTGTAAAGCGGCCTAAAACCAGCAGGGAAAATCAGCTCAGACCCATTCTGAGGATACATTTCCAACATAAAGAAGAAACAAGCAGGGCAAAACAGAGAGAAATTCTTCCAAAATGAGTTCTGGGACTGGCATGCAACCAGGATTGACCACATCTACAGCCCCAGCGGCAGAAGACATAAGGCTGGACAGTCTTGGGGCTGAGACGATTGGTGAGGTTGGGAAAGCAAATGCAGACCCTTGAAAGGAATCCTGCGTGCTCCCCATTCCATGGGTCCCAACTCTCCAGGTTCAACGCAATCTTCCGGCAGCGAAAGCACTCATTGGAAACCCAGCGGATGCTACACCGTGGGATCGGGAAAGCTTTCTGAAACTCACCTCAGTTTTCATCTCCTGGTGCTCGTGTTCTCCATTCAGGCCCCCTTACTAACAATCTCCCCACTTGGAGACTCGGCGCCTTTCCATGCCTCTTTCGTACCGTCTGCAATTTGTCCGCAGGATGAACTGCAAGAGGGGGAACCAATGAGAGACTCGCTGGAGGTGTTTGGTCGGGCACATGTCACTCTCATTTCCCATCACGAAGAAGAATTCACCAGCGGTTCAGCCTGCCACCCCGGATCGACAATAGGGCGTGAAGCCATCCAGCCGTGTTGCGTCCCACTCACAAAAAAGCGACTTGGGAAATGGAGCTCAGGGGCACTGCACTTCCCAAACCTGCAGAGTTCTAAACGATAACTATCGCCCCAAAATATATTGAGGTCAGGCTACGAAGAGGCGTTGAACGCAAGGCAGAATTGCAGGAAACGGATGTCAACGGCTACATCGGAATGGCCCCGATAGCACATGAAAAGCGCCAGAACGTGGACAATGATGCGGTTGGCCAAAAAGGGCGAATGCGTTTTTTCCTGAATATATTCAGGAAAAAACGCATACGCCCTTTTTGGCCAACCAAGCAACCTGGGAGAGCAAATCAGCACTACAAAGAAATCTCTCGGCCCCCCCCCCTGGGCAAAAGGGCCAGGCGAAAAAAGTCTAAAAACCAGAAAGGCAGGACAGGCCACGGAGTCAAGGGAGCCTTGTTAAGCTGATGGGCGGGATGTCAATGGCCAACAGCCAATCTTCACAAGTGTATCCTCTTTCCCAAACCATGTAAAACACAGAACCACAGAGCATAGGGCACTTCCACACATGGGCGTTGACCTTGGGAAAATCAAAAAATCAACCAGACACAGGGACCCCAAAGTTGAGGGCTGCTGTCTTGACAAGAACCTCCACTCCGGTACACATTTCATATCCCAGGAAAGAGCCAAGTGGACAAGTGGACAAAGACAAGTGGACAAGTGGACAAGTGGTGCTACGTAGGTCCAATGGAGTGTCACTCAGCCATGAAATCCACGTCATGAGGCTGGTAGCAGCATCCTGAGTGGATTTAGGTACGATCATCCTCAGTGAAATAAGTCCCACAAAAAAAGAAACTTATGATATCACTTATCGAGGGAATGTAAAAATCGCTCCCCATGCACTGAATCCCCAAACAGAACAGAGTCACGCTTTTAGAAAACACACTTTTGCCTGCTTCAGGGGAAAGGTGAGGTGGGGTGACGCATAAAACTCGAGTTTGAAATGAGCACAGATACCCTTCTGAAAACCGAATATGGAATGGACACGACCTACTCCTTGCTCAATCAACTGGACTCACCAGACCCTGTTCATCGCACAAGTATCTATCCGACTAGTAAGCATCTTAAAAGCTAAGTCTTGATATCTCTGTGTAAGTGCATCAAGTGTGTGTAAAGCGGCCTAAAACCAGCAGGGAAAATCAGCTCAGACCCATTCTGAGGATACATTTCCAACATAAAGAAGAAACAAGCAGGGCAAAACAGAGAGAAATTCTTCCAAAATGCGTTCAGGGACTGGCATGCAACCAGGATTGACCACATCTACAGCCCCAGCGGCAGAAGACATAAGGCTGGACAGTCTTGGGGCTGAGACGATTGGTGAGGTTGGGAAAGCAAATGCAGACCCTTGAAAGGAATCCTGCGTGCTCCCCATTCCATGGGTCCCAACTCTCCAGGTTCAACGCAATCTTCCGGCAGCGAAAGCACTCATTGGAAACCCAGCGGATGCTACACCGTGGGATCGGGAAAGCTTTCTGAAACTCACCTCAGTTTTCATCTCCTGGTGCTCGTGTTCTCCATTCAGGCCCCCTTACTAACAATCTCCCCACTTGGAGACTCGGCGCCTTTCCATGCCTCTTTCGTACCGTCTGCAATTTGTCCGCAGGATGAACTGCAAGAGGGGGAACCAATGAGAGACTCGCTGGAGGTGTTTGGTCGGGCACATGTCACTCTCATTTCCCATCACGAAGAAGAATTCACCAGAGGTTCAGCCTGCCACCCCGGATCGACAATAGGGCGTGAAGCCATCCAGCCGTGTTGCGTCCCACTCACAAAAAAGCGACTTGGGAAATGGAGCTCAGGGGCACTGCACTTCCCAAACCTGCAGAGTTCTAAACGATAACTATCGCCGCAAAATATATTGAGGTCAGGCTACGAAGAGGCGCTGAACGCAAGGCAGAACTGCAGGAAACGGATGTCAACGGGTACATCGGAATGGCCCCGATAGCACATGAAAAGCGCCAGAACGTGGACAATGATGCGGTTGGCCAAAAAGGGCGTATGCGTTTTTTCCTGAATATATTCAGGAAAAAACGCATACGCCCTTTTTGGCCAACCAAGCAACCTGGGAGAGCAAATCAGCACTACAAAGAAATCTCTCGCCCCCCCCCCCCCGGGGCAAAAGGGCCAGGCGAAAAAAGTCTAAAAACCAGAAAGGCAGGACAGGCCACGGAGTCAAGGGAGCCTTGTTAAGCTGATGGGCGGGATGTCAATGGCCAACAGCCAATCTTCACAAGTGTATCCTCTTTCCCAAACCATGGAAAACACAGAACCACAGAGCATAGGGCACTTCCACACATGGGCGTTGACCTTGGGAAAATGAAAAAATCAACCAGACACAGGGACCCCAAAGTTGAGGGCTGCTGTCTTGACAAGAACCTCCACTCCGGTACACGTTTCATATCCCAGGAAAGAGCCAAGTGGACAAGTGGACAAAGACAAGTGGACAAGTGGACAAGTGGTGCTACGTAGGTCCAATGGAGTGTCACTCAGCCATGAAATCCACGTCATGAGGCTGGTAGCAGCATCCTGAGTGGATTTAGGTACGATCCTCCTCAGTGAAATAAGTCCCACAAAAAAAGAAACTTATGATATCACTTATCGAGGGAATGTAAAAATCGCTCCCCATGCACTGAATCCCCAAACAGAACAGAGTCAGGCTTTTAGAAAACACACTTATGCCTGCTTCAGGGGAAAGGTGAGGTGGGGTGACGCATAAAACTCGAGTTTGAAATGAGCACAGATACCCTTCCGAAAACCGAATATGGAATGGACACGACCTACTCCTTGCTCAATCAACTGGACTCACCAGACCCTCTTCATCGCACAAGTATCTATCCGACTAGTAAGCATCTTCAAAGCTAAGTCTTGATATCTCTGTGTAAGTGCATCAAGTGTGTGTCAAGCGGCTTAAAACCAGCAGGGAAAATCAGCTCAGACCCATTCTGAGGATACATTTCCAACATAAAGAAGAAACAAGCAGGGCAAAACAGAGAGAAATTCTTCCAAAATGCGTTCAGGGACTGGCATGCAACCAGGATTGACCACATCTACAGCCCCAGCGGCAGAAGACATAAGGCTGGACACTCTTGGGGCTGAGACGATTGGTGAGGTTGGGAAAGCAAATGCAGACCCTTGAAAGGAATCCTGCGTGCTCCCCATTCCATGGGTCCCAACTCTCCAGGTTCAACGCAATCTTCCGGCAGCGAAAGCACTCATTGGAAACCCAGCGGATGCTACACCGTGGGATCGGGAAAGCTTTCTGAAACTCACCTCAGTTTTCATCTCCTGGTGCTCGTGTTCTCCATTCAGGCCCCCTTACTAACAATCTCCCCACTTGGAGACTCGGCGCCTTTCCATGCCTCTTTCGTACCGTCTGCAATTTGTCCGCAGGATGAACTGCAAGAGGGGGAACCAATGAGAGACTCGCTGGAGGTGTTTGGTCGGGCACATGTCACTCTCATTTCCCATCACGAAGAAGAATTCACCAGCGGTTCAGCCTGCCACCCCGGATCGACAATAGGGCGTGAAGCCATCCAGCCGTGTTGCGTCCCACTCACAAAAAAGCGACTTGGGAAATGGAGCTCAGGGGCACTGCACTTCCCAAACCTGCAGAGTTCTAAACGATAACTATCGCCCCAAAATATATTGAGGTCAGGCTACGAAGAGGCGCTGAACGCAAGGCAGAACTGCAGGAAACGGATGTCAACGGGTACATCGGAATGGCCCCGATAGCACATGAAAAGCGCCAGAACGTGGACAATGATGCGGTTGGCCAAAAAGGGCGTATGCGTTTTTTCCTGAATATATTCAGGAAAAAACGCATACGCCCTTTTTGGCCAACCAAGCAACCTGGGAGAGCAAATCAGCACTACAAAGAAATCTCTCGCCCCCCCCCCCCCCGGGGCAAAAGGGCCAGGCGAAAAAAGTCTAAAAACCAGAAAGGCAGGACAGGCCACGGAGTCAAGGGAGCCTTGTTAAGCTGATGGGCGGGATGTCAATGGCCAACAGCCAATCTTCACAAGTGTATCCTCTTTCCCAAACCATGTAAAACACAGAACCACAGAGCATAGGGCACTTCCACACATGGGCGTTGACCTTGGGAAAATGAAAAAATCAACCAGACACAGGGACCCCAAAGTTGAGGGCTGCTGTCTTGACAAGAACCTCCACTCCGGTACACGTTTCATATCCCAGGAAAGAGCCAAGTGGACAAGTGGACAAAGACAAGTGGACAAGTGGACAAGTGGTGCTACGTAGGTCCAATGGAGTGTCACTCAGCCATGAAATCCACGTCATGAGGCTGGTAGCAGCATCCTGAGTGGATTTAGGTACGATCCTCCTCAGTGAAATAAGTCCCACAAAAAAAGAAACTTATGATATCACTTATCGAGGGAATGTAAAAATCGCTCCCCATGCACTGAATCCCCAAACAGAACAGAGTCAGGCTTTTAGAAAACACACTTATGCCTGCTTCAGGGGAAAGGTGAGGTGGGGTGACGCATAAAACTCGAGTTTGAAATGAGCACAGATACCCTTCCGAAAACCGAATATGGAATGGACACGACCTACTCCTTGCTCAATCAACTGGACTCACCAGACCCTCTTCATCGCACAAGTATCTATCCGACTAGTAAGCATCTTCAAAGCTAAGTCTTGATATCTCTGTGTAAGTGCATCAAGTGTGTGTCAAGCGGCCTAAAACCAGCAGGGAAAATCAGCTCAGACCCATTCTGAGGATACATTTCCAACATAAAGAAGAAACAAGCAGGGCAAAACAGAGAGAAATTCTTCCAAAATGCGTTCAGGGACTGGCATGCAACCAGGATTGACCACATCTACAGCCCCAGCGGCAGAAGACATAAGGCTGGACACTCTTGGGGCTGAGACGATTGGTGAGGTTGGGAAAGCAAATGCAGACCCTTGAAAGGAATCCTGCGTGCTCCCCATTCCATGGGTCCCAACTCTCCAGGTTCAACGCAATCTTCCGGCAGCGAAAGCACTCATTGGAAACCCAGCGGATGCTACACCGTGGGATCGGGAAAGCTTTCTGAAACTCACCTCAGTTTTCATCTCCTGGTGCTCGTGTTCTCCATTCAGGCCCCCTTACTAACAATCTCCCCACTTGGAGACTCGGCGCCTTTCCATGCCTCTTTCGTACCGTCTGCAATTTGTCCGCAGGATGAACTGCAAGAGGGGGAACCAATGAGAGACTCGCTGGAGGTGTTTGGTCGGGCACATGTCACTCTCATTTCCCATCACGAAGAAGAATTCACCAGCGGTTCAGCCTGCCACCCCGGATCGACAATAGGGCGTGAAGCCATCCAGCCGTGTTGCGTCCCACTCACAAAAAAGCGACTTGGGAAATGGAGCTCAGGGGCACTGCACTTCCCAAACCTGCAGACTTCTAAACGATAACTATCGCCCCAAAATATATTGAGGTCAGGCTACGAAGAGGCGTTGAACGCAAGGCAGAACTGCAGGAAACGGATGTCAACGGCTACATCGGAATGGCCCCGATAGCACATGAAAAGCGCCAGAACGTGGACAATGATGCGGTTGGCCAAAAAGGGCGTATGCGTTTTTTCCTGAATATATTCAGGAAAAAACGCATACGCCCTTTTTGGCCAACCAAGCAACCTGGGAGAGCAAATCAGCACTACAAAGAAATCTCTCGCCCCCCCCCGGGGCAAAAGGGCCAGGCGAAAAAAGTCTAAAAACCAGAAAGGCAGGACAGGCCACGGAGTCAAGGGAGCCTTGTTAAGCTGATGGGCGGGATGTCAATGGCCAACAGCCAATCTTCACAAGTGTATCCTCTTTCCCAAACCATGGAAAACACAGAACCACAGAGCATAGGGCACTTCCACACATGGGCGTTGACCTTGGGAAAATGAAAAAATCAACCAGACACAGGGACCCCAAAGTTGAGGGCTGCTGTCTTGACAAGAACCTCCACTCCGGTACACGTTTCATATCCCAGGAAAGAGCCAAGTGGACAAGTGGACAAAGACAAGTGGACAAGTGGACAAGTGGTGCTACGTAGGTCCAATGGAGTGTCACTCAGCCATGAAATCCACGTCATGAGGCTGGTAGCAGCATCCTGAGTGGATTTAGGTACGATCCTCCTCAGTGAAATAAGTCCCACAAAAAAAGAAACTTATGATATCACTTATCGAGGGAATGTAAAAATCGCTCCCCATGCACTGAATCCCCAAACAGAACAGAGTCACGCTTTTAGAAAACACACTTATGCCTGCTTCAGGGGAAAGGTGAGGTGGGGTGACGCATAAAACTCGAGTTTGAAATGAGCACAGATACCCTTCCGAAAACCGAATATGGAATGGACACGACCTACTCCTTGCTCAATCAACTGGACTCACCAGACCCTGTTCATCGCACAAGTATCTATCCGACTAGTAAGCATCTTAAAAGCTAAGTCTTGATATCTCTGTGTAAGTGCATCAAGTGTGTGTAAAGCGGCCTAAAACCAGCAGGGAAAATCAGCTCAGACCCATTCTGAGGATACATTTCCAACATAAAGAAGAAACAAGCAGGGCAAAACAGAGAGAAATTCTTACAAAATGCGTTCAGGGACTGGCATGCAACCAGGATTGACCACATCTACAGCCCCAGCGGCAGAAGACATAAGGCTGGACACTCTTGGGGCTGAGACGATTGGTGAGGTTGGGAAAGCAAATGCAGACCCTTGAAAGGAATCCTGCGTGCTCCCCATTCCATGGGTCCCAACTCTCCAGGTTCAACGCAATCTTCCGGCAGCTAAAGCACTCATTGGAAACCCAGCGGATGCTACACCGTGGGATCGGGAAAGCTTTCTGAAACTCACCTCAGTTTTCATCTCCTGGTGCTCGTGTTCTCCATTCAGGCCCCCTTACTAACAATCTCCCCACTTGGAGACTCGGCGCCTTTCCATGCCTCTTTCGTACCGTCTGCAATTTGTCCGCAGGATGAACTGCAAGAGGGGGAACCAATGAGAGACTCGCTGGAGGTGTTTGGTCGGGCACATGTCACTCTCATTTCCCATCACGAAGAAGAATTCACCAGCGGTTCAGCCTGCCACCCCGGATCGACAATAGGGCGTGAAGCCATCCAGCCGTGTTGCGTCCCACTCACAAAAAAGCGACTTGGGAAATGGAGCTCAGGGGCACTGCACTTCCCAAACCTGCAGAGTTCTAAACGATAACTATCGCCCCAAAATATATTGAGGTCAGGCTACGAAGAGGCGTTGAACGCAAGGCAGAATTGCAGGAAACGGATGTCAACGGCTATATCGGAATGGCCCCGATAGCACATGAAAAGCGCCAGAACGTGGACAATGATGCGGTTGGCCAAAAAGGGCGAATGCGTTTTTTCCTGAATATATTCAGGAAAAAACGCATACGCCCTTTTTGGCCAACCAAGCAACCTGGGAGAGCAAATCAGCACTACAAAGAAATCTCTCGCCCCCCCCCCCCGGGGCAAAAGGGCCAGGCGAAAAAAGTCTAAAAACCAGAAAGGCAGGACAGGCCACGGTGTCAAGGGAGCCTTGTTAAGCTGATGGGCGGGATGTCAATGGCCAACAGCCAATCTTCACAAGTGTATCCTCTTTCCCAAACCATGTAAAACACAGAACCACAGAGCATAGGGCACTTCCACACATGGGCGTTGACCTTGGGAAAATGAAAAAATCAACCAGACACAGGGACCCCAAAGTTGAGGGCTGCTGTCTTGACAAGAACCTCCACTCCGGTACACGTTTCATATCCCAGGAAAGAGCCAAGTGGACAAGTGGACAAAGACAAGTGGACAAGTGGACAAGTGGTGCTACGTAGGTCCAATGGAGTGTCACTCAGCCATGAAATCCACGTCATGAGGCTGGTAGCAGCATCCTGAGTGGATTTAGGTACGATCATCCTCAGTGAAATAAGTCCCACAAAAAAAGAAACTTATGATATCACTTATCGAGGGAATGTAAAAATCGCTCCCCATGCACTGAATCCCCAAACAGAACAGAGTCACGCTTTTAGAAAACACACTTATGCCTGCTTCAGGGGAAAGGTGAGGTGGGGTGACGCATAAAACTCGAGTTTGAAATGAGCACAGATACCCTTCTGAAAACCGAATATGGAATGGACACGACCTACTCCTTGCTCAATCAACTGGACTCACCAGACCCTGTTCATCGCACAAGTATCTATCTGACTAGTAAGCATCTTAAAAGCTAAGTCTTGATATCTCTGTGTAAGTGCATCAAGTGTGTGTAAAGTGGCCTAAAACCAGCAGGGAAAATCAGCTCAGACCCATTCTGAGGATACATTTCCAACATAAAGAAGAAACAAGCAGGGCAAAACAGAGAGAAATTCTTCCAAAATGCGTTCAGGGACTGGCATGCAACCAGGATTGACCACATCTACAGCCCCAGCGGTAGAAGACATAAGGCTGGACACTCTTGGGGCTGAGACGATTGGTGAGGTTGGGAAAGCAAATGCAGACCCTTGAAAGGAATCCTGCGTGCTCCCCATTCCATGGGTCCCAACTCTCCAGGTTCAACGCAATCTTCCGGCAGCGAAAGCACTCATTGGAAACCCAGCGGATGCTACACCGTGGGATCGGGAAAGCTTTCTGAAACTCACCTCAGTTTTCATCTCCTGGTGCTCGTGTTCTCCATTCAGGCCCCCTTACTAACAATCTCCCCACTTGGAGACTCGGCGCCTTTCCATGCCTCTTTCGTACCGTCTGCAATTTGTCCGCAGGATGAACTGCAAGAGGGGGAACCAATGAGAGACTCGCTGGAGGTGTTTGGTCGGGCACATGTCACTCTCATTTCCCATCACGAAGAAGAATTCACCAGAGGTTCAGCCTGCCACCCCGGATCGACAATAGGGCGTGAAGCCATCCAGCCGTGTTGCGTCCCACTCACAAAAAAGCGACTTGGGAAATGGAGCTCAGGGGCACTGCACTTCCCAAACCTGCAGAGTTCTAAACGATAACTATCGCCCCAAAATATATTGAGGTCAGGCTACGAAGAGGCGCTGAACGCAAGGCAGAACTGCAGGAAACGGATGTCAACGGGTACATCGGAATGGCCCCGATAGCACATGAAAAGCGCCAGAACGTGGACAATGATGCGGTTGGCCAAAAAGGGCGTATGCGTTTTTTCCTGAATATATTCAGGAAAAAACGCATACGCCCTTTTTGGCCAACCAAGCAACCTGGGAGAGCAAATCAGCACTACAAAGAAATCTCTCGGCCCCCCCCCCCCCCCCGGGGCAAAAGGGCCAGGCGAAAAAAGTCTAAAAACCAGAAAGGCAGGACAGCCCACGGAGTCAAGGGAGCCTTGTTAAGCTGATGGGCGGGATGTCAATGGCCAACAGCCAATCTTCACAAGTGTATCCTCTTTCCCAAACCATGGAAAACACAGAACCACAGAGCATAGGGCACTTCCACACATGGGCGTTGACCTTGGGAAAATGAAAAAATCAACCAGACACAGGGACCCCAAAGTTGAGGGCTGCTGTCTTGACAAGAACCTCCACTCCGGTACACGTTTCATATCCCAGGAAAGAGCCAAGTGGACAAGTGGACAAAGACAAGTGGACAAGTGGACAAGTGGTGCTACGTAGGTCCAATGGAGTGTCACTCAGCCATGAAATCCACGTCATGAGGCTGGTAGCAGCATCCTGAGTGGATTTAGGTACGATCATCCTCAGTGAAATAACTCCCACAAAAAAAGAAACTTATGATATCACTTATCGAGGGAATGTAAAAATCGCTCCCCATGCACTGAATCCCCAAACAGAACAGAGTCAGGCTTTTAGAAAACACACTTATGCCTGCTTCAGGGGAAAGGTGAGGTGGGGTGACGCATAAAACTCGAGTTTGAAATGAGCACAGATACCCTTCCGAAAACCGAATATGGAATGGACACGACCTACTCCTTGCTCAATCAACTGGACTCACCAGACCCTGTTCATCGCACAAGTATCTATCCGACTAGTAAGCATCTTAAAAGCTAAGTCTTGATATCTCTGTGTAAGTGCATCAAGTGTGTGTAAAGCGGCCTAAAACCAGCAGGGAAAATCAGCTCAGACCCATTCTAAGGATACATTTCCAACATAAAGAAGAAACAAGCAGGGCAAAACAGAGAGAAATTCTTCCAAAATGCGTTCAGGGACTGGCATGCAACCAGGATTGACCACATCTACAGCCCCAGCGGCAGAAGACATAAGGCTGGACAGTCTTGGGGCTGAGACGATTGGTGAGGTTGGGAAAGCAAATGCAGACCCTTGAAAGGAATCCTGCGTGCTCCCCATTCCATGGGTCCCAACTCTCCAGGTTCAACGCAATCTTCCGGCAGCGAAAGCACTCATTGGAAACCCAGCGGATGCTACACCGTGGGATCGGGAAAGCTTTCTGAAACTCACCTCAGTTTTCATCTCCTGGTGCTCGTGTTCTCCATTCAGGCCCCCTTACTAACAATCTCCCCACTTGGAGACTCGGCGCCTTTCCATGCCTCTTTCGTACCGTCTGCAATTTGTCCGCAGGATGAACTGCAAGAGGGGGAACCAATGAGAGACTCGCTGGAGGTGTTTGGTCGGGCACATGTCACTCTCATTTCCCATCACGAAGAAGAATTCACCAGCGGTTCAGCCTGCCACCCCGGATCGACAATAGGGCGTGAAGCCATCCAGCCGTGTTGCGTCCCACTCACAAAAAAGCGACTTGGGAAATGGAGCTCAGGGGCACTGCACTTCCCAAACCTGCAGAGTTCTAAACGATAACTATCGCCCCAAAATATATTGAGGTCAGGCTACGAAGAGGCGTTGAACGCAAGGCAGAATTGCAGGAAACGGATGTCAACGGCTACATCGGAATGGCCCCGATAGCACATGAAAAGCGCCAGAACGTGGACAATGATGCGGTTGGCCAAAAAGGGCGAATGCGTTTTTTCCTGAATATATTCAGGAAAAAACGCATACGCCCTTTTTGGCCAACCAAGCAACCTGGGAGAGCAAATCAGCACTACAAAGAAATCTCTCGCTCCCCCCCCCCGGGGCAAAAGGGCCAGGCGAAAAAAGTCTAAAAACCAGAAAGGCAGGACAGGCCACGGAGTCAAGGGAGCCTTGTTAAGCTGATGGGCGGGATGTCAATGGCCAACAGCCAATCTTCACAAGTGTATCCTCTTTCCCAAACCATGGAAAACACAGAACCACAGAGCATAGGGCACTTCCACACATGGGCGTTGACCTTGGGAAAATGAAAAAATCAACCAGACACAGGGACCCCAAAGTTGAGGGCTGCTGTCTTGACAAGAACCTCCACTCCGGTACACGTTTCATATCCCAGGAAAGAGCCAAGTGGACAAGTGGACAAAGACAAGTGGACAAGTGGACAAGTGGTGCTACGTAGGTCCAATGGAGTATCACTCAGCCATGAAATCCACGTCATGAGGCTGGTAGCAGCATTCTGAGTGGATTTAGGTACGATCATCCTCAGTGAAATAAGTCCCACAAAAAAAGAAACTTATGATATCACTTATCGAGGGAATGTAAAAATCGCTCCCCATGCACTGAATCCCCAAACAGAACAGAGTCACGCTTTTAGAAAACACACTTATGCCTGCTTCAGGGGAAAGGTGAGGTGGGGTGACGCATAAAACTCGAGTTTGAAATGAGCACAGATACCCTTCTGAAAACCGAATATGGAATGGACACGACCTACTCCTTGCTCAATCAACTGGACTCACCAGACCCTGTTCATCGCACAAGTATCTATCCGACTAGTAAGCATCTTAAAAGCTAAGTCTTGATATCTCTGTGTAAGTGCATCAAGTGTGTGTAAAGTGGCCTAAAACCAGCAGGGAAAATCAGCTCAGACCCATTCTGAGGATACATTTCCAACATAAAGAAGAAACAAGCAGGGCAAAACAGAGAGAAATTCTTCCAAAATGCGTTCAGGGACTGGCATGCAACCAGGATTGACCACATCTACAGCCCCAGCGGCAGAAGACATAAGGCTGGACACTCTTGGGGCTGAGACGATTGGTGAGGTTGGGAAAGCAAATGCAGACCCTTGAAAGGAATCCTGCGTGCTCCCCATTCCATGGGTCCCAACTCTCCAGGTTCAACGCAATCTTCCGGCAGCGAAAGCACTCATTGGAAACCCAGCGGATGCTACACCGTGGGATCGGGATAGCTTTCTGAAACTCACCTCAGTTTTCATCTCCTGGTGCTCGTGTTCTCCATTCAGGCCCCCTTACTAACAATCTCCCCACTTGGAGACTCGGCGCCTTTCCATGCCTCTTTCGTACCGTCTGCAATTTGTCCGCAGGATGAACTGCAAGAGGGGGAACCAATGAGAGACTCGCTGGAGGTGTTTGGTCGGGCACATGTCACTCTCATTTCCCATCACGAAGAAGAATTCACCAGAGGTTCAGCCTGCCACCCCGGATCGACAATAGGGCGTGAAGCCATCCAGCCGTGTTGCGTCCCACTCACAAAAAAGCGACTTGGGAAATGGAGCTCAGGGGCACTGCACTTCCCAAACCTGCAGAGTTCTAAAGGATAACTATCGCCCCAAAATATATTGAGGTCAGGCTACGAATAGGCGCTGAACGCAAGGCAGAACTGCAGGAAACGGATGTCAACGGGTACATCGGAATGGCCCCGATAGCACATGAAAAGCGCCAGAACGTGGACAATGATGCGGTTGGCCAAAAAGGGCGTATGCGTTTTTTCCTGAATATATTCAGGAAAAAACGCATACGCCCTTTTTGGCCAACCAAGCAACCTGGGAGAGCAAATCAGCACTACAAAGAAATCTCTCGCCCCCCCCCCCCCCCCCCGGGGCAAAAGGGCCAGGCGAAAAAAGTCTAAAAACCAGAAAGGCAGGACAGGCCACGGAGTCAAGGGAGCCTTGTTAAGCTGATGGGCGGGATGTCAATGGCCAACAGCCAATCTTCACAAGTGTATCCTCTTTCCCAAACCATGGAAAACACAGAACCACAGAGCATAGGGCACTTCCACACATGGGCGTTGACCTTGGGAAAATGAAAAAATCAACCAGACACAGGGACCCCAAAGTTGAGGGCTGCTGTCTTGACAAGAACCTCCACTCCGGTACACGTTTCATATCCCAGGAAAGAGCCAAGTGGACAAGTGGACAAAGACAAGTGGACAAGTGGACAAGTGGTGCTACGTAGGTCCAATGGAGTGTCACTCAGCCATGAAATCCACGTCATGAGGCTGGTAGCAGCATCCTGAGTGGATTTAGGTACGATCATCCTCAGTGAAATAACTCCCACAAAAAAAGAAACTTATGATATCACTTATCGAGGGAATGTAAAAATCGCTCCCCATGCACTGAATCCCCAAACAGAACAGAGTCAGGCTTTTAGAAAACACACTTATGCCTGCTTCAGGGGAAAGGTGAGGTGGGGTGACGCATAAAACTCGAGTTTGAAATGAGCACAGATACCCTTCCGAAAACCGAATATGGAATGGACACGACCTACTCCTTGCTCAATCAACTGGACTCACCAGACCCTGTTCATCGCACAAGTATCTATCCGACTAGTAAGCATCTTCAAAGCTAAGTCTTGATATCTCTGTGTAAGTGCATCAAGTGTGTGTAAAGCGGCCTAAAACCAGCAGGGAAAATCAGCTCAGACCCATTCTGAGGATACATTTCCAACATAAAGAAGAAACAAGCAGGGCAAAACAGAGAGAAATTCTTCCAAAATGCGTTCAGGGACTGGCATGCAACCAGGATTGACCACATCTACAGCCCCAGCGGCAGAAGACATAAGGCTGGACACTCTTGGGGCTGAGACGATTGGTGAGGTTGGGAAAGCAAATGCAGACCCTTGAAAGGAATCCTGCGTGCTCCCCATTCCATGGGTCCCAACTCTCCAGGTTCAACGCAATCTTCCGGCAGCTAAAGCACTCATTGGAAACCCAGCGGATGCTACACCGTGGGATCGGGAAAGCTTTCTGAAACTCACCTCAGTTTTCATCTCCTGGTGCTCGTGTTCTCCATTCAGGCCCCCTTACTAACAATCTCCCCACTTGGAGACTCGGCGCCTTTCCATGCCTCTTTCGTACCGTCTGCAATTTGTCCGCAGGATGAACTGCAAGAGGGGGAACCAATGAGAGACTCGCTGGAGGTGTTTGGTCGGGCACATGTCACTCTCATTTCCCATCACGAAGAAGAATTCACCAGCGGTTCAGCCTGCCACCCCGGATCGACAATAGGGCGTGAAGCCATCCAGCCGTGTTGCGTCCCACTCACAAAAAAGCGACTTGGGAAATGGAGCTCAGGGGCACTGCACTTCCCAAACCTGCAGAGTTCTAAACGATAACTATCGCCCCAAAATATATTGAGGTCAGGCTACGAAGAGGCGTTGAACGCAAGGCAG
Source organism: Kogia breviceps (assembly GCF_026419965.1). NCBI lineage: Eukaryota > Metazoa > Chordata > Mammalia > Artiodactyla > Physeteridae > Kogia > Kogia breviceps. The sequence continues at coordinate 68,368,925 of NC_081310.1, read as the reverse complement.
AATTGCAGGAAACGGATGTCAACGGCTACATCGGAATGGCCCCGATAGCACATGAAAAGCGCCAGAACGTGGACAATGATGCGGTTGGCCAAAAAGGGCGAATGCGTTTTTTCCTGAATATATTCAGGAAAAAACGCATACGCCCTTTTTGGCCAACCAAGCAACCTGGGAGAGCAAATCAGCACTACAAAGAAATCTCTCGCCCCCCCCCCGGGGCAAAAGGGCCAGGCGAAAAAAGTCTAAAAACCAGAAAGGCAGGACAGGCCACGGAGTCAAGGGAGCCTTGTTAAGCTGATGGGCGGGATGTCAATGGCCAACAGCCAATCTTCACAAGTGTATCCTCTTTCCCAAACCATGGAAAACACAGAACCACAGAGCATAGGGCACTTCCACACATGGGCGTTGACCTTGGGAAAATCAAAAAATCAACCAGACACAGGGACCCCAAAGTTGAGGGCTGCTGTCTTGACAAGAACCTCCACTCCGGTACACGTTTCATATCCCAGGAAAGAGCCAAGTGGACAAGTGGACAAAGACAAGTGGACAAGTGGACAAGTGGTGCTACGTAGGTCCAATGGAGTATCACTCAGCCATGAAATCCACGTCATGAGGCTGGTAGCAGCATCCTGAGTGGATTTAGGTACGATCATCCTCAGTGAAATAAGTCCCACAAAAAAGAAACTTATGATATCTCTTATCGAGGGAATGTAAAAATCGCTCCCCATGCACTGAATCCCCAAACAGAACAGAGTCACGCTTTTAGAAAACACACTTATGCCTGCTTCAGGGGAAAGGTGAGGTGGGGTGACGCATAAAACTCGAGTTTGAAATGAGCACAGATACCCTTCCGAAAACCGAATATGGAATGGACACGACCTACTCCTTGCTCAATCAACTGGACTCACCAGACCCTGTTCATCGCACAAGTATCTATCCGACTAGTAAGCATCTTCAAAGCTAAGTCTTGATATCTCTGTGTAAGTGCATCAAGTGTGTGTCAAGCGGCCTAAAACCAGCAGGGAAAATCAGCTCAGACCCATTCTGAGGATACATTTCCAACATAAAGAAGAAACAAGCAGGGCAAAACAGAGAGAAATTCTTCCAAAATGCGTTCAGGGACTGGCATGCAACCAGGATTGACCACATCTACAGCCCCAGCGGCAGAAGACATAAGGCTGGACACTCTTGGGGCTGAGACGATTGGTGAGGTTGGGAAAGCAAATGCAGACCCTTGAAAGGAATCCTGCGTGCTCCCCATTCCATGGGTCCCAACTCTCCAGGTTCAACGCAATCTTCCGACAGCGAAAGCACTCATTGGAAACCCAGCGGATGCTACACCGTGGGATCGGGAAAGTTTTCTGAAACTCACCTCAGTTTTCATCTCCTGGTGCTCGTGTTCTCCATTCAGGCCCCCTTACTAACAATCTCCCCACTTGGAGACTCGGCGCCTTTCCATGCCTCTTTCGTACCGTCTGCAATTTGTCCGCAGGATGAACTGCAAGAGGGGGAACCAATGAGAGACTCGCTGGACGTGTTTGGTCGGGCACATGTCACTCTCATTTCCCATCACGAAGAAGAATTCACCAGAGGTTCAGCCTGCCACCCCGGATCGACAATAGGGCGTGAAGCCATCCAGCCGTGTTGCGTCCCCCTCCCAAAAAAGCGACTTGGGAAATGGAGCTCAGGGGCACTGCACTTCCCAAACCTGCAGAGTTCTAAACGATAACTATCGCCCCAAAATATATTGAGGTCAGGCTACGAAGAGGCGCTGAACGCAAGGCAGAACTGCAGGAAACGGATGTCAACGGGTACATCGGAATGGCCCCGATAGCACATGAAAAGCGCCAGAACGTGGACAATGATGCGGTTGGCCAAAAAGGGCGTATGCGTTTTTATTCAGGAAAAAACGCATACGCCCTTTTTGGCCAACCAAGCAACCTGGGAGAGCAAATCAGCACTACAAAGAAATGTCTCGCCCCCCCCCGGGGCAAAAGGGCCAGGCGAAAAAAGTCTAAAAACCAGAAAGGCAGGACAGCCCACGGAGTCAAGGGAGCCTTGTTAAGCTGATGGGCGGGATGTCAATGGCCAACAGCCAATCTTCACAAGTGTATCCTCTTTCCCAAACCATGTAAAACACAGAACCACAGAGCATAGGGCACTTCCACACATGGGCGTTGACCTTGGGAAAATCAAAAAATCAACCAGACACAGGGACCCCAAAGTTGAGGGCTGCTGTCTTGACAAGAACCTCCACTCCGGTACACGTTTCATATCCCAGGAAAGAGCCAAGTGGACAAGTGGACAAAGACAAGTCGACAAGTGGACAAGTGGTGCTACGTAGGTCCAATGGAGTGTCACTCAGCCATGAAATCCACGTCATGAGGCTGGTAGCAGCATCCTGAGTGGATTTAGGTACGATCATCCTCAGTGAAATAAGTCCCACAAAAAAAGAAACTTATGATATCACTTATCGAGGGAATGTAAAAATCGCTCCCCATGCACTGAATCCCCAAACAGAACAGAGTCACGCTTTTAGAAAACACACTTATGCCTGCTTCAGGGGAAAGGTGAGGTGGGGTGACGCATAAAACTCGAGTTTGAAATGAGCACAGATACCCTTCCGAAAACCGAATATGGAATGGACACGACCTACTCCTTGCTCAATCAACTGGACTCACCAGACCCTGTTCATCGCACAAGTATCTATCCGACTAGTAAGCATCTTCAAAGCTAAGTCTTGATATCTCTGTGTAAGTGCATCAAGTGTGTGTAAAGCGGCCTAAAACCAGCAGGGAAAATCAGCTCAGACCCATTCTGAGGATACATTTCCAACATAAAGAAGAAACAAGCAGGGCAAAACAGAGAGAAATTCTTCCAAAATGCGTTCAGGGACTGGCATGCAACCAGGATTGACCACATCTACAGCCCCAGCGGCAGAAGACATAAGGCTGGACACTCTTGGGGCTGAGACGATTGGTGAGGTTGGGAAAGCAAATGCAGACCCTTGAAAGGAATCCTGCGTGCTCCCCATTCCATGGGTCCCAACTCTCCAGGTTCAACGCAATCTTCCGGCAGCGAAAGCACTCATTGGAAACCCAGCGGATGCTACACCGTGGGATCGGGAAAGCTTTCTGAAACTCACCTCAGTTTTCATCTCCTGGTGCTCGTGTTCTACATTCAGGCCCCCTTACTAACAATCTCCCCACTTGGAGACTCGGCGCCTTTCCATGCCTCTTTCGTACCGTCTGCAATTTGTCCGCAGGATGAACTGCAAGAGGGGGAACCAATGAGAGACTCGCTGAAGGTGTTTGGTCGGGCACATGTCACTCTCATTTCCCATCACGAAGAAGAATTCACCAGAGGTTCAGCCTGCCACCCCGGATCGACAATAGGGCGTGAAGCCATCCAGCCGTGTTGCGTCCCACTCACAAAAAAGGGACTTGAGAAATGGAGCTCAGGGGCACTGCACTTCCCAAACCTGCAGAGTTCTAAACGATAACTATCGCCCCAAAATATATTGAGGTCAGGCTACGAAGAGGCGTTGAACGCAAGGCAGAACTGCAGGAAACGGATGTCAACGGGTACATCGGAATGGCCCCGATAGCACATGAAAAGCGCCAGAACGTGGACAATGATGCGGTTGGCCAAAAAGGGCGTATGCGTTTTTTCCTGAATATATTCAGGAAAAAACGCATACGCCCTTTTTGGCCAACCAAGCAACCTGGGAGAGCAAATCAGCACTACAAAGAAATCTCTCGCCCCCCCCTGGGGCAAAAGGGCCAGGCGAAAAAAGTCTAAAAACCAGAAAGGCAGGACAGGCCACGGAGTCAAGGGAGCCTTGTTAAGCTGATGGGCGGGATGTCAATGGCCAACAGCCAATCTTCACAAGTGTATCCTCTTTCCCAAACCATGTAAAACACAGAACCACAGAGCATAGGGCACTTCCACACATGGGCGTTGACCTTGGGAAAATCAAAAAATCAACCAGACACAGGGACCCCAAAGTTGAGGGCTGCTGTCTTGACAAGAACCTCCACTCCGGTACACGTTTCATATCCCAGGAAAGAGCCAAGTGGACAAGTGGACAAAGACAAGTCGACAAGTGGACAAGTGGTGCTACGTAGGTCCAATGGAGTGTCACTCAGCCATGAAATCCACGTCATGAGGCTGGTAGCAGCATCCTGAGTGGATTTAGGTACGATCATCCTCAGTGAAATAAGTCCCACAAAAAAAGAAACTTATGATATCACTTATCGAGGGAATGTAAAAATCGCTCCCCATGCACTGAATCCCCAAACAGAACAGAGTCAGGCTTTTAGAAAACACACTTATGCCTGCTTCAGGGGAAAGGTGAGGTGGGGTGACGCATAAAACTCGAGTTTGAAATGAGCACAGATACCCTTCCGAAAACCGAATATGGAATGGACACGACCTACTCCTTGCTCAATCAACTGGACTCACCAGACCCTGTTCATCGCACAAGTATCTATCCGACTAGTAAGCATCTTCAAAGCTAAGTCTTGATATCTCTGTGTAAGTGCATCAAGTGTGTGTCAAGCGGCCTAAAACCAGCAGGGAAAATCAGCTCAGACCCATTCTGAGGATACATTTCCAACATAAAGAAGAAACAAGCAGGGCAAAACAGAGAGAAATTCTTCCAAAATGCGTTCAGGGACTGGCATGCAACCAGGATTGACCACATCTACAGCCCCAGCGGCAGAAGACATAAGGCTGGACACTCTTGGGGCTGAGACGATTGGTGAGGTTGGGAAAGCAAATGCAGACCCTTGAAAGGAATCCTGCGTGCTCCCCATTCCATGGGTCCCAACTCTCCAGGTTCAACGCAATCTTCCGACAGCGAAAGCACTCATTGGAAACCCAGCGGATGCTACACCGTGGGATCGGGAAAGCTTTCTGAAACTCACCTCAGTTTTCATCTCCTGGTGCTCGTGTTCTCCATTCAGGCCCCCTTACTAACAATCTCCCCACTTGGAGACTCGGCGCCTTTCCATGCCTCTTTCGTACCGTCTGCAATTTGTCCGCAGGATGAACTGCAAGAGGGGGAACCAATGAGAGACTCGCTGGAGGTGTTTGGTCGGGCACATGTCACTCTCATTTCCCATCACGAAGAAGAATTCACCAGAGGTTCAGCCTGCCACCCCGGATCGACAATAGGGCGTGAAGCCATCCAGCCGTGTTGCGACCCACTCACAAAAAAGCGACTTGGGAAATGGAGCTCAGGGGCACTGCACTTCCCAAACCTGCAGAGTTCTAAACGATAACTACCGCCCCAAAATATATTGAGGTCAGGCTACGAAGAGGCGCTGAACGCAAGGCAGAACTGCAGGAAACGGATGTCAACGGGTACATCGGAATGGCCCCGATAGCACATGAAAAGCGCCAGAACGTGGACAATGATGCGGTTGGCCAAAAAGGGCGTATGCGTTTTTTCCTGAATATATTCAGGAAAAAACGCATACGCCCTTTTTGGCCAACCAAGCAACCTGGGAGAGCAAATCAGCACTACAAAGAAATCTCTCGCCGCCCCCACCCCCCGGGGCAAAAGGGCCAGGCGAAAAAAGTCTAAAAACCAGAAAGGCAGGACAGCCCACGGAGTCAAGGGAGCCTTGTTAAGCTGATGGGCGGGATGTCAATGGCCAACAGCCAATCTTCACAAGTGTATCCTCTTTCCCAAACCATGTAAAACACAGAACCACAGAGCATAGGGCACTTCCACACATGGGCGTTGACCTTGGGAAAATGAAAAAATCAACCAGACACAGGGACCCCAAAGTTGAGGGCTGCTGTCTTGACAAGAACCTCCACTCCGGTACACGTTTCATATCCCAGGAAAGAGCCAAGTGGACAAGTGGACAAAGACAAGTCGACAAGTGGACAAGTGGTGCTACGTAGGTCCAATGGAGTGTCACTCAGCCATGAAATCCACGTCATGAGGCTGGTAGCAGCATCCTGAGTGGATTTAGGTACGATCATCCTCAGTGAAATAAGTCCCACAAAAAAAGAAACTTATGATATCACTTATCGAGGGAATGTAAAAATCGCTCCCCATGCACTGAATCCCCAAACAGAACAGAGTCAGGCTTTTAGAAAACACACTTATGCCTGCTTCAGGGGAAAGGTGAGGTGGGGTGACGCATAAAACTCGAGTTTGAAATGAGCACAGATACCCTTCCGAAAACCGAATATGGAATGGACACGACCTACTCCTTGCTCAATCAACTGGACTCACCAGACCCTGTTCATCGCACAAGTATCTATCCGACTAGTAAGCATCTTAAAAGCTAAGTCTTGATATCTCTGTGTAAGTGCATCAAGTGTGTGTAAAGCGGCCTAAAACCAGCAGGGAAAATCAGCTCAGACCCATTCTGAGGATACATTTCCAACATAAAGAAGAAACAAGCAGGGCAAAACAGAGAGAAATTCTTCCAAAATGCGTTCAGGGACTGGCATGCAACCAGGATTGACCACATCTACAGCCCCAGCGGCAGAAGACATAAGGCTGGACAGTCTTGGGGCTGAGACGATTGGTGAGGTTGGGAAAGCAAATGCAGACCCTTGAAAGGAATCCTGCGTGCTCCCCATTCCATGGGTCCCAACTCTCAAGGGTCAACGCAATCTTCCGGCAGCGAAAGCACTCATTGGAAACCCAGCGGATGCTACACCGTGGGATCGGGAATGCTTTCTGAAACTCACCACAGTTTTCATCTCCTGGTGCTCGTGTTCTCCATTCAGGCCCCCTTACTAACAATCTCCCCACTTGGAGACTCGGCGCCTTTCCATGCCTCTTTCGTACCGTCTGCAATTTGTCCGCAGGATGAACTGCAAGAGGGGGAACCAATGAGAGACTCGCTGGAGGTGTTTGGTCGGGCACATGTCACTCTCATTTCCCATCACGAAGAAGAATTCACCAGCGGTTCAGCCTGCCACCCCGGATCGACAATAGGGCGTGAAGCCATCCAGCCGTGTTGCGTCCCCCTCCCAAAAAAGCGACTTGGGAAATGGAGCTCAGGGGCACTGCACTTCCCAAACCTGCAGAGTTCTAAACGATAACTATCGCCCCAAAATATATTGAGGTCAGGCTACGAAGAGGCGTTGAACGCAAGGCAGAATTGCAGGAATCGGATGTCAACGGCTACATCGGAATGGCCCCGATAGCACATGAAAAGCGCCAGAACGTGGACAATGATGCGGTTGGCCAAAAAGGGCGTATGCGTTTTTTCCTGAATATATTCAGGAAAAAACGCATACGCCCTTTTTGGCCAACCAAGCAACCTGGGAGAGCAAATCAGCACTACAAAGAAATCTCTCGCCCCCCCCCCCCCGGGGCAAAACGGCCAGGCGAAAAAAGTCTAAAAACCAGAAAGGCAGGACAGCCCACGGAGTCAAGGGAGCCTTGTTAAGCTGATGGGCGGGATGTCAATGGCCAACAGCCAATCTTCACAAGTGTATCCTCTTTCCCAAACCATGTAAAACACAGAACCACAGAGCATAGGGCACTTCCACACATGGGCGTTGACCTTGGGAAAATCAAAAAATCAACCAGACACAGGGACCCCAAAGTTGAGGGCTGCTGTCTTGACAAGAACCTCCACTCCGGTACACGTTTCATATCCCAGGAAAGAGCCAAGTGGACAAGTGGACAAAGACAAGTCGACAAGTGGACAAGTGGTGCTACGTAGGTCCAATGGAGTGTCACTCAGCCATGAAATCCACGTCATGAGGCTGGTAGCAGCATCCTGAGTGGATTTAGGTACGATCATCCTCAGTGAAATAAGTCCCACAAAAAAAGAAACTTATGATATCACTTATCGAGGGAATGTAAAAATCGCTCCCCATGCACTGAATCCCCAAACAGAACAGAGTCACGCTTTTAGAAAACACACTTATGCCTGCTTCAGGGGAAAGGTGAGGTGGGGTGACGCATAAAACTCGAGTTTGAAATGAGCACAGATACCCTTCCGAAAACCGAATATGGAATGGACACGACCTACTCCTTGCTCAATCAACTGGACTCACCAGACCCTGTTCATCGCACAAGTATCTATCCGACTAGTAAGCATCTTAAAAGCTAAGTCTTGATATCTCTGTGTAAGTGCATCAAGTGTGTGTAAAGCGGCCTAAAACCAGCAGGGAAAATCAGCTCAGACCCATTCTGAGGATACATTTCCAACATAAAGAAGAAACAAGCAGGGCAAAACAGAGAGAAATTCTTCCAAAATGCGTTCAGGGACTGGCATGCAACCAGGATTGACCACATCTACAGCCCCAGCGGCAGAAGACATAAGGCTGGACAGTCTTGGGGCTGAGACGATTGGTGAGGTTGGGAAAGCAAATGCAGACCCTTGAAAGGAATCCTGCGTGCTCCCCATTCCATGGGTCCCAACTCTCAAGGGTCAACGCAATCTTCCGGCAGCGAAAGCACTCATTGGAAACCCAGCGGATGCTACACCGTGGGATCGGGAAAGCTTTCTGAAACTCACCTCAGTTTTCATCTCCTGGTGCTCGTGTTCTCCATTCAGGCCCCCTTACTAACAATCTCCCCACTTGGAGACTCGGCGCCTTTCCATGCCTCTTTCGTACCGTCTGCAATTTGTCCGCAGGATGAACTGCAAGAGGGGGAACCAATGAGAGACTCGCTGGAGGTGTTTGGTCGGGCACATGTCACTCTCATTTCCCATCACGAAGAAGAATTCACCAGCGGTTCAGCCTGCCACCCCGGATCGACAATAGGGCGTGAAGCCATCCAGCCGTGTTGCGTCCCCCTCCCAAAAAAGCGACTTGGGAAATGGAGCTCAGGGGCACTGCACTTCCCAAACCTGCAGAGTTCTAAACGATAACTATCGCCCCAAAATATATTGAGGTCAGGCTACGAAGAGGCGTTGAACGCAAGGCAGAATTGCAGGAATCGGATGTCAACGGCTACATCGGAATGGCCCCGATAGCACATGAAAAGCGCCAGAACGTGGACAATGATGCGGTTGGCCAAAAAGGGCGTATGCGTTTTTTCCTGAATATATTCAGGAAAAAACGCATACGCCCTTTTTGGCCAACCAAGCAACCTGGGAGAGCAAATCAGCACTACAAAGAAATCTCTCGCCCCCCCCCCCCCACGGGGCAAAAGGGCCAGGCGAAAAAAGTCTAAAAACCAGAAAGGCAGGACAGCCCACGGAGTCAAGGGAGCTTTGTTAAGCTGATGGGCGGGATGTCAATGGCCAACAGCCAATCTTCACAAGTGTATCCTCTTTCCCAAACCATGTAAAACACAGAACCACAGAGCATAGGGCACTTCCACACATGGGCGTTGACCTTGGGAAAATCAAAAAATCAACCAGACACAGGGACCCCAAAGTTGAGGGCTGCTGTCTTGACAAGAACCTCCACTCCAGTACACGTTTCATATCCCAGGAAAGAGCCAAGTGGACAAGTGGACAAAGACAAGTGGACAAGTGCAGAAGTGGTGCTACGTAGGTCCAATGGAGTGTCACTCAGCCATGAAATCCACGTCATGAGGCTGGTAGCAGCATCCTGAGTGGATTTAGGTACGATCATCCTCAGTGAAATAAGTCCCACAAAAAAAGAAACTTATGATATCACTTATCGAGGGAATGTAAAAATCGCTCCCCATGCACTGAATCCCCAAACAGAACAGAGTCAGGCTTTTAGAAAACACACTTATGCCTGCTTCAGGGGAAAGGTGAGGTGGGGTGACGCATAAAACTCGAGTTTGAAATGAGCACAGATACCCTACCGAAAACCGAATATGGAATGGACACGACCTACTCCTTGCTCAATCAACTGGACTCACCAGACCCTGTTCATCGCACAAGTATCTATCCGACTAGTAAGCATCTTAAAAGCTAAGTCTTGATATCTCTGTGTAAGTGCATCAAGTGTGTGTAAAGCGGCCTAAAACCAGCAGGGAAAATCAGCTCAGACCCATTCTGAGGATACATTTCCAACATAAAGAAGAAACAAGCAGGGCAAAACAGAGAGAAATTCTTCCAAAATGCGTTCAGGGACTGGCATGCAACCAGGATTGACCACATCTACAGCCCCAGCGGCAGAAGACATAAGGCTGGACACTCTTGGGGCTGAGACGATTGGTGAGGTTGGGAAAGCAAATGCAGACCCTTGAAAGGAATCCTGCGTGCTCCCCATTCCATGGGTCCCAACTCTCCAGGTTCAACGCAATCTTCCGACAGCGAAAGCACTCATTGGAAACCCAGCGGATGCTACACCGTGGGATCGGGAAAGCTTTCTGAAACTCACCTCAGTTTTCATCTCCTGGTGCTCGTGTTCTCCATTCAGGCCCCCTTACTAACAATCTCCCCACTTGGAGACTCGGCGCCTTTCCATGCCTCTTTCGTACCGTCTGCAATTTGTCCGCAGGATGAACTGCAAGAGGGGGAACCAATGAGAGACTCGCTGGAGGTGTTTGGTCGGGCACATGTCACTCTCATTTCCCATCACGAAGAAGAATTCACCAGAGGTTCAGCCTGCCACCCCGGATCGACAATAGGGCGTGAAGCCATCCAGCCGTGTTGCGTCCCACTCACAAAAAAGCGACTTGGGAAATGGAGCTCAGGGGCACTGCACTTCCCAAACCTGCAGAGTTCTAAACGATAACTATCGCCCCAAAATATATTGAGGTCAGGCTACGAAGAGGCGCTGAACGCAAGGCAGAACTGCAGGAAACGGATGTCAACGGGTACATCGGAATGGCCCCGATAGCACATGAAAAGCGCCAGAACGTGGACAATGATGCGGTTGGCCAAAAAGGGCGTATGCGTTTTTTCCTGAATATATTCAGGAAAGAACGCATACGCCCTTTTTGGCCAACCAAGCAACCTGGGAGAGCAAATCAGCACTACAAAGAAATCTCTCGCCCCCCCCCGGGGCAAAAGGGCCAGGCGAAAAAAGTCTAAAAACCAGAAAGGCAGGACAGGCCACGGAGTCAAGGGAGCCTTGTTAAGCTGATGGGCGGGATGTCAATGGCCAACAGCCAATCTTCACAAGTGTATCCTCTTTCCCAAACCATGTAAAACACAGAACCACAGAGCATAGGGCACTTCCACACATGGGCGTTGACCTTGGGAAAATGAAAAAATCAACCAGACACAGGGACCCCAAAGTTGAGGGCTGCTGTCTTGACAAGAACCTCCACTCCGGTACACGTTTCATATCCCAGGAAAGAGCCAAGTGGACAAAGACGAGTGGACAAGTGGACAAAGACAAGTGGACAAGTGGACAAGTGGTGCTACGTAGGTCCAATGGAGTGTCACTCAGCCATGAAATCCACGTCATGAGGCTGGTAGCAGCATCCTGAGTGGATTTAGGTACGATCATCCTCAGTGAAATAAGTCCCACAAAAAAAGAAACTTATGATATCACTTATCGAGGGAATGTAAAAATCGCTCCCCATGCACTGAATCCCCAAGCAGAACAGAGTCAGGCTTTTAGAAAACACACTTATGCCTGCTTCAGGGGAAAGGTGAGGTGGGGTGACGCATAAAACTCGAGTTTGAAATGAGCACAGATACCCTTCCGAAAACCGAATATGGAATGGACACGACCTACTCCTTGCTCAATCAACTGGACTCACCAGACCCTGTTCATCGCACAAGTATCTATCCGACTAGTAAGCATCTTAAAAGCTAAGTCTTGATATCTCTGTGTAAGTGCATCAAGTGTGTGTCAAGCGGCCTAAAACCAGCAGGGAAAATCAGCTCAGACCCATTCTGAGGATACATTTCCAACATAAAGAAGAAACAAGCAGGGCAAAACAGAGAGAAATTCTTCCAAAATGCGTTCAGGGACTGGCATGCAACCAGGATTGACCACATCTACAGCCCCAGCGGCAGAAGACATAAGGCTGGACACTCTTGGGGCTGAGACGATTGGTGAGGTTGGGAAAGCAAATGCAGACCCTTGAAAGGAATCCTGCGTGCTCCCCATTCCATGGGTCCCAACTCTCCAGGTTCAACGCAATCTTCCGACAGCGAAAGCACTCATTGGAAACCCAGCGGATGCTACACCGTGGGATCGGGAAAGCTTTCTGAAACTCACCTCAGTTTTCATCTCCTGGTGCTCGTGTTCTCCATTCAGGCCCCCTTACTAACAATCTCCCCACTTGGAGACTCGGCGCCTTTCCATGCCTCTTTCGTACCGTCTGCAATTTGTCCGCAGGATGAACTGCAAGAGGGGGAACCAATGAGAGACTCGCTGGAGGTGTTTGGTCGGGCACATGTCACTCTCATTTCCCATCACGAAGAAGAATTCACCAGAGGTTCAGCCTGCCACCCCGGATCGACAATAGGGCGTGAAGCCATCCAGCCGTGTTGCGTCCCACTCACAAAAAAGCGACTTGGGAAATGGAGCTCAGGGGCACTGCACTTCCCAAACCTGCAGAGTTCTAAACGATAACTATCGCCCCAAAATATATTGAGGTCAGACTACGAAGAGGCGCTGAACGCAAGGCAGAACTGCAGGAAACAGATGTCAACGGGTACATCGGAATGGCCCCGATAGCACATGAAAAGCGCCAGAACGTGGACAATGATGCGGTTGGCCAAAAAGGGCGTATGCGTTTTTTCCTGAATATATTCAGGAAAAAACGCATACGCCCTTTTTGGCCAACCAAGCAACCTGGGAGAGCAAATCAGCACTACAAAGAAATCTCTCGCCCCCCCCCCCCGGGGCAAAAGGGCCAGGCGAAAAAAGTCTAAAAACCAGAAAGGCAGGACAGCCCACGGAGTCAAGGGAGCCTTGTTAAGCTGATGGGCGGGATGTCAATGGCCAACAGCCAATCTTCACAAGTGTATCCTCTTTCCCAAACCATGTAAAACACAGAACCACAGAGCATAGGGCACTTCCACACATGGGCGTTGACCTTGGGAAAATGAAAAAATCAACCAGACACAGGGACCCCAAAGTTGAGGGCTGCTGTCTTGACAAGAACCTCCACTCCGGTACACGTTTCATATCCCAGGAAAGAGCCAAGTGGACAAGTGGACAAAGACAAGTGGACAAGTGGACAAGTGGTGCTACGTAGGTCCAATGGAGTGTCACTCAGCCATGAAATCCACGTCATGAGGCTGGTAGCAGCATCCTGAGTGGATTTAGGTACGATCATCCTCAGTGAAATAAGTCCCACAAAAAAAGAAACTTATGATATCACTTATCGAGGGAATGTAAAAATCGCTCCCCATGCACTGAATCCCCAAACAGAACAGAGTCAGGCTTTTAGAAAACACACTTATGCCTGCTTTAGGGGAAAGGTGAGGTGGGGTGACGCATAAAACTCGAGTTTGAAATGAGCACAGATACCATTCCGAAAACCGAATATGGAATGGACACGACCTACTCCTTGCTCAATCAACTGGACTCACCAGACCCTGTTCATCGCACAAGTATCTATCCGACTAGTAAGCATCTTCAAAGCTAAGTCTTGATATCTCTGTGTAAGTGCATCAAGTGTGTGTCAAGCGGCCTAAAACCAGCAGGGAAAATCAGCTCAGACCCATTCTGAGGATACATTTCCAACATAAAGAAGAAACAAGCAGGGCAAAACAGAGAGAAATTCTTCCAAAATGCGTTCAGGGACTGGCATGCAACCAGGATTGACCACATCTACAGCCCCAGCGGCAGAAGACATAAGGCTGGACACTCTTGGGGCTGAGACGATTGGTGAGGTTGGGAAAGCAAATGCAGACCCTTGAAAGGAATCCTGCGTGCTCCCCATTCCATGGGTCCCAACTCTCAAGGTTCAACGCAATCTTCCGGCAGCGAAAGCACTCATTGGAAACCGAGCGGATGCTACACCGTGGGATCGGGAAAGCTTTCTGAAACTCACCTCAGTTTTCATCTCCTGGTGCTCGTGTTCTCCATTCAGGCCCCCTTACTAACAATCTCCCCACTTGGAGACTCGGCGCCTTTCCATGCCTCTTTCGTACCGTCTGCAATTTGTCCGCAGGATGAACTGCAAGAGGGGGAACCAATGAGAGACTCGCTGGAGGTGTTTGGTCGGGCACATGTCACTCTCATTTCCCATCACGAAGAAGAATTCACCAGAGGTTCAGCCTGCCACCCCGGATCGACAATAGGGCGTGAAGCCATCCAGCCGTGTTGCGTCCCCCTCCCAAAAAAGCGACTTGGGAAATGGAGCTCAGGGGCACTGCACTTCCCAAACCTGCAGAGTTCTAAACGATAACAATCGCCCCAAAATATATTGAGGTCAGGCTACGAAGAGGCGCTGAACGCAAGGCAGAATTGCAGGAAACGGATGTCAACGGCTACATCGGAATGGCCCCGATAGCACATGAAAAGCGCCAGAACGTGGACAATGATGCGGTTGGCCAAAAAGGGCGTATGCGTTTTTTCCTGAATATATTCAGGAAAAAACGCATACGCCCTTTTTGGCCAACCAAGCAACCTGGGAGAGCAAATCAGCACTGCAAAGAAATCTCTCGCCCCCCCCGGGGCAAAAGGGCCAGGCGAAAAAAGTCTAAAAACCAGAAAGGCAGGACAGCCCACGGAGTCAAGGGAGCCTTGTTAAGCTGATGGGCGGGATGTCAATGGCCAACAGCCAATCTTCACAAGTGTATCCTCTTTCCCAAACCATGTAAAACACAGAACCACAGAGCATAGGGCACTTCCACACATGGGCGTTGACCTTGGGAAAATGAAAAAATCAACCAGACACAGGGACCCCAAAGTTGAGGGCTGCTGTCTTGACAAGAACCTCCACTCCGGTACACGTTTCATATCCCAGGAAAGAGCCAAGTGGACAAAGACGAGTGGACAAGTGGACAAAGACAAGTGGACAAGTGGACAAGTGGTGCTACGTAGGTCCAATGGAGTGTCACTCAGCCATGAAATCCACGTCATGAGGCTGGTAGCAGCATCCTGAGTGGATTTAGGTACGATCATCCTCAGTGAAATAAGTCCCACAAAAAAAGAAACTTATGATATCACTTATCGAGGGAATGTAAAAATCGCTCCCCATGCACTGAATCCCCAAACAGAACAGAGTCAGGCTTTTAGAAAACACACTTATGCCTGCTTCAGGGGAAAGGTGAGGTGGGGTGACGCATAAAACTCGAGTTTGAAATGAGCACAGATACCCTTCCGAAAACCGAATATGGAATGGACACGACCTACTCCTTGCTCAATCAACTGGACTCACCAGACCCTGTTCATCGCACAAGTATCTATCCGACTAGTAAGCATCTTCAAAGCTAAGTCTTGATATCTCTGTGTAAGTGCATCAAGTGTGTGTCAAGCGGCCTAAAACCAGCAGGGAAAATCAGCTCAGACCCATTCTGAGGATACATTTCCAACATAAAGAAGAAACAAGCAGGGCAAAACAGAGAGAAATTCTTCCAAAATGCGTTCAGGGACTGGCATGCAACCAGGATTGACCACATCTACAGCCCCAGCGGCAGAAGACATAAGGCTGGACAGTCTTGGGGCTGAGACGATTGGTGAGGTTGGGAAAGCAAATGCAGACCCTTGAAAGGAATCCTGCGTGCTCCCCATTCCATGGGTCCCAACTCTCAAGGTTCAACGCAATCTTCCGGCAGCGAAAGCACTCATTGGAAACCGAGCGGATGCTACACCGTGGGATCGGGAAAGCTTTCTGAAACTCACCTCAGTTTTCATCTCCTGGTGCTCGTGTTCTCCATTCAGGCCCCCTTACTAACAATCTCCCCACTTGGAGACTCGGCGCCTTTCCATGCCTCTTTCGTACCGTCTGCAATTTGTCCGCAGGATGAACTGCAAGAGGGGGAACCAATGAGAGACTCGCTGGAGGTGTTTGGTCGGGCACATGTCACTCTCATTTCCCATCACGAAGAAGAATTCACCAGAGGTTCAGCCTGCCACCCCGGATCGACAATAGGGCGTGAAGCCATCCAGCCGTGTTGCGTCCCCCTCCCAAAAAAGCGACTTGGGAAATGGAGCTCAGGGGCACTGCACTTCCCAAACCTGCAGAGTTCTAAACGATAACAATCGCCCCAAAATATATTGAGGTCAGGCTACGAAGAGGCGCTGAACGCAAGGCAGAACTGCAGGAAACGGATGTCAACGGCTACATCGGAATGGCCCCGATAGCACATGAAAAGCGCCAGAACGTGGACAATGATGCGGTTGGCCAAAAAGGGCGTATGCGTTTTTTCCTGAATATATTCAGGAAAAAACGCATACGCCCTTTTTGGCCAACCAAGCAACCTGGGAGAGCAAATCAGCACTGCAAAGAAATCTCTCGCCCCCCCCGGGGCAAAAGGGCCAGGCGAAAAAAGTCTAAAAACCAGAAAGGCAGGACAGCCCACGGAGTCAAGGGAGCCTTGTTAAGCTGATGGGCGGGATGTCAATGGCCAACAGCCAATCTTCACAAGTGTATCCTCTTTCCCAAACCATGTAAAACACAGAACCACAGAGCATAGGGCACTTCCACACATGGGCGTTGACCTTGGGAAAATGAAAAAATCAACCAGACACAGGGACCCCAAAGTTGAGGGCTGCTGTCTTGACAAGAACCTCCACTCCGGTACACGTTTCATATCCCAGGAAAGAGCCAAGTGGACAAAGACGAGTGGACAAGTGGACAAAGACAAGTGGACAAGTGGACAAGTGGTGCTACGTAGGTCCAATGGAGTGTCACTCAGCCATGAAATCCACGTCATGAGGCTGGTAGCAGCATCCTGAGTGGATTTAGGTACGATCATCCTCAGTGAAATAAGTCCCACAAAAAAAGAAACTTATGATATCACTTATCGAGGGAATGTAAAAATCGCTCCCCATGCACTGAATCCCCAAACAGAACAGAGTCAGGCTTTTAGAAAACACACTTATGCCTGCTTCAGGGGAAAGGTGAGGTGGGGTGACGCATAAAACTCGAGTTTGAAATGAGCACAGATACCCTTCCGAAAACCGAATATGGAATGGACACGACCTACTCCTTGCTCAATCAACTGGACTCACCAGACCCTGTTCATCGCACAAGTATCTATCCGACTAGTAAGCATCTTCAAAGCTAAGTCTTGATATCTCTGTGTAAGTGCATCAAGTGTGTGTCAAGCGGCCTAAAACCAGCAGGGAAAATCAGCTCAGACCCATTCTGAGGATACATTTCCAACATAAAGAAGAAACAAGCAGGGCAAAACAGAGAGAAATTCTTCCAAAATGCGTTCAGGGACTGGCATGCAACCAGGATTGACCACATCTACAGCCCCAGCGGCAGAAGACATAAGGCTGGACACTCTTGGGGCTGAGACGATTGGTGAGGTTGGGAAAGCAAATGCAGACCCTTGAAAGGAATCCTGCGTGCTCCCCATTCCATGGGTCCCAACTCTCCAGGTTCAACGCAATCTTCCGACAGCGAAAGCACTCATTGGAAACCCAGCGGATGCTACACCGTGGGATCGGGAAAGCTTTCTGAAACTCACCTCAGTTTTCATCTCCTGGTGCTCGTGTTCTCCATTCAGGCCCCCTTACTAACAATCTCCCCACTTGGAGACTCGGCGCCTTTCCATGCCTCTTTCGTACCGTCTGCAATTTGTCCGCAGGATGAACTGCAAGAGGGGGAACCAATGAGAGACTCGCTGGAGGTGTTTGGTCGGGCACATGTCACTCTCATTTCCCATCACGAAGAAGAATTCACCAGAGGTTCAGCCTGCCACCCCGGATCGACAATAGGGCGTGAAGCCATCCAGCCGTGTTGCGTCCCACTCACAAAAAAGCGACTTGGGAAATGGAGCTCAGGGGCACTGCACTTCCCAAACCTGCAGAGTTCTAAACGATAACTATCGCCCCAAAATATATTGAGGTCAGGCTACGAAGAGGCGCTGAACGCAAGGCAGAACTGCAGGAAACGGATGTCAACGGGTACATCGGAATGGCCCCGATAGCACATGAAAAGCGCCAGAACGTGGACAATGATGCGGTTGGCCAAAAAGGGCGTATGCGTTTTTTCCTGAATATATTCAGGAAAAAACGCATACGCCCTTTTTGGCCAACCAAGCAACCTGGGACAGCAAATCAGCACTACAAAGAAATCTCTCGCCCCCCCCCCCCGGGGCAAAAGGGCCAGGCGAAAAAAGTCTAAAAACCAGAAAGGCAGGACAGCCCACGGAGTCAAGGGAGCCTTGTTAAGCTGATGGGCGGGATGTCAATGGCCAACAGCCAATCTTCACAAGTGTATCCTCTTTCCCAAACCATGTAAAACACAGAACCACAGAGCATAGGGCACTTCCACACATGGGCGTTGACCTTGGGAAAATGAAAAAATCAACCAGACACAGGGACCCCAAAGTTGAGGGCTGCTGTCTTGACAAGAACCTCCACTCCGGTACACGTTTCATATCCCAGGAAAGAGCCAAGTGGACAAGTGGACAAAGACAAGTGGACAAGTGGACAAGTGGTGCTACGTAGGTCCAATGGAGTGTCACTCAGCCATGAAATCCACGTCATGAGGCTGGTAGCAGCATCCTGAGTGGATTTAGGTACGATCATCCTCAGTGAAATAAGTCCCACAAAAAAAGAAACTTATGATATCACTTATCGAGGGAATGTAAAAATCGCTCCCCATGCACTGAATCCCCAAACAGAACAGAGTCAGGCTTTTAGAAAACACACTTATGCCTGCTTTAGGGGAAAGGTGAGGTGGGGTGACGCATAAAACTCGAGTTTGAAATGAGCACAGATACCATTCCGAAAACCGAATATGGAATGGACACGACCTACTCCTTGCTCAATCAACTGGACTCACCAGACCCTGTTCATCGCACAAGTATCTATCCGACTAGTAAGCATCTTCAAAGCTAAGTCTTGATATCTCTGTGTAAGTGCATGAAGTGTGTGTAAAGCGGCCTAAAACCAGCAGGGAAAATCAGCTCAGACCCATTCTGAGGATACATTTCCAACATAAAGAAGAAACAAGCAGGGCAAAACAGAGAGAAATTCTTCCAAAATGCGTTCAGGGACTGGCATGCAACCAGGATTGACCACATCTACAGCCCCAGCGGCAGAAGACATAAGGCTGGACAGTCTTGGGGCTGAGACGATTGGTGAGGTTGGGAAAGCAAATGCAGACCCTTGAAAGGAATCCTGCGTGCTCCCCATTCCATGGGTCCCAACTCTCAAGGTTCAACGCAATCTTCCGGCAGCGAAAGCACTCATTGGAAACCCAGCGGATGCTACACCGTGGGATCGGGAAAGCTTTCTGAAACTCACCTCAGTTTTCATCTCCTGGTGCTCGTGTTCTCCATTCAGGCCCCCTTACTAACAATCTCCCCACTTGGAGACTCGGCGCCTTTCCATGCCTCTTTCGTACCGTCTGCAATTTGTCCGCAGGATGAACTGCAAGAGGGGGAACCAATGAGAGACTCGCTGGAGGTGTTTGGTCGGGCACATGTCACTCTCATTTCCCATCACGAAGAAGAATTCACCAGAGGTTCAGCCTGCCACCCCGGATCGACAATAGGGCGTGAAGCCATCCAGCCGTGTTGCGTCCCCCTCCCAAAAAAGCGACTTGGGAAATGGAGCTCAGGGGCACTGCACTTCCCAAACCTGCAGAGTTCTAAACGATAACAATCGCCCCAAAATATATTGAGGTCAGGCTACGAAGAGGCGCTGAACGCAAGGCAGAATTGCAGGAAACGGATGTCAACGGCTACATCGGAATGGCCCCGATAGCACATGAAAAGCGCCAGAACGTGGACAATGATGCGGTTGGCCAAAAAGGGCGTATGCGTTTTTTCCTGAATATATTCAGGAAAAAACGCATACGCCCTTTTTGGCCAACCAAGCAACCTGGGAGAGCAAATCAGCACTACAAAGAAATCTCTCGCCCCCCCCGGGGCAAAAGGGCCAGGCGAAAAAAGTCTAAAAACCAGAAAGGCAGGACAGCCCACGGAGTCAAGGGAGCCTTGTTAAGCTGATGGGCGGGATGTCAATGGCCAACAGCCAATCTTCACAAGTGTATCCTCTTTCCCAAACCATGTAAAACACAGAACCACAGAGCATAGGGCACTTCCACACATGGGCGTTGACCTTGGGAAAATCAAAAAATCAACCAGACACAGGGACCCCAAAGTTGAGGGCTGCTGTCTTGACAAGAACCTCCACTCCGGTACACGTTTCATATCCCAGGAAAGAGCCAAGTGGACAAAGACGAGTGGACAAGTGGACAAAGACAAGTGGACAAGTGGTGCTACGTAGGTCCAATGGAGTGTCACTCAGCCATGAAATCCACGTCATGAGGCTGGTAGCAGCATCCTGAGTGGATTTAGGTACGATCATCCTCAGTGAAATAAGTCCCACAAAAAAAGAAACTTATGATATCACTTATCGAGGGAATGTAAAAATCGCTCCCCATGCACTGAATCCCCAAACAGAACAGAGTCAGGCTTTTAGAAAACACACTTATGCCTGCTTCAGGGGAAAGGTGAGGTGGGGTGACGCATAAAACTCGAGTTTGAAATGAGCACAGATACCCTTCCGAAAACCGAATATGGAATGGACACGACCTACTCCTTGCTCAATCAACTGGACTCACCAGACCCTGTTCATCGCACAAGTATCTATCCGACTAGTAAGCATCTTCAAAGCTAAGTCTTGATATCTCTGTGTAAGTGCATCAAGTGTGTGTCAAGCGGCCTAAAACCAGCAGGGAAAATCAGCTCAGACCCATTCTGAGGATACATTTCCAACATAAAGAAGAAACAAGCAGGGCAAAACAGAGAGAAATTCTTCCAAAATGCGTTCAGGGACTGGCATGCAACCAGGATTGACCACATCTACAGCCCCAGCGGCAGAAGACATAAGGCTGGACACTCTTGGGGCTGAGACGATTGGTGAGGTTGGGAAAGCAAATGCAGACCCTTGAAAGGAATCCTGCGTGCTCCCCATTCCATGGGTCCCAACTCTCCAGGTTCAACGCAATCTTCCGACAGCGAAAGCACTCATTGGAAACCCAGCGGATGCTACACCGTGGGATCGGGAAAGCTTTCTGAAACTCACCTCAGTTTTCATCTCCTGGTGCTCGTGTTCTCCATTCAGGCCCCCTTACTAACAATCTCCCCACTTGGAGACTCGGCGCCTTTCCATGCCTCTTTCGTACCGTCTGCAATTTGTCCGCAGGATGAACTGCAAGAGGGGGAACCAATGAGAGACTCGCTGGAGGTGTTTGGTCGGGCACATGTCACTCTCATTTCCCATCACGAAGAAGAATTCACCAGAGGTTCAGCCTGCCACCCCGGATCGACAATAGGGCGTGAAGCCATCCAGCCGTGTTGCGTCCCACTCACAATAAAGCGACTTGGGAAATGGAGCTCAGGGGCACTGCACTTCCCAAACCTGCAGAGTTCTAAACGATAACTATCGCCCCAAAATATATTGAGGTCAGGCTACGAAGAGGCGCTGAACGCAAGGCAGAACTGCAGGAAACGGATGTCAACGGGTACATCGGAATGGCCCCGATAGCACATGAAAAGCGCCAGAACGTGGACAATGATGCGGTTGGCCAAAAAGGGCGTATGCGTTTTTTCCTGAATATATTCAGGAAAAAACGCATACGCCCTTTTTGGCCAACCAAGCAACCTGGGAGAGCAAATCAGCACTACAAAGAAATCTCTCGCCCCCCCCCCGGGGCAAAAGGGCCAGGCGAAAAAAGTCTAAAAACCAGAAAGGCAGGACAGCCCACGGAGTCAAGGGAGCCTTGTTAAGCTGATGGGCGGGATGTCAATGGCCAACAGCCAATCTTCACAAGTGTATCCTCTTTCCCAAACCATGTAAAACACAGAACCACAGAGCATAGGGCACTTCCACACATGGGCGTTGACCTTGGGAAAATGAAAAAATCAACCAGACACAGGGACCCCAAAGTTGAGGGCTGCTGTCTTGACAAGAACCTCCACTCCGGTACACGTTTCATATCCCAGGAAAGAGCCAAGTGGACAAGTGGACAAAGACAAGTGGACAAGTGGACAAGTGGTGCTACGTAGGTCCAATGGAGTGTCACTCAGCCATGAAATCCACGTCATGAGGCTGGTAGCAGCATCCTGAGTGGATTTAGGTACGATCATCCTCAGTGAAATAAGTCCCACAAAAAAAGAAACTTATGATATCACTTATCGAGGGAATGGAAAAATCGCTCCCCATGCACTGAATCCCCAAACAGAACAGAGTCACGCTTTTAGAAAACACACTTATGCCTGCTTCAGGGGAAAGGTGAGGTGGGGTGACGCATAAAACTCGAGTTTGAAATGAGCACAGATACCCTTCCGAAAACCGAATATGGAATGGACACGACCTACTCCTTGCTCAATCAACTGGACTCACCAGACCCTGTTCATCGCACAAGTATCTATCCGACTAGTAAGCATCTTCAAAGCTAAGTCTTGATATCTCTGTGTAAGTGCATCAAGTGTGTGTCAAGCGGCCTAAAACCAGCAGGGAAAATCAGCTCAGACCCATTCTGAGGATACATTTCCAACATAAAGAAGAAACAAGCAGGGCAAAACAGAGAGAAATTCTTCCAAAATGCGTTCAGGGACTGGCATGCAACCAGGATTGACCACATCTACAGCCCCAGCGGCAGAAGACATAAGGCTGGACACTCTTGGGGCTGAGACGATTGGTGAGGTTGGGAAAGCAAATGCAGACCCTTGAAAGGAATCCTGCGTGCTCCCCATTCCATGGGTCCCAACTCTCCAGGTTCAACGCAATCTTCCGACAGCGAAAGCACTCATTGGAAACCCAGCGGATGCTACACCGTGGGATCGGGAAAGCTTTCTGAAACTCACCTCAGTTTTCATCTCCTGGTGCTCGTGTTCTCCATTCAGGCCCCCTTACTAACAATCTCCCCACTTGGAGACTCGGCGCCTTTCCATGCCTCTTTTGTACCGTCTGCAATTTGTCCGCAGGATGAACTGCAAGAGGGGGAACCAATGAGAGACTCGCTGGAGGTGTTTGGTCGGGCACATGTCACTCTCATTTCCCATCACGAAGAAGAATTCACCAGAGGTTCAGCCTGCCACCCCGGATCGACAATAGGGCGTGAAGCCATCCAGCCGTGTTGCGTCCCACTCACAAAAAAGCGACTTGGGAAATGGAGCTCAGGGGCACTGCACTTCCCAAACCTGCAGAGTTCTAAACGATAACTATCGCCCCAAAATATATTGAGGTCAGGCTACGAACAGGCGCTGAACGCAAGGCAGAACTGCAGGAAACGGATGTCAACGGGTACATCGGAATGGCCCCGATAGCACATGAAAAGCGCCAGAACGTGGACAATGATGCGGTTGGCCAAAAAGGGCGTATGCGTTTTTTCCTGAATATATTCAGGAAAAAACGCATACGCCCTTTTTGGCCAACCAAGCAACCTGGGAGAGCAAATCAGCACTACAAAGAAATCTCTCGCCCCCCCCCCCCGGGGGCAAAAGGGCCAGGCGAAAAAAGTCTAAAAACCAGAAAGGCAGGACAGGCCACGGAGTCAAGGGAGCCTTGTTAAGCTGATGGGCGGGATGTCAATGGCCAACAGCCAATCTTCACAAGTGTATCCTCTTTCCCAAACCATGTAAAACACAGAACCACAGAGCATAGGGCACTTCCACACATGGGCGTTGACCTTGGGAAAATGAAAAAATCAACCAGACACAGGGACCCCAAAGTTGAGGGCTGCTGTCTTGACAAGAACCTCCACTCCGGTACACGTTTCATATCCCAGGAAAGAGCCAAGTGGACAAGTGGACAAAGACAAATGGACAAGTTGACAAGTGGTGCTACGTAGGTCCAACGGAGTGTCACTCAGCCATGAAATCCACGTCATGAGGCTGGTAGCAGCATCCTGAGTGGATTTAGGTACGATCATCCTCAGTGAAATAAGTCCCACAAAAAAAGAAACTTATGATATCACTTATCGAGGGAATGTAAAAATCGCTCCCCATGCACTGAATCCCCAAACAGAACAGAGTCACGCTTTTAGAAAACACACTTATGCCTGCTTCAGGGGAAAGGTGAGGTGGGGTGACGCATAAAACTCGAGTTTGAAATGAGCACAGATACCCTTCCGAAAACCGAATATGGAATGGACACGACCTACTCCTTGCTCAATCAACTGGACTCACCAGACCCTCTTCATCGCACAAGTATCTATCCGACTAGTAAGCATCTTCAAAGCTAAGTCTTGATATCTCTGTGTAAGTGCATCAAGTGTGTGTAAAGCGGCCTAAAACCAGCAGGGAAAATCAGCTCAGACCCATTCTGAGGATACATTTCCAACATAAAGAAGAAACAAGCAGGGCAAAACAGAGAGAAATTCTTCCAAAATGCGTTCAGGGACTGGCATGCAACCAGGATTGACCACATCTACAGCCCCAGCGGCAGAAGACATAAGGCTGGACACTCTTGGGGCTGAGACGATTGGTGAGGTTGGGAAAGCAAATGCAGACCCTTGAAAGGAATCCTGCGTGCTCCCCATTCCATGGGTCCCAACTCTCCAGGTTCAACGCAATCTTCCGGCAGCGAAAGCACTCATTGGAAACCCAGCGGATGCTACACCGTGGGATCGGGAAAGCTTTCTGAAACTCACCTCAGTTTTCATCTCCTGGTGCTCGTGTTCTCCATTCAGGCCCCCTTACTAACAATCTCCCCACTTGGAGACTCGGCGCCTTTCCATGCCTCTTTCGTACCGTCTGCAATTTGTCCGCAGGATGAACTGCAAGAGGGGGAACCAATGAGAGACTCGCTGGAGGTGTTTGGTCGGGCACATGTCACTCTCATTTCCCATCACGAAGAAGAATTCACCAGAGGTTCAGCCTGCCACCCCGGATCGACAATAGGGCGTGAAGCCATCCAGCCGTGTTGCGTCCCCCTCCCAAAAAAGCGACTTGGGAAATGGAGCTCAGGGGCACTGCACTTCCCAAACCTGCAGAGTTCTAAACGATAACTATCGCCCCAAAATATATTGAGGTCAGGCTACGAAGAGGCGTTGAACGCAAGGCAGAATTGCAGGAAACGGATGTCAACGGCTACATCGGAATGGCCCCGATAGCACATGAAAAGCGCCAGAACGTGGACAATGATGCGGTTGGCCAAAAAGGGCGTATGCGTTTTTTCCTGAATATATTCAGGAAAAAACGCATACGCCCTTTTTGGCCAACCAAGCAACCTGGGAGAGCAAATCAGCACTACAAAGAAATCTCTCGCCCCCCCCCCGGGGCAAAAGGGCCAGGCGAAAAAAGTCTAAAAACCAGAAAGGCAGGACAGCCCACGGAGTCAAGGGAGCCTTGTTAAGCTGATGGGCGGGATGTCAATGGCCAACAGCCAATCTTCACAAGTGTATCCTCTTTCCCAAACCATGTAAAACACAGAACCACAGAGCATAGGGCACTTCCACACATGGGCGTTGACCTTGGGAAAATCAAAAAATCAACCAGACACAGGGACCCCAAAGTTGAGGGCTGCTGTCTTGACAAGAACCTCCACTCCGGTACACGTTTCATATCCCAGGAAAGAGCCAAGTGGACAAGTGGACAAAGACAAGTGGACAAGTGGACAAGTGGTGCTACGTAGGTCCAATGGAGTGTCACTCAGCCATGAAATCCACGTCATGAGGCTGGTAGCAGCATCCTGAGTGGATTTAGGTACGATCATCCTCAGTGAAATAAGTCCCACAAAAAAAGAAACTTATGATATCACTTATCGAGGGAATGGAAAAATCGCTCCCCATGCACTGAATCCCCAAACAGAACAGAGTCAGGCTTTTAGAAAACACACTTATGCCTGCTTCAGGGGAAAGGTGAGGTGGGGTGACGCATAAAACTCGAGTTTGAAATGAGCACAGATACCCTTCCGAAAACCGAATATGGAATGGACACGACCTACTCCTTGCTCAATCAACTGGACTCACCAGACCCTGTTCATCGCACAAGTATCTATCCGACTAGTAAGCATCTTCAAAGCTAAGTCTTGATATCTCTGTGTAAGTGCATCAAGTGTGTGTAAAGCGGCCTAAAACCAGCAGGGAAAATCAGCTCAGACCCATTCTGAGGATACATTTCCAACATAAAGAAGAAACAAGCAGGGCAAAACAGAGAGAAATTCTTCCAAAATGCGTTAAGGGACTGGCATGCAACCAGGATTGACCACATCTACAGCCCCAGCGGCAGAAGACATAAGGCTGGACACTCTTGGGGCTGAGACGATTGGTGAGGTTGGGAAAGCAAATGCAGACCCTTGAAAGGAATCCTGCGTGCTCCCCATTCCATGGGTCCCAACTCTCCAGGTTCAACGCAATCTTCCGGCAGCGAAAGCACTCATTGGAAACCCAGCGGATGCTACACCGTGGGATCGGGAAAGCTTTCTGAAACTCACCTCAGTTTTCATCTCCTGGTGCTCGTGTTCTCCATTCAGGCCCCCTTACTAACAATCTCCCCACTTGGAGACTCGGCGCCTTTCCATGCCTCTTTCGTACCGTCTGCAATTTGTCCGCAGGATGAACTGCAAGAGGGGGAACCAATGAGAGACTCGCTGGAGGTGTTTGGTCGGGCACATGTCACTCTCATTTCCCATCACGAAGAAGAATTCACCAGAGGTTCAGCCTGCCACCCCGGATCGACAATAGGGCGTGAAGCCATCCAGCCGTGTTGCGTCCCCCTCCCAAAAAAGCGACTTGGGAAATGGAGCTCAGGGGCACTGCACTTCCCAAACCTGCAGAGTTCTAAACGATAACTATCGCCCCAAAATATATTGAGGTCAGGCTACGAAGAGGCGTTGAACGCAAGGCAGAATTGCAGGAAACGGATGTCAACGGCTACATCGGAATGGCCCCGATAGCACATGAAAAGCGCCAGAACGTGGACAATGATGCGGTTGGCCAAAAAGGGCGTATGCGTTTTTTCCTGAATATATTCAGGAAAAAACGCATACGCCCTTTTTGACCAACCAAGCAACCTGGGAGAGCAAATCAGCACTACAAAGAAATCTCTCGCCCCCCCCCGGGGCAAATGGGCCAGGCGAAAAAAGTCTAAAAACCAGAAAGGCAGGACAGCCCACGGAGTCAAGGGAGCCTTGTTAAGCTGATGGGCGGGATGTCAATGGACAACAGCCAATCTTCACAAGTGTATCCTCTTTCCCAAACCATGTAAAACACAGAACCACAGAGCATAGGGCACTTCCACACATGGGCGTTGACCTTGGGAAAATCAAAAAATCAACCAGACACAGGGACCCCAAAGTTGAGGGCTGCTGTCTTGACAAGAACCTCCACTCCGGTACACGTTTCATATCCCAGGAAAGAGCCAAGTGGACAAGTGTTCAAAGACAAGTGGACAAGTGGACAAGTGGTGCTACGTAGGTCCAATGGAGTGTCACTCAGCCATGAAATCCACGTCATGAGGCTGGTAGCAGCATCCTGAGTGGATTTAGGTACGATCATCCTCAGTGAAATAAGTCCCACAAAAAAAGAAACTTATGATATCACTTATCGAGGGAATGTAAAAATCGCTCCCCATGCACTGAATCCCCAAACAGAACAGAGTCACGCTTTTAGAAAACACACTTATGCCTGCTTCAGGGGAAAGGTGAGGTGGGGTGACGCATAAAACTCGAGTTTGAAATGAGCACAGATACCCTTCCGAAAACCGAATATGGAATGGACACGACCTACTCCTTGCTCAATCAACTGGACTCACCAGACCCTGTTCATCGCACAAGTATCTATCCGACTAGTAAGCATCTTCAAAGCTAAGTCTTGATATCTCTGTGTAAGTGCATCAAGTGTGTGTAAAGCGGCCTAAAACCAGCAGGGAAAATCAGCTCAGACCCATTCTGAGGATACATTTCCAACATAAAGAAGAAACAAGCAGGGCAAAACAGAGAGAAATTCTTCCAAAATGCGTTCAGGGACTGGCATGCAACCAGGATTGACCACATCTACAGCCCCAGCGGCAGAAGACATAAGGCTGGACACTCTTGGGGCTGAGACGATTGGTGAGGTTGGGAAAGCAAATGCAGACCCTTGAAAGGAATCCTGCGTGCTCCCCATTCCATGGGTCCCAACTCTCCAGGTTCAACGCAATCTTCCGACAGCGAAAGCACTCATTGGAAACTCAGCGGATGCTACACCGTGGGATCGGGAAAGCTTTCTGAAACTCACCTCAGTTTTCATCTCCTGGTGCTCGTGTTCTCCATTCAGGCCCCCTTACTAACAATCTCCCCACTTGGAGACTCGGCGCCTTTCCATGCCTCTTTCGTACCGTCTGCAATTTGTCCGCAGGATGAACTGCAAGAGGGGGAACCAATGAGAGACTCGCTGGAGGTGTTTGGTCGGGCACATGTCACTCTCATTTCCCATCACGAAGAAGAATTCACCAGAGGTTCAGCCTGCCACCCCGGATCGACAATAGGGCGTGAAGCCATCCAGCCGTGTTGCATCCCACTCACAAAAAAGCGACTTGGGAAATGGAGCTCAGGGGCACTGCACTTCCCAAACCTGCAGAGTTCTAAACGATAACTATCGCCCCAAAATATATTGAGGTCAGGCTACGAAGAGGCGCTGAACGCAAGGCAGAACTGCAGGAAACGGATGTCAACGGGTACATCGGAATGGCCCCGATAGCACAGGAAAAGCGCCAGAACGTGGACAATGATGCGGTTGGCCAAAAAGGGCGAATGCGTTTTTTCCTGAATATATTCAGGAAAAAACGCATACGCCCTTTTTGGCCAACCAAGCAACCTGGGAGAGCAAATCAGCACTACAAAGAAATCTCTCGCCCCCCCCGGGGCAAAAGGGCCAGGCGAAAAAAGTCTAAAAACCAGAAAGGCAGGACAGCCCACGGAGTCAAGGGAGCCTTGTTAAGCTGATGGGCGGGATGTCAATGGCCAACAGCCAATCTTCACAAGTGTATCCTCTTTCCCAAACCATGTAAAACACAGAACCACAGAGCATAGGGCACTTCCACACATGGGCGTTGACCTTGGGAAAATGAAAAAATCAACCAGACACAGGGACCCCAAAGTTGAGGGCTGCTGTCTTGACAAGAACCTCCACTCCGGTACACGTTTCATATCCCAGGAAAGAGCCAAGTGGACAAGTGGACAAAGACAAGTGGACAAGTGGACAAGTGGTGCTACGTAGGTCCAATGGAGTGTCACTCAGCCATGAAATCCACGTCATGAGGCTGGTAGCAGCATCCTGAGTGGATTTAGGTACGATCATCCTCAGTGAAATAAGTCCCACAAAAAAAGAAACTTATGATATCACTTATCGAGGGAATGGAAAAATCGCTCCCCATGCACTGAATCCCCAAACAGAACAGAGTCACGCTTTTAGAAAACACACTTATGCCTGCTTCAGGGGAAAGGTGAGGTGGGGTGACGCATAAAACTCGAGTTTGAAATGAGCACAGATACCCTTCCGAAAACCGAATATGGAATGGACACGACCTACTCCTTGCTCAATCAACTGGACTCACCAGACCCTGTTCATCGCACAAGTATCTATCCGACTAGTAAGCATCTTCAAAGCTAAGTCTTGATATCTCTGTGTAAGTGCATCAAGTGTGTGTCAAGCGGCCTAAAACCAGCAGGGAAAATCAGCTCAGACCCATTCTGAGGATACATTTCCAACATAAAGAAGAAACAAGCAGGGCAAAACAGAGAGAAATTCTTCCAAAATGCGTTCAGGGACTGGCATGCAACCAGGATTGACCACATCTACAGCCCCAGCGGCAGAAGACATAAGGCTGGACAGTCTTGGGGCTGAGACGATTGGTGAGGTTGGGAAAGCAAATGCAGACCCTTGAAAGGAATCCTGCGTGCTCCCCATTCCATGGGTCCCAACTCTCCAGGTTCAACGCAATCTTCCGACAGCGAAAGCACTCATTGGAAACCCAGCGGATGCTACACCGTGGGATCGGGAAAGCTTTCTGAAACTCACCTCAGTTTTCATCTCCTGGTGCTCGTGTTCTCCATTCAGGCCCCCTTACTAACAATCTCCCCACTTGGAGACTCGGCGCCTTTCCATGCCTCTTTCGTACCGTCTGCAATTTGTCCGCAGGATGAACTGCAAGAGGGGGAACCAATGAGAGACTCGCTGGAGGTGTTTGGTCGGGCACATGTCACTCTCATTTCCCATCACGAAGAAGAATTCACCAGAGGTTCAGCCTGCCACCCCGGATCGACAATAGGGCGTGAAGCCATCCAGCCGTGTTGCGTCCCACTCACAAAAAAGCGACTTGGGAAATGGAGCTCAGGGGCACTGCACTTCCCAAACCTGCAGAGTTCTAAACGATAACTATCGCCCCAAAATATATTGAGGTCAGGCTACGAAGAGGCGCTGAACGCAAGGCAGAACTGCAGGAAACGGATGTCAACGGGTACATCGGAATGGCCCCGATAGCACATGAAAAGCGCCAGAACGTGGACAATGATGCGGTTGGCCAAAAAGGGCGTATGCGTTTTTTCCTGAATATATTCAGGAAAAAACGCATACCCCCTTTTTGGCCAACCAAGCAACCTGGGAGAGCAATTCAGCACTACAAAGAAATCTCTCGCCGCCCCCCCCCCCCCCCGGGGCAAAAGGGCCAGGCGAAAAAAGTCTAAAAACCAGAAAGGCAGGACAGCCCACGGAGTCAAGGGAGCCTTGTTAAGCTGATGGGCGGGATGTCAATGGCCAACAGCCAATCTTCACAAGTGTATCCTCTTTCCCAAACCATGTAAAACACAGAACCACAGAGCATAGGGCACTTCCACACATGGGCGTTGACCTTGGGAAAATGAAAAAATCAACCAGACACAGGGACCCCAAAGTTGAGGGCTGCTGTCTTGACAAGAACCTCCACTCCGGTACACGTTTCATATCCCAGGAAAGAGCCAAGTGGACAAGTGGACAAAGACAAGTGGACAAGTGGACAAGTGGTGCTACGTAGGTCCAATGGAGTGTCACTCAGCCATGAAATCCACGTCATGAGGCTGGTAGCAGCATCCTGAGTGGATTTAGGTACGATCATCCTCAGTGAAATAAGTCCCACAAAAAAAGAAACTTATGATATCACTTATCGAGGGAATGTAAAAATCGCTCCCCATGCACTGAATCCCCAAACAGAACAGAGTCACGCTTTTAGAAAACACACTTATGCCTGCTTCAGGGGAAAGGTGAGGTGGGGTGACGCATAAAACTCGAGTTTGAAATGAGCACAGATACCCTTCCGAAAACCGAATATGGAATGGACACGACCTACTCCTTGCTCAATCAACTGGACTCACCAGACCCTGTTCATCGCACAAGTATCTATCCGACTAGTAAGCATCTTAAAAGCTAAGTCTTGATATCTCTGTGTAAGTGCATCAAGTGTGTGTCAAGCGGCCTAAAACCAGCAGGGAAAATCAGCTCAGACCCATTCTGAGGATACATTTCCAACATAAAGAAGAAACAAGCAGGGCAAAACAGAGAGAAATTCTTCCAAAATGCGTTCAGGGACTGGCATGCAACCAGGATTGACCACATCTACAGCCCCAGCGGCAGAAGACATAAGGCTGGACACTCTTGGGGCTGAGACGATTGGTGAGGTTGGGAAAGCAAATGCAGACCCTTGAAAGGAATCCTGCGTGCTCCCCATTCCATGGGTCCCAACTCTCAAGGGTCAACGCAATCTTCCGGCAGCGAAAGCACTCATTGGAAACCCAGCGGATGCTACACCGTGGGATCGGGAAAGCTTTCTGAAACTCACCTCAGTTTTCATCTCCTGGTGCTCGTGTTCTCCATTCAGGCCCCCTTACTAACAATCTCCCCACTTGGAGACTCGGCGCCTTTCCATGCCTCTTTCGTACCGTCTGCAATTTGTCCGCAGGATGAACTGCAAGAGGGGGAACCAATGAGAGACTCGCTGGAGGTGTTTGGTCGGGCACATGTCACTCTCATTTCCCATCACGAAGAAGAATTCACCAGAGGTTCAGCCTGCCACCCCGGATCGACAATAGGGCGTGAAGCCATCCAGCCGTGTTGCGTCCCCCTCCCAAAAAAGCGACTTGGGAAATGGAGCTCAGGGGCACTGCACTTCCCAAACCTGCAGAGTTCTAAACGATAACTATCGCCCCAAAATATATTGAGGTCAGGCTACGAAGAGGCGTTGAACGCAAGGCAGAATTGCAGGAAACGGATGTCAACGGCTACATCGGAATGGCCCCGATAGCACATGAAAAGCGCCAGAACGTGGACAATGATGCGGTTGGCCAAAAAGGGCGTATGCGTTTTTTCCTGAATATATTCAGGAAAAAACGCATACGCCCTTTTTGGCCAACCAAGCAACCTGGGAGAGCAAATCAGCACTACAAAGAAATCTCTCGCCCCCCACCCCCCCACGGGGCAAAAGGGCCAGGCGAAAAAACTCTAAAAACCAGAAAGGCAGGACAGGCCACGGAGTCAAGGGAGCCTTGTTAAGCTGATGGGCGGGATGTCAATGGCCAACAGCCAATCTTCACAAGTGTATCCTCTTTCCCAAACCATGTAAAACACAGAACCACAGAGCATAGGGCACTTCCACACATGGGCGTTGACCTTGGGAAAATGAAAAAATCAACCAGACACAGGGACCCCAAAGTTGAGGGCTGCTGTCTTGACAAGAACCTCCACTCCGGTACACGTTTCATATCCCAGGAAAGAGCCAAGTGGACAAGTGGACAAAGACAAGTGGACAAGTGGACAAGTGGTGCTACGTAGGTCCAATGGAGTGTCACTCAGCCATGAAATCCACGTCATGAGGCTGGTAGCAGCATCCTGAGTGGATTTAGGTACGATCATCCTCAGTGAAATAAGTCCCACAAAAAAAGAAACTTATGATATCACTTATCGAGGGAATGGAAAAATCGCTCCCCATGCACTGAATCCCCAAACAGAACAGAGTCAGGCTTTTAGAAAACACACTTATGCCTGCTTCAGGGGAAAGGTGAGGTGGGGTGACGCATAAAACTCGAGTTTGAAATGAGCACAGATACCCTTCCGAAAACCGAATATGGAATGGACACGACCTACTCCTTGCTCAATCAACTGGACTCACCAGACCCTGTTCATCGCACAAGTATCTATCCGACTAGTAAGCATCTTCAAAGCTAAGTCTTGATATCTCTGTGTAAGTGCATCAAGTGTGTGTAAAGCGGCCTAAAACCAGCAGGGAAAATCAGCTCAGACCCATTCTGAGGATACATTTCCAACATAAAGAAGAAACAAGCAGGGCAAAACAGAGAGAAATTCTTCCAAAATGCGTTCAGGGACTGGCATGCAACCAGGATTGACCACATCTACAGCCCCAGCGGCAGAAGACATAAGGCTGGACACTCTTGGGGCTGAGACGATTGGTGAGGTTGGGAAAGCAAATGCAGACCCTTGAAAGGAATCCTGTGTGCTCCCCATTCCATGGGTCCCAACTCTCCAGGTTCAACGCAATCTTCCGACAGCGAAAGCACTCATTGGAAACCCAGCGGATGCTACACCGTGGGATCGGGAAAGCTTTCTGAAACTCACCTCAGTTTTCATCTCCTGGTGCTCGTGTTCTCCATTCAGGCCCCCTTACTAACAATCTCCCCACTTGGAGACTCGGCGCCTTTCCATGCCTCTTTCGTACCGTCTGCAATTTGTCCGCAGGATGAACTGCAAGAGGGGGAACCAATGAGAGACTCGCTGGAGGTGTTTGGTCGGGCACATGTCACTCTCATTTCCCATCACGAAGAAGAATTCACCAGCGGTTCAGCCTGCCACCCCGGATCGACAAAAGGGCGTGAAGCCATCCAGCCGTGTTGCGTCCCACTCACAAAAAAGCGACTTGGGAAATGGAGCTCAGGGGCACTGCACTTCCCAAACCTGCAGAGTTCTAAACGATAACTATCGCCCCAAAATATATTGAGGTCAGGCTACGAAGAGGCGCTGAACGCAAGGCAGAACTGCAGGAAACGGATGTCAACGGGTACATCGGAATGGCCCCGATAGCACATGAAAAGCGCCAGAACGTGGACAATGATGCGGTTGGCCAAAAAGGGCGTATGCGTTTTTTCCTGAATATATTCAGGAAAAAACGCATACGCCCTTTTTGGCCAACCAAGCAACCTGGGAGAGCAAATCAGCACTACAAAGAAATCTCTCGCCCCCCCCGGGGCAAAAGGGCCAGGCGAAAAAAGTCTAAAAACCAGAAAGGCAGGACAGCCCACGGAGTCAAGGGAGCCTTGTTAAGCTGATGGGCGGGATGTCAATGGCCAACAGCCAATCTTCACAAGTGTATCCTCTTTCCCAAACCATGTAAAACACAGAACCACAGAGCATAGGGCACTTCCACACATGGGCGTTGACCTTGGGAAAATGAAAAAATCAACCAGACACAGGGACCCCAAAGTTGAGGGCTGCTGTCTTGACAAGAACCTCCACTCCGGTACACGTTTCATATCCCAGGAAAGAGCCAAGTGGACAAGTGGACAAAGACAAGTGGACAAGTGGACAAGTGGTGCTACGTAGGTCCAATGGAGTGTCACTCAGCCATGAAATCCACGTCATGAGGCTGGTAGCAGCATCCTGAGTGGATTTAGGTACGATCATCCTCAGTGAAATAAGTCCCACAAAAAAAGAAACTTATGATATCACTTATCGAGGGAATGGAAAAATCGCTCCCCATGCACTGAATCCCCA
Organism: Kogia breviceps; assembly: GCF_026419965.1. Taxonomy (NCBI): domain Eukaryota; kingdom Metazoa; phylum Chordata; class Mammalia; order Artiodactyla; family Physeteridae; genus Kogia; species Kogia breviceps. The sequence continues at coordinate 68,334,232 of NC_081310.1, read as the reverse complement.
AACAGAACAGAGTCAGGCTTTTAGAAAACACACTTATGCCTGCTTCAGGGGAAAGGTGAGGTGGGGTGACGCATAAAACTCGAGTTTGAAATGAGCACAGATACCCTTCCGAAAACCGAATATGGAATGGACACGACCTACTCCTTGCTCAATCAACTGGACTCACCAGACCCTGTTCATCGCACAAGTATCTATCCGACTAGTAAGCATCTTCAAAGCTAAGTCTTGATATCTCTGTGTAAGTGCATCAAGTGTGTGTAAAGCGGCCTAAAACCAGCAGGGAAAATCAGCTCAGACCCATTCTGAGGATACATTTCCAACATAAAGAAGAAACAAGCAGGGCAAAACAGAGAGAAATTCTTCCAAAATGCGTTCAGGGACTGGCATGCAACCAGGATTGACCACATCTACAGCCCCAGCGGCAGAAGACATAAGGCTGGACACTCTTGGGGCTGAGACGATTGGTGAGGTTGGGAAAGCAAATGCAGACCCTTGAAAGGAATCCTGCGTGCTCCCCATTCCATGGGTCCCAACTCTCAAGGGTCAACGCAATCTTCCGGCAGCGAAAGCACTCATTGGAAACCCAGCGGATGCTACACCGTGGGATCGGGAAAGCTTTCTGAAACTCACCTCAGTTTTCATCTCCTGGTGCTCGTGTTCTCCATTCAGGCCCCCTTACTAACAATCTCCCCACTTGGAGACTCGGCGCCTTTCCATGCCTCTTTTGTACCGTCTGCAATTTGTCCGCAGGATGAACTGCAAGAGGGGGAACCAATGAGAGACTCGCTGGAGGTGTTTGGTCGGGCACATGTCACTCTCATTTCCCATCACGAAGAAGAATTCACCAGAGGTTCAGCCTGCCACCCCGGATCGACAATAGGGCGTGAAGCCATCCAGCCGTGTTGCGTCCCCCTCCCAAAAAAGCGACTTGGGAAATGGAGCTCAGGGGCACTGCACTTCCCAAACCTGCAGAGTTCTAAACGATAACTATCGCCCCAAAATATATTGAGGTCAGGCTACGAAGAGGCGTTGAACGGAAGGCAGAATTGCAGGAAACGGATGTCAACGGCTACATCGGAATGGCCCCGATAGCACATGAAAAGCGCCAGAACGTGGACAATGATGCGGTTGGCCAAAAAGGGCGTATGCGTTTTTTCCTGAATATATTCAGGAAAAAACGCATACGCCCTTTTTGGCCAACCAAGCAACCTGGGAGAGCAAATCAGCACTACAAAGAAATCTCTCGCCCCCCCACCACGGGGCAAAAGGGCCAGGCGAAAAAAGTCTAAAAACCAGAAAGGCAGGACAGCCCACGGAGTCAAGGGAGCCTTGTTAAGCTGATGGGCGGGATGTCAATGGCCAACAGCCAATCTTCACAAGTGTATCCTCTTTCCCAAACCATGTAAAACACAGAACCACAGAGCATAGGGCACTTCCACACATGGGCGTTGACCTTGGGAAAATCAAAAAATCAACCAGACACAGGGACCCCAAAGTTGAGGGCTGCTGTCTTGACAAGAACCTCCACTCCGGTACACGTTTCATATCCCAGGAAAGAGCCAAGTGGACAAGTGGACAAAGACAAGTGGACAAGTTGACAAGTGGTGCTACGTAGGTCCAACGGAGTGTCACTCAGCCATGAAATCCACGTCATGAGGCTGTTAGCAGCATCCTGAGTGGATTTAGGTACGATCATCCTCAGTGAAATAAGTCCCACAAAAAAAGAAACTTATGATATCACTTATCGAGGGAATGTAAAAATCGCTCCCCATGCACTGAATCCCCAAACAGAACAGAGTCACGCTTTTAGAAAACACACTTATGCCTGCTTCAGGGGAAAGGTGAGGTGGGGTGATGCATAAAACTCGAGTTTGAAATGAGCACAGATACCCTTCCGAAAACCGAATATGGAATGGACACGACCTACTCCTTGCTCAATCAACTGGACTCACCAGACCCTGTTCATCGCACAAGTATCTATCCGACTAGTAAGCATCTTCAAAGCTAAGTCTTGATATCTCTGTGTAAGTGCATCAAGTGTGTGTAAAGCGGCCTAAAACCAGCAGGGAAAATCAGCTCAGACCCATTCTGAGGATACATTTCCAACATAAAGAAGAAACAAGCAGGGCAAAACAGAGAGAAATTCTTCCAAAATGCGTTCAGGGACTGGCATGCAACCAGGATTGACCACATCTACAGCCCCAGCGGCAGAAGACATAAGGCTGGACACTCTTGGGGCTGAGACGATTGGTGAGGTTGGGAAAGCAAATGCAGACCCTTGAAAGGAATCCTGCGTGCTCCCCATTCCATGGGTCCCAACTCTCAAGGGTCAACGCAATCTTCCGGCAGCGAAAGCACTCATTGGAAACCCAGCGGATGCTACACCGTGGGATCGGGAAAGCTTTCTGAAACTCACCTCAGTTTTCATCTCCTGGTGCTCGTGTTCTCCATTCAGGCCCCCTTACTAACAATCTCCCCACTTGGAGACTCGGCGCCTTTCCATGCCTCTTTCGTACCGTCTGCAATTTGTCCGCAGGATGAACTGCAAGAGGGGGAACCAATGAGAGACTCGCTGGAGGTGTTTGGTCGGGCACATGTCACTCTCATTTCCCATCACGAAGAAGAATTCACCAGAGGTTCAGCCTGCCACCCCGGATCGACAATAGGGCGTGAAGCCATCCAGCCGTGTTGCGTCCCCCTCCCAAAAAAGCGACTTGGGAAATGGAGCTCAGGGGCACTGCACTTCCCAAACCTGCAGAGTTCTAAACGATAACAATCGCCCCAAAATATATTGAGGTCAGGCTACGAAGAGGCGCTGAACGCAAGGCAGAATTGCAGGAAACGGATGTCAACGGCTACATCGGAATGGCCCCGATAGCACATGAAAAGCGCCAGAACGTGGACAATGATGCGGTTGGCCAAAAAGGGCGTATGCGTTTTTTCCTGAATATATTCAGGAAAAAACGCATACGCCCTTTTTGGCCAACCAAGCAACCTGGGAGAGCAAATCAGCACTACAAAGAAATCTCTCGCCCCCCCCGGGGCAAAAGGGCCAGGCGAAAAAAGTCTAAAAACCAGAAAGGCAGGACAGCCCACGGAGTCAAGGGAGCCTTGTTAAGCTGATGGGCGGGATGTCAATGGCCAACAGCCAATCTTCACAAGTGTATCCTCTTTCCCAAACCATGTAAAACACAGAACCACAGAGCATAGGGCACTTCCACACATGGGCGTTGACCTTGGGAAAATGAAAAAATCAACCAGACACAGGGACCCCAAAGTTGAGGGCTGCTGTCTTGACAAGAACCTCCACTCCGGTACACGTTTCATATCCCAGGAAAGAGCCAAGTGGACAAGTGGACAAAGACAAGTGGACAAGTTGACAAGTGGTGCTACGTAGGTCCAACGGAGTGTCACTCAGCCATGAAATCCACGTCATGAGGCTGTTAGCAGCATCCTGAGTGGATTTAGGTACGATCATCCTCAGTGAAATAAGTCCCACAAAAAAAGAAACTTATGATATCACTTATCGAGGGAATGTAAAAATCGCTCCCCATGCACTGAATCCCCAAACAGAACAGAGTCACGCTTTTAGAAAACACACTTATGCCTGCTTCAGGGGAAAGGTGAGGTGGGGTGATGCATAAAACTCGAGTTTGAAATGAGCACAGATACCCTTCCGAAAACCGAATATGGAATGGACACGACCTACTCCTTGCTCAATCAACTGGACTCACCAGACCCTCTTCATCGCACAAGTATCTATCCGACTAGTAAGCATCTTCAAAGCTAAGTCTTGATATCTCTGTGTAAGTGCATCAAGTGTGTGTAAAGCGGCCTAAAACCAGCAGGGAAAATCAGCTCAGACCCATTCTGAGGATACATTTCCAACATAAAGAAGAAACAAGCAGGGCAAAACAGAGAGAAATTCTTCCAAAATGCGTTCAGGGACTGGCATGCAACCAGGATTGACCACATCTACAGCCCCAGCGGCAGAAGACATAAGGCTGGACACTCTTGGGGCTGAGACGATTGGTGAGGTTGGGAAAGCAAATGCAGACCCTTGAAAGGAATCCTGCGTGCTCCCCATTCCATGGGTCCCAACTCTCCAGGTTCAACGCAATCTTCCGACAGCGAAAGCACTCATTGGAAACCCAGCGGATGCTACACCGTGGGATCGGGAAAGCTTTCTGAAACTCACCTCAGTTTTCATCTCCTGGTGCTCGTGTTCTCCATTCAGGCCCCCTTACTAACAATCTCCCCACTTGGAGACTCGGCGCCTTTCCATGCCTCTTTCGTACCGTCTGCAATTTGTCCGCAGGATGAACTGCAAGAGGGGGAACCAATGAGAGACTCGCTGGAGGTGTTTGGTCGGGCACATGTCACTCTCATTTCCCATCACGAAGAAGAATTCACCAGAGGTTCAGCCTGCCACCCCGGATCGACAATAGGGCGTGAAGCCATCCAGCCGTGTTGCGTCCCCCTCCCAAAAAACCGACTTGGGAAATGGAGCTCAGGGGCACTGCACTTCCCAAACCTGCAGAGTTCTAAACGATAACTATCGCCCCAAAATATATTGAGGTCAGGCTACGAAGAGGCGTTGAACGCAAGGCAGAATTGCAGGAAACGGATGTCAACGGCTACATCGGAATGGCCCCGATAGCACATGAAAAGCGCCAGAACGTGGACAATGATGCGGTTGGCCAAAAAGGGCGTATGCGTTTTTTCCTGAATATATTCAGGAAAAAACGCATACGCCCTTTTTGGCCAACCAAGCAACCTGGGAGAGCAAATCAGCACTACAAAGAAATCTCTCGCCCCCCACCCCCCCCGGGGCAAAAGGGCCAGGCGAAAAAAGTCTAAAAACCAGAAAGGCAGGACAGGCCACGGAGTCAAGGGAGCCTTGTTAAGCTGATGGGCGGGATGTCAATGGCCAACAGCCAATCTTCACAAGTGTATCCTCTTTCCCAAACCATGTAAAACACAGAACCACAGAGCATAGGGCACTTCCACACATGGGCGTTGACCTTGGGAAAATCAAAAAATCAACCAGACACAGGGACCCCAAAGTTGAGGGCTGCTGTCTTGACAAGAACCTCCACTCCGGTACACGTTTCATATCCCAGGAAAGAGCCAAGTGGACAAGTGGACAAAGACAAGTGGACAAGTGGACAAGTGGTGCTACGTAGGTCCAATGGAGTGTCACTCAGCCATGAAATCCACGTCATGAGGCTGGTAGCAGCATCCTGAGTGGATTTAGGTACGATCATCCTCAGTGAAATAAGTCCCACAAAAAAAGAAACTTATGATATCACTTATCGAGGGAATGTAAAAATCGCTCCCCATGCACTGAATCCCCAAACAGAACAGAGTCAGGCTTTTAGAAAACACACTTATGCCTGCTTTAGGGGAAAGGTGAGGTGGGGTGACGCATAAAACTCGAGTTTGAAATGAGCACAGATACCATTCCGAAAACCGAATATGGAATGGACACGACCTACTCCTTGCTCAATCAACTGGACTCACCAGACCCTCTTCATCGCACAAGTATCTATCCGACTAGTAAGCATCTTCAAAGCTAAGTCTTGATATCTCTGTGTAAGTGCATCAAGTGTGTGTAAAGCGGCCTAAAACCAGCAGGGAAAATCAGCTCAGACCCATTCTGAGGATACATTTCCAACATAAAGAAGAAACAAGCAGGGCAAAACAGAGAGAAATTCTTCCAAAATGCGTTCAGGGACTGGCATGCAACCAGGATTGACCACATCTACAGCCCCAGCGGCAGAAGACATAAGGCTGGACAGTCTTGGGGCTGAGACGATTGGTGAGGTTGGGAAAGCAAATGCAGACCCTTGAAAGGAATCCTGCGTGCTCCCCATTCCATGGGTCCCAACTCTCAAGGTTCAACGCAATCTTCCGGCAGCGAAAGCACTCATTGGAAACCCAGCGGATGCTACACCGTGGGATCGGGAAAGCTTTCTGAAACTCACCTCAGTTTTCATCTCCTGGTGCTCGTGTTCTCCATTCAGGCCCCCTTACTAACAATCTCCCCACTTGGAGACTCGGCGCCTTTCCATGCCTCTTTCGTACCGTCTGCAATTTGTCCGCAGGATGAACTGCAAGAGGGGGAACCAATGAGAGACTCGCTGGAGGTGTTTGGTCGGGCACATGTCACTCTCATTTCCCATCACGAAGAAGAATTCACCAGAGGTTCAGCCTGCCACCCCGGATCGACAATAGGGCGTGAAGCCATCCAGCCGTGTTGCGTCCCCCTCCCAAAAAAGCGACTTGGGAAATGGAGCTCAGGGGCACTGCACTTCCCAAACCTGCAGAGTTCTAAACGATAACAATCGCCCCAAAATATATTGAGGTCAGGCTACGAAGAGGCGCTGAACGCAAGGCAGAATTGCAGGAAACGGATGTCAACGGCTACATCGGAATGGCCCCGATAGCACATGAAAAGCGCCAGAACGTGGACAATGATGCGGTTGGCCAAAAAGGGCGTATGCGTTTTTTCCTGAATATATTCAGGAAAAAACGCATACGCCCTTTTTGGCCAACCAAGCAACCTGGGAGAGCAAATCAGCACTACAAAGAAATCTCTCGCCCCCCCCCCCCCCGGGGCAAAAGGGCCAGGCGAAAAAAGTCTAAAAACCAGAAAGGCAGGACAGGCCACGGAGTCAAGGGAGCCTTGTTAAGCTGATGGGCGGGATGTCAATGGCCAACAGCCAATCTTCACAAGTGTATCCTCTTTCCCAAACCATGTAAAACACAGAACCACAGAGCATAGGGCACTTCCACACATGGGCGTTGACCTTGGGAAAATCAAAAAATCAACCAGACACAGGGACCCCAAAGTTGAGGGCTGCTGTCTTGACAAGAACCTCCACTCCGGTACACGTTTCATATCCCAGGAAAGAGCCAAGTGGACAAGTGGACAAAGACAAGTGGACAAGTGGACAAGTGGTGCTACGTAGGTCCAATGGAGTGTCACTCAGCCATGAAATCCACGTCATGAGGCTGGTAGCAGCATCCTGAGTGGATTTAGGTACGATCATCCTCAGTGAAATAAGTCCCACAAAAAAAGAAACTTATGATATCACTTATCGAGGGAATGTAAAAATCGCTCCCCATGCACTGAATCCCCAAACAGAACAGAGTCAGGCTTTTAGAAAACACACTTATGCCTGCTTCAGGGGAAAGGTGAGGTGGGGTGACGCATAAAACTCGAGTTTGAAATGAGCACAGATACTCTTCCGAAAACCGAATATGGAATGGACACGACCTACTCCTTGCTCAATCAACTGGACTCACCAGACCCTGTTCATCGCACAAGTATCTATCCGACTAGTAAGCATCTTAAAAGCTAAGTCTTGATATCTCTGTGTAAGTGCATCAAGTGTGTGTAAAGCGGCCTAAAACCAGCAGGGAAAATCAGCTCAGACCCATTCTGAGGATACATTTCCAACATAAAGAAGAAACAAGCAGGGCAAAACAGAGAGAAATTCTTCCAAAATGCGTTCAGGGACTGGCATGCAACCAGGATTGACCACATCTACAGCCCCAGCGGCAGAAGACATAAGGCTGGACACTCTTGGGGCTGAGACGATTGGTGAGGTTGGGAAAGCAAATGCAGACCCTTGAAAGGAATCCTGCGTGCTCCCCATTCCATGGGTCCCAACTCTCCAGGTTCAACGCAATCTTCCGACAGCGAAAGCACTCATTGGAAACCCAGCGGATGCTACACCGTGGGATCGGGAAAGCTTTCTGAAACTCACCTCAGTTTTCATCTCCTGGTGCTCGTGTTCTCCATTCAGGCCCCCTTACTAACAATCTCCCCACTTGGAGACTCGGCGCCTTTCCATGCCTCTTTCGTACCGTCTGCAATTTGTCCGCAGGATGAACTGCAAGAGGGGGAACCAATGAGAGACTCGCTGGAGGTGTTTGGTCGGGCACATGTCACTCTCATTTCCCATCACGAAGAAGAATTCACCAGCGGTTCAGCCTGCCACCCCGGATCGACAATAGGGCGTGAAGCCATCCAGCCGTGTTGCGTCCCACTCACAAAAAAGCGACTTGGGAAATGGAGCTCAGGGGCACTGCACTTCCCAAACCTGCAGAGTTCTAAACGATAACTATCGCCCCAAAATATATTGAGGTCAGGCTACGAAGAGGCGCTGAACGCAAGGCAGAACTGCAGGAAACGGATGTCAACGGGTACATCGGAATGGCCCCGATAGCACATGAAAAGCGCCAGAACGTGGACAATGATGCGGTTGGCCAAAAAGGGCGTATGCGTTTTTTCCTGAATATATTCAGGAAAAAACGCATACGCCCTTTTTGGCCAACCAAGCAACCTGGGAGAGCAAATCAGCACTACAAAGAAATCTCTCGCCCCCCCCCCGCGGGGCAAAAGGGCCAGGCGAAAAAAGTCTAAAAACCAGAAAGGCAGGACAGCCCACGGAGTCAAGGGAGCCTTGTTAAGCTGATGGGCGGGATGTCAATGGCCAACAGCCAATCTTCACAAGTGTATCCTCTTTCCCAAACCATGGAAAACACAGAACCACAGAGCATAGGGCACTTCCACACATGGGCGTTGACCTTGGGAAAATGAAAAAATCAACCAGACACAGGGACCCCAAAGTTGAGGGCTGCTGTCTTGACAAGAACCTCCACTCCGGTACACGTTTCATAACCCAGGAAAGAGCCAAGTGGACAAGTGGACAAAGACAAGTGGACAAGTGGACAAGTGGTGCTACGTAGGTCCAATGGAGTGTCACTCAGCCATGAAATCCACGTCATGAGGCTGGTAGCAGCATCCTGAGTGGATTTAGGTACGATCATCCTCAGTGAAATAACTCCCACAAAAAAAGAAACTTATGATATCACTTATCGAGGGAATGTAAAAATCGCTCCCCATGCACTGAATCCCCAAACAGAACAGAGTCAGGCTTTTAGAAAACACACTTATGCCTGCTTCAGGGGAAAGGTGAGGTGGGGTGACGCATAAAACTCGAGTTTGAAATGAGCACAGATACCCTTCCGAAAACCGAATATGGAATGGACACGACCTACTCCTTGCTCAATCAACTGGACTCACCAGACCCTCTTCATCGCACAAGTATCTATCCGACTAGTAAGCATCTTCAAAGCTAAGTCTTGATATCTCTGTGTAAGTGCATCAAGTGTGTGTAAAGCGGCCTAAAACCAGCAGGGAAAATCAGCTCAGACCCATTCTGAGGATACATTTCCAACATAAAGAAGAAACAAGCAGGGCAAAACAGAGAGAAATTCTTCCAAAATGCGTTCAGGGACTGGCATGCAACCAGGATTGACCACATCTACAGCCCCAGCGGCAGAAGACATAAGGCTGGACAGTCTTGGGGCTGAGACGATTGGTGAGGTTGGGAAAGCAAATGCAGACCCTTGAAAGGAATCCTGCGTGCTCCCCATTCCATGGGTCCCAACTCTCCAGGTTCAACGCAATCTTCCGGCAGCTAAAGCACTCATTGGAAACCCAGCGGATGCTACACCGTGGGATCGGGAAAGCTTTCTGAAACTCACCTCAGTTTTCATCTCCTGGTGCTCGTGTTCTCCATTCAGGCCCTCTTACTAACAATCTCCCCACTTGGAGACTCGGCGCCTTTCCATGCCTCTTTCGTACCGTCTGCAATTTGTCCGCAGGATGAACTGCAAGAGGGGGAACCAATGAGAGACTCGCTGGAGGTGTTTGGTCGGGCACATGTCACTCTCATTTCCCATCACGAAGAAGAATTCACCAGCGGTTCAGCCTGCCACCCCGGATCGACAATAGGGCGTGAAGCCATCCAGCCGTGTTGCGTCCCACTCACAAAAAAGCGACTTGGGAAATGGAGCTCAGGGGCACTGCACTTCCCAAACCTGCAGAGTTCTAAACGATAACTATCGCCCCAAAATATATTGAGGTCAGGCTACGAAGAGGCGTTGAACGCAAGGCAGAATTGCAGGAAACGGATGTCAACGGCTACATCGGAATGGCCCCGATAGCACATGAAAAGCGCCAGAACGTGGACAATGATGCGGTTGGCCAAAAAGGGCGAATGCGTTTTTTCCTGAATATATTCAGGAAAAAACGCATACGCCCTTTTTGGCCAACCAAGCAACCTGGGAGAGCAAATCAGCACTACAAAGAAATCTCTCGCCCCCCCCCCGGGGCAAAAGGGCCAGGCGAAAAAAGTCTAAAAACCAGAAAGGCAGGACAGGCCACGGAGTCAAGGGAGCCTTGTTAAGCTGATGGGCGGGATGTCAATGGCCAACAGCCAATCTTCACAAGTGTATCCTCTTTCCCAAACCATGTAAAACACAGAACCACAGAGCATAGGGCACTTCCACACATGGGCGTTGACCTTGGGAAAATCAAAAAATCAACCAGACACAGGGACCCCAAAGTTGAGGGCTGCTGTCTTGACAAGAACCTCCACTCCGGTACACGTTTCATATCCCAGGAAAGAGCCAAGTGGACAAGTGGACAAAGACAAGTCGACAAGTGGACAAGTGGTGCTACGTAGGTCCAATGGAGTGTCACTCAGCCATGAAATCCACGTCATGAGGCTGGTAGCAGCATCCTGAGTGGATTTAGGTACGATCATCCTCAGTGAAATAAGTCCCACAAAAAAAGAAACTTATGATATCACTTATCGAGGGAATGTAAAAATCGCTCCCCATGCACTGAATCCCCAAACAGAACAGAGTCACGCTTTTAGAAAACACACTTATGCCTGCTTCAGGGGAAAGGTGAGGTGGGGTGACGCATAAAACTCGAGTTTGAAATGAGCACAGATACCCTTCCGAAAACCGAATATGGAATGGACACGACCTACTCATTGCTCAATCAACTGGACTCACCAGACCCTGTTCATCGCACAAGTATCTATCCGACTAGTAAGCATCTTCAAAGCTAAGTCTTGATATCTCTGTGTAAGTGCATCAAGTGTGTGTAAAGCGGCCTAAAACCAGCAGGGAAAATCAGCTCAGACCCATTCTGAGGATACATTTCCAACATAAAGAAGAAACAAGCAGGGCAAAACAGAGAGAAATTCTTCCAAAATGCGTTCAGGGACTGGCATGCAACCAGGATTGACCACATCTACAGCCCCAGCGGCAGAAGACATAAGGCTGGACACTCTTGGGGCTGAGACGATTGGTGAGGTTGGGAAAGCAAATGCAGACCCTTGAAAGGAATCCTGCGTGCTCCCCATTCCATGGGTCCCAACTCTCCAGGTTCAACGCAATCTTCCGACAGCGAAAGCACTCATTGGAAACCCAGCGGATGCTACACCGTGGGATCGGGAAAGCTTTCTGAAACTCACCTCAGTTTTCATCTCCTGGTGCTCGTGTTCTCCATTCAGGCCCCCTTACTAACAATCTCCCCACTTGGAGACTCGGCGCCTTTCCATGCCTCTTTCGTACCGTCTGCAATTTGTCCGCAGGATGAACTGCAAGAGGGGGAACCAATGAGAGACTCGCTGGAGGTGTTTGGTCGGGCACATGTCACTCTCATTTCCCATCACGAAGAAGAATTCACCAGAGGTTCAGCCTGCCACCCCGGATCGACAATAGGGCGTGAAGCCATCCAGCCGTGTTGCGTCCCACTCACAAAAAAGCGACTTGGGAAATGGAGCTCAGGGGCACTGCACTTCCCAAACCTGCAGAGTTCTAAAGGATAACTATCGCCCCAAAATATATTGAGGTCAGGCTACGAAGAGGCGCTGAACGCAAGGCAGAACTGCAGGAAACGGATGTCAACGGGTACATCGGAATGGCCCCGATAGCACATGAAAAGCGCCAGAACGTGGACAATGATGCGGTTGGCCAAAAAGGGCGTATGCGTTTTTTCCTGAATATATTCAGGAAAAAACGCATACGCCCTTTTTGGCCAACCAAGCAACCTGGGAGAGCAAATCAGCACTACAAAGAAATCTCTCGCCCCCCCCCCCCGGGGCAAAAGGGCCAGGCGAAAAAAGTCTAAAAACCAGAAAGGCAGGACAGCCCACGGAGTCAAGGGAGCCTTGTTAAGCTGATGGGCGGGATGTCAATGGCCAACAGCCAATCTTCACAAGTGTATCCTCTTTCCCAAACCATGGAAAACACAGAACCACAGAGCATAGGGCACTTCCACACATGGGCGTTGACCTTGGGAAAATGAAAAAATCAACCAGACACAGGGACCCCAAAGTTGAGGGCTGCTGTCTTGACAAGAACCTCCACTCCGGTACACGTTTCATATCCCAGGAAAGAGCCAAGTGGACAAGTGGACAAAGACAAGTGGACAAGTGGACAAGTGGTGCTACGTAGGTCCAATGGAGTGTCACTCAGCCATGAAATCCACGTCATGAGGCTGGTAGCAGCATCCTGAGTGGATTTAGGTACGATCATCCTCAGTGAAATAAGTCCCACAAAAAAAGAAACTTATGATATCACTTATCGGGGGAATGTAAAAATCGCTCCCCATGCACTGAATCCCCAAACAGAACAGAGTCACGCTTTTAGAAAACACACTTATGCCTGCTTCAGGGGAAAGGTGAGGTGGGGTGACGCATAAAACTCGAGTTTGAAATGAGCACAGATACCCTTCCGAAAACCGAATATGGAATGGACACGACCTACTCCTTGCTCAATCAACTGGACTCACCAGACCCTGTTCATCACACAAGTATCTATCCGACTAGTAAGCATCTTCAAAGCTAAGTCTTGATATCTCTGTGTAAGTGCATCACGTGTGTGTCAAGCGGCCTAAAACCAGCAGGGAAAATCAGCTCAGACCCATTCTGAGGATACATTTCCAACATAAAGAAGAAACAAGCAGGGCAAAACAGAGAGAAATTCTTCCAAAATGCGTTCAGGGACTGGCATGCAACCAGGATTGACCACATCTACAGCCCCAGCGGCAGAAGACATAAGGCTGGACACTCTTGGGGCTGAGACGATTGGTGAGGTTGGGAAAGCAAATGCAGACCCTTGAAAGGAATCCTGCGTGCTCCCCATTCCATGGGTCCCAACTCTCCAGGTTCAACGCAATCTTCCGACAGCGAAAGCACTCATTGGAAACCCAGCGGATGCTACACCGTGGGATCGGGAAAGCTTTCTGAAACTCACCTCAGTTTTCATCTCCTGGTGCTCGTGTTCTCCATTCAGGCCCCCTTACTAACAATCTCCCCACTTGGAGACTCGGCGCCTTTCCATGCCTCTTTCGTACCGTCTGCAATTTGTCCGCAGGATGAACTGCAAGAGGGGGAACCAATGAGAGACTCGCTGGAGGTGTTTGGTCGGGCACATGTCACTCTCATTTCCCATCACGAAGAAGAATTCACCAGCGGTTCAGCCTGCCACCCCGGATCGACAATAGGGCGTGAAGCCATCCAGCCGTGTTGCGTCCCACTCACAAAAAAGCGACTTGGGAAATGGAGCTCAGGGGCACTGCACTTCCCAAACCTGCAGAGTTCTAAACGATAACTATCGCCCCAAAATATATTGAGGTCAGGCTACGAAGAGGCGCTGAACGCAAGGCAGAACTGCAGGAAACGGATGTCAACGGGTACATCGGAATGGCCCCGATAGCACATGAAAAGCGCCAGAACGTGGACAATGATGCGGTTGGCCAAAAAGGGCGTATGCGTTTTTTCCTGAATATATTCAGGAAAAACCGCATACGCCCTTTTTGGCCAACCAAGCAACCTGGGAGAGCAAATCAGCACTACAAAGAAATCTCTCGCCCCCCCCCCCGGGGCAAAAGGGCCAGGCGAAAAAAGTCTAAAAACCAGAAAGGCAGGACAGCCCACGGAGTCAAGGGAGCCTTGTTAAGCTGATGGGCGGGATGTCAATGGCCAACAGCCAATCTTCACAAGTGTATCCTCTTTCCCAAACCATGTAAAACACAGAACCACAGAGCATAGGGCACTTCCACACATGGGCGTTGACCTTGGGAAAATGAAAAAATCAACCAGACACAGGGACCCCAAAGTTGAGGGCTGCTGTCTTGACAAGAACCTCCACTCCGGTACACGTTTCATATCCCAGGAAAGAGCCAAGTGGACAAGTGGACAAAGACAAGTGGACAAGTGGACAAGTGGTGCTACGTAGGTCCAATGGAGTGTCACTCAGCCATGAAATCCACGTCATGAGGCTGGTAGCAGCATCCTGAGTGGATTTAGGTACGATCATCCTCAGTGAAATAAGTCCCACAAAAAAAGAAACTTATGATATCACTTATCTAGGGAATGTAAAAATCGCTCCCCATGCACTGAATCCCCAAACAGAACAGAGTCACGCTTTTAGAAAACACACTTATGCCTGCTTCAGGGGAAAGGTGAGGTGGGGTGACGCATAAAACTCGAGTTTGAAATGAGCACAGATACCCTTCCGAAAACCGAATATGGAATGGACACGACCTACTCCTTGCTCAATCAACTGGACTCACCAGACCCTGTTCATCGCACAAGTATCTATACGACTAGTAAGCATCTTCAAAGCTAAGTCTTGATATCTCTGTGTAAGTGCATCAAGTGTGTGTCAAGCGGCCTAAAACCAGCAGGGAAAATCAGCTCAGACCCATTCTGAGGATACATTTCCAACATAAAGAAGAAACAAGCAGGGCAAAACAGAGAGAAATTCTTCCAAAATGCGTTCAGGGACTGGCATGCAACCAGGATTGACCACATCTACAGCCCCAGCGGCAGAAGACATAAGGCTGGACACTCTTGGGGCTGAGACGATTGGTGAGGTTGGGAAAGCAAATGCAGACCCTTGAAAGGAATCCTGCGTGCTCCCCATTCCATGGGTCCCAACTCTCCAGGTTCAACGCAATCTTCCGACAGCGAAAGCACTCATTGGAAACCCAGCGGATGCTACACCGTGGGATCGGGAAAGCTTTCTGAAACTCACCTCAGTTTTCATCTCCTGGTGCTCGTGTTCTCCATTCAGGCCCCCTTACTAACAATCTCCCCACTTGGAGACTCGGCGCCTTTCCATGCCTCTTTCGTACCGTCTGCAATTTGTCCGCAGGATGAACTGCAAGAGGGGGAACCAATGAGAGACTCGCTGGAGGTGTTTGGTCGGGCACATGTCACTCTCATTTCCCATCACGAAGAAGAATTCACCAGCGGTTCAGCCTGCCACCCCGGATCGACAATAGGGCGTGAAGCCATCCAGCCGTGTTGCGTCCCACTCACAAAAAAGCGACTTGGGAAATGGAGCTCAGGGGCACTGCACTTCCCAAACCTGCAGAGTTCTAAACGATAACTATCGCCCCAAAATATATTGAGGTCAGGCTACGAAGAGGCGCTGAACGCAAGGCAGAACTGCAGGAAACGGATGTCAACGGGTACATCGGAATGGCCCCGATAGCACATGAAAAGCGCCAGAACGTGGACAATGATGCGGTTGGCCAAAAAGGGCGTATGCGTTTTTTCCTGAATATATTCAGGAAAAAACGCATACGCCCTTTTTGGCCAACCAAGCAACCTGGGAGAGCAAATCAGCACTACAAAGAAATCTCTCGCCCCCCCCCCCGGGGCAAAAGGGCCAGGCGAAAAAAGTCTAAAAACCAGAAAGGCAGGACAGCCCACGGAGTCAAGGGAGCCTTGTTAAGCTGATGGGCGGGATGTCAATGGCCAACAGCCAATCTTCACAAGTGTATCCTCTTTCCCAAACCATGGAAAACACAGAACCACAGAGCATAGGGCACTTCCACACATGGGCGTTGACCTTGGGAAAATGAAAAAATCAACCAGACACAGGGACCCCAAAGTTGAGGGCTGCTGTCTTGACAAGAACCTCCACTCCGGTACACGTTTCATATCCCAGGAAAGAGCCAAGTGGACAAAGACGAGTGGACAAGTGGACAAAGACAAGTGGACAAGTGGACAAGTGGTGCTACGTAGGTCCAATGGAGTGTCACTCAGCCATGAAATCCACGTCATGAGGCTGGTAGCAGCATCCTGAGTGGATTTAGGTACGATCATCCTCAGTGAAATAAGTCCCACAAAAAAAGAAACTTATGATATCACTTATCGAGGGAATGTAAAAATCGCTCCCCATGCACTGAATCCCCAAACAGAACAGAGTCACGCTTTTAGAAAACACACTTATGCCTGCTTCAGGGGAAAGGTGAGGTGGGGTGACGCATAAAACTCGAGTTTGAAATGAGCACAGATACCCTTCCGAAAACCGAATATGGAATGGACACGACCTACTCCTTGCTCAATCAACTGGACTCACCAGACCCTGTTCATCGCACAAGTATCTATCCGACTAGTAAGCATCTTCAAAGCTAAGTCTTGATATCTCTGTGTAAGTGCATCAAGTGTGTGTCAAGCGGCCTAAAACCAGCAGGGAAAATCAGCTCAGACCCATTCTGAGGATACATTTCCAACATAAAGAAGAAACAAGCAGGGCAAAACAGAGAGAAATTCTTCCAAAATGCGTTCAGGGACTGGCATGCAACCAGGATTGACCACATCTACAGCCCCAGCGGCAGAAGACATAAGGCTGGACACTCTTGGGGCTGAGACGATTGGTGAGGTTGGGAAAGCAAATGCAGACCCTTGAAAGGAATCCTGCGTGCTCCCCATTCCATGGGTCCCAACTCTCCAGGTTCAACGCAATCTTCCGACAGCGAAAGCACTCATTGGAAACCCAGCGGATGCTACACCGTGGGATCGGGAAAGCTTTCTGAAACTCACCTCAGTTTTCATCTCCTGGTGCTCGTGTTCTCCATTCAGGCCCCCTTACTAACAATCTCCCCACTTGGAGACTCGGCGCCTTTCCATGCCTCTTTCGTACCGTCTGCAATTTGTCCGCAGGATGAACTGCAAGAGGGGGAACCAATGAGAGACTCGCTGGAGGTGTTTGGTCGGGCACATGTCACTCTCATTTCCCATCACGAAGAAGAATTCACCAGCGGTTCAGCCTGCCACCCCGGATCGACAGTAGGGCGTGAAGCCATCCAGCCGTGTTGCGTCCCACTCACAAAAAAGCGACTTGGGAAATGGAGCTCAGGGGCACTGCACTTCCCAAACCTGCAGAGTTCTAAACGATAACTATCGCCCCCAAATATATTGAGGTCAGGCTACGAAGAGGCGCTGAACGCAAGGCAGAACTGCAGGAAACGGATGTCAACGGGTACATCGGAATGGCCCCGATAGCACATGAAAAGCGCCAGAACGTGGACAATGATGCGGTTGGCCAAAAAGGGCGTATGCGTTTTTTCCTGAATATATTCAGGAAAAAACGCATACGCCCTTTTTGGCCAACCAAGCAACCTGGGAGAGCAAATCAGCACTACAAAGAAATCTCTCGCCCCCCCCCCGGGGGCAAAAGGGCCAGGCGAAAAAAGTCTAAAAACCAGAAAGGCAGGACAGCCCACGGAGTCAAGGGAGACTTGTTAAGCTGATGGGCGGGATGTCAATGGCCAACAGCCAATCTTCACAAGTGTATCCTCTTTCCCAAACCATGGAAAACACAGAACCACAGAGCATAGGGCACTTCCACACATGGGCGTTGACCTTGGGAAAATGAAAAAATCAACCAGACACAGGGACCCCAAAGTTGAGGGCTGCTGTCTTGACAAGAACCTCCACTCCGGTACACGTTTCATATCCCAGGAAAGAGCCAAGTGGACAAAGACGAGTGGACAAGTGGACAAAGACAAGTGGACAAGTGGACAAGTGGTGCTACGTAGGTCCAATGGAGTGTCACTCAGCCATGAAATCCACGTCATGAGGCTGGTAGCAGCATCCTGAGTGGATTTAGGTACGATCATCCTCAGTGAAATAAGTCCCACAAAAAAAGAAACTTATGATATCACTTATCGGGGGAATGTAAAAATCGCTCCCCATGCACTGAATCCCCAAACAGAACAGAGTCACGCTTTTAGAAAACACACTTATGCCTGCTTCAGGGGAAAGGTGAGGTGGGGTGACGCATAAAACTCGAGTTTGAAATGAGCACAGATACCCTTCCGAAAACCGAATATGGAATGGACACGACCTACTCCTTGCTCAATCAACTGGACTCACCAGACCCTGTTCATCGCACAAGTATCTATCCGACTAGTAAGCATCTTAAAAGCTAAGTCTTGATATCTCTGTGTAAGTGCATCAAGTGTGTGTCAAGCGGCCTAAAACCAGCAGGGAAAATCAGCTCAGACCCATTCTGAGGATACATTTCCAACATAAAGAAGAAACAAGCAGGGCAAAACAGAGAGAAATTCTTCCAAAATGCGTTCAGGGACTGGCATGCAACCAGGATTGACCACATCTACAGCCCCAGCGGCAGAAGACATAAGGCTGGACACTCTTGGGGCTGAGACGATTGGTGAGGTTGGGAAAGCAAATGCAGACCCTTGAAAGGAATCCTGCGTGCTCCCCATTCCATGGGTCCCAACTCTCCAGGTTCAACGCAATCTTCCGACAGCGAAAGCACTCATTGGAAACCCAGCGGATGCTACACCGTGGGATCGGGAAAGCTTTCTGAAACTCACCTCAGTTTTCATCTCCTGGTGCTCGTGTTCTCCATTCAGGCACCCTTACTAACAATCTCCCCACTTGGAGACTCGGCGCCTTTCCATGCCTCTTTCGTACCGTCTGCAATTTGTCCGCAGGATGAACTGCAAGAGGGGGAACCAATGAGAGACTCGCTGGAGGTGTTTGGTCGGGCACATGTCACTCTCATTTCCCATCACGAAGAAGAATTCACCAGCGGTTCAGCCTGCCACCCCGGATCGACAATAGGGCGTGAAGCCATCCAGCCGTGTTGCGTCCCACTCACAAAAAAGCGACTTGGGAAATGGAGCTCAGGGGCACTGCACTTCCCAAACCTGCAGAGTTCTAAACGATAACTATCGCCCCAAAATATATTGAGGTCAGGCTACGAAGAGGCGCTGAACGCAAGGCAGAACTGCAGGAAACGGATGTCAACGGGTACATGGGAATGGCCCCGATAGCACATGAAAAGCGCCAGAACGTGGACAATGATGCGGTTGGCCAAAAAGGGCGTATGCGTTTTTTCCTGAATATATTCAGGAAAAAACGCATACGCCCTTTTTGGCCAACCAAGCAACCTGGGAGAGCAAATCAGCACTACAAAGAAATCTCTCGCCCCCCCCCCCCGGGGCAAAAGGGCCAGGCGAAAAAAGTCTAAAAACCAGAAAGGCAGGACAGGCCACGGAGTCAAGGGAGCCTTGTTAAGCTGATGGGCGGGATGTCAATGGCCAACAGCCAATCTTCACAAGTGTATCCTCTTTCCCAAACCATGGAAAACACAGAACCACAGAGCATAGGGCACTTCCACACATGGGCGTTGACCTTGGGAAAATGAAAAAATCAACCAGACACAGGGACCCCAAAGTTGAGGGCTGCTGTCTTGACAAGAACCTCCACTCCGGTACACGTTTCATATCCCAGGAAAGAGCCAAGTGGACAAAGACAGTGGACAAGTGGACAAAGACAAGTGGACAAGTGGACAAGTGGTGCTACGTAGGTCCAATGGAGTGTCACTCAGCCATGAAATCCACGTCATGAGGCTGGTAGCAGCATCCTGAGTGGATTTAGGTACGATCATCCTCAGTGAAATAAGTCCCACAAAAAAAGAAACTTATGATATCACTTATCGAGGGAATGTAAAAATCGCTCCCCATGCACTGAATCCCCAAACAGAACAGAGTCACGCTTTTAGAAAACACACTTATGCCTGCTTCAGGGGAAAGGTGAGGTGGGGTGACGCATAAAACTCGAGTTTGAAATGAGCACAGATACCCTTCCGAAAACCGAATATGGAATGGACACGACCTACTCCTTGCTCAATCAACTGGACTCACCAGACCCTGTTCATCGCACAAGTATCTATCCGACTAGTAAGCATCTTCAAAGCTAAGTCTTGATATCTCTGTGTAAGTGCATCAAGTGTGTGTCAAGCGGCCTAAAACCAGCAGGGAAAATCAGCTCAGACCCATTCTGAGGATACATTTCCAACATAAGGAAGAAACAAGCAGGGCAAAACAGAGAGAAATTCTTCCAAAATGCGTTCAGGGACTGGCATGCAACCAGGATTGACCACATCTACAGCCCCAGCGGCAGAAGACATAAGGCTGGACACTCTTGGGGCTGAGACGATTGGTGAGGTTGGGAAAGCAAATGCAGACCCTTGAAAGGAATCCTGCGTGCTCCCCATTCCATGGGTCCCAACTCTCCAGGTTCAACGCAATCTTCCGACAGCGAAAGCACTCATTGGAAACCCAGCGGATGCTACACCGTGGGATCGGGAAAGCTTTCTGAAACTCACCTCAGTTTTCATCTCCTGGTGCTCGTGTTCTCCATTCAGGCCCCCTTACTAACAATCTCCCCACTTGGAGACTCGGCGCCTTTCCATGCCTCTTTCGTACCGTCTGCAATTTGTCCGCAGGATGAACTGCAAGAGGGGGAACCAATGAGAGACTCGCTGGAGGTGTTTGGTCGGGCACATGTCACTCTCATTTCCCATCACGAAGAAGAATTCACCAGCGGTTCAGCCTGCCACCCCGGATCGACAATAGGGCGTGAAGCCATCCAGCCGTGTTGCGTCCCACTCACAAAAAAGCGACTTGGGAAATGGAGCTCAGGGGCACTGCACTTCCCAAACCTGCAGAGTTCTAAACGATAACTATCGCCCCCAAATATATTGAGGTCAGGCTACGAAGAGGCGCTGAACGCAAGGCAGAACTGCAGGAAACGGATGTCAACGGGTACATCGGAATGGCCCCGATAGCACATGAAAAGCGCCAGAACGTGGACAATGATGCGGTTGGCCAAAAAGGGCGTATGCGTTTTTTCCTGAATATATTCAGGAAAAAACGCATACGCCCTTTTTGGCCAACCAAGCAACCTGGGAGAGCAAATCACCACTACAAAGAAATCTCTCGCCCCCCCCCGGGGGGCAAAAGGGCCAGGCGAAAAAAGTCTAAAAACCAGAAAGGCAGGACAGCCCACGGAGTCAAGGGAGCCTTGTTAAGCTGATGGGCGGGATGTCAATGGCCAACAGCCAATCTTCACAAGTGTATCCTCTTTCCCAAACCATGTAAAACACAGAACCACAGAGCATAGGGCACTTCCACACATGGGCGTTGACCTTGGGAAAATGAAAAAATCAACCAGACACAGGGACCCCAAAGTTGAGGGCTTCTGTCTTGACAAGAACCTCCACTCCGGTACACGTTTCATATCCCAGGAAAGAGCCAAGTGGACAAAGACGAGTGGACAAGTGGACAAAGACAAGTGGACCAGTGGACAAGTGGTGCTACGTAGGTCCAATGGAGTGTCACTCAGCCATGAAATCCACGTCATGAGGCTGGTAGCAGCATCCTGAGTGGATTTAGGTACGATCATCCTCAGTGAAATAAGTCCCACAAAAAAAGAAACTTATGATATCACTTATCGAGGGAATGTAAAAATCGCTCCCCATGCACTGAATCCCCAAACAGAACAGAGTCACGCTTTTAGAAAACACACTTATGCCTGCTTCAGGGGAAAGGTGAGGTGGGGTGACGCATAAAACTCGAGTTTGAAATGAGCACAGATACCCTTCCGAAAACCGAATATGGAATGGACACGACCTACTCCTTGCTCAATCAACTGGACTCACCAGACCCTGTTCATCGCACAAGTATCTATCCGACTAGTAAGCATCTTCAAAGCTAAGTCTTGATATCTCTGTGTAAGTGCATCAAGTGTGTGTAAAGCGGCCTAAAACCAGCAGGGAAAATCAGCTCAGACCCATTCTGAGGATACATTTCCAACATAAAGAAGAAACAAGCAGGGCAAAACAGAGAGAAATTCTTCCAAAATGCGTTCAGGGACTGGCATGCAACCAGGATTGACCACATCTACAGCCCCAGCGGCAGAAGACATAAGGCTGGACACTCTTGGGGCTGAGACGATTGGTGAGGTTGGGAAAGCAAATGCAGACCCTTGAAAGGAATCCTGCGTGCTCCCCATTCCATGGGTCCCAACTCTCCAGGTTCAACGCAATCTTCCGACAGCGAAAGCACTCATTGGAAACCCAGCGGATGCTACACCGTGGGATCGGGAAAGCTTTCTGAAACTCACCTCAGTTTTCATCTCCTGGTGCTCGTGTTCTCCATTCAGGCCCCCTTACTAACAATCTCCCCACTTGGAGACTCGGCGCCTTTCCATGCCTCTTTCGTACCGTCTGCAATTTGTCCGCAGGATGAACTGCAAGAGGGGGAACCAATGAGAGACTCGCTGGAGGTGTTTCGTCGGGCACATGTCACTCTCATTTCCCATCACGAAGAAGAATTCACCAGAGGTTCAGCCTGCCACCCCGGATCGACAATAGGGCGTGAAGCCATCCAGCCGTGTTGCGTCCCACTCACAAAAAAGCGACTTGGGAAATGGAGCTCAGGGGCACTGCACTTCCCAAACCTGCAGAGTTCTAAACGATAACTATCGCCCCAAAATATATTGAGGTCAGGCTACGAAGAGGCGCTGAACGCAAGGCAGAACTGCAGGAAACGGATGTCAACGGGTACATCGGAATGGCCCCGATAGCACATGAAAAGCGCCAGAACGTGGACAATGATGCGGTTGGCCAAAAAGGGCGTATGCGTTTTTTCCTGAATATATTCAGGAAAAAACGCATACGCCCTTTTTGGCCAACCAAGCAACCTGGGAGAGCAAATCAGCACTACAAAGAAATCTCTCGCCCCCCCCACCCCCGGGGCAAAAGGGCCAGGCGAAAAAAGTCTAAAAACCAGAAAGGCAGGACAGCCCACGGAGTCAAGGGAGCCTTGTTAAGCTGATGGGCGGGATGTCAATGGCCAACAGCCAATCTTCACAAGTGTATCCTCTTTCCCAAACCATGTAAAACACAGAACCACAGAGCATAGGGCACTTCCACACATGGGCGTTGACCTTGGGAAAATGAAAAAATCAACCAGACACAGGGACCCCAAAGTTGAGGGCTGCTGTCTTGACAAGAACCTCCACTCCGGTACACGTTTCATATCCCAGGAAAGAGCCAAGTGGACAAAGACGAGTGGACAAGTGGACAAAGACAAGTGGACAAGTGGACAAGTGGTGCTACGTAGGTCCAATGGAGTGTCACTCAGCCATGAAATCCACGTCATGAGGCTGGTAGCAGCATCCTGAGTGGATTTAGGTACGATCATCCTCAGTGAAATAAGTCCCACAAAAAAAGAAACTTATGATATCACTTATCGAGGGAATGTAAAAATCACTCCCCATGCACTGAATCCCCAAACAGAACAGAGTCACGCTTTTAGAAAACACACTTATGCCTGCTTCAGGGGAAAGGTGAGGTGGGGTGACGCATAAAACTCGAGTTTGAAATGAGCACAGATACCCTTCCGAAAACCGAATATGGAATGGACACGACCTACTCCTTGCTCAATCAACTGGACTCACCAGACCCTGTTCATCGCACAAGTATCTATCCGACTAGTAAGCATCTTAAAAGCTAAGTCTTGATATCTCTGTGTAAGTGCATCAAGTGTGTGTAAAGCGGCCTAAAACCAGCAGGGAAAATCAGCTCAGACCCATTCTGAGGATACGTTTGCAACATAAAGAAGAAACAAGCAGGGCAAAACAGAGAGAAATTCTTCCAAAATGCGTTCAGGGACTGGCATGCAACCAGGATTGACCACATCTACAGCCCCAGCGGCAGAAGACATAAGGCTGGACACTCTTGGGGCTGAGACGATTGGTGAGGTTGGGAAAGCAAATGCAGACCCTTGAAAGGAATCCTGCGTGCTCCCCATTCCATGGGTCCCAACTCTCCAGGTTCAACGCAATCTTCCGACAGCGAAAGCACTCATTGGAAACCCAGCGGATGCTACACCGTGGGATCGGGAAAGCTTTCTGAAACTCACCTCAGTTTTCATCTCCTGGTGCTCGTGTTCTCCATTCAGGCCCCCTTACTAACAATCTCCCCACTTGGAGACTCGGCGCCTTTCCATGCCTCTTTCGTACCGTCTGCAATTTGTCCGCAGGATGAACTGCAAGAGGGGGAACCAATGAGAGACTCGCTGGAGGTGTTTGGTCGGGCACATGTCACTCTCATTTCCCATCACGAAGAAGAATTCACCAGCGGTTCAGCCTGCCACCCCGGATCGACAATAGGGCGTGAAGCCATCCAGCCGTGTTGCGTCCCACTCACAAAAAAGCGACTTGGGAAATGGAGCTCAGGGGCACTGCACTTCCCCAACCTGCAGAGTTCTAAACGATAACTATCGCCCCAAAATATATTGAGGTCAGGCTACGAAGAGGCGCTGAACGCAAGGCAGAACTGCAGGAAACGGATGTCAACGGGTACATCGGAATGGCCCCGATAGCACATGAAAAGCGCCAGAACGTGGACAATGATGCGGTTGGCCAAAAAGGGCGTATGCGTTTTTTCCTGAATATATTCAGGAAAAAACGCATACGCCCTTTTTGGCCAACCAAGCAACCTGGGAGAGCAAATCACCACTACAAAGAAATCTCTCGCCCCCCCCCCGGGGGCAAAAGGGCCAGGCGAAAAAAGTCTAAAAACCAGAAAGGCAGGACAGCCCACGGAGTCAAGGGAGCCTTGTTAAGCTGATGGGCGGGATGTCAATGGCCAACAGCCAATCTTCACAAGTGTATCCTCTTTCCCAAACCATGTAAAACACAGAACCACAGAGCATAGGGCACTTCCACACATGGGCGTTGACCTTGGGAAAATGAAAAAATCAACCAGACACAGGGACCCCAAAGTTGAGGGCTTCTGTCTTGACAAGAACCTCCACTCCGGTACACGTTTCATATCCCAGGAAAGAGCCAAGTGGACAAAGACGAGTGGACAAGTGGACAAAGACAAGTGGACAAGTGGACAAGTGGTGCTACGTAGGTCCAATGGAGTGTCACTCAGCCATGAAATCCACGTCATGAGGCTGGTAGCAGCATCCTGAGTGGATTTAGGTACGATCATCCTCAGTGAAATAAGTCCCACAAAAAAAGAAACTTATGATATCACTTATCGAGGGAATGTAAAAATCGCTCCCCATGCACTGAATCCCCAAACAGAACAGAGTCACGCTTTTAGAAAACACACTTATGCCTGCTTCAGGGGAAAGGTGAGGTGGGGTGACGCATAAAACTCGAGTTTGAAATGAGCACAGATACCCTTCCGAAAACCGAATATGGAATGGACACGACCTACTCCTTGCTCAATCAACTGGACTCACCAGACCCTGTTCATCGCACAAGTATCTATCCGACTAGTAAGCATCTTCAAAGCTAAGTCTTGATATCTCTGTGTAAGTGCATCAAGTGTGTGTCAAGCGGCCTAAAACCAGCAGGGAAAATCAGCTCAGACCCATTCTGAGGATACATTTCCAACATAAAGAAGAAACAAGCAGGGCAAAACAGAGAGAAATTCTTCCAAAATGCGTTCAGGGACTGGCATGCAACCAGGATTGACCACATCTACAGCCCCAGCGGCAGAAGACATAAGGCTGGACACTCTTGGGGCTGAGACGATTGGTGAGGTTGGGAAAGCAAATGCAGACCCTTGAAAGGAATCCTGCGTGCTCCCCATTCCATGGGTCCCAACTCTCCAGGTTCAACGCAATCTTCCGACAGCGAAAGCACTCATTGGAAACCCAGCGGATGCTACACCGTGGGATCGGGAAAGCTTTCTGAAACTCACCTCAGTTTTCATCTCCTGGTGCTCGTGTTCTCCATTCAGGCCCCCTTACTAACAATCTCCCCACTTGGAGACTCGGCGCCTTTCCATGCCTCTTTCGTACCGTCTGCAATTTGTCCGCAGGATGAACTGCAAGAGGGGGAACCAATGAGAGACTCGCTGGAGGTGTTTGGTCGGGCACATGTCACTCTCATTTCCCATCACGAAGAAGAATTCACCAGCGGTTCAGCCTGCCACCCCGGATCGACAATAGGGCGTGAAGCCATCCAGCCGTGTTGCGTCCCACTCACAAAAAAGCGACTTGGGAAATGGAGCTCAGGGGCACTGCACTTCCCAAACCTGCAGAGTTCTAAACGATAACTATCGCCCCAAAATATATTGAGGTCAGGCTACGAAGAGGCGCTGAACGCAAGGCAGAACTGCAGGAAACGGATGTCAACGGGTACATCGGAATGGCCCCGATAGCACATGAAAAGCGCCAGAACGTGGACAATGATGCGGTTGGCCAAAAAGGGCGTATGCGTTTTTTCCTGAATATATTCAGGAAAAAACGCATACGCCCTTTTTGGCCAACCAAGCAACCTGGGAGAGCAAATCAGCACTACAAAGAAATCTCTCGCCCCCCCCACCCCCGGGGCAAAAGGGCCAGGCGAAAAAAGTCTAAAAACCAGAAAGGCAGGACAGCCCACGGAGTCAAGGGAGCCTTGTTAAGCTGATGGGCGGGATGTCAATGGCCAACAGCCAATCTTCACAAGTGTATCCTCTTTCCCAAACCATGGAAAACACAGAACCACAGAGCATAGGGCACTTCCACACATGGGCGTTGACCTTGGGAAAATGAAAAAATCAACCAGACACAGGGACCCCAAAGTTGAGGGCTGCTGTCTTGACAAGAACCTCCACTCCGGTACACGTTTCATATCCCAGGAAAGAGCCAAGTGGACAAAGACGAGTGGACAAGTGGACAAAGACAAGTGGACAAGTGGACAAGTG
Source organism: Kogia breviceps (assembly GCF_026419965.1). Lineage (NCBI taxonomy): Eukaryota > Metazoa > Chordata > Mammalia > Artiodactyla > Physeteridae > Kogia > Kogia breviceps. The sequence goes on along the minus strand of NC_081310.1, from coordinate 68,307,529 downwards.
GTGCTACGTAGGTCCAATGGAGTGTCACTCAGCCATGAAATCCACGTCATGAGGCTGGTAGCAGCATCCTGAGTGGATTTAGGTACGATCATCCTCAGTGAAATAAGTCCCACAAAAAAAGAAACTTATGATATCACTTATCGAGGGAATGTAAAAATCGCTCCCCATGCACTGAATCCCCAAACAGAACAGAGTCACGCTTTTAGAAAACACACTTATGCCTGCTTCAGGGGAAAGGTGAGGTGGGGTGACGCATAAAACTCGAGTTTGAAATGAGCACAGATACCCTTCCGAAAACCGAATATGGAATGGACACGACCTACTCCTTGCTCAATCAACTGGACTCACCAGACCCTGTTCATCGCACAAGTATCTATCCGACTAGTAAGCATCTTCAAAGCTAAGTCTTGATATCTCTGTGTAAGTGCATCAAGTGTGTGTCAAGCGGCCTAAAACCAGCAGGGAAAATCAGCTCAGACCCATTCTGAGGATACATTTCCAACATAAAGAAGAAACAAGCAGGGCAAAACAGAGAGAAATTCTTCCAAAATGCGTTCAGGGACTGGCATGCAACCAGGATTGACCACATCTACAGCCCCAGCGGCAGAAGACATAAGGCTGGACACTCTTGGGGCTGAGACGATTGGTGAGGTTGGGAAAGCAAATGCAGACCCTTGAAAGGAATCCTGCGTGCTCCCCATTCCATGGGTCCCAACTCTCCAGGTTCAACGCAATCTTCCGACAGCGAAAGCACTCATTGGAAACCCAGCGGATGCTACACCGTGGGATCGGGAAAGCTTTCTGAAACTCACCTCAGTTTTCATCTCCTGGTGCTCGTGTTCTCCATTCAGGCCCCCTTACTAACAATCTCCCCACTTGGAGACTCGGCGCCTTTCCATGCCTCTTTCGTACCGTCTGCAATTTGTCCGCAGGATGAACTGCAAGAGGGGGAACCAATGAGAGACTCGCTGGAGGTGTTTGGTCGGGCACATGTCACTCTCATTTCCCATCACGAAGAAGAATTCACCAGCGGTTCAGCCTGCCACCCCGGATCGACAATAGGGCGTGAAGCCATCCAGCCGTGTTGCGTCCCACTCACAAAAAAGCGACTTGGGAAATGGAGCTCAGGGGCACTGCACTTCCCAAACCTGCAGAGTTCTAAACGATAACTATCGCCCCAAAATATATTGAGGTCAGGCTACGAAGAGGCGCTGAACGCAAGGCAGAACTGCAGGAAACGGATGTCAACGGGTACATCGGAATGGCCCCGATAGCACATGAAAAGCGCCAGAACGTGGACAATGATGCGGTTGGCCACAAAGGGCGTATGCGTTTTTTCCTGAATATATTCAGGAAAAAACGCATACGCCCTTTGTGGCCAACCAAGCAACCTGGGAGAGCAAATCAGCACTACAAAGAAATCTCTCGCCCCCCCCCCGGGGCAAAAGGGCCAGGCGAAAAAAGTCTAAAAACCAGAAAGGCAGGACAGCCCACGGAGTCAAGGGAGCCTTGTTAAGCTGATGGGCGGGATGTCAATGGCCAACAGCCAATCTTCACAAGTGTATCCTCTTTCCCAAACCATGGAAAACACAGAACCACAGAGCATAGGGCACTTCCACACATGGGCGTTGACCTTGGGAAAATGAAAAAATCAACCAGACACAGGGACCCCAAAGTTGAGGGCTGCTGTCTTGACAAGAACCTCCACTCCGGTACACGTTTCATATCCCAGGAAAGAGCCAAGTGGACAAAGACGAGTGGACAAGTGGACAAAGACAAGTGGACAAGTGGACAAGTGGTGCTACGTAGGTCCAATGGAGTGTCACTCAGCCATGAAATCCACGTCATGAGGCTGGTAGCAGCATCCTGAGTGGATTTAGGTACGATCATCCTCAGTGAAATAAGTCCCACAAAAAAAGAAACTTATGATATCACTTATCGAGGGAATGTAAAAATCGCTCCCCATGCACTGAATCCCCAAACAGAACAGAGTCACGCTTTTAGAAAACACACTTATGCCTGCTTCAGGGGAAAGGTGAGGTGGGGTGACGCATAAAACTCGAGTTTGAAATGAGCACAGATACCCTTCCGAAAACCGAATATGGAATGGACACGACCTACTCCTTGCTCAATCAACTGGACTCACCAGACCCTGTTCATCGCACAAGTATCTATCCGACTAGTAAGCATCTTCAAAGCTAAGTCTTGATATCTCTGTGTAAGTGCATCAAGTGTGTGTCAAGCGGCCTAAAACCAGCAGGGAAAATCAGCTCAGACCCATTCTGAGGATACATTTCCAACATAAAGAAGAAACAAGCAGGGCAAACCAGAGAGAAATTCTTCCAAAATGCGTTCAGGGACTGGCATGCAACCAGGATTGACCACATCTACAGCCCCAGCGGCAGAAGACATAAGGCTGGACACTCTTGGGGCTGAGACGATTGGTGAGGTTGGGAAAGCAAATGCAGACCCTTGAAAGGAATCCTGCGTGCTCCCCATTCCATGGGTCCCAACTCTCCAGGTTCAACGCAATCTTCCGACAGCGAAAGCACTCATTGGAAACCCAGCGGATGCTACACCGTGGGATCGGGAAAGCTTTCTGAAACTCACCTCAGTTTTCATCTCCTGGTGCTCGTGTTCTCCATTCAGGCCCCCTTACTAACAATCTCCCCACTTGGAGACTCGGCGCCTTTCCATGCCTCTTTCGTACCGTCTGCAATTTGTCCGCAGGATGAACTGCAAGAGGGGGAACCAATGAGAGACTCGCTGGAGGTGTTTGGTGGGGCACATGTCACTCTCATTTCCCATCACGAAGAAGAATTCACCAGCGGTTCAGCCTGCCACCCCGGATCGACAATAGGGCGTGAAGCCATCCAGCCGTGTTGCGTCCCACTCACAAAAAAGCGACTTGGGAAATGGAGCTCAGGGGCACTGCACTTCCCAAACCTGCAGAGTTCTAAACGATAACTATCGCCCCAAAATATATTGAGGTCAGGCTACGAAGAGGCGCTGAACGCAAGGCAGAACTGCAGGAAACGGATGTCAACGGGTACATCCGAATGGCCCCGATAGCACATGAAAAGCGCCAGAACGTGGACAATGATGCGGTTGGCCAAAAAGGGCGTATGCGTTTTTTCCTGAATATATTCAGGAAAAAACGCATACGCCCTTTTTGGCCAACCAAGCAACCTGGGAGAGCAAATCAGCACTACAAAGAAATCTCTCGCCCCCCCCCGCCCGGGGCAAAAGGGCCAGGCGCAAAAAGTCTAAAAACCAGAAAGGCAGGACAGCCCACGGAGTCAAGGGAGCCTTGTTAAGCTGATGGGCGGGATGTCAATGGCCAACAGCCAATCTTCACAAGTGTATCCTCTTTCCCAAACCATGGAAAACACAGAACCACAGAGCATAGGGCACTTCCACACATGGGCGTTGACCTTGGGAAAATGAAAAAATCAACCAGACACAGGGACCCCAAAGTTGAAGGCTGCTGTCTTGACAAGAACCTCCACTCCGGTACACGTTTCATATCCCAGGAAAGAGCCAAGTGGACAAAGACGAGTGGACAAGTGGACAAAGACAAGTGGACAAGTGGACAAGTGGTGCTACGTAGGTCCAATGGAGTGTCACTCAGCCATGAAATCCACGTCATGAGGCTGGTAGCAGCATCCTGAGTGGATTTAGGTACGATCATCCTCAGTGAAATAAGTCCCACAAAAAAAGAAACTTATGATATCACTTATCGAGGGAATGTAAAAATCGCTCCCCATGCACTGAATCCCCAAACAGAACAGAGTCACGCTTTTAGAAAACACACTTATGCCTGCTTCAGGGGAAAGGTGAGGTGGGGTGACGCATAAAACTCGACTTTGAAATGAGCACAGATACCCTTCCGAAAACCGAATATGAAATGGACACGACCTACTCCTTGCTCAATCAACTGGACTCACCAGACCCTGTTCATCGCACAAGTATCTATCCGACTAGTAAGCATCTTCAAAGCTAAGTCTTGATATCTCTGTGTAAGTGCATCAAGTGTGTGTCAAGCGGCCTAAAACCAGCAGGGAAAATCAGCTCAGACCCATTCTGAGGATACATTTCCAACATAAAGAAGAAACAAGCAGGGCAAAACAGAGAGAAATTCTTCCAAAATGCGTTCAGGGACTGGCATGCAACCAGGATTGACCACATCTACAGCCCCAGCGGCAGAAGACATAAGGCTGGACACTCTTGGGGCTGAGACGATTGGTGAGGTTGGGAAAGCAAATGCAGACCCTTGAAAGGAATCCTGCGTGCTCCCCATTCCATGGGTCCCAACTCTCCAGGTTCAACGCAATCTTCCGACAGCGAAAGCACTCATTGGAAACCCAGCGGATGCTACACCGTGGGATCGGGAAAGCTTTCTGAAACTCACCTCAGTTTTCATCTCCTGGTGCTCGTGTTCTCCATTCAGGCCCCCTTACTAACAATCTCCCCACTTGGAGACTCGGCGCCTTTCCATGCCTCTTTCGTACCGTCTGCAATTTGTCCGCAGGATGAACTGCAAGAGGGGGAACCAATGAGAGACTCGCTGGAGGTGTTTGGTCGGGCACATGTCACTCTCATTTCCCATCACGAAGAAGAATTCACCAGCGGTTCAGCCTGCCACCCCGGATCGACAATAGGGCGTGAAGCCATCCAGCCGTGTTGCGTCCCACTCACAAAAAACCGACTTGGGAAATGGAGCTCAGGGGCACTGCACTTCCCAAACCTGCAGAGTTCTAAACGATAACTATCGCCCCCAAATATATTGAGGTCAGGCTACGAAGAGGCGCTGAACGCAAGGCAGAACTGCAGGAAACGGATGTCAACGGGTACATCGGAATGGCCCCGATAGCACATGAAAAGCGCCAGAACGTGGACAATGATGCGGTTGGCCAAAAAGGGCGTATGCGTTTTTTCCTGAATATATTCAGGAAAAAACGCATACGCCCTTTTTGGCCAACCAAGCAACCTGGGAGAGCAAATCAGCACTACAAAGAAATCTCTCGCCCCCCCCCCCGGGTCAAAAGTGCCAGGCGCAAAAAGTCTAAAAACCAGAAAGGCAGGACAGCCCACGGAGTCAAGGGAGCCTTGTTAAGCTGATGGGCGGGATGTCAATGGCCAACAGCCAATCTTCACAAGTGTATCCTCTTTCCCAAACCATGTAAAACACAGAACCACAGAGCATAGGGCACTTCCACACATGGGCGTTGACCTTGGGAAAATGAAAAAATCAACCAGACACAGGGACCCCAAAGTTGAGGGCTGCTGTCTTGACAAGAACCTCCACTCCGGTACACGTTTCATATCCCAGGAAAGAGCCAAGTGGACAAAGACGAGTGGACAAGTGGACAAAGACAAGTGGACAAGTGGACAAGTGGTGCTACGTAGGTCCAATGGAGTGTCACTCAGCCATGAAATCCACGTCATGAGGCTGGTAGCAGCATCCTGAGTGGATTTAGGTACGATCATCCTCAGTGATATAAGTCCCACAAAAAAAGAAACTTATGATATCACTTATCGAGGGAATGTAAAAATCGCTCCCCATGCACTGAATCCCCAAACAGAACAGAGTCACGCTTTTAGAAAACACACTTATGCCTGCTTCAGGGGAAAGGTGAGGTGGGGTGACGCATAAAACTCGAGTTTGAAATGAGCACAGATACCCTTCCGAAAACCGAATATGGAATGGACACGACCTACTCCTTGCTCAATCAACTGGACTCACCAGACCCTGTTCATTGCACAAGTATCTATCCGACTAGTAAGCATCTTCAAAGCTAAGTCTTGATATCTCTGTGTAAGTGCATCAAGTGTGTGTCAAGCGGCCTAAAACCAGCAGGGAAAATCAGCTCAGACCCATTCTGAGGATACATTTCCAACATAAAGAAGAAACAAGCAGGGCAAAACAGAGAGAAATTCTTCCAAAATGCGTTCAGGGACTGGCATGCAACCAGGATTGACCACATCTACAGCCCCAGCGGCAGAAGACATAAGGCTGGACACTCTTGGGGCTGAGACGATTGGTGAGGTTGGGAAAGCAAATGCAGACCCTTGAAAGGAATCCTGCGTGCTCCCCATTCCATGGGTCCCAACTCTCCAGGTTCAACGCAATCTTCCGACAGCGAAAGCACTCATTGGAAACCCAGCGGTTGCTACACCGTGGGATCGGGAAAGCTTTCTGAAACTCACCTCAGTTTTCATCTCCTGGTGCTCGTGTTCTCCATTCAGGCCCCCTTACTAACAATCTCCCCACTTGGAGACTCGGCGCCTTTCCATGCCTCTTTCGTACCGTCTGCAATTTGTCCGCAGCATGAACTGCAAGAGGGGGAACCAATGAGAGACTCGCTGGAGGTGTTTGGTCGGGCACATGTCACTCTCATTTCCCATCACGAAGAAGAATTCACCAGCGGTTCAGCCTGCCACCCCGGATCGACAATAGGGCGTGAAGCCATCCAGCCGTGTTGCGTCCCACTCACAAAAAAGCGACTTGGGAAATGGAGCTCAGGGGCACTGCACTTCCCAAACCTGCAGAGTTCTAAACGATAACTATCGCCCCAAAATATATTGAGGTCAGGCTACGAAGAGGCGCTGAACGCAAGGCAGAACTGCAGGAAACGGATGTCAACGGGTACATCCGAATGGCCCCGATAGCACATGAAAAGCGCCAGAACGTGGACAATGATGCGGTTGGCCAAAAAGGGCGTATGCGTTTTTTCCTGAATATATTCAGGAAAAAACGCATACGCCCTTTTTGGCCAACCAAGCAACCTGGGAGAGCAAATCAGCACTACAAAGAAATCTCTCGCCCCCCCCCGCCCGGGGCAAAAGGGCCAGGCGCAAAAAGTCTAAAAACCAGAAAGGCAGGACAGCCCACGGAGTCAAGGGAGCCTTGTTAAGCTGATGGGCGGGATGTCAATGGCCAACAGCCAATCTTCACAAGTGTATCCTCTTTCCCAAACCATGGAAAACACAGAACCACAGAGCATAGGGCACTTCCACACATGGGCGTTGACCTTGGGAAAATGAAAAAATCAACCAGACACAGGGACCCCAAAGTTGAAGGCTGCTGTCTTGACAAGAACCTCCACTCCGGTACACGTTTCATATCCCAGGAAAGAGCCAAGTGGACAAAGACGAGTGGACAAGTGGACAAAGACAAGTGGACAAGTGGACAAGTGGTGCTACGTAGGTCCAATGGAGTGTCACTCAGACATGAAATCCACGTCATGAGGCTGGTAGCAGCATCCTGAGTGGATTTAGGTACGATCATCCTCAGTGAAATAAGTCCCACAAAAAAAGAAACTTATGATATCACTTATCGAGGGAATGTAAAAATCGCTCCCCATGCACTGAATCCCCAAACAGAACAGAGTCACGCTTTTAGAAAACACACTTATGCCTGCTTCAGGGGAAAGGTGAGGTGGGGTGACGCATAAAACTCGACTTTGAAATGAGCACAGATACCCTTCCGAAAACCGAATATGAAATGGACACGACCTACTCCTTGCTCAATCAACTGGACTCACCAGACCCTGTTCATCGCACAAGTATCTATCCGACTAGTAAGCATCTTCAAAGCTAAGTCTTGATATCTCTGTGTAAGTGCATCAAGTGTGTGTCAAGCGGCCTAAAACCAGCAGGGAAAATCAGCTCAGACCCATTCTGAGGATACATTTCCAACATAAAGAAGAAACAAGCAGGGCAAAACAGAGAGAAATTCTTCCAAAATGCGTTCAGGGACTGGCATGCAACCAGGATTGACCACATCTACAGCCCCAGCGGCAGAAGACATAAGGCTGGACACTCTTGGGGCTGAGACGATTGGTGAGGTTGGGAAAGCAAATGCAGACCCTTGAAAGGAATCCTGCGTGCTCCCCATTCCATGGGTCCCAACTCTCCAGGTTCAACGCAATCTTCCGACAGCGAAAGCACTCATTGGAAACCCAGCGGTTGCTACACCGTGGGATCGGGAAAGCTTTCTGAAACTCACCTCAGTTTTCATCTCCTGGTGCTCGTGTTCTCCATTCAGGCCCCCTTACTAACAATCTCCCCACTTGGAGACTCGGCGCCTTTCCATGCCTCTTTCGTACCGTCTGCAATTTGTCCGCAGGATGAACTGCAAGAGGGGGAACCAATGAGAGACTCGCTGGAGGTGTTTGGTCGGGCACATGTCACTCTCATTTCCCATCACGAAGAAGAATTCACCAGCGGTTCAGCCTGCCACCCCGGATCGACAATAGGGCGTGAAGCCATCCAGCCGTGTTGCGTCCCACTCACAAAAAAGCGACTTGGGAAATGGAGCTCAGGGGCACTGCACTTCCCAAACCTGCAGAGTTCTAAACGATAACTATCGCCCCAAAATATATTGAGGTCAGGCTACGAAGAGGCGCTGAACGCAAGGCAGAACTGCAGGAAACGGATGTCAACGGGTACATCGGAATGGCCCCGATAGCACATGAAAAGCGCCAGAACGTGGACAATGATGCGGTTGGCCAAAAAGGGCGTATGCGTTTTTTCCTGAATATATTCAGGAAAAAACGCATACGCCCTTTTTGGCCAACCAAGCAACCTGGGAGAGCAAATCAGCACTACAAAGAAATCTCTCGCCCCCCCCCCCCCGGGGCAAAAGGGCCAGGCGCAAAAAGTCTAAAAACCAGAAAGGCAGGACAGCCCACGGAGTCAAGGGAGCCTTGTTAAGCTCATGGGCGGGATGTCAATGGCCAACAGCCAATCTTCACAAGTGTATCCTCTTTCCCAAACCATGTAAAACACAGAACCACAGAGCATAGGGCACTTCCACACATGGGCGTTGACCTTGGGAAAATGAAAAAATCAACCAGACACAGGGACCCCAAAGTTGAGGGCTGCTGTCTTGACAAGAACCTCCACTCCGGTACACGTTTCATATCCCAGGAAAGAGCCAAGTGGACAAAGACGAGTGGACAAGTGGACAAAGACAAGTGGACAAGTGGACAAGTGGTGCTACGTAGGTCCAATGGAGTGTCACTCAGCCATGAAATCCACGTCATGAGGCTGGTAGCAGCATCCTGAGTGGATTTAGGTACGATCATCCTCAGTGATATAAGTCCCACAAAAAAAGAAACTTATGATATCACTTATCGAGGGAATGTAAAAATCGCTCCCCATGCACTGAATCCCCAAACAGAACAGAGTCACGCTTTTAGAAAACACACTTATGCCTGCTTCAGGGGAAAGGTGAGGTGCGGTGACGCATAAAACTCGAGTTTGAAATGAGCACAGATACCCTTCCGAAAACCGAATATGGAATGGACACGACCTACTCCTTGCTCAATCAACTGGACTCACCAGACCCTGTTCATTGCACAAGTATCTATCCGACTAGTAAGCATCTTCAAAGCTAAGTCTTGATATCTCTGTGTAAGTGCATCAAGTGTGTGTCAAGCGGCCTAAAACCAGCAGGGAAAATCAGCTCAGACCCATTCTGAGGATACATTTCCAACATAAAGAAGAAACAAGCAGGGCAAAACAGAGAGAAATTCTTCCAAAATGCGTTCAGGGACTGGCATGCAACCAGGATTGACCACATCTACAGCCCCAGCGGCAGAAGACATAAGGCTGGACACTCTTGGGGCTGAGACGATTGGTGAGGTTGGGAAAGCAAATGCAGACCCTTGAAAGGAATCCTGCGTGCTCCCCATTCCATGGGTCCCAACTCTCCAGGTTCAACGCAATCTTCCGACAGCGAAAGCACTCATTGGAAACCCATTGGTTGCTACACCGTGGGATCGGGAAAGCTTTCTGAAACTCACCTCAGTTTTCATCTCCTGGTGCTCGTGTTCTCCATTCAGGCCCCCTTACTAACAATCTCCCCACTTGGAGACTCGGCGCCTTTCCATGCCTCTTTCGTACCGTCTGCAATTTGTCCGCAGGATGAACTGCAAGAGGGGGAACCAATGAGAGACTCGCTGGAGGTGTTTGGTCGGGCACATGTCACTCTCATTTCCCATCACGAAGAAGAATTCACCAGCGGTTCAGCCTGCCACCCCGGATCGACAATAGGGCGTGAAGCCATCCAGCCGTGTTGCGTCCCACTCACAAAAAAGCGACTTGGGAAATGGAGCTCAGGGGCACTGCACTTCCCAAACCTGCAGAGTTCTAAACGATAACTATCGCCCCAAAATATATTGAGGTCAGGCTACGAAGAGGCGCTGAACGCAAGGCAGAACTGCAGGAAACGGATGTCAACGGGTACATCGGAATGGCCCCGATAGCACATGAAAAGCGCCAGAACGTGGACAATGATGCGGTTGGCCAAAAAGGGCGTATGCGTTTTTTCCTGAATATATTCAGGAAAAAACGCATACGCCCTTTTTGGCCAACCAAGCAACCTGGGAGAGCAAATCAGCACTACAAAGAAATCTCTCGCCCCCCCCCCCGGGGCAAAAGGGCCAGGCGCAAAAAGTCTAAAAACCAGAAAGGCAGGACAGCCCACGGAGTCAAGGGAGCCTTGTTAAGCTGATGGGCGGGATGTCAATGGCCAACAGCCAATCTTCACAAGTGTATCCTCTTTCCCAAACCATGGAAAACACAGAACCACAGAGCATAGGGCACTTCCACACATGGGCGTTGACCTTGGGAAAATGAAAAAATCAACCAGACACAGGGACCCCAAAGTTGAAGGCTGCTGTCTTGACAAGAACCTCCACTCCGGTACACGTTTCATATCCCAGGAAAGAGCCAAGTGGACAAAGACGAGTGGACAAGTGGACAAAGACAAGTGGACAAGTGGACAAGTGGTGCTACGTAGGTCCAATGGAGTGTCACTCAGACATGAAATCCACGTCATGAGGCTGGTAGCAGCATCCTGAGTGGATTTAGGTACGATCATCCTCAGTGAAATAAGTCCCACAAAAAAAGAAACTTATGATATCACTTATCGAGGGAATGTAAAAATCGCTCCCCATGCACTGAATCCCCAAACAGAACAGAGTCACGCTTTTAGAAAACACACTTATGCCTGCTTCAGGGGAAAGGTGAGGTGGGGTGACGCATAAAACTTGAGTTTGAAATGAGCACAGATACCCTTCCGAAAACCGAATATGGAATGGACACGACCTACTCCTTGCTCAATCAACTGGACTCACCAGACCCTGTTCATCGCACAAGTATCTATCCGACTAGTAAGCATCTTCAAAGCTAAGTCTTGATATCTCTGTGTAAGTGCATCAAGTGTGTGTCAAGCGGCCTAAAACCAGCAGGGAAAATCAGCTCAGACCCATTCTGAGGATACATTTCCAACATAAAGAAGAAACAAGCAGGGCAAAACAGAGAGAAATTCTTCCAAAATGCGTTCAGGGACTGGCATGCAACCAGGATTGACCACATCTACAGCCCCAGCGGCAGAAGACATAAGGCTGGACACTCTTGGGGCTGAGACGATTGGTGAGGTTGGGAAAGCAAATGCAGACCCTTGAAAGGAATCCTGCGTGCTCCCCATTCCATGGGTCCCAACTCTCCAGGTTCAACGCAATCTTCCGACAGCGAAAGCACTCATTGGAAACCCAGCGGTTGCTACACCGTGGGATCGGGAAAGCTTTCTGAAACTCACCTCAGTTTTCATCTCCTGGTGCTCGTGTTCTCCATTCAGGCCCCCTTACTAACAATCTCCCCACTTGGAGACTCGGCGCCTTTCCATGCCTCTTTCGTACCGTCTGCAATTTGTCCGCAGGATGAACTGCAAGAGGGGGAACCAATGAGAGACTCGCTGGAGGTGTTTGGTCGGGCACATGTCACTCTCATTTCCCATCACGAAGAAGAATTCACCAGAGGTTCAGCCTGCCACCCCGGATCGACAATAGGGCGTGAAGCCATCCAGCCATGTTGCGTCCCACTCACAAAAAAGCGACTTGGGAAATGGAGCTCAGGGGCACTGCACTTCCCAAACCTGCAGAGTTCTAAACGATAACTATCGCCCCAAAATATATTGAGGTCAGGCTACGAAGAGGCGCTGAACGCAAGGCAGAACTGCAGGAAACGGATGTCAACGGGTACATCGGAATGGCCCCGATAGCACATGAAAAGCGCCAGAACGTGGACAATGATGCGGTTGGCCAAAAAGGGCGTATGCGTTTTTTCCTGAATATATTCAGGAAAAAACGCATACGCCCTTTTTGGCCAACCAAGCAACCTGGGAGAGCAAATCAGCACTACAAAGAAATCTCTCGCCCCCGCCCCCCCGGGGCAAAAGGGCCAGCCGAAAAAAGTCTAAAAACCAGAAAGGCAGGACAGCCCACGGAGTCAAGGGAGCCTTGTTAAGCTGATGGGCGGGATGTCAATGGCCAACAGCCAATCTTCACAAGTGTATCCTCTTTCCCAAACCATGTAAAACACAGAACCACAGAGCATAGGGCACTTCCACACATGGGCGTTGACCTTGGGAAAATGAAAAAATCAACCAGACACAGGGACCCCAAAGTTGAGGGCTGCTGTCTTGACAAGAACCTCGACTCCGGTACACGTTTCATATCCCAGGAAAGAGCCAAGTGGACAAAGACGAGTGGACAAGTGGACAAAGACAAGTGGACAAGTGGACAAGTGGTGCTACGTAGGTCCAATGGAGTGCCACTCAGCCATGAAATCCACGTCATGAGGCTGGTAGCAGCATCCTGAGTGGATTTAGGTACGATCATCCTCAGTGAAATAAGTCCCACAAAAAAAGAAACTTATGATATCACTTATCGAGGGAATGTAAAAATCGCTCCCCATGCACTGAATCCCCAAACAGAACAGAGTCACGCTTTTAGAAAACACACTTATGCCTGCTTCAGGGGAAAGGTGAGGTGGGGTGACGCATAAAACTCGAGTTTGAAATGAGCACAGATACCCTTCCGAAAACCGAATATGGAATGGACACGACCTACTCCTTGCTCAATCAACTGGACTCACCAGACCCTGTTCATCGCACAAGTATCTATCCGACTAGTAAGCATCTTCAAAGCTAAGTCTTGATATCTCTGTGTAAGTGCATCAAGTGTGTGTCAAGCGGCCTAAAACCAGCAGGGAAAATCAGCTCAGACCCATTCTGAGGATACATTTCCAACATAAAGAAGAAACAAGCAGGGCAAAACAGAGAGAAATTCTTCCAAAATGCGTTCAGGGACTGGCATGCAACCAGGATTGACCACATCTACAGCCCCAGCGGCAGAAGACATAAGGCTGGACACTCTTGGGGCTGAGACGATTGGTGAGGTTGGGAAAGCAAATGCAGACCCTTGAAAGGAATCCTGCGTGCTCCCCATTCCATGGGTCCCAACTCTCCAGGTTCAACGCAATCTTCTGACAGCGAAAGCACTCATTGGAAACCCAGCGGATGCTACACCGTGGGATCGGGAAAGCTTTCTGAAACTCACCTCAGTTTTCATCTCCTGGTGCTCGTGTTCTCCATTCAGGCCCCCTTACTAACAATCTCCCCACTTGGAGACTCGGCGCCTTTCCATGCCTCTTTCGTACCGTCTGCAATTTGTCCGCAGGATGAACTGCAAGAGGGGGAACCAATGAGAGACTCGCTGGAGGTGTTTGGTCGGGGACATGTCACTCTCATTTCCCATCACGAAGAAGAATTCACCAGAGGTTCAGCCTGCCACCCCGGATCGATAGTAGGGCGTGAAGCCATCCAGCCGTGTTGCGTCCCACTCACAAAAAAGCGACTTGGGAAATGGAGCTCAGGGGCACTGCACTTCCCAAACCTGCAGAGTTCTAAACGATAACTATCGCCCCAAAATATATTGAGGTCAGGCTACGAAGAGGCGCTGAACGCAAGGCAGAACTGCAGGAAACGGATGTCAACGGGTACATCGGAATGGCCCCGATAGCACATGAAAAGCGCCAGAACGTGGACAATGATGCGGTTGGCCAAAAAGGGCGTATGCGTTTTTTCCTGAATATATTCAGGAAAAAACGCATACGCCCTTTTTGGCCAACCAAGCAACCTGGGAGAGCAAATCAGCACTACAAAGAAATCTCTCGCCCCCCCCCGGGGCAAAAGGGCCAGGCGAAAAAAGTCTAAAAACCAGAAAGGCAGGACAGCCCACGGAGTCAAGGGAGCCTTGTTAAGCTGATGGGCGGGATGTCAATGGCCAACAGCCAATCTTCACAAGTGTATCCTCTTTCCCAAACCATGTAAAACACAGAACCACAGAGCATAGGGCACTTCCACACATGGGCGTTGACCTTGGGAAAATGAAAAAATCAACCAGACACAGGGACCCCAAAGTTGAGGGCTGCTGTCTTGACAAGAACCTCCACTTCGGTACACGTTTCATATCCCAGGAAAGAGCCAAGTGCACAAGTGGACAAAGACAAGTGGACAAGTCGTGCTACGTAGGTCCAATGGAGTGTCACTCAGCCATGAAATCCACGTCATGAGGCTGGTAGCAGCATCCTGAGTGGATTTAGGTACGATCATCCTCAGTGAAATAAGTCCCACAAAGAAAGAAACTTATGATATCACTTATCGAGGGAATGTAAAAATCGCTCCCCATGCACTGAATCCCCAAACAGAACAGAGTCACGCTTTTAGAAAACACACTTATGCCTGCTTCAGGGGAAAGGTGAGGTGGGGTGACGCATAAAACTCGAGTTTGAAATGAGCACAGATACCCTTCCGAAAACCGAATATGGAATGGACACGACCTACTCCTTGCTAAATCAACTGGACTCACCAGACCCTGTTCATCGCACAAGTATCTATCCGACTAGTAAGCATCTTAAAAGCTAAGTCTTGATATCTCTGTGTAAGTGCATCAAGTGTGTGTAAAGAGGCCTAAAACCAGCAGGGAAAATCAGCTCAGACCCATTCTGAGGATACATTTCCAACATAAAGAAGAAACAAGCAGGGCAAAACAGAGAGAAATTCTTCCAAAATGCGTTCAGGGACTGGCATGCAACCAGGATTGACCACATCTACAGCCCCAGCGGCAGAAGACATAAGGCTGGACACTCTTGGGGCTGAGACGATTGGTGAGGTTGGGAAAGCAAATGCAGACCCTTGAAAGGAATCCTGCGTGCTCCCCATTCCATGGGTCCCAACTCTCCAGGTTCAACGCAATCTTCCGACAGCGAAAGCACTCATTGGAAACCCAGCGGATGCTACACCGTGGGATCGGGAAAGCTTTCTGAAACTCACCTCAGTTTTCATCTCCTGGTGCTCGTGTTCTCCATTCAGGCCCCCTTACTAACAATCTCCCCACTTGGAGACTCGGCGCCTTTCCATGCCTCTTTCGTACCGTCTGCAATTTGTCCGCAGGATGAACTGCAAGAGGGGGAACCAATGAGAGACTCGCTGGAGGTGTTTGGTCGGGCACATGTCACTCTCATTTCCCATCACGAAGAAGAATTCACCAGCGGTTCAGCCTGCCACCCCGGATCGACAATAGGGCGTGAAGCCATCCAGCCGTGTTGCGTCCCACTCACAAAAAAGCGACTTGGGAAATGGAGCTCAGGGGCACTGCACTTCCCCAACCTGCAGAGTTCTAAACGATAACTATCGCCCCAAAATATATTGAGGTCAGGCTACGAAGAGGCGCTGAACGCAAGGCAGAACTGCAGGAAACGGATGTCAACGGGTACATCGGAATGGCCCCGATAGCACATGAAAAGCGCCAGAACGTGGACAATGATGCGGTTGGCCAAAAAGGGCGTATGCGTTTTTTCCTGAATATATTCAGGAAAAAACGCATACGCCCTTTTTGGCCAACCAAGCAACCTGGGAGAGCAAATCAGCACTACAAAGAAATCTCTCGCCCCCCCCCCCCCGGGGCAAAAGGGCCAGGCGAAAAAAGTCTAAAAACCAGAAAGGCAGGACAGCCCACGGAGTCAAGGGAGCCTTGTTAAGCTGATGGGCGGGATGTCAATGGCCAACAGCCAATCTTCACAAGTGTATCCTCTTTCCCAAACCATGGAAAACACAGAACCACAGAGCATAGGGCACTTCCACACATGGGCGTTGACCTTGGGAAAATGAAAAAATCAACCAGACACAGGGACCCCAAAGTTAAGGGCTGCTGTCTTGACAAGAACCTCCACTCCGGTACACGTTTCATATCCCAGGAAAGAGCCAAGTGGACAAAGAGGAGTGGACAAGTGGACAAAGACAAGTGGACAAGTGGACAAGTGGTGCTACGTAGGTCCAATGGAGTGTCACTCAGCCATGAAATCCACGTCATGAGGCTGGTAGCAGCATCCTGAGTGGATTTAGGTACGATCATCCTCAGTGAAATAAGTCCCACAAAAAAAGAAACTTATGATATCACTTATCGAGGGAATGTAAAAATCGCTCCCCATGCACTGAATCCCCAAACAGAACAGAGTCACGCTTTTAGAAAACACACTTATGCCTGCTTCAGGGGAAAGGTGAGGTGGGGTGACGCATAAAACTCGAGTTTGAAATGAGCACAGATACCCTTCCGAAAACCGAATATGGAATGGACACGACCTACTCCTTGCTCAATCAACTGGACTCACCAGACCCTGTTCATCGCACAAGTATCTATCCGACTAGTAAGCATCTTAAAAGCTAAGTCTTGATATCTCTGTGTAAGTGCATCAAGTGTGTGTAAAGCGGCCTAAAACCAGCAGGGAAAATCAGCTCAGACCCATTCTGAGGATACATTTCCAACATAAAGAAGAAACAAGCAGGGCAAAACAGAGAGAAATTCTTCCAAAATGCGTTCAGGGACTGGCATGCAACCAGGATTGACCACATCTACAGCCCCAGCGGCAGAAGACATAAGGCTGGACACTCTTGGGGCTGAGACGATTGGTGAGGTTGGGAAAGCAAATGCAGACCCTTGAAAGGAATCCTGCGTGCTCCCCATTCCATGGGTCCCAACTCTCCAGGTTCAACGCAATCTTCCGACAGCGAAAGCACTCATTGGAAACCCAGCGGTTGCTACACCGTGGGATCGGGAAAGCTTTCTGAAACTCACCTCAGTTTTCATCTCCTGGTGCTCGTGTTCTCCATTCAGGCCCCCTTACTAACAATCTCCCCACTTGGAGACTCGGCGCCTTTCCATGCCTCTTTCGTACCGTCTGCAATTTGTCCGCAGGATGAACTGCAAGAGGGGGAACCAATGAGAGACTCGCTGGAGGTGTTTGGTCGGGCACATGTCACTCTCATTTCCCATCGCGAAGAAGAATTCACCAGCGGTTCAGCCTGCCACCCCGGATCGACAATAGGGCGTGAAGCCATCCAGCCGTGGTGCGTCCCACTCACAAAAAAGCGACTTGGGAAATGGAGCTCAGGGGCACTGCACTTCCCAAACCTGCAGAGTTCTAAACGATAACTATCGCCCCAAAATGTATTGAGGTCAGGCTACGAAGAGGCGTTGAACGCAAGGCAGAACTGCAGGAAGCGGATGTCAACGGGTACATGGGAATGGCCCCGATAGCACATGAAAAGCGCCAGAACGTGGACAATGATGCGGTTGGCCAAAAAGGGCGTATGCGTTTTTTCCTGAATATATTCAGGAAAAAACGCATACGCCCTTTTTGGCCAACCAAGCAACCTGGGAGAGCAAATCAGCACTACAAAGAAATCTCTCGCCCCCCCGCCCCCGGGGCAAAAGGGCCAGGCGAAAAAAGTCTAAAAACCAGAAAGGCAGGGCAGGCCACCGAGTCAAGGGAGCCTTGTTAAGCTGATGGGCGGGATGTCAATGGCCAACAGCCAATCTTCACAAGTGTATCCTCTTTCCCAAAACATGGAAAACACAGAACCACAGAGCATAGGGCACTTCCACACATGGGCGTTGACCTTGGGAAAATGAAAAAATCAACCAGACAGAGCGACCCCAAAGTTGAGGGCTGCTGTCTTGACAAGAACCTCCACTCCGGTACACGTTTCATATCCCAGGAAAGAGCCAAGTGGACAAAGACAAGTGGACAAGTGGACAAAGACAAGTGGACAAGTGGACAAGTGGTGCTACGTAGGTCCAATGGAGTGTCACTCAGCCATGAAATCCACGTCATGAGGCTGGTAGCAGCATCCTGAGTGGATTTAGGTACGATCATCCTCAGTGAAATAAGTCCCACAAAGACAGAAACTTATGATATGACTTATCGAGGGAATGTAAAAATCGCTCCCCATGAACTGAATCCCCAAACAGAACAGTGTCACGCTTTTAGAAAACACACTTAGGCCTGCTTCAGGGGAAAGGTGAGGTGGGGTGACGCATAAAACTCGAGTTTGAAATGAGCACAGATACCCTTCCGAAAACCGAATATGGAATGGACACGACCTACTCTTTGCTCAATCAACTGAACTCACCAGACCCTGTTCATCGCACAAGTATCTATCCGACTAATAAGCATCTTAAAAGCTAAGTCTTGATATCTCTGTGTAAGTGCATCAAGTGTGTGTAAAGCGGCCTAAAAACAGCAGGAAAAATCAGCTCAGACCCATTCTGAGGATACATTTCCAACACAAAGAAGAAACAAGCAGGGCAAAACAGAGAGAAATTCTTCCAAAATGCGTTCAGGGACTGGCATGCAACCAGCATTGACCACATATACAGCCCCAGCGGCAGAAGACATAAGGCTGGACACTCTTGGGGCTGAGACGATTGGTGAGGTTGGGAAAGCAAATGCAGACCCTTGAAAGGAATCCTGCGTGCTCCCCATTCCATGGGTCCCAACTCTCCAGGTTCAACGGATTCTTCCGACAGCGAAAGCACTCCTTGGAAACCCAGCGGATGCTACACCGTGGGATCGGGAAAGCTTTCTGAAACTCACCTCACTTTTCATCTCCTGGTGCTCGTGTTCTCCATTCAGGCCCCCTTACTAACAATCTCCCCACTTGGAGACTCAGCGCCTTTCCATGCCTCTTTCGTACCGTCTGCAATTTGTCCGCAGGATGAACTGCAAGAGGGGGAACCAATGAGAGACTCGCTGGAGGTGTTTGGGCGGGCACATGTCACTCTCATTTCCCATCGCGAAGAAGAATTCACCAAAGGCTCAGCCTGCCACCCCGGATCGACAATAGGGCGTGAAGCCATCCAGCCGTGTTGCGTCCCACTCACAAAAAAGCGACTTGGGAAATGGAGCTCAGGGGCACTGCACTTCCCAAACCTGCAGAGTTCTAAACGATAACTATCGCCCCAAAATATATTGAGGTCAGGCTACGAAGAGGCGTTGAACGCAAGGCAGAACTGCAGGAAACGGATGTCAACGGGTACATGGGAATGGCCCCGATAGCACATGAAAAGCGCCAGAACGTGGACAATGATGCGGTTGGCCAAAAAGGGCGTATGCGTTTTTTCCTGAATATATTCAGGAAAAAACGCACACGCCCTTTTTGGCCAACCAAGCAACCTGGGAGAGCAAATCACCACTACAAAGAAATCTCTCGCCCCCCCCCCCCGGGGCAAAAGGGCCAGGCGAAGAAAGTCTAAAAACCAGAAAGGCAGGGCAGGCCACCGAGTCAAGGGAGCCTTGTTAAGCTGATGGGCGGGATGTCAATGGCCAACAGCCAATCTTCACAAGTGTATCCTCTTTCCCAAAACATGGAAAACACAGAACCACAGAGCATAGGGTACTTCCACACATGGGCGTTGACCTTGGGAAAATGAAAAAATCAACCAGACACAGGGACCCCAAAGTTGAGGGCTGCTGTCTTGACAAGAACCTCGACTCCGGTACACGTTTCATATCCCAAGAAAGAGCCAAGTGGACAAAGACAAGTGGACAATTGGACAAAGACAAGTGGACAAGTGGACAAGTGGTGCTACGTAGGTCCAATGGAGTGTCACTCAGCCATGAAATCCACGTCATGAGGCTGGTAGCAGCATCCTGAGTGGATTTAGGTACGATCATCCTCAGTGAAATAAGTCCCACAAAGACAGAAACTTATGATATCACTTATCGAGGGAATGTAAAAATCGCTCCCCATGAACTGAATCCCCAAACAAAACAGAGTCACGCTTTTAGAAAACACACTTAGGCCTGCTTCAGGGGAAAGGTGAGGTGGGGTGACGCATAAAACTCGAGTTTGAAATGAGCACAGATACCCTTCCGAAAACCGAATATGGAATGGACACGACCTACTCCTTGCTCAATCAACTGGACTCACCAGACCCTGTTCATCGCACAAGTATCTATCCGACTAGTAAGCATCTTAAAAGCTAAGTCTTGATATCTCTGTGTAAGTGCATCAAGTGTGTGTAAAGCGGCCTAAAAACAGCAGGGAAAAACAGCTCAGACCCATTCTGAGGATACATTTCCAACACAAAGATGAAACAAGCAGGGCAAACAGAGAGAAATTCTTCCAAAATGCGTTCAGGGACTGGCATGCAACCAGGATTGACCACATCTACAGCCCCAGCGGCAGAAGACATAAGGCTGGACACTCTTGGGGCTGAGACGATTGGTGAGGTTGGGAAAGCAAATGCAGACCCTTGAAAGGAATCCTGCGTGCTCCCCATTCCATGGGTCCCAACTCGCCAGGTTCAACGCAATCTTCCGACAGCGAAAGCACTCTTTGGAAACCCAGCGGATGCTACACCGTGGGATCGGGAAAGCTTTCTGAAACTCACCTCACTTTTCATCTCCTGGTGCTCGTGTTCTCCATTCAGGCCCCCTTACTAACAATCTCCCCACTTGGAGACTCGGCGCCTTTCCATGCCTCTTTCGTACCGTCTGCAATTTGTCCGCAGGATGAACTGCAAGAGGGGGAACCAATGAGAGACTCGCTGGAGGGGTTTGGTCGGGCACATGTCACTCTCATTTCCCATCGCGAAGAAGAATTCACCAAAGGCTCAGCCTGCCACCCCGGATCGACAATAGGGCGTGAAACCATCCAGCCGTGTTGCGTCCCACTCACAAAAAAGCGACTTGGGAAATGGAGCTCAGGGGCACTGCACTTCCCAAACCTGCAGAGTTCTAAACGATAACTATCGCCCCTAAATGTATTGAGGTCAGGCTACGAAGAGGCGTTGAACGCAAGGCAGAACTGCAGGAAACGGATGTCAACGGGTACATGGGAATGGCCCCGATAGAACATGAAAAGCGCCAGAAGGTGGACAATGATGCGGTTGGCCAAAAAGGGCGTATGCGTTTTTTCCTGAATATATTCAGGAAAAAACGCATACGCCCTTTTTGGCCAACCAAGCAACCTGGGAGAGCAAATCAGCACTACAAAGAAATCTCTCGCCCCCCCCCCCGGGGCAAAAGGGCCAGGCAAAAAAAGTCTAAAAACCAGAAAGGCAGGGCAGGCCACCGAGTCAAGGGAGCCTTGTTAAGCTGATGGGCGGGATGTCAATGGCCAACAGCCAATCTTCACAAGTGTATCCTCTTTCCCAAAACATGTAAAACACAGAACCACAGAGCATAGGGCACTTCCACACATGGGCGTTGACCTTGGGAAAATGAAAAAATCAACCAGACACAGGGACCCCAAAGTTGAGGGCTGCTGTCTTGACAAGAACCTCGACTCCGGTACACGTTTCATATCCCAGGAAAGAGCCAAGTGGACAAAGACAAGTGGACAAGTGGACAAAGACAAGTGGACAAGTGGACCAGTGGTGCTACGTAGGTCCAATGGAGTGTCACTCAGCCATGAAATCCACGTCATGAGGCTGGTAGCAGCATCCTGAGTGGATTTAGGTACGATCATCCTCAGTGAAATAAGTCCCACAAAGACAGAAACTTATGATATCACTTATCGAGGGAATGTAAAAATCGCTCCCCATGAACTGAATCCCCAAACAGAACAGACTCACGCTTTTAGAAAACACACTTAGGCCTGCTTCAGGGGAAAGGTGAGGTGGGGTGACGCATAAAACTCGAGTTTGAAATGAGCACAGATACCCTTCCGAAAACCGAATATGGAATGGACACGACCTACTCCTTGCTCAATCAACTGGACTCACCAGACCCTGTTCATCGCACAAGTATCTATCCGACTAGTAAGCATCTTAAAAGCTAAGTCTTGATATCTCTGTGTAAGTGCATCAAGTGTGTGTAAAGCGGCCTAAAAACAGCAGGAAAAAACAGCTGAGACCCATTCTGAGGATACATTTCCAACACAAAGAAGAAACAAGCAGGGCAAAACAGAGAGAAATTCTTCCAAATTGCGTTCAGGGACTGGCATGCAACCAGGATTGACCACATCTACAGCCCCAGCGGCAGAAGACATAAGGCTGGACACTCTTGGGGCTGAGACGATTGGTGAGGTTGGGAAAGCAAATGCAGACCCTTGAAAGGAATCCTGCGTGCTCCCCATTCCATGGGTCCCAACTCTCCAGGTTCAACGCAATCTTCCGACAGCGAAAGCACTCTTTGGAAACCCAGCGGATGCTACACCGTGGGATCGGGAAAGCTTTCTGAAACTCACCTCACTTTTCATCTCCTGGTGCTCGTGTTCTCCATTCAGGCCCCCTTACTAACAATCTCCCCACTTGGAGACTCGGCGCCTTTCCATGCCTCTTTCGTACCGTCTGCAATTTGTCCGCAGGATGAACTGCAAGAGGGGGAACCAATGAGAGACTCGCTGGAGGGGTATGGTCGGGCACATGTCACTCTCATTTCCCATCGCGAAGAAGAATTCACCAAAGGCTCAGCCTGCCACCCCGGATCGACAATAGGGCGTGAAGCCATCCAGCCGTGTTGCGTCCCACTCACAAAAAAGCGACTTGGGAAATGGAGCTCAGGGGCACTGCACTTACCAAACCTGCAGAGTTCTAAACGATAACTATCGCCCCAAAATATATTGAGGTCAGGCTACGAAGAGGCGTTGAACGCAAGGCAGAACTGCAGGAAACGGATGTCAACGGGTACATGGGAATGGCCCCGATAGCACATGAAAAGCGCCAGAACGTGGACAATGATGCGGTTGGCCAAAAAGGGCGTATGCGTTTTTTCCTGAATATATTCAGGAAAAAACGCACACGCCCTTTTTGGCCAACCAAGCAACCTGGGAGAGCAAATCACCACTACAAAGAAATCTCTCGCCCCCCCCCCCCCGGGGCAAAAGGGCCAGGCAAAAAAAGTCTAAAAACCAGAAAGGCAGGGCAGGCCACCGAGTCAAGGGAGCCTTGTTAAGCTGATGGGCGGGATGTCAATGGCCAACAGCCAATCTTCACAAGTGTATCCTCTTTCCCAAAACATGGAAAACACAGAACCACAGAGCATAGGGCACTTCCACACATGGGCGTTGACCTTGGGAAAATGAAAAAATCAACCAGACACAGGGACCCCAAAGTTGAGGGCTGCTGTCTTGACAAGAACCTCGACTCCGGTACACGTTTCATATCCCAAGAAAGAGCCAAGTGGACAAAGACAAGTGGACAAGTGGACAAAGACAAGTGGACAAGTGGACAAGTGGTGCTACGTAGGTCCAATGGAGTGTCACTCAGCCATGAAATCCACGTCATGAGGCTGGTAGCAGCATCCTGAGTGGATTTAGGTACGATCATCCTCAGTGAAATAAGTCCCACAAAGACAGAAACTTATGATATCACTTATCGAGGGAATGTAAAAATCGCTCCCCATGAACTGAATCCCCAAACAAAACAGAGTCACGCTTTTAGAAAACACACTTAGGCCTGCTTCAGGGGAAAGGTGAGGTGGGGTGACGCATAAAACTCGAGTTTGAAATGAGCACAGATACCCTTCCGAAAACCGAATATGGAATGGACACGACCTACTCCTTGCTCAATCAACTGGACTCACCAGACCCTGTTCATCGCACAAGTATCTATCCGACTAGTAAGCATCTTAAAAGCTAAGTCTTGATATCTCTGTGTAAGTGCATCAAGTGTGTGTCAAGCGGCCTAAAAACAGCAGGGAAAATCAGCTCAGACCCATTCTGAGGATACATTTCCAACACAAAGAAGAAACAAGCAGGGCAAAACAGAGAGAAATTCTTCCAAAATGCGTTCAGGGACTGGCATGCAACCAGGATTGACCACATCTACAGCCCCAGCGGCAGAAGACATAAGGCTGGACACTCTTGGGGCTGAGATGATTGGTGAGGTTGGGAAAGCAAATGCAGACCCTTGAAAGGAATCCTGCGTGCTCCCCATTCCATGGGTCCCAACTCTCCAGGTTCAACGCAATCTTCCGACAGCGAAAGCACTCTTTGGAAACCCAGCGGATGCTACACCGTGGGATCGGGAAAGCTTTCTGAAACTCACCTCACTTTTCATCTCCTGGTGTTCGTGTTCTCCATTCAGGCCCCCTTACTAACAATCTCCCCACTTGGAGACGCAGCGCCTTTCCATGCCTCTTTCGTACCGTCTGCAATTTGTCCGCAGGATGAACTGCAAGAGGGGGAACCAATGAGAGACTCGCTGGAGGGGTTTGGTCGGGCACATGTCACTCTCATTTCCCATCGCGAAGAAGAATTCACCAAAGGCTCAGCCTGCCACCCCGTATCGACAATAGGGCGTGAAGCCATCCAGCCGTGTTGCGTCCCACTCACAAAAAAGCGACTTGGGAAATGGAGCTCAGGGGCACTGCACTTCCCAAACCTGCAGAGTTTTAAACGATAACTATCGCCCCAAAATATATTGAGGTCAGGCTACGAAGAGGCGTTGAACGCAAGGCAGAACTGCAGGAAACGGATGTCAACGGGTACATGGGAATGGCCCCGATAGCACATGAAAAGCGCCAGAACGTGGACAATGATGCGGTTGGCCAAAAAGGGCGTATGCGTTTTTTCCTGAATATATTCAGGAAAAAACGCATACGCCCTTTTTGGCCAACCAAGCAACCTGGGAGAGCAAATCAGCACTACAAAGAAATCTCTCGCCCCCCCCCCCCGGGGCAAAAGGGCCAGGCGAAAAAAGTCTAAAAACCAGAAAGGCAGGGCAGGCCACCGAGTCAAGGGAGCCTTGTTAAGCTGATGGGCGGGATGTCAATGGCCAACAGCCAACCTTCACAAGTGTATCCTCTTTCCCAAAACATGGAAAACACAGAACCACAGAGCATAGGGCACTTCCACACATGGGCGTTGACCTTGGGAAAATGAAAAAATCAACCAGACAAAGGGACCCCAAAGTTGAGGGCTGCTGTCTTGACAAGAACCTCGACTCCGGTACACGTTTCATATCCCAGGAAAGAGCCAAGTGGACAAAGACAAATGGACAAGTGGACAAAGACATGTGGACAAGTGGACAAGTGGTGCTATGTAGGTCCAAGGGAGTGTCACTCAGCCATGAAATCCACGTCATGAGGCTGGTAGCAGCATCCTGAGTGGATTTAGGTACGATCATCCTCAGTGAAATAAGTCCCACAAAGACAGAAACTTATGATATCACTTATCGAGGGAATGTAAAACTCGCTCCCCATGAACTGAATCCCCAAACAGAACAGAGTCACGCTTTTAGAAAACACACTTAGGCCTGCTTCAGGGGAAAGGTGAGGTGGGGTGACGCATAAAACTCGAGTTTGAAATCAGCACAGATACCCTTCCAAAAACTGAATATGGAATGGACACGACCTACTCCTTGCTCAATCAACTGGACTCACCAGACCCTGTTCGTCGCACAAGTATCTATCCGACTAGTAAGCATCTTAAAATCTAAGTCTTGATATCTCTGTGTAAGTGCATCAAGTGTGTGTAAAGCGGCCTAAAAACAGCAGGAAAAAACAGCTCAGACCCATTCTGAGGATACATTTCCAACACAAAGAAGAAACAAGCAGGGCAAAACAGAGAGAAATTCTTCCAAATTGCGTTCAGGGACTGGCATGCAACCAGGATTGACCACATCTACAGCCCCAGCGGCAGAAGACATAAGGCTGGACACTCTTGGGGCTGAGACGATTGGTGAGGTTGGGAAAGCAAATGCAGACCCTTGAAAGGAATCCTGCGTGCTCCCCATTCCATGGGTCCCAACTCTCCAGGTTCAACGCAATCTTCCGACAGCGAAAGCACTCTTTGGAAACCCAGCGGATGCTACACCGTGGGATCGGGAAAGCTTTCTGAAACTCACCTCACTTTTCATCTCCTGGTGTTCGTGTTCTCCATTCAGGCCCCCTTACTAACAATCTCCCCACTTGGAGACGCAGCGCCTTTCCATGCCTCTTTCGTACCGTCTGCAATTTGTCCGCAGGATGAACTGCAAGAGGGGGAACCAATGAGAGACTCGCTGGAGGGGTTTGGTCGGGCACATGTCACTCTCATTTCCCATCGCGAAGAAGAATTCACCAAAGGCTCAGCCTGCCACCCCGGATCGACAATAGGGCGTGAAGCCATCCAGCCGTGTTGCGTCCCACTCACAAAAAAGCGACTTGGGAAATGGAGCTCAGGGGCACTGCACTTCCCAAACCTGCAGAGTTCTAAACGATAACTATCGCCCCAAAATATATTGAGGTCAGGCTACGAAGAGGCGTTGAACGCAAGGCAGAACTGCAGGAAACGGATGTCAACGGGTACATGGGAATGGCCCCGATAGCACATGAAAAGCGCCAGAACGTGGACAATGATGCGGTTGGCCAAAAAGGGCGTATGCGTTTTTTCCTGAATATATTCAGGAAAAAACGCATACGCCCTTTTTGGCCAACCAAGCAACCTGGGAGAGCAAATCAGCACTACAAAGAAATCTCTCGCCCCCCCCCCCCCCGGGGCAAAAGGGCCAGGCGAAAAAAGTCTAAAAACCAGAAAGGCAGGGCAGGCCACCGAGTCAAGGGAGCCTTGTTAAGCTGATGGGCGGGATGTCAATGGCCAACAGCCAATCCTCACAAGTGTATCCTCTTTCCCAAAACATGGAAAACACAGAACCACAGAGCATAGGGCACTTCCACACATGGGCGTTGACCTTTGGAAAATGAAAAAATCAACCAGACAAAGGGACCCCAAAGTTGAGGGCTGCTGTCTTGACAAGAACCTCGACTCCGGTACACGTTTCATATCCCAGGAAAGAGCCAAGTGGACAAAGACAAATGGACAAGTGGACAAAGAAATGTGGACAAGTGAACAAGTGGTGCTATGTAGGTCCAAGGGAGTGTCACTCAGCCATGAAATCCACGTCATGAGGCTGGTAGCAGCATCCTGAGTGGATTTAGGTACGATCATCCTCAGTGAAATAAGTCCCACAAAGACAGAAACTTATGATATCACTTATCGAGGGAATGTAAAACTCGCTCCCCATGAACTGAATCCCCAAACAGAACAGAGTCACGCTTTTAGAAAACACACTTAGGCCTGCTTCAGGGGAAAGGTGAGGTGGGGTGACGCATAAAACTCGAGTTTGAAATCAGCACAGATACCCTTCCAAAAACTGAATATGGAATGGACACGACCTACTCCTTGCTCAATCAACTGGACTCACCAGACCCTGTTCATCGCACAAGTATCTATCCGACTAGTAAGCATCTTAAAAGCTAAGTCTTGATATCTCTGTGTAAGTGCATCAAGTGTGTGTAAAGCGGCCTAAAAACAGCAGGAAAAAACAGCTCAGACCCATTCTGAGGATACATTTCCAACACAAAGAAGAAACAAGCAGGGCAAAACAGAGAGAAATTCTTCCAAATTGCGTTCAGGGACTGGCATGCAACCAGGATTGACCACATCTACAGCCCCAGCGGCAGAAGACATAAGGCTGGACACTCTTGGGGCTGAGACGATTGGTGAGGTTGGGAAAGCAAATGCAGACCCTTGAAAGGAATCCTGCGTGCTCCCCATTCCATGGGTCCCAACTCTCCAGGTTCAACGCAATCTTCCGACAGCAAAAGCACTCTTTGGAAACCCAGCGGATGCTACACCGTGGGATCGGGAAAGCTTTCTGAAACTCACCTCACTTTTCATCTCCTGGTGCTCGTGTTCTCCATTCAGGCCCCCTTACTAACAATCTCCCCACTTGGAGACTCGGCGCCTTTCCATGCCTCTTTCGTACCGTCTGCAATTTGTCCGCAGGATGAACTGCAAGAGGGGGAACCAATGAGAGACTCGCTGGAGGGGTTTGGTCGGGCACATGTCACTCTCATTTCCCATCGCGAAGAAGAATTCACCAAAGGCTCAGCCTGCCACCCCGGATCGACAATAGGGCGTGAAGCCATCCAGCCGTGGTGCGTCCCACTCACAAAAAAGCGACTTGGGAAATGGAGCTCAGGCGCACTGCACTTCCCAAACCTGCAGAGTTCTAAACGATAACTATCGCCCCAAAATATATTGAGGTCAGGCTACGAAGAGGCGTTGAACGCAAGGCAGAACTGCAGGAAACGGATGTCAACGGCTACATGGGAATGGCCCCGATAGCACATGAAAAGCGCCAGAACGTGGACAATGATGCGGTTGGCCAAAAAGGGCGTATGCGTTTTTTCCTGAATATATTCAGGAAAAAACGCACACGCCCTTTTTGGCCAACCAAGCAACCTGGGAGAGCAAATCACCACTACAAAGAAATCTCTCGCCCCCCCCCCCCCCGGGGCAAAAGGGCCAGGCGAAAAAAGTCTAAAAACCAGAAAGGCAGGGCAGGCCACCGAGTCAAGGGAGCCTTGTTAAGCTGATGGGCGGGATGTCAATGGCCAACAGCCAATCTTCACAAGTGTATCCTCTTTCCCAAAACATGGAAAACACAGAACCACAGAGCATAGGGCACTTCCACACATGGGCGTTGACCTTGGGAAAATGAAAAAATCAACCAGACAGAGGGACCCCAAAGTTGAGGGCTGCTGTCTTGACAAGAACCTCGACTCCGGTACACGTTTCATATCCCAGGAAAGAGCCAAGTGGACAAAGACAAGTGGACAAGTGGACAAAGACAAGTGGACAAGTGGACAAGTGGTGCTACGTAGGTCCAATGGAGTGTCACTCAGCCATGAAATCCACGTCATGAGGCTGGTAGCAGCATCCTGAGTGGATTTAGGTACGATCATCCTCAGTGAAATAAGTCCCACAAAGACAGAAACTTATGATATCACTTATCGAGGGAATGTAAAAATCGCTCCCCATGAACTGAATCCCCAAACAGAACAGTGTCACGCTTTTAGAAAACACACTTAGGCCTGCTTCAGGGGAAAGGTGAGGTGGGGTGACGCATAAAACTCGAGTTTGAAATGAGCACAGATACCCTTCCGAAAACCGAATATGGAATGGACACGACCTACTCTTTGCTCAATCAACTGAACTCACCAGACCCTGTTCATCGCACAAGTATCTATCCGACTAATAAGCATCTTAAAAGCTAAGTCTTGATATCTCTGTGTAAGTGCATCAAGTGTGTGTAAAGCGGCCTAAAAACAGCAGGGAAAATCAGCTCAGACCCATTCTGAGGATACATTTCCAACACAAAGAAGAAAGAAGCAGGGCAAAACAGAGAGAAATTCTTCCAAAATGCGTTCAGGGACTGGCATGCAACCAGCATTGACCACATATACAGCCCCAGCGGCAGAAGACATAAGGCTGGACACTCTTGGGGCTGAGACGATTGGTGAGGTTGGGAAAGCAAATGCAGACCCTTGAAAGGAATCCTGCGTGCTCCCCATTCCATGGGTCCCAACTCTCCAGGTTCAACGCAATCTTCCGACAGCGAAAGCACTCCTTGGAAACCCAGCGGATGCTACACCGTGGGATCGGGAAAGCTTTCTGAAACTCACCTCACTTTTCATCTCCTGGTGCTCGTGTTCTCCATTCAGGCCCCCTTACTAACAATCTCCCCACTTGGAGACTCAGCGCCTTTCCATGCCTCTTTCGTACCGTCTGCAATTTGTCCGCAGGATGAACTGCAAGAGGGGGAACCAATGAGAGACTCGCTGGAGGTGTTTGGGCGGGCACATGTCACTCTCATTTCCCATCGCGAAGAAGAATTCACCAAAGGCTCAGCCTGCCACCCCGGATCGACAATAGTGCGTGAAGCCATCCAGCCGTGTTGCGTCCCACTCACAAAAAAGCGACTTGGGAAATGGAGCTCAGGGGCACTGCACTTCCCAAACCTGCAGAGTTCTAAACGATAACTATCGCCCCAAAATATATTGAGGTCAGGCTACGAAGAGGCGTTGAACGCAAGGCAGAACTGCAGGAAACGGATGTCAACGGGTACATGGGAATGGCCCCGATAGCACATGAAAAGTGCCAGAACGTGGACAATGATGCGGTTGGCCAAAAAGGGCGTATGCGTTTTTTCCTGAATATATTCAGGAAAAAACGCACACGCCCTTTTTGGCCAACCAAGCAACCTGGGAGAGCAAATCACCACTACAAAGAAATCTCTCGCCCCCCCCCCCCCGGGGCAAAAGGGCCAGGCGAAGAAAGTCTAAAAACCAGAAAGGCAGGGCAGGCCACCGAGTCAAGGGAGCCTTGTTAAGCTGATGGGCGGGATGTCAATGGCCAACAGCCAATCTTCACAAGTGTATCCTCTTTCCCAAACCATGTAAAACACAGAACCACAGAGCATAGGGCACTTCCACACATGGGCGTTGACCTTGGGAAAATGAAAAAATCAACCAGACACAGGGACCCCAAAGTTGAGGGCTGCTGTCTAGACAAGAACCTCGACTCCGGTACACGTTTCATATCCCAAGAAAGAGCCAAGTGGACAAAGACAAGTGGACAAGTGGACAAAGACAAGTGGACAAGTGGACAAGTGGTGCTACGTAGGTCCAATGGAGTGTCACTCAGCCATGAAATCCACGTCATGAGGCTGGTAGCAGCATCCTGAGTGGATTTAGGTACGATCATCCTCAGTGAAATAAGTCCCACAAAGACAGAAACTTATGATATCACTTATCGAGGGAATGTAAAAATCGCTCCCCATGAACTGAATCCCCAAACAAAACAGAGTCACGCTTTTAGAAAACACACTTAGGCCTGCTTCAGGGGAAAGGTGAGGTGGGGTGACGCATAAAACTCGAGTTTGAAATGAGCACAGATACCCTTCCGAAAACCGAATATGGAATGGACACGACCTACTCCTTGCTCAATCAACTGGACTCACCAGACCCTGTTCATCGCACAAGTATCTATCCGACTAGTAAGCATCTTAAAAGCTAAGTCTTGATATCTCTGTGTAAGTGCATCAAGTGTGTGTAAAGCGGCCTAAAAACAGCAGGGAAAATCAGCTCAGACCCATTCTGAGGATACATTTCCAACACAAAGAAGAAACAAGCAGGGCAAAACAGAGAGAAATTCTTCCAAAATGCGTTCAGGGACTGGCATGCAACCAGGATTGACCACATCTACAGCCCCAGCGGCAGAAGACATAACGCTGGACACTCTTGGGGCTGAGACGATTGGTGAGGTTGGGAAAGCAAATGCAGACCCTTGAAAGGAATCCTGCGTGCTCCCCATTCCATGGGTCCCAACTCTCCAGGTTCAACGCAATCTTCCGACAGCGAAAGCACTCTTTGGAAACCCAGCGGATGCTACACCGTGGGATCGGGAAAGCTTTCTGAAACTCACCTCACTTTTCATCTCCTGGTGTTCGTGTTCTCCATTCAGGCCCCCTTACTAACAATCTCCCCACTTGGAGACGCAGCGCCTTTCCATGCCTCTTTCGTACCGTCTGCAATTTGTCCGCAGGATGAACTGCAAGAGGGGGAACCAATGAGAGACTCGCTGGAGGGGTTTGGTCGGGCACATGTCACTCTCATTTCCCATCGCGAAGAAGAATTCACCAAAGGCTCAGCCTGCCACCCCGGATCGACAATAGGGCGTGAAGCCATCCAGCCGTGTTGCGTCCCACTCACAAAAGAGCGACTTGGGAAATGGAGCTCAGGGGCACTGCACTTCCCAAACCTGCAGAGTTCTAAACGATAACTATCGCCACAAAATATATTGAGGTCAGGCTACGAAGAGGCGTTGAACGCAAGGCAGAACTGCAGGAAACGGATGTCAACGGGTACATGGGAATGGCCCCGATAGCACATGAAAAGCGCCAGAACGTGGACAATGATGCGGTTGGCCAAAAAGGGCGTATGCGTTTTTTCCTGAATATGTTCAGGAAAAAACGCAAACGCCCTTTTTGGCCAACCAAGCAACCTGGGAGAGCAAATCAGCACTACAAAGAAATCTCTCGCCCTCCCCCCGGGGCAAAAGGGCCAGGCGAAAAAAGTCTAAAAACCAGAAAGGCAGGGCAGGCCACCGAGTCAAGGGAGCCTTGTTAAGCTGATGGGCGGGATGTCAATGGCCAACAGCCAATCTTCACAAGTGTATCCTCTTTCCCAAAACATGGAAAACACAGAACCACAGAGCATAGGGCACTTCCACACATGGGCGTTGACCTTGGGAAAATGAAAAAATCAACCAGACAAAGGGACCCCAAAGTTGAGGGCTGCTGTCTTGACAAGAACCTCGACTCCGGTACACGTTTCATATCCCAGGAAAGAGCCAAGTGGACAAAGACAAGTGGACAAGTGGACAAAGACATGTGGACAAGTGGACAAGTGGTGCTATGTAGGTCCAAGGGAGTGTCACTCAGCCATGAAATCCACGTCATGAGGCTGGTAGCAGCATCCTGAGTGGATTTAGGTACGATCATCCTCAGTGAAATAAGTCCCACAAAAAAAGAAACTTATGATATCACTTATCGAGGGAATGTAAAACTCGCTCCCCATGAACTGAATCCCCAAACAGAACAGAGTCACGCTTTTAGAAAACACACTTAGGCCTGCTTCAGGGGAAAGGTGAGGTGGGGTGACGCATAAAACTCGAGTTTGAAATCAGCACAGATACCCTTCCGAAAACCGAATATGGAATGGACACGACCTACTCTTTGCTCAATCAACTGAACTCACCAGACCCTGTTCATCGCACAAGTATCTATCCGACTAATAAGCATCTTAAAAGCTAAGTCTTGATATCTCTGTGTAAGTGCATCAAGTGTGTGTAAAGCGGCCTAAAAACAGCAGGGAAAATCGGCTCAGACCCATTCTGAGGATACATTTCCAACACAAAGAAGAAAGAAGCAGGGCAAAACAGAGAGAAATTCTTCCAAAATGCGTTCAGGGACTGGCATGCAACCAGCATTGACCACATCTACAGCCCCAGCGGCAGAAGACATAAGGCTGGACACTCTTGGGGCTGAGACGATTGGTGAGGTTGGGAAAGCAAATGCAGACCCTTGAAAGGAATCCTGCGTGCTCCCCATTCCATGGGTCCCAACTCTCCAGGTTCAACGCAATCTTCCGACAGCGAAAGCACTCCTTGGAAACCCAGCGGATGCTACACCGTGGGATCGGGAAAGCTTTCTGAAACTCACCTCACTTTTCATCTCCTGGTGCTCGTGTTCTCCATTCAGGCCCCCTTACTAACAATCTCCCCACTTGGAGACTCAGCGCCTTTCCATGCCTCTTTCGTACCGTCTGCAATTTGTCCGCAGGATGAACTGCAAGAGGGGGAACCAATGAGAGACTCGCTGGAGGTGTTTGGGCGGGCACATGTCACTCTCATTTCCCATCGCGAAGAAGAATTCACCAAAGGCTCAGCCTGCCACCCCGGATCGACAATAGTGCGTGAAGCCATCCAGCCGTGTTGCGTCCCACTCACAAAAAAGCTACTTGGCAAATGGAGCTCAGGGGCACTGCACTTCCCAAACCTGCAGAGTTCTAAACGATAACTATCGCCCCAAAATATATTGAGGTCAGGCTACGAAGAGGCGTTGAACGCAAGGCAGAACTGCAGGAAACGGATGTCAACGGGTACATGGGAATGGCCCCGATAGCACATGAAAAGCGCCAGAACGTGGACAATGATGCGGTTGGCCAAAAAGGGCGTGTGCGTTTTTTCCTGAATATATTCAGGAAAAAACGCACACGCCCTTTTTGGCCAACCAAGCAACCTGGGAGAGCAAATCACCACTACAAAGAAATCTCTCGCCCCCCCCCCGGGGCAAAAGGGCCAGGCGAAGAAAGTCTAAAAACCAGAAAGGCAGGGCAGGCCACCGAGTCAAGGGAGCCTTGTTAAGCTGATGGGCGGGATGTCAATGGCCAACAGCCAATCTTCACAAGTGTATCCTCTTTCCCAAAACATGTAAAACACAGAACCACAGAGCATAGGGCACTTCCACACATGGGCGTTGACCTTGGGAAAATGAAAAAATCAACCAGACACAGGGACCCCAAAGTTGAGGGCTGCTGTCTTGACAAGAACCTCGACTCCGGTACACGTTTCATATCCCAGGAAAGAGCCAAGTGGACAAAGACAAGTGGACAAGTGGACAAAGACAAGTGGACACGTGGACAAGTGGTGCTACGTAGGTCCAATGGAGTGTCACTCAGCCATGAAATCCACGTCATGAGGCTGGTAGCAGCATCCTGAGTGGATTTAGGTACGATCATCCTCAGTGAAATAAGTCCCACAAAGACAGAAACTTATGATATCACTCATCGAGGGAATGTAAAAATCGCTCCCCATTAACTGAATCCCCAAACAAAACAGAGTCACGCTTTTAGAAAACACACTTAGGCCTGCTTCAGGGGAAAGGTGAGGTGGGGTGACGCATAAAACTCGAGTTTGAAATGAGCACAGATACCCTTCCGAAAACCGAATATGGAATGGACACGACCTACTCCTTGCTCAATCAACTGGACTCACCAGACCCTGTTCATCGCACAAGTATCTATCCGACTAGTAAGCATCTTAAAAGCTAAGTCTTGATATCTCTGTGTAAGTGCATCAAGTGTGTGTAAAGCGGCCTAAAAACAGCAGGGAAAATCAGCTCAGACCCATTCTGAGGATACATTTCCAACACAAAGAAGAAACAAGCAGGGCAAAACAGAGAGAAATTCTTCCAAAATGCGTTCAGGGACTGGCATGCAACCAGGATTGACCACATCTACAGCCCCAGCGGCAGAAGACATAAGGCTGGACACTCTTGGGGCTGAGACGATTGGTGAGGTTGGGAAAGCAAATGCAGACCCTTGAAAGGAATCCTGCGTGCTCCCCATTCCATGGGTCCCAACTCTCCAGGTTCAACGCAATCTTCCGACAGCGAAAGCACTCCTTGGAAACCCAGCGGATGCTACACCGTGGGATCGGGAAAGCTTTCTGAAACTCACCTCAGTTTTCATCTCCTGGTGCTCGTGTTCTCCATTCAGGCCCCCTTACTAACAATCTCCCCACTTGGAGACTCAGCGCCTTTCCATGCCTCTTTCGTACCGTCTGCAATTTGTCCGCAGGATGAACTGCAAGAGGGGGAACCAATGAGAGACTCGCTGGAGGTGTTTGGGCGGGCACATGTCACTCTCATTTCCCATCGCGAAGAAGAATTCACCAAAGGCTCAGCCTGCCACCCCGGATCGACAATAGGGCGTGAAGCCATCCAGCCGTTTTGCGTCCCACTCACAAAAAAGCTACTTGGCAAATGGAGCTCAGGGGCACTGCACTTCCCAAACCTGCAGAGTTCTAAACGATAACTATCGCCCCAAAATATATTGAGGTCAGGCTACGAAGAGGCGTTGAACGCAAGGCAGAACTGCAGGAAACGGATGTCAACGGGTACATGGGAATGGCCCCGATAGCACATGAAAAGCGCCAGAACGTGGACAATGATGCGGTTGGCCAAAAAGGGCGTATGCGTTTTTTCCTGAATATATTCAGGAAAAAACGCACACGCCCTTTTTGGCCAAACAAGCAACCTGGGAGAGCAAATCACCACTACAAAGAAATCTCTCGCCCCCCCCCCCGGGGCAAAAGGGCCAGGCGAAGAAAGTCTAAAAACCAGAAAGGCAGGGCAGGCCACCGAGTCAAGGGAGCCTTGTTAAGCTGATGGGCGGGATGTCAATGGCCAACAGCCAATCTTCACAAGTGTATCCTCTTTCCCAAAACATGGAAAACACAGAACCACAGAGCATAGGGCACTTCCACACATGGGCGTTGACCTTGGGAAAATGAAAAAATCAACCAGACACAGGGACCCCAAAGTTGAGGGCTGCTGTCTTGACAAGAACCTCCACTCCGGTACACGTTTCATATCCCAAGAAAGAGCCAAGTGGACAAAACAAGTGGACAAGTGGACAAAGACAAGTGGACAAGTGGACAAGTGGTGCTACGTAGGTCCAATGGAGTGTCACTCAGCCATGAAATCCACGTCATGAGGCTGGTAGCAGCATCCTGAGTGTATTTAGGTACGATCATCCTCAGTGAAATAAGTCCCACAAAGACAGAAACTTATGATATCACTTATCGAGGGAATGTAAAAATCGCTCCCCATTAACTGAATCCCCAAACAAAACAGAGTCACGCTTTTAGAAAACACACTTAGGCCTGCTTCAGGGGAAAGGTGAGGTGGGGTGACGCATAAAACTCGAGTTTGAAATGAGCACAGATACCCTTCCGAAAACCGAATATGGAATGGACACGACCTACTCCTTGCTCAATCAACTGGACTCACCAGACCCTGTTCATCGCACAAGTATCTATCCGACTAGTAAGCATCTTAAAAGCTAAGTCTTGATATCTCTGTGTAAGTGCATCAAGTGTGTGTAAAGCGGCCTAAAAACAGCAGGGAAAATCAGCTCAGACCCATTCTGAGGATACATTTCCAACACAAAGAAGAAACAAGCAGGGCAAAACAGAGAGAAATTCTTCCAAAATGCGTTCAGGGACTGGCATGCAACCAGGATTGACCACATCTACAGCCCCAGCGGCAGAAGACATAAGGCTGGACACTCTTGGGGCTGAGACGATTGGTGAGGTTGGGAAAGCAAATGCAGACCCTTGAAAGGAATCCTGCGTGCTCCCCATTCCATGGGTCCCAACTCTCCAGGTTCAACGCAATCTTCCGACAGCGAAAGCACTCTTTGGAAACCCAGCGGATGCTACACCGTGGGATCGGGAAAGCTTTCTGAAACTCACCTCACTTTTCATCTCCTGGTGTTCGTGTTCTCCATTCAGGCCCCCTTACTAACAATCTCCCCACTTGGAGACGCAGCGCCTTTCCATGCCTCTTTCGTACCGTCTGCAATTTGTCCGCAGGATGAACTGCAAGAAGGGGAACCAATGAGAGACTCGCTGGAGGGGTTTGGTCGGGCACATGTCACTCTCATTTCCCATCGCGAAGAAGAATTCACCAAAGGCTCAGCCTGCCACCCCGGATCCACAATAGGGCGTGAAGCCATCCAGCCGTGTTGCGTCCCACTCACAAAAAAGCGACTTGGGAAATGGAGCTCAGGGGCACTGCACTTCCCAAACCTGCAGAGTTCTAAACGATAACTATCGCCCCAAAATATATTGAGGTCAGGCTACGAAGAGGCGTTGAACGCAAGGCAGAACTGCAGGAAACGGATGTCAACGGGTACATGGGAATGGCCCCGATAGCACATGAAAAGCGCCAGAACGTGGACAATGATGCGGTTGGCCAAAAAGGGCGTATGCGTTTTTTCCTGAATATATTCAGGAAAAAACGCATACGCCCTTTTTGGCCAACCAAGCAACCTGGGAGAGCAAATCAGCACTACAAAGAAATCTCTCGCCGCCCCCCCTGGGGCAAAAGGGCCAGGCGAAAAAAGTCTTAAAACCAGAAAGGCAGGGCAGGCCACCGAGTCAAGGGAGCCTTGTTAAGCTGATGGGCGGGATGTCAATGGCCAACAGCCAATCTTCACAAGTGTATCCTCTTTCCCAAAACATGGAAAACACAGAACCACAGAGCATAGGGCACTTCCACACATGGGCGTTGACCTTGGGAAAATGAAAAAATCAACCAGACACAGGGACCCCAAAGTTGAGGGCTGCTGTCTTGACAAGAACCTCCACTCCGGTACACGTTTCATATCCCATGAAAGAGCCAAGTGGACAAAGACAAATGGACAAAGACAAGTGGACAAGTGGACAAGTGGTGCTACGTAGGTCCAATGGAGTGTCACTCAGCCATGAAATCCACGTCATGAGGCTGGTAGCAGCATCCTGAGTGGATTTACGTACGATCATCCTCAGTGAAATAAGTCCCACAAAAAAAGAAACTTATGATATCACTTATCGAGGGAATGTAAAAATCGCTCCCCATGAACTGAATCCCCAAACAGAACAGAGTCACGCTTTCAGAAAACACACTTATGCCTGCTTCAGGGGAAAGGTGAGGTGGGGTGACGCATAAAACTCGACTTTGAAATGAGCACAGATACTCTTCCGAAAACCGAATATGGAATGGACACGACCTAATCCTTGCTCAATCAACTGGACTCACCAGACCCTGTTCATCGCACAAGTATCTATCCGACTAGTAAGCATCTTAAAAGCTAAGTCTTGATATCTCTGTGTAAGTGCATCAAGTGTGTGTAAAGCGGCCTAAAAACGGCAGTGAAACTCAGCTCAGACCCATTCTGAGGATACATTTCCAACACAAAGAAGAAACAAGCAGGGCAAAACAGAGAGAAATTCTTCCAAAATGCGTTCAGGGACTGGCATGCAACCAGGATTGACCACATCTACAGCCCCAGCGGCAGAAGACATAAGGCTGGACACTCTTGGGGCTGAGACGATTGGTGAGGTTGGGAAAGCAAATGCAGACCCTTGAAAGGAATCCTACGTGCTCCCCATTCCATGGGTCCCAACTCTCCAGGTTCAACGCAATCTTCCGACAGCGAAAGCACTCATTGGAAACCCAGTGGATGCTACACCGTGGGATCGGGAAAGCTTTCTGAAAGTCACCTCAGTTTTCATCTCCTGGTGCTCGTGTTCTCCATTCAGGCCCCCTTACTAACAATCTCCCCACTTGGAGACTCAGCGCCTTTCCATGCCTCTTTCGTACCGTCTGCAATTTGTCCGCAGGATGAACTGCAAGAGGGGGAACCAATGAGAGACTCGCTGGAGGTCTTTGGTCGGGCACATGTCACTCTCATTTCCCATCGCGAAGAAGAATTCACCAAAGGCTCAGCCTAACACCCCGGATCGACAATAGTGCGTGAAGCCATCCAGCCGTGTTGCGTCCCACTCACAAAAAACCGACTTGGGAAATGGAGCTCAGGGGCACTGCACTTCCGAAACCTGCAGAGTTCTAAACGATAACTATCGCCCCAAAATATATTGAGGTAGGGCTACGAAGAGGCGTTGAACGCAAGGCAGAACGGCATTAAACGGATGTCAACCGGTACATCGGAATGGCCCCGATAGCACATGAAAAGCGCCAGAACGTGGACAATGATGCGGTTGGCCAAAAAGGGCGTATGCGTTTTTTCCTGAATATATTCAGGAAAAAACGCATACGCCCTTTTTGGCCAACCAAGCAACCTGGGAGAGCAAATCAGCACTACAAAGAAATCTCTCGCCCCCACCCCCGGGCAAAAGGGCCAGGCGAAAAAAGTCTAAAAACCAGAAAGGCAGGACAGGCCACGGAGTCAAGGGAGCCTTGTTAAGCTGATGGGCGGGGTGTCAATGGCCAACAGCCAATCTTCACAAGTGTATCCTCTTTCCCAAAACATGTAAAACACAGAACCACAGAGCATAGGGCACTTCCACACATGGGCGTTGACCTTGGGAAAATGAAAAATCAACCAGACACAGGAACCCCAAAGTTGAGGGCTGCTGTCTTGACAAGAACCTCGACTCCGGTACACGTTTCATATCCCAGGAAAGAGCCAAGTGGACAAAGACAAGTGGACAAGTGGACAAAAACAAGTGGACAAGTGGACAAAGACAAGTGGACAAGTGGACAATTGGTGCTACGTAGGTCCAATGGAGTGTCACTCAGCCGTGAAATCCACGTCATGAGGCTGGTAGCAGCATCCTGAGTGGATTTAGGTACGATCATCCTCAGTGAAATAAGTCCCACAAAAAAAGAAACTTATGATATCACTTATCGAGGGAATGTAAAAATCGCTCCCCATGAACTGAATCCCCAAACAGAACAGAGTCACGCTTTTAGAAAACACACTTATGCCTGCTTCAGGGGAAAGGTGAGGTGGGGTGACGCATAAAACTCGAGTTTGAAATGAGCACAGATACCCTTCCGAAAACCGAATATGGAATGGACACGACCTACTCCTTGCTCAATCAACTGGACTCACCAGACCCTGTTCATCGCACAAGTATCTATCCGACTAGTAAGCATCTTAAAAGCGAAGTCTTGATATCTCTGTGTAAGTGCATCAAGTGTGTGTAAAGCGGCCTAAAAACAGCAGGGAAAATCAGCTCGGACCCATTCTGAGGATACATTTCCAACACAAAGAAGAAACAAGCAGGGCAAAACAGAGAGAAATTCTTCCAAAATGCGTTCAGTGACTGGCATGCAACCAGGATTGACCACATCTACAGCCCCAGCGGCAGAAGACATAAGGCTGGACACTCTTGGGGCTGAGACGATTGGTGAGGTTGGGAAAGCAAATGCAGACCCTTGAAAGGAATGCTGCGTGCTCCCCATTCCATGGGTCCCAACTCTCCAGGTTCAACGCAATCTTCCGACAGCGAAAGCACTCATTGGAAACCCAGCGCATGCTACACCGTGGGATCGGGAAAGCTTTCTGAAACTCACCTCAGTTTTCATCTCCTGGTGCTCATGTTCTCCATTCAGGCCCCCTTACTAACAATCTCCCCACTTGGAGACTCAGCGCCTTTCCATGCCTCTTTCGTACCGTCTGCAATTTGTCCGCAGGATGAACTGCAAGAGGGGGAACCAATGAGAGACTCGCTGGAGGTGTTTGGTCGGGCACATGTCACTCTCCTTTCCCATCACGAAGAAGAATTCACCAGAGGCTCAGCCTGCCACCCCGGATCGACACTAGGGCGTGAAGCCATCCAGCCGTGTTGCGTCCCACTCACAAAAACGCGACTTGGGAAATGGAGCTCAGGGGCACTGCACTTCACAAACCTCTAGTGTTCTAAATGATAACTTGGTCCAAAAATATATTGATGTCAGACTATGAAGAGGATTTGAATTCAAGGCAGAATTGTCGGAAACATCCCTTTAAAAATCGCTACAGATGAACTGAATTACAATATATAAGAGAGTTATATATTTGAAAACACACTGATGCCTGCTTAAGGGCATTGGTGATGTGGGGTGATGCATAAAACAAGAGTTTGAAATTAGCACAGATACCGTTCCATAAACCAAGTATGTAATCCTCAAGACCTACTCATTGCTCAATGATCTGTACTCAACCCACCCTATTCACCACAGAAGAATATATCTGAGTTGTACAAATATTAAAATGTATTTATTGATATCCCTGTGTAAGTGAATCACGTGAGTGTAAAGCGACATAACCACAGCAGTGAAAATCAGCTAAACCCCATTATAAACATAAACATATTCAGGCAAAACCCATACGCCCTTTTTGGCGAACCAAACAACCACGAAATGCAAATCAGCACTACAAAGTATTCTGACTTCGCATTAGTCAATAGTTCCATCTTGGAAAAGTGTAAACCAGAAATGCAGCTCCGGCCATGGAGCAAAGGAAGCCTCTTTACCCTGATTGGGGGGATGTAAATAGTCAACGGCCACTCTGGAAAAGTGCATGCTGTTTCCTTAACCTTCTAAAAAAATAGAGCTACAGACCATACGGCACTTCCAATCTTGGGCGTATATCGTGGTAAAACCAAAAGTCGACAGGACACAGGCATCCCTACGTTTAATGCTGTTCTGCTTAAAATGCCTCGACTGGGGTACAACATACATGTCCTTGAAGGAAGAAATGGATAAAGAATTTGTGGTACTTATGTACAATGTAATATTCCTGAGCAATTAAATCAATGAAATAAGGCCAGTTGCAGCAACTCGTGGAGACTCACGTACGATCATTCTAAGTGACTTAAGTCAGACATTAGTAGAGACTTATCATAAGGTATCAATTATACGTCGTATCTAAAAATAGCTACACATGAACTCACTTACAAAACAGAAACCGAGTCACACATAAAGAAAACACATTTATGACTTCTAAAAGAGAAAGGTGCGGTGGGGGTGATGCATAAACCAGGAGGTTGGAATTAGCATAGATACGGTTCCATAAACAAAATACGTAATCAACAGGACCTGCTGAATAGCTCAAGTAGCTGGACTCAGCACACTGCTGTCACCGGAAAAGCGTATATAAGACTGTAAGAATCTGTAAAAGAATTGATTGGTGTCTCTCTTTAAGTGAATCAAGTGGATAGATGTAGTGCAGGAAGAATCATAGTATTGAAAATCAGCTCTACCCCATTATAAAATTAAATAAAAAGAACAAAAAAAGACAGTGAGAGAGAGAAATTCTTACAAAATGTGTTCAAGGGCTGTGATGCAACCTGGACTGACCACATCTAGACACACAGCTGGATGGGACCTAAGGCTCTACACTCGTGGGTCTGAGAGGCTTGCTGAGGATGGGACAGCAAATGCAGTACTTTTACAGTAACACTGCCTGGCCCCCATTCCATGGGTCCCATATCTCCAGGTGCAGAGGACCCTTCCTCCAGGTAAAACATGAATGGGACATCCAGAGGATGGTACACCGTCTGTTCGGGAAGAGTGAGGAAGCGGTATCGCTTTGCACCAGTCAGAATGGCCAACCTCACAAAGTGTAAAACCTGAAATGCAGGACAGGGCGTGGATAAAAGGGAACCCTGACAAGCTGATGGTGGGAATGTAAATTGCTAACAGCCACTCTGGAGAAGTGGGTGGTGATTCCTTAAAAATCTAACAAGCAGAGCTTCAGAGCATATGGCACTTCCACTCCTGGGCCTGTATCTTGGAAAAAACGTAAATTGACAGTACCCAGGCACTCCAAAATTTATGCAGCCCTGTTTACAAGAGCCCCTACTTGGAAGCTACGTAAACGTCCTTGGAAGGAAGACTGGATAAAGAAATTATGGTAGATATGTACAGTGGAATATTACTCAGCCATGAAATGAATGAAATAAGGCCATTTGCAGCCACTCGGAAGGACCTAGATGCATTCATACTATGTGGCATAAATCAGACAATGATAAATATCATATGATATTACTTATCTGTGGAATCTACATATTGATACAAAGGTACTATCTTACAACACAGAAACAGAGTCCCAGGTTTAGAACACAAACTTATGGTTACCAAACTGGAAAGGTGTGTTGGAGGCACAAATCATGAGGTTGGAGTTAGTATACACATATTTACAGAGAGAAAACTTGTCATCAAACTGGATCTGCTGTAGAGCACTTGGAACTCTTCTCAACACCCTTTAGTAACCTCAATGGGAAAATAATTCCAAAGAGAATGTATAGTCATCTCTGTATAAATGAATCATGTTGGTGTATATCAAAAATGAACACAACATGGTAAATCAACTATACCCCATTATAAATTTAAAATTAAATTATAGAAAAGAAAAATGATCACTAAATCCATTTAGTCACGGTGGACGTGCTAGTGTCACATCCTTGGACACAGACACAATTTGATCCCAAGGCTGGACTGTTGTGGGCCTGAGGACCTCGGGAGGATACGCCAGCTAATTCACCCCCCTTGAACATGTAGTACTTGGTCCCCTCTGCATGGGATCACAATCTCCAGATCGAAGTGTGCCCTCATACTACTAAACCAACCCTCTGACACCCAAAGGATGGTGGGCTCTCTGGGCTGCATGACATTTGGAAAATCACCTGGTCTCAACATACCCTGGTGTTTGGGTTCCGACCTTCTGACTCCTTCGTTAGGGTCATCAGACTCTACACGACAGCCCCCTCAACAGGTGACTCTGCAGGGGTTTATGCTTGTTCGGGGGCTGAAGGGGAAGGGGGAAGGAGGAATGGGACGGAAGCCCTTACATGTTTGGTCAGGCACATCCCGCTCTAAGTTAAAAGCCAGGAACAGGACTTTCCCTACAGCTAAGGTTGTGTCAGTAACCAGAGAGGGACAGGAGAA
This sequence comes from Kogia breviceps, assembly GCF_026419965.1. Classification (NCBI taxonomy): domain Eukaryota; kingdom Metazoa; phylum Chordata; class Mammalia; order Artiodactyla; family Physeteridae; genus Kogia; species Kogia breviceps. Next base: position 68,263,775 of record NC_081310.1, on the reverse strand, counting down.
ATCCTGCCGCCTTCTCTTTCCCATAACAACAATTCTAAACCTGGACCTTATAGGCACTTCATATTCACAATGCCTGGGAAGCTGTGAGTTGACAACAGCCCTCAAAAAATGTCTTGGTGGGCTTCCCTGGTGGGACAGTGGTTGAGAGTCCTCCTACCGATGCAGGGGACATGGGTTCGTGCCCCTGTTCAGGAGGATCCCACACGCCATGGACCAGCTGGGCCCGTGAGCCATGGCCGCTGAATCTGTGCATCCGGAGCCCGTGCATCCTGAGCCTGTGCTCTGCAGTAGCAGAGGCCACGGCAGTGAGAGACCCGTGTACCACACACAAAAAAAATGTCTTGGGGTAGGTAATCGAAATAGACTTCAAAACAAGGCAACCTTTCAATAACCCTTTTTCAAGGGGTACATTTTACTCACACTGTTCAAAAAAAAGCACACATGAAGATGCTCACCATTGCTTTATGTCAGACAAATGCAAATCAGATGTACAAAGAAGTATCACCTAGAACCACTCAGAATAGCCATCCTCACAATGTCTAGAAACAAGAAATGCTTCAGAAGGTGTGGAAAAAAGAGAAACCTACTACATATTATTCGTATATTTTAATCTGCTTTGGGTCCCCGTTGCTGCATGTGGCTTTTCTATAGTTGCAGCAAGCGGGGGCTACTCATCGTTGTGGTACGCAGCCTTCTCTTTGCGGTGGCTTCTCTTGTTGTGGAGCACAGGCTCTAGGCACACAGGCTTCAGTAGTTGTGGCACGTGATCTCAGTAGTTGTGGCTCATGGGCTCTAGAGCGCAGACTCAGTAGTTGTGGCACACAGGCTTAGGTGCTCTGCAGCGTGTGGGATCTTCCTGGGTCAGGGCTCAAACCTGTGTCCCCTGCACTGGTAGGCAGATTCTTAACTACTGTGCCACAAATACTTCACTATTGGTGGCAATGCCAATTGGCAACAGCCACTATGGAGCACAGAATGGAGGTTACCAGAGTAAGGGGAGGCGGGAGGGATAAATTGGGATTGACATATACACACCACTATATATTTTAAAAATAACAAATACTGGCCTACTGTATAGCACTTGAGGAACTCTACACAATACTCTGTAATGACCTGTGTGGGAAAGGAATCCAAAAAGGATTGGATATATGTATAACTGCTTCACTCTGCTGTGTAGCAGAAAGTAACACAACATTGTAAATCAACTATACTCCAAAGAAATTGAAATGAAATGAAAGAAAATAAAATAAAATAGAGCTACCAGATGATCCAGCAAGTTTACTCCTGTGTGCATATCTGGAGGAAAGCATAAATCGAAAAGACACATCTTCCCCAATGTTCACTGCAACACTCTTTACAATAGTGAAGACATGGAAGCAACCAAAATGTCCATCAACATACGAATATAGGTAAAGAATATGCGATACATATATATATAATGGAATATGACTCAGCCATAAAATAGAAGAAAATAGGGGCTTCCCTGGTGGTGCAGTGGTTGAGAGTCTGCCTGCTGATGCAGGGGACACGGGTTCATGCCCCGGTCTGGGAAGATCCCACATGCCATGGGGCGACTAGGCCCGTGAGCCATGGCCGCTGAACCTGCGCGTCCGGAGCCTGTGTATCCTGAGCCTGTGCTCCGCAGTGGGAGAGGCCACAACAGTGAGAGGCCTGTGTACCGCAAAAGAAAAAAAAATAGAAGAAAATAATGTCAATTGCAGTAACATGGATGGACCTAGAGATGATTGTACTAAGTGAAGTAAGTCAGACAGAGTAAGACAAATATTGTATGATATCACTTCTAGGTGGAAACTAAAAATTGATACAAATGAACTAACTTACAAAACAGAGGCAGACTCATAGACTTGGAAAACAAACTTATGGTTACCAAAGGGGAAAGGTGGGGGGAGGGGTAAATCAAGAACTTGGGGTAAACATACGAATACTACTCTATATAATATAGGTAAGCAACAAGGACCTACTGTATAGCACAGGCAACTCTACTCAATATTCTGGGAATATCTTTATCAGAAAAGACTCTGAAAAAGAATGAATATATGCATATGTATAACTGAATCACTTTCTGTGCAGCTGAAATGAACACAACATTGTAAATCAACTATACTCCAATAAAATTTAAATCACAAAATAAAGAAAATCACCTCATTTCAAAAGAAAAAAAAGAATTCCCATATATTTTTATGGCTTGATAGCTTACTTTCTTAGTGCTCAATATTATCCCATTCCCAGTATATATTAATACTATATCATTTCATTCACCTATTGGAGGACACCTTAGTTTCATTCACATTTTGGCAATATTGAATTAGGTGCTATAAATATCCATATGCAGGTTTTCATCTGGAAGTATGTTTTAAACTACTTTCAGTTAATATCCATGAGAACACTTGCTGGATTGTACAGTAATGGAATGTTCACTATTATAGCAAGTGTCAATCAGACTACCAAAGTAGCTGCATTATTTTTCATTTCCACCAATAACAAATGTCATTTCCTAATGTTCCGCATCCGCTACAGAATTTGTCCTTGTCATTGTACACATTTTAGCCATTCTAAGTGTTACATAGTGGTATGTAATTGTATTTTTAATTTGCTTTTTTATGGCAGCATGTAATCTGGATTATTCTTCTGTATACTTATATGCATGGTGTCTATTTTCTTTGGTGAGGTGCCCATAAAGTATAATGGTCCACATTTTATTTAGGCTGCTTTCATTTTTTTCTAACCAATCTGTACTGTTTTATTTCTTTTTATGCCTTATTGCATTAGTAGGGACTTGGAGTAAAATATGGAAAAGGAGTCATGAAAGGGGACATCCTTGTTTTTACCTGAACTTAGTGACAAAGCTTCATGTTTTTAACCATTAATCATGAGGTAAGATCAAAGTTTCCTGTAGATCTTTATTATCAACTTGAGAAACTTCCAGTCTATTTCTTTAACTAAGAGTTTTTATGAAGAATGGGTTTTAGGTTTTTTCAAAGGTCTTCTGAATCTAGTGATATGTTAATGATTGTCTTTAGGGTGTTGATATGATGAATATAATTATTTGATTTCAGAATGTTGAACAAGCCTTGCATAACTGGGATTATTCCTTCTCATTCATGATATAAAATTCTCTCAAAATATTGTTGGATTTGATTTGTTAATATTTTGTTGACGATTTTTGCATTGATGGTCCTGAGAGATATTGGTCAATTTTCTTTACTATTCATATGTTTCTCTAAGTTTGGATGTTATGGATTTAGTGTGAGACATTAATTTGGGGAGATTCTCAGTCATTTTAAAAAATTCTTTCTGTTCTTTGTTACCTTTATTTTCCTCCTGCTATATCCATTATGTATAGGTCACAGCATTTTCACTGTTCCACAATTATTGATTACTCTGTTCTGCTGATTTCTTTCCTGCCCATTTTTTCTTTTGAGATTTAAAGGTTTCTCTTGATATGTCTTCAAGCTCACAGATATTTCTCCTCAGCCAGCCCCTTCACTGCTAAAACAAAATACGAGAGACTTGGTATTTTATAAACAACAGAATATTTTTGTTTTCTCATAATTGCTGAGGCTGAAAAGTTCAAGAACTAGTTACCAGGGGCTTCCCTGGTGGCACAGTGGTTAAGAATCTCCATACCAATAAAGGGGACACAGGTTTGAGCCCTGTCTGGGAAGATCCCACATGCCATGGAACAACTAAGCCTGTGCACAACAACTACTGAGCCTGCACTCTAGAGCCTGCAAGCAATAACTATTGAGCCTGCATGACACAATTACGAAGCCCATGCACCTAGAATCCATACTCCACAACAAGAGAAACCACTGCAAGGAGAAACCCGTGCGCCGCAACGATGAGTAACCCCTGTGTGACACAACTAGAGAAACCTTGTGCAGCAACGAAGACCCAATGCAACAAAAAATAAATAAAATTAAATCTTTTGACTTCTGAGATGACTCACTCACATGGTTGTAAGTAAGAGGCCTCAGTTCCTTGACACATGGATCTCTCCTTAGGGCTGCTTGAGTGTCCTCATGACATGGAAGCTGGATTACCCCAGGATGAGTGATCTAGCAGAAACCAAAGCAGAAGCTGCAATGTCTTTGATAAACTTGGAAACTGCACTTTGTCATTTCTGCAATTTCTTATTAGTTAAACAGTGAGCTTTTTTCAAGTGTGAGGAGACACACAAGTAGATGAAGACTGGGAGATAATTAGGGGATAATTAGCGCCATCTTGGAGGCTGGCTACCAAAGTGGCTGACTAGACGAAGACTGAATTTTGTTTTCTTCACGTCTGGGGAGAAAATGGTCAGTGAATCCCATTGGTGGTCTTTGAGATGTACCAAAGCTACCTCTTGCTCTCACCCCCAGCCGTGTGGCTGACAGGATCTTGCTGCTCCGGCCATGTGTCAGGCCTGTGCCTCTGAGGTGAGAGAGCCAAGTTCAGGACATATATCTACCAGAGACCTCCAGCACCTTATAATATCAAACGATGAAAACTCTCCCAGAGATATCCATCTCCATGCTGAGACCTGGCTCCAGTCAGAGACCAGCAAGATATGGTGCCGGACATCCCATGCCAAACAACTAGCAAGACAGGAATGCAGGCCCACCCATTAGCAAAGGGGCTGACTAAAATCATAATAAGGCCACAGACACCCCAAAACACACCACCGGATGCAGAATTGCCCACCAGAAGGACAAGATCCAGACACACCCACCAGAACACAGGCACCAGTCCCCTCCACCAGAAAGCCTGCACAACCCACTGAACCAACCTTAGTCACTGGAGGCAGACACCAAAACAATGGGAATTACGAATCTGCAGCCTGCAAAAAGGTGACCCCAAACACAGTCCCCAAAGCCAAATGAGAAGACAGAGAAACACACAGCAGATGAAGGAGCAAGGTAAAAACTCACCGGACCAAACAAATGTAGAGAAAACAGGCAGTCTACCTGAAAAAGAATTCAGAGTAATGATAGTAAAGATGATCCCAAATCTTGGAACTGGAATGGAGAATATACAAGAAACATTTCACAAGGACCTAGAAGAACTAAAGAGCAAACAAACAATGATGAACAACACAATAAATGGAATTTAAAATTCTCAAGAAGGAAACAATAGCAGAATAACTGAGGCAGAAGAATGGATAAATGACCTGGAAGATAAAATAGTGGAAATAACTACTGCAGAGCAGAATAAAGAAAAAAGAATTGAGGACAATCTGAGACACTTCTGGGACCACATTAAACACACCAACATTCGAATATCAGGGTCCCAGAAGTAGAAGAGAAAAAGAAAGAGACTGAGAAAATATTTGAAGAGATTTTCATTGAAAAGTTCCCTAATATGGGAAAGGGAATCATTAATCAAGTCCGGGAAGTGCAGAGAGTCCCATACAAGATAAACCCAAGGAGAAACATGCCAAAACATATATTAATCAAACTATCAAAAATTAAATAACAAAGAAAAAATATTAAAAGCAGCAAGGGAAAAACAACAAATAACATACAAGGGAATCCCCGTACGGTTAACAGATGATCTTTCAGCAGAAACTCTGCAAGCCAGAAGGGACTGGCAGGACATATTTAAAGTGATGAAAGGGGAAAAGCTACAACCAAGATTACTCGAACCAGCAAAGATCTCATTCAGATTTGACAGAGAAATTAAAATCTTTACAGACAAGCAAAAACTAAGAGAACTTAGCACCACCAAACCAGCTTTACAAGAAATGCTAAAGGAAATTCTCTAGGCAGGAAACACAAGAGAAGGAAAAGACCTACAATAACAAACCCAAGACAATTAAGAAAATGGTCATAAGAACATACATATCAATAATTACCTTAAATGTAAATGGATTAAATGCTCCAACCAAAAGACATAGACTGGCTGAATGGATCCAAAAACATAACTGGTATATATGTGGTCTACAAGAGACCCACTTGAGACCTGGGGACACATGCAGACTGAAAGTTAGGGGATGGAATAAGATAATCCATGCAAATGGAAATCAAAAGAAAGCTAGAGTAGCAATTCTCATATCCAACAAAAAAGACTTTAAAATAAACACTATTACAGGAAACAAAGAAGGACACTACATATCATCAAGGGATCAATCCAAGAAAAAGATATAACAATTCTATATACTTATGCACCCAACATAGGAGCAACTTAATACATAAGGCAAATGCTAACAGCCATAAAAGGGGAAATCGACAGTAACACAATCATAGTAGGGGACTTTAGCACCCCTCTTTCACCAATGAACAGATCATCCAAAATGAAAATAAATAAAGAAACACAAGCTTTAAAATGATACATTAAACAAGATGGACTTAATTGATACTCACAGGACATCCCATCCAAAAACAACAGAATACACTTTTTCTCAAGGGCTCGTGGAACATTCTCCAGGATAGATCATATCTTGGGTCACAAATCAAGCCTTGGTAAATTTAAGAAAATTGAAATCATTATCAAGTATCTTTTCCAACCACAATGCTATCAGACTAGATATCAATTACAGGAAAAAAAAATCTGTAAAAAATACAAACACATGGACGCTAAACAATACTCTACTTAATAACCAAGACATCACTGATGAAATCAAAGAGGAAATTTAAAAATACCTAGAAACAAATGACAATGAAAACATGAAGACCCAAAACCTATGGGATGCAGCAAAAGGAGTTCTAAGAGGGAAGTTTATAGCAATAAAATCCTACCTCAAGAAACAAGAAACATCTCAAATAAACAAGCTAACCTTACACCTAAAGCAATTAGAGAAAGAAAGAAAAAAAAAACAAAGTCAGCAGAGGAAATAAATCATAAAGATCATATCAGAAATAAATGAAAAATAAATGAAGGAAACAACAGCAAAGATCAAACAAACTAAAAGCTGGTTCCCTGAGAAGATAGACAAAATTGATAAACCATTAGCCAGACTCATCAAGAAAAGAAGGGACAGGACTCAAATCAATAGAATTACAAATGAAAAAGGAGAAGTAACAACTGACACTGCAGAAATACAAAGGATCTTGAGAGATTACTGCAAGCAACTATAGGCCAATAAAATGGACAACCTGGAAGAAATGGACAAATTCTTAGAAAAGCACAGCCTTCCAAGACTGAACCAGGAAGAAATAGAAACTATAAACAAACCAATCCCAAGCACTGAAATTGAGACTGTGATTATAAATATTCCAACAAACAAAAGCCCAGGACCAGATGGCTTCACATGCAAATTCCATCAAACATTTAGAGAAGAGTTAACACCTATCCTTCTCAAACTCTTCCAAAATAGAGCAGAGGGAGGATCTCTCCCAAACTTATTCTATGAGACCACCATCTCCCTGATACCAAAACCAGACAAAGATGTCACAAAGAAAGAAAACTACAGGTCAATATCACTGATTAACATAGATGGAAAAATCCACACCAAAATACTAGCAAACAGAAATCAACAGAGCATTAAAAGGATCATACACCAAGATCAAGTGGGGTTTATCCAAGGGATGCAAGGATTCTTCAATATATGCAAATCAATGTGATACACCATACTAAAAAACGGAAGGATAAAAACCATATGATCATCTCAATAGATGCAGAAAATTCTTCTGACAGTATTAAATAACCATTTATGATTTTTTAAAAACCCAAGAAAGTAGGCATAGAGGGAACTTTCCTTAACATAATAAAAGCCATATATGACAAATCCACAGCCAACATCATTCTCAATGGTGAAAAAGTGAAACCATTTCCACCAATATTAGAAGCAAGACAAGGTTGCCCACTCTCACCACTATGATTCAACACACTTCTGGAATTTTTAGCTACAGCAACCAGAGAAGAAAAGGAAATAAAAGGAATCCAAATCAGAAAATAAGAAGTTAAGCTCTCACTGTTTGCAGATGACATGATACTATACATAGAGAATCCTAAACATGCTACCAGAAACCTACTAGACAATCAATCAATCTGGTAAGGTTGCAGCATACAAAATTAATGTACACATATCTCTTTCATTCCTATACACTAAAATGAAAAATCTGAAAGAGAAATTAAGGAAACACTCCCATTTACCACTGCAACAAAAAGAATAAAATACCTAGGAATAAACCTACCTAAGGAGACAAAAGACGTTTACTCAAAAAACTATAAGACACTGAGGAAAGAAATCAAAGATGACACAAGCAGATAGAGAGATATACCATGTTCTTGGATTGGAAGAATCAACATAGTGAAAATGACTATACTACCCAAAGCAACCTACAGATTCAATGCAATCCATATCAAAGTACCAATGGCATTTTTCAGACAACTGGAACAAAAAAAATTCACAATTTGTATGGAAACACAAAAGACTCTGAACAGCCAAAGCAATCTTGAGAAGAAGAACAGAGCTAGAAAGATCAGGCTCCCTGACGTCAGACAATACTACAAAGCTACAGTAGTCAAGACAGTATGGTAGTGGCACAAAAACAGAAATATAGATCAATGGAACAGGAGAGAAAACCCAGAGATAAACCTATGCACATATGGTCACTTTAGTTTTGATAAAGGAGACAAGAATATACAATGGAGAAATCATGGCCTCTTCAGTAAGTGGTGCCGGGAAAACTGGACATCTACAGGTAAAAGAATGAAATTAGAAGACTCCCTAACACCATACACAAAAATAAATTCAAAATGGATTAAAGACCTAAATGTAAGCCCAGACACTATAAAACTCTTAGAGGAAAACATAGGCAGAACACTCTATGACATCAATCACAGCAAGATCCTTTTTGACCCACCTCCTAGAGAAATGGAAATAAAAACAAAAATAAACAAATGAGACCTAATGAGACTTAAAAGCTTTTGCACAACAAAGGAAAACGTAAACAAGATGAAAAGACAACCCTCAGAATGAGAGAAAATATTTTCCAATGAAGCAACTGACAAAGGATTAATCTCCAAACTTTACAAGCAGCCCGTGCAGATCAATATCAAAAAAACAAACAACCCAATCCATAAATGGGCAGAAGACCTAAATAGACATTTCTCCAAAGAAGTTATACAGATTGCCAACAAACACATGAAAGAATGCTCAACATCACTGATCATCAGAGAAATGCAAATCAAAATTACAATGAGGTATCACCACACACAGGTAAGAATGGTCATCATCAAAAAATCTAGAAACAATAAATGCTGCAGAGGTGTGGAGAAAATAGAACCCTCTTGCCCCATTGGTGGGAGTGTAAATTGATACACCCACTCTCAAGAATAGTATGGAGGTTCTTTAAAAACCTAAAAATAGAACTACCATATGATACAGCAATCCCAGTACTGGGCATACACCTAGAGAATACCATCATTCAAAAAGAGTCATGTTCCATAATGTTCATTGGAGCTCTATTTGCAATAGCCAGCACATGGAAGCAATCTAAGTGTCCATCAACTGATGAATGGATCAAGAAGATGTTGCACATCTTCAATATAAAATGGAATATTACTCAGCCATAAAAAGAAATGTAATTGAGTTATTTGTACTGAGGTGGATGGACCTAGAGTCTGTCATACAGAGTGCAGTAAGTCAGAAAGAGAAAAACAAATACTGTAGGGCTTCCCTGGTGGCGCAGTGGTTGAGAGTCCGCCTGCCGATGCAGGGGACGCGGGTTCGTGCCCCGGTCCGGGAGGATCCCATGTGCCGCTGAGCGGCTGGGCCCGTGAGCCATGGCCGCTGGGCCTGGGCGTCCGGAGCCTGTGCTCCACAGTGGGAGAGGCCACAACAGTGAGAGGCCCGCAAAAAAAAAAAAAAAACACAAATACTGTATGCTAACACATATATATGGAATCTAAAAAAAAAAAGAAAGAAAATGGTTGGGAAGAACCTAGGGGCAGGACAGGAATAAAGACGCAGACATAGAGAATGGACTTGAGGACATGGGGAGGGGGAAGGGTAAGCCTTGACGAAGTGAGAGAGTGACATGGACTTATATATACTACCAAATGTAAAACAGATAACTAGTAGGAAACAGCTGCATAGCACAGGGAGATCAGCTCAGTACTTTGTGACCACTTAGACGGTGGGATACGGAGGGTGGGAGGGAGACGCAAGAGGGAGGAGATAAGGGGATATATGTATATGTAGAGCTTGTTCACTTTGTTATAAAGCAGAAACTAACACACCACTGTAAAGCAATTATAGTCCAATAAAGATGATAAAAATAAATAAATAATTTATGCCCCCCCCAAATTAAATATTTTTAAATAAATAAATAAATAAGAGCACTCAATAACATGGTAACTCTAAACCTAAGTGTTTTCAGTACTATAGTAACTGTAAATGGATTAATATCTCCTATTAAAGTATAATTTTTATATTATGTGCAACTACATTTTTTTCACAATATACAGGTAAAATAAAAGAATTACATTAGAAAGGAGAAAACATTCCATGTATTTTAAAACAATAAAACAATAAGCATATATCATGCCTATAATAAGAATATAATAAGCATATAATAAGCATATATAATATATAAGCATATAATATCATGCTTATAATAAGCATCTTAGATAGTCTTTTTGTGTGTGTGGTAGGCGGGCCTCTTACTGTTGTGGCCTCTCCCATTGCGGAGCACAGGCTCCGGACGCGCAGGCTCAGCGGCCATGGCTCACGGGCCCAGCCGCTCCATGGAATGTGGGATCCTCCCAGACCAGGGCATGAACCCGTGTCCCAGGCATCGGCAAGTGGACTCGCAACCACTGCGTTACCAGGGAAGCCCAATAAAGTAGTCTTTAAGTTCAGAACAATTTGTCATTATTGTAATTAGCATTATTATCCCAATTTCTTAAAAATATTTCAATACTTTTTCTATTTGAAAAACTGTTTTAATATTGTTTTCTTCACTCTTTTGTGGTCTAATACATGGTAAGTATTTAGTTGCTAAAATTACGTTAAAATATATGTTGGTTTTTTACAGCCAAACAAAACTGAATCAAGAAGAAATAGATAACTTGAACATACTGATCACTAAAAGCAAAATAGAATCTGTAATTTTAAAAAACTCCTTACCAACAAAAGTCCAGGATCAGATGATTTCACAGACAAATTCTACCAAATATACAAAAAAGAACTTACACTAATTCTTCTCAAACTCTTCAAAACGATTGAAGAGTAAGGGATACTTCCAAAGACATTCTATGAAGCCATCATCACCTTGATATCAAAAACAGGTGGGGTGACTTCTCTGGTGGCACAGTGGTTAAGAATCCATCTGCCAATGCAGGGGACATCGGTTCGAGCCCTGGTCTGGGAAGATCCCACATGCCATGGGACAACTAAGCCTGTGTGCCACAACGACTGTGCCTGCACTCTACATCCCATGAGCCACAATTACTGAGATTGATAGCCACAACTGCTGAAGCCTGCACACCTAGAGCCCATGCTCTGCAAAAAAAGAAGCCACCGAAATGAACAGCCTGCACACCACAATGAAGAGTAGCCCCCGCTCACCACAACTAGAGAGAGCCCGTGCACAGCAACGAACACCCAATGCATCCAAAAATAAAGAAAGAAATTTACTAAAACAAACAAACAAAAAACAGATGAGGACTTTTCTGGTGGTCCAGCAGTTAAGATTTCACCTTCCAGTGCAGGGGGTGTGAGTACAATCCCTGGTGGTGGAGCTGAGATCCCACATGCCTCACAAACAAGAAACCAAAACAAAACGGTAGCAATATTGGAACAAATTCAATAAAGACTTTCAAAAAAAAAGCACAGAGAAAGACACTATCAAAAAAGAAAATTGCAGGCCAATATCTTCGATAAATTTAGATGCAAAAATTCTCATCTGAATATTAGAAAACGGAATCTGACAACACATAAGAGGATCATACACCATGACCAAATTTGATTCACCCCAGTGTCACAAAGTTGTTTCAACATAGGCAAATCAATCAACATGATACACCCCATCAACAAAGGAAAAAAACAAAACAAATGATCATCTCAATAGATGCCGAAAAAGCATTTGAAAAACTTCAGTATCCATTCATCATAAAAACACTTACCAAAGTGGGTATAGAGGAAACATATCTCAACATAATAGAAGCTATTTATGACAAGCCCACAGGCAATATAATACTCAATGTTCCTAAGGTGAAAGCCTTCCCGCTAAAATCCGGAGCAAGACAAGGATTCCCACTCTCACCTCTTCTCTTCAACATAGTACTGGAAGTCCTAGCCACAACAATCAGACAAGAAAAAGAAAAAACTCTAACCAAGTTGGAAGGGAAGAGGTAAATTTGTCATTATTTGCAGATGACATGATAATATATATAAAGGAAATCCTAAAAATTCCACCCAAAACCTACTAGAATTGATAAACAGATTTAGCAAAGTAGCAGGATACAAGATTAACATACATAAATTGGTTGCATTTCTTGTTTTTCTTTTTTGTTAATTTATTTTGGCTGCATTGGGTCTTCATTGCTGTGCACAGGTTTTTGCTAGTTGTGGCCACTGGGGACTAGTCTTCATTGTGGTGCACAGGCTTCTCATTGCAGTGGCTTCTCTTGTTGCAGAGCATGGGCTCTAGGCATGCGGGCATAAGTAGTTGTGACACACGGGCTCAGTATTTGTGGCTCACGGGCTCTAGTGTGCAGGCTAAGTAGCTGTGGCACACAGGTTTAGTTTCTCCACAGCATGTGAGATCTTCCTGCACCAGGGCTCAAACCCATGTCCCCTGTATTTGCAGGCAGATTCTCAACCATGGAGACACCAGGGAAATCCCTGGTTGCATTTCTTTACACTAACAATGAAATATCAGAAAGGAAATGTGAACAAACAATCCCTTTTTTAAATGGCATCAAAAAAAATAAAAGACTTACGAATAAAACTCTCATCAAGGAGGTGAAAGATTTATATGCTGAAAACTACAAAACATTAGTAAAGGAAACTGAAGATGATTCAAAGAAATGGAAAGACATCCCATGCTCTTGGATGGGAAGAATTAATACTGTTAAAATGGCTATACTACCCAAAGCAATCGACAGATTTAATGTGATCCCTATCAAAATACCCATGACATTTCCCCCAGAACTAGAATAATCCTAAAATATATCTGGAACCATAAAAAGTCAGAACTGTCAACACAATCCTGAGGAAAAAGAACAAAGCAGGAGGCATAACCCTCCTAAATTTCAGACAATACTACAAAGTGAAAGTAATCAAAGCCGCATGGTATTGCCACAGAAATAGATACATGGATCAATGGAATGGAATAGAGATCCCAGAAATAAACCCACACACCTATGGTCAATTAACCTTCGACAAAGGAGGCAAGAATATACAGTGGAGAAAAGATAGTCTCTTCAGCAAGTGGTGTTTTGAAAGTTGGACAGCCATATGCAAATCAGTGAAGTCAGAACATACCCTCACAGCATACACAAAAATCAACTCCAAACGGCTTATATGCTTAAATATAAGATAAGACACCTTCAAACTCCTAGAAGAGAACATAAGCAAAACATTCTCTGACGTAAATCATACCACAGTTTTCCTAGGTAGTTCTCCCGAGGCAGCAGAAATACAGTAAGTCACCTACATACAAACTTTCAAGTTGAAAACTTTCAAAGATGCAAACGTCCATTCGCATGTCAAATCATGTAAGTTAGTTTGTGTATCTGGCATACATTGTCACGTGCATGCATCCTCTATAAGTGGTTGTGCTTTTGTGTGCTTTACAGTACTGTATAGAGTACAGTAGTACAGTACCTTTATTTCAAGGCCAAGATGTCTGGAGGCAAGTGTAAAAGCAGTGGTGATGTAGCTGGTACTGTTAAGAAGCGCCAAGCGATAATGATGGAAAGAAAAGTGAAAGTAATTGAGAGAGTGGATCGAGGCAAAAAGATGTTAGACATCGCTCATTCTTATAACATGAATCATTCAATCACTGGCACAAATCTAAAGACCAAGGACAAGATCTTGGAACATGTGAAGTCTGCTGTGCTGACGATGTTGACAAAATATCGAAGAAGCATGGAAAAGTGGTGGAGGAGATGGAGAAACTTCTCAGTGTGCAGATGCAAGACCAACATCAGCGCTGAGTCCTGCTCAGCTTAATGCTGATTCAAGAGAAAGCTAAAGGCCTTTATGAAGACTTGAAGAAGAAACACGGAAAAGAATCAGAGGGCACATCTTTTAATGTCAGCCATGGCTGGTTTCATCGGTTCAAGGCTCAAGCCAAATTTCACAATGTAAAAGTAAGTGGAGAGGCAGCAAGTGCATATAGGGTAGATGTCCAGGAACTTCCGGAAACACTTTAAGAAATGATTGATGATGGTGTGTATTTACCCGACCAGGTTTTTAATGTGGATGAGACACAACTGTACTGGAAGATGCCAGACCAAAATTACATCAGTAAGGAGGAAAAGTTGATGCCGGGCTGTAAAACAGCAAAGGATAGGCTAACTGTTGTTTCGTGGCAATGATTCTGGTGAATTGAAGCTGAAGCCTCTCTTAGTTTATCATTCAGAGAACCCAAGAACCCTTAAAAACATAGCCAAGGGCTCTCTTCCTGTTGTGTGGAAGCATAACCCTAAATCCTGGATTGCACAGGCCACGTTCCAGGACTGCTTTTACCACCACTTTATCCCAGATGTAGAGAAATATCGCTTGGAGAAGGACATTCCAGCAAAACATTCTTTTGCTGCTCGACAATGCTCTGGGCCATCCCCCATCCATGAATGACTTTCATCTCAACGTCAAAGTAGTGCATCTGCCACCGAATACTACATTGCTCATTCAACCTATGGACCAGGGAGTTAAAGTGACTTTCAAGAAATATTACTTATGTTCCACTTTTTGTCAGGCAGTGAAGGTAAGTGACAAATCAGGAACAACCTAGGGACAACTTTGGAAGGACTATAACATCCACAAGACCATAAAAAACACTGACTTTGCACGGTGTGAGGGTATGGTGGGCACCGTGGATGGAGTTTGGAAGAAACTTTGCCCACAGTTTGTTCGTGATTTTTGTGGATTTGAGAAGGTAGATCAGAAGTCTGAAGAGGTCTTCAGCAATGTAGTGACCCACAGCGAGAAGCTGCAGCTAGATCTGCAAGAGGACGACTTCATTGAACTCCTTGCTGTGCAACATGAGGAGCTTGCTGATGGAATTGGAGGTCCAGAGAAAGGATGAAGAGGGACAGGAGGAAGAAGAGGTAACAGAAGAACTGAAGAGATTCACGACACAGAGAATGGCAACGGAATCTTCTTTATTTGAGGAAGCACTGTTCGTTTTTGAGGTATAGGACCCGAACCTAGAATGGTACCCAAAGGTGGCAACCATTCAGAATGCAATCCAGTGCTACGCTACCTTGTCACCTATGATGAGAAAAAAGGAACTACTACCCAGACATCAATGGATCATTTTTTCAAGAGGGTAGATAGAATGAAATCCAGCAAGGAACCAGAACCTCTGCCATCAATGTCAGGCGTGAGTGAAATGGCAGCTTGCCCTCTGTCTCCTACTGCTGATAATCCTCCACCTCTACCTTCTCCCATCTCCTCTGCCTCCTCCAGTCAGTAACTCTTCTTGCCTCTTCCCTCCATGCCAGCCCCAGTATCAAAGCTGTCGTACTGTACTACTGTACTTTTCTACTTACTGTACTATCAGATTAAAAACATTTTCTTTATTTTTGTGTTTGTTTTTTAGGTATTGTTTGCGTGGAAAGTATTATAAACATATTACGGTACAATACCATAGAGCCGACTGTGTAAGTTGGGTACCTAGGCTAACTTTGTGGGACTTACAAACAAATTGGACTTACAAACGCACTCTTGGAACAGAACTTGTTCATATGGAGGAGACTTACTGTAAAAGCAAAAAAGAAACAAGAACTAACCAAATTTATAAGCTGTTGCACAGCAAAGGAAACCATAATCAAAATGAAAATACACCCTATGGACTGGGAGAAAATATTAGCAAATGATGAGACTGACAAGGGCTTAATTTCCAAACTATACAAACAGCTCATACGACTCAACAACAAAATAACAAATAACTCAGTGGAAAAATGGGTAGAAGACCTAAATAAACATTTCTCCAAAGAAGACATAAGTATAGCCAACAGGCACATGAAAAGATGCTCATCATCACTAATGATTAGAGAAATGCAAATCCAAATTACAATGAGGTATCACTTCACACAGATCAGAATGGCCATCATTAAAAAAATCTACAATTAACAAATGCTGGAGGGGATATGGAGAAAAAGGAACCCTTCTACACTGTTGGTGGCCATGTAAGTAGGTGCACCCACTATGGAAAACGGTATGGAGGTTCCTCAAAAATGCTATAAAGAGAGTTGCCATATGATCTAGCAATCTCACTTGTGGACATATATCCAGACAAAACTATAATTCAAAAAGACACATGAAACCCTATGTTCATAGCAGCACTATTTATAATAGCCAAGACTTGGAAACAACCTAAATGCTCATTGAAAAATGAATGTATAAAGAAGGTGTGGCATACATATACAACAGATATTACTCAGACATAAAAAGAATGAAATAATGGCATTTGCAGCAACATGGATGGACCTAGAGATAATGATACTAAGTGAAGTAAGTCAGAAACAGAAAGACAAGTAGCATATAATATCACTTATATGTGGAATCGAAAACAGGACACAAATGAATATGTCAGTGAAACAGAAACAAACACACAGATACAGAAAACAGAGTTGTGGTTGCCAAGGAGAGAGCGAAGGAAAGATTGGGAGTTTTGGAATAGCAGAAGCAAACTATTCTACATAGGATGGACAACCCACAAAGACCTACTGTATAGCAGAGGAAACTATATTCAATATCCTGTGTTAAACCATAATGGAAAAGAATATATATTAATTATATGTATATATAATTAATTATAATTAATTAATTATACAGAAATTAATACAACAATGTATAAAGGCTGCAGAGGGGGTGGAGAAAAGGGAACCCTCCTGCACTGTTGGTGGGAATGTAAACTGATACAGTCACTATGGAGAACAGTATGGAGGTTCCTTAAAAGCTAAAAATAGAACTATCATATGACCCAGCAATCCCACTACTGGGCATATACCCGGAGAAAACCATAATTCAAAAAGATACATGGGGCTTCCCTGGTGGCGCAGTGGTTGAGAATCCACCTGCCGATGCAGGGGACACGGATTCGTGCCCCGGTCCGGGAAGATCCCACATGCCGCAGAGCGGCTGGGCCCGTGAGCCATGGCCGCTGAGCCCGCGCGTCCGGAGCCTGCGCTCTGCAATGGGAGAGGCCGCAACAGTGAGAGGCCCGCGTACCACAAAAAAAAAAAAAAAAAAAAATTGTACCACAATGTTCACTGTAGCACTGTTTACAATAGCCAGGATATAGAAGCAACCTAAATGTCCACTGATGGATGAATATATAAAGAAGATGTAGCCCATATATATAATGGAATATTACTCAGCCATAAAAAGGAACAAAATTGAGTTATTTGTAGTGAGGTCGTTGGACCTAGAGTCTGTCATACAGAGTGAAGTAAGTTAGAAAGAGAAAAGCAAATACCATACATGAACACATATATATGGAATGTAGAAAAATGGTACTGACTAACCTAGTGATAGGACAGGACTAGAGACACAGATGTAGAGAACGGACTTAAGGACACAGGGTGGAAGGGGAGACAGGGACGTAGTGAGAGAGTAGCACTGACATATATACATTACCAAATGTAAAAGAGCTAGTGGTAAGCGGCCACATAGCCAGGGAGATCAGCTCGGTGCTTTATGACCCCCAGAGGGGTGGGATAGGGAGGGTGGAGGGAGGCTCAAGAGGGGGGATAAGGGGAATATACGTATACCTATACGTGATTCACTTTGTTGTAAAGCACAAAGTAATACAGTGTTAGAAAGCAATTATACTCCAATAAACATGTATTAAAAAACCCACAACATTGTAAATTGACTGCACTAGAAAATATTTCTTAAGTGCAAAACATTTTTTGAATGTAAGTTTTATTGTGTGTGTGTACCACAGGTTCAATATATATGAATTATGTCAAATTAATTACATTGTTTTTCAAAATAAAGAATTTTGGATATTCTACATCAGCTTCTCAATATAAATGCAGAAAAACTATATTCTTTTTTTCTAAAGTTCAGAAATAGCCATTTTCCTCATTCGGTATACTATAAACCACTAACTATTAAAAAGGGAATCGAGACCTCTTCCTTGCAAAGGATTATTTCTCCACTCACACAAGTTTAATAGAATGTTCCACAATGCACTGACTTCCCACCTTAGAGACATGAGATTTTTGCATCCTGAAATCCCTTTCTTGCAAAAATGTCCAATTAGCATCCTAGCATTACAGAAAATAAATGCTTTTTTCTGGATCTCAAATTCCATACAACTTTATCAAGACATCACGTATGTTTTTTTACACACACAGACTGTATTTTATTTTTACAACAGATAAATCAACTGACACCAAGCATTGTAAATGGATGACCACAACAAAAGCAACAATGACTGCAATTACCAAACACGAATCACACTCAGCCGATGTCAGAATATTGACATCCAGTCCAGTCATCGCTCCACTCTAACAGTTTCTTTACTTTGCAGTGAAAGACATCATGGATTTTTTAATTATCAGCACTCACCTGAGGTCTTTAAAAATCAACAAAAACATACTTTTGTGATCTCTTTCATTTATTCTGGTTCTAAGTGGTCATTTCTAAACGAAAGTATTTAAGTATGTTAACGTCATCTTATAACATCATATTTCAAATGACTGACTACTGTCTCTCCAAAGATGAAATATCAGGAACTCATAATTAGGGTCTCCAAAGATTTACTGCCTGAGTCTGTATTACCCTTCTGCTGAACTCCACACTCTTCATTATTCTCTGAGAATATTATTTTTCTTGTATGGCCAGCACACGCTCTTTCATTTCATGAAGTTTCTTCCTACAATTTTATGCTTAGTTTATTTCTGAGAATATGCATTATTTCAGGTTGATATTTATAGACACAAAGACTTCTCTATAATTCCCTGAGAGTTTCAAGAACTCCTTCTTCTTTTATTTTAATACCTAGATTCTGAAGCTCTCCACAAAGCATTACTAAAATTGCTTTTACATAAATATCTACATATTAATCACACATTAATGCATTTACAATTGTATTATGCTTTATTGCTAATTTTGGAGCATATACGTAGCTGTCTTATTTACCAACCTCTTGGAAATCATTTTAATATCTGCACTTAGGACTTGAAAGAGAATGGATAAATAAAAACATGAAGAATATGCAAATACAATTTATATTTTTCTCATAAAATTATCCAGAAAAAAGAAGAGTCCTGATACTCTGCAGGCATGATACTCAAGAATGTGTAGTCGGGCTTCCCTGGTGGCGCAGTGGTTGAGAATCTGCCTGCGGATGCAGGGGGCACGGGTTCGTGCCCCGGTCCGAGAAGATCCCACATGCCGCGGAGCGGCTGGGCCCGTGAGCCATGGCCGCTGGGCCGGTGCGTCCGGAGCCTGTGCTCCGCAGTGGGAGAGGCCACAGCAGTGAGAGGCCCGCGTACCACCAAAAAAAAAAAAAAAAAAGAATGTGTAGTCTTCCGGCAGGAAAACATGCAGTAATCCATGTGGCAGAGTTTACCTGTGACCAGCTGGGGTTAGTGACCTGTGCATTCCTTACATGCAACATATCAGGAGTGGAAAAAGGGAATTTGTCAGTTGTGGCAATCAGTATCATGAAGATTTATAGCAGGTCATGCTCATATATTCAGCACAGGTACAATCAAAAGTTTGCTCAATTCTGGGAGATCTAAGTCTGTATCTGTTACCTCGTCTTTAACGAGGAAATGTCAGAACTGACTTACCAAAAAAAAAGTGTTTGTTTGTTTTAATTACAGTCACGGTGGGTAAGACATAGCTCAGAACAGCTAATGTGACTTACTGATTCTTTCATCAGGAAATACAGTTTCACCTTTCCTGTTTATTCTCCACATCCTGTAGTAAGTTAAGTTTCAATGAAAGCTAAATCTACAGGGCGAAAAGAAAAGAAAACTGACATGTGTTGAAAAGATCATTCTGACAGGTTTGACCACGTATGTCCGTGTTTCTGGCGATGGACACAAGCCAGAGCTCCCGACTCTGACGTTTTCGCTGATGTCATTCCCCTTGATCCTCAATTTGGAAGTGGATAAAAATGTTTTCTATGTTTTCTTCTTTAAGAAATTAAATCAAGAATGCTTTCTAGACATGATCCTCTAAAGATTTTCAGTCAGTGGTCATCAAGAGAAGAAAAGCACAGAATCTCATCCCCACCGAAGAGTGACATTCAGTCAGGCAACAGAATTCTCCCCAGAATCAGAGCTTCATCTTTAACATGCGATCAAAGGTTTTCACAAGTGCTGCCTCACTCTGCAGTCAGCCCTACCATATGGGATTGGCTCTGAGAATCTCACATCAGATGACTGACAAACATGTCATAGGACCCTGATCTGCTACCACATCCTGCCTCGCTTAATGATCTCCTGCAGGGACATTGGAATATTCCAGGATATTTCCTGGAGCCCTCTACTCTGTACAGGTACACTTCCAAGTAGAAACAGAAGCTTTGACTTTCACTGGGACCCCTGCTCTGTCCAACCAACCTCTCTAGAAATATGATGTTCTAACCTCTCCTGATTAGAACATTTCAAGGTCTCTCCCTGTGCTAATTTAGTAAAGGTAAAGGAGAAACAAGAAAGAGCAAACTATGCAGGGAGCAATATATAAGATTCCTTTCCTTAATGTATTTATCTGATATACCCAAATATTGAGAAATATAGATTCATTTCAGAATGGTCAAGAAAAGAGGAGGAGGAACCTCTGTGCCAACAGTATATATAAAACGGAATCAATATTGCATAAGCTCCAGCCTAAGTTTAGCTACGAGGTACTAACTCTTCTCATAAAGAAGAAAGAGTTCTCCATCACTTGAAGCACACTGAGGCCTCAGACAGCTGGACACTGAGGGTGTAGTCTCCTCACGCGAATTCTGTACCTGCGTCACAGAGCAATGAAACAGTCCCAAAGAATTATTAAGGATGAGGTGGGGAATCGAAAGAAGAAAGATGAATCCATACTCTCCCCTAGCATCTGTTCTGCTGGATATTACCACCACCGTAGCCCAATATAACCTTCCCACTTTTCTCTGGGCCTCCCTACTTTCCACCTCCATCCTCTCAGTATATCTTACCTACACTTGGAAACGACTCTAGTTTTTCCACTGGTCTTTATCAACAAGTAATCCAAATAGCAACTGTGTATATAACTCCTTAGAGACCTCAGGTCTGACTCATTAATACATGACCTTCGAAGTCCAAAGTTTTCCTAATTCCCTTTATTTTTTTTCTAATTTCCATGTACTTACACTCTCAGGACTTCCACTGTTCTCGGGATCGTGTTCCCTGCAAAATCTGTCAACCTAGACATAGACTTAAGTACCACCCTTTAATTATCTCCTAGGTTATCCAGTTTTTTAAAAAGCCTCAGCAAGCCTTATGGACTTTATTAATTTAAGATAACCCATGGGGGATAGCAGTACACCCACACATATCTATTTAATACACCCTCAGAGTAATGAAGACTCTCAGCTCTTCTCCTTCAACGTATGCAGTGTCTCGCCCATCTGATTACTGTCTGCTGTATCCCAGGTCCACTCCCTTCCCTCGTATTACATTCTTTCCCAATTTTGTATGTTGGTAAAATCAAATAACATAAAATATAACATGTTAATTATTATAAAGTGCAGCGTTCAGTAATATTAAATACATTCATATTATCGGGCGATCAACATCGCCATTTATCTTTCTAATTCTTTTCTACGTTTTAAAACTGTAACTCTATATCTTTTAAACCTAACTTTCCTTTTTGTTCCATAAACACATGAAAAGCATCATTACCCTCTCAGATCTATGGTTTTGACTACACTAAGTACCCCACATAATTGAAATAAGTAGTTGTATTGTTATGACTCACTAAAAGTCACAAAAATGGCATTTTTGGAAGCTAAATGTCCTCAAGATTCATCCATGTTGTAGCACATTCCTAGATCTTTTCCTTCTTCACACTGAATAATATTGTATTCTATGAATACAATTATTCTATGAATAATATTGTATTCTTTGCTTATCCAGGAATCAGTGAATGAACACGTAGGTTGCTCTCATATTTTAGTTACTCTGATTATTACTGCTCTAAACACTAGAGTACAAATATTTAAGACCCTGATTTCAGTTCCTCTGGGTATATCTCAGAGTAAGATTCCTGGATCATGGAGTAATTCTATTTTTCAATATCTGAAAAACTGCCATACTCTTTTGCAAAGCAGCTGTATCATTCTACATTCCCTCTGACACATCACAATGCTTCCTACTCCCTCACTTCCTCACCAATACTTGTTTTCTGCTTGTGTATGTGTGTGTGTGTGCTTGCATGTGTATGCATGCACACAAATATATAAACACGCATTTAGTGATATGGAGCATCTATTCAAGTGCTTAGTCGTTTGTACATCTTTTTGAAGAACCATCTATTCAAGTCTTTTATCCATTTTTGAATCAGGGTGTTTGCTTTTTGTTGAGTTGTAGAAGTTCTTGGTATATTCTGAAGAGAAATTTCTTGTCAGATAGATGGCTTTCAAATATTTTTCCCCATCTGTGGGTTGCCATTTTATTCTGTTTACATTTCTTTCATACACATTATTTTTTAATTATGTACTGCAAATTGTTTATTTTTTGTTAGCTGTACCTTTGTTGTTCCCTCATTTCATACTGAGGAAGACACTGCCAAATCCAATGTCATGAAGCCCTTGTCTTGTGTGTTCTTCTAAGACTTTTTAGTTTATTAGGTCTTATATTTAGTTTCTTGATACGTTTTCATTATTTTTTGCATATGATGTTAGGTAAGGGGTCCATCTTCCTTATTTTGCACGTTGACAACAAGACTTCTCAGCACCATTTGTTGAAAATACTATCCTTTTTACTTTGAAAAGTCTGGCAACTTGTCAAAAATCATTTGGCCATATATCAGGGTTTATTTCTAGGTGTTCTATTCTATTCTGTTGGTCTTGAATAGAGGAGAAAATAGTATAACCTATCCAGGTTGATGAAGAACATAAAGAAAGACCAGGACTGAGAATTAGGAGGGCAATATAAAACAGCAGGGAGTAAAAGACAGTGTGAGAGAAGATCTTGTATTTGCGAGTTCATGGAAATATGATCATGCTAAAACCAGTAAACACCTCACTTTGAACAATACGGTAAATGTGCTGGCAAGAAACATAACACTTACCCATCTCTGGGAAATATAGTATGGGTATAAAGATAAACTACACACAGATATATGAAAAAGGGAAGGGTTTTCATGGTGTGAGAATATTGTGGGACCTGAAATACAATTTACTTCTGTTCTAGCATTGTCTCTAAAATTTAGCAAAGTGTATATACAAGCAATTCCAATTCTGGTAATGTGTTTGACAGGTTTATATATGAACTTCAGCAGACCAGTAAATGTACATTCATAGTAGGACCATTCCCTAAACCAAAAAAACAAAACACAAAAACTGGAAAGTCTAGAGTTCACGTTGTCAACACACATACAGATGCAGTGATGGTTTACGGTCCAAAAGCAGAAGGTGAGCATGGGTACAAGAGGTTAATCCCCAGGCTGGGCTGGGGTGCAGAGTTTGAGGGTAACACAGGTAGAAAAGGCTTTTGTCCTATCCTTGAGTTTTGAGGTATGGAAATTCACAGGTCACTACCTTCATTTCAAACTGAATGAATGCACTATTCAATTTTTTAAAACAGGCAAAGTAAACATGAGTGATAATAAATTTCAAACTGTTATGAATCAAACAAGATACTAAGAAAAATTAAATAATATGATTTAAGAATGAAGTGGAGAGATTGTCCAAGATGGTAGCGTTCAGACTCAGAGCTGGATGCCTCTCAGACGCACACCAAAGTCACAACTGTTTACAGAGCAGCAACTGAAGAAAAGGGCGGGACTCACCATGAAAGATGTTTTACAGCTAAAGACATAAGAGGCCCCTCGGCAAGGCAGGAAGGACGGGCAACATCTCAATAGCGTCACGACCCACACCACCTGGGGGGTGACCCACACATGGGAGAATAATTACAATTTCTGAGGGGCTCCCAGAGAGCAAGGGGTATGAACCCAATATCAGGCTCCCACGCCCAGGGATCCTGTGCTGGGAAGAAGAGTTCCTAGAAAGTTGGGCTTTGAACACCAGTAGTGCTTATTTTCCAGAGAGCCAGAGGGTTGTGGGAAATAGAGATTCCACTCTTAGAAGATGCTCACAAAATCCCACGTGATCCGAGAATCAGAACAGAAGCAGTCATTTGCAAGGATCCTGGGTTACACCTACCTCCTGATCTTAGAGAGTCTCCCAGAGACGCAAGAGGCATTTACAGCACAGCCTCAGGGACATGGACACTGGCAGCAGCCATCTGGGGGAGCTCCTTCTACCTCGCGGCCACTGGCACCAGCAAGCAAAATTTCAGAATCCTCCCTCTATCTATTTAGCCTCAGGACCTAGCCTTACCCATTTCCACCACACTATACACACAAGCACTAGGGGGCTGCAGGCCAAGCAACTAACTGAGCAGGCACATAGCCACATCCACCAGCGAACACGATGCCTTCAGACCCTCAGTGCACAGCTGCCCCTGGACATGGGCCCAGCCACCAAAAGCCCAAGGACCAGCCTCCAGACCTCAGTGGACAGGCGCCAGCCCCAGAGTCCCTGACCCCTCTGACCAGTGAGCCTCCTCTGGCCTTGGAATCAGCCTCACCGTCGGCAGGTGATTACTGCCCAGGGACTGGATGGAGCTTTGACCTACACAACCGCAAACCTGCTCCAGCAGTGGGATCGGCCTCGTACACCAACAGGTACACACCGGCCCCAGGAATACCACAGCCCAGCAGCCTGTGTGACCAGAACACTCCCTTGCAGGCCAGAAGCAACCACGGGCTCAGCTGGGTCCTGACCCTGCCCGTCAGAATGCCAACACAAGACTAGGGACAGCCCAGACCCTGCAGAGAGCTGTGTCAGGGACAGTGATCCAACACCAACTCTGCGACTCCTGGGGCCTGCAGCCAGAACTCGGGACCTGGGTCTTCCTCCCAGTCGCCAGCATAGCCCCAGGACCAGGGACTGGGCACTAGCCCTGGTATCACCTGCACTGCAATTCTACCCAGAAGTGAACCAGCACTAGATTTGGTGTCTCCCAGAGCTTTTCAGCGAGCTGCCTCATGATTTAGCCTCAGCAAGCAGCACAGACAGCTTCCACACAAGGCAGAGTCTGGCAAACAAGCACTCTGGGGGCAGCCAAGCCTACCAGACCATCCACAGTAGTCAGCCCACCACAACAGAAGAGCCCAAGCAGCCCACATAGGGGGTACACCTAGAACATTTAGTTCTAGTGACCAGGGGACAGTGGGTTGCTGGGACACATAAGACCTCTCCTACAAAAAGCCACTTCTCCAAGGTCAGGAAACGAAATGAACTTACTACATACAGAGCAATAAAAACAGCAAGTTAAGAAAAATGAGGTGATACAGAAACACGATCCAAATGAAGGAACAAGATAAGAACTCAGAAGAAGATCTAAGTGAAGTGGAAAGAGCCAATCTCCTCAACAAAGAGTTCAAGGTAATGACTGTAAAGATGATCAAAAAACTCAGAAGAATGGACATCCAGAGCAAGAAGTTAGAATGTTTTTAAAAAGAGTTAGACCATTAAAGAACAACAAAACAGAGATTAGGAATACAGTAACTGAAATGAAAAATACACTAAAAGGAAACTACTGTAGACTAAATGATACAGAGGAATGCATCCGAAAACGGAAGGACAGAGCACTGGCGGTCACTGAGGATGAACGGGAAAACAATAGATTAAAATGCAATGAGGAAAGTTGAACAGACGTGTGACACAACATCAAGTGTACTAATATTTGCATCATACTGGTCCCAGAAGCAAAAAGGTAAGAGAAAGCAATGTAGAACATACCTGAAGACATAAGAGCTGAAAAGTTCCATAACCTGGGAAAGAAAACAGACATCCAAGTCCAGTAAACACAGTAAGGCCCAAACAGGATCAAGCCAAGGAGGACCACACCAAGACTCATTGTCATTAATCTGGCAACAAAATAAAGAGAAAAAGACACTAGTAAAAGGAGCAAAGGAAAAGCAACAAGTTACAAACATGGGAACTTGCATCAAGTTATCAGCTGACTTTTCAGGATAACCTCTGCATGCCAGAAGGGAGTCGCATGGTATATTTAAAGTCATGAAAGGGAAAAGCCTATAACCAAAAATACACTACCCAGCAAGGCTCTCCTTCAGATTTGGTGGTGAGATCTCAAGTTTTACAGAGAAACAAAACTAAAAGAGCTCAGCATCGTCAAACCAGCGGGATGAGAAATCTGAAAGGGGCTTTTCTAAGTGAAAAAGAAAAGGCCACGACTGAAACATAAAAATTAGGAAAGGAAACTTACTAAAGGAATAACCTCATTGGATAAGGCAAATATTCAACACAGGTAGTAAATCAACCATGAACCCAGCTAATAGAAAGGATGAAAGAAAATACTAATAAAATCATCTATATTCACAATAAGAAGGTAAGGGACACACAAGACAAGTAGATGTAAAATATAAGGTCCAATTCAGTAACTGTGGTGGAGCAGAGTAACAGTGCAGGGTTGTTAGTGTCCACGTGAAATTAAGAGCTCAGCAACTTCAATAATCACACACACACACGCACACACACACACACACACACACACACACACACACACACACATTTTAAAAAACTGAAAGAAATCCAAACATAACATTAAAGATAGTCCTCACATCACAGATGAAGAGAATAAAAGGAGAAGAAAGGAACACTGAAGAAATTAAAGAGGGATTCTAAAAATACCCAAGACAGATGAAAATGAACACACAATGATCCAAAATCTATGGGACACAGCCAATGCAGTTCACAGGGAGAAGTTATAGTGATACAAGCTTATTGTTAGGAAACAAGAAAAACATCAAATAAACAACCTAACATTACACCTGAAGGAATTAGAAAAAGAAGAAGAAAACAAAACTCAAAGCTGTCAGAAAGAAAAAAATTAAGAAAACAATACCATATGCAATCACACCAAAAAGAATAAGATACCTAGGAACAAACACACCTAAGCAGTAAAAGACATGTACTCAGAAATCTATCAGCCGTTGGTGAAAGAAGTTGAAGGCAACAGAAAAAGATGGGAGAATATAGCATGTGTGTGGATGGAAGAATTAATACTGTGAAAATAAACTTACTACCAAAGACAACCTACAGATTTAATGCAATCCCTATCAGAATACCAAAGCATTTTCACAGAACTTGAAAAAGTAATTTGAAAATTTGTATAGAAACACAAAGACCCCAAATAGCCAAACAATCTTGAGAAAGAACAGAGCTGGAGGCATCACGCACCTTGACTTCAGATTAGACTGCAAAGCGACAGTAATCAAAGAGAATCGTACCGGAGCAAAAACAGACACAAAGATCACCGGAATA
Source organism: Kogia breviceps (assembly GCF_026419965.1). Lineage (NCBI taxonomy): Eukaryota > Metazoa > Chordata > Mammalia > Artiodactyla > Physeteridae > Kogia > Kogia breviceps. Next base: position 68,236,101 of record NC_081310.1, on the reverse strand, counting down.
GAATAGATATCCCAGAAATAAGCCCACACACTTCTATTTAATTGATTTATGATGAAGCAGGAAATATGGAGAGAACACTGTCTTTTCAATAAGGGGTACTGGGAAAACTGGTCAGCTACATGGAAAAGAATAAAATTAGATTATTTTAGCACACCATATATAAAATAAATGCAAAACTGAATAAAGACCTAAACGTAGGACCAGAAACCATAAAACCCCTAGAGGAAAATATAGAACATTCTTGAACATAAAAGATAGCAACAGTTTTAGGTTCAGTCTACTAAGGCAAATGAAACAAAAGCAAAAATAAACAAGTGGGACTTCACTAAACTTAAAAGATTTTGCATAGCAAAGGAAACCAAAGACAAAATGAAAAGACAAGCTGCTGAAGTAGTGACAATATTTGCACATGATAAGACGTTAACATCAAAAAGATGACCAAGCAAGAGTTCATATCTAAACTACAGAAACGGCACATACAACTCAATATCAAAAAAATACCCAAAATCTTTTTTAAAAAATGAGAAGACCTAAATAGACATTTTTCCAAGGAAAAAATACAGATAGATAGACAGAACTCACAAAGATGCTAAACATAGCTAATTGGCAGTAAAATGCAAATCAAAACTATGAGATATATCACCTCAGTCTTGTCAGAATGGCTGTCATCAAAAAGATCACAAATAACAAAGGTTAGTGAGGATGTGGAGAAAGGGAAACACATGTACACTCTTGATGTGGAGGTGAAGTAGTGCAGCTACTGTGGAAAGCAGAATGGAGGTTCCAAAAAAAACTAAAAAGAGAACTACCATAATATCCAACAATTTCACTCTTGGGTATATCAGAAGAAAACAAAAACACCATTTCAAAAAAATAACTGCACATCAATATTCGTAACAGTGTTGTTTGCCATAGCCAAGAGACAGAGTCAAACTAAGTGTTCATCACTAGGTTAGGGGATAAAACAGATTTTTTATGATGACTTCAGCAAAAAATGAAATTTTGCCATTTGCAAGAACATGGATGGATTTGGAGGCTATTATGCTTAGTAAAATAGGCCGCAGAGAAAACAAGCATGGTAGGTTATCACTTACACGTGGCATCTAAAAAATTGAATACAACAACAACAACAACAAGAAAAAACAGCCTCACAGGTTAAAGAACAGACTAGTGGTTACCAGCAGGGAGAGATAGGGTGGAGGAGCAAAAGAGTGGTAGGAGATTTGGAGGTATAATCACTAGGTATATAATCAATCATCTACAGTGATGTACTGTATAGCATGGGGAATATAGCCACTCTTTTATAATAAGTATAAATGGAGAAGAACCTAAACTTTTATGAATCGCTATGTTGTACCTCTGAAACTAATATAATAATGTATGTTAACTATAGATCAATAAAATATAAAGTAAGGAACAATAAAAGGGAGACACAGATTATTAGATAGAAATCAATTAAATAAACACAAGTTTTGAAAATCAAGGAATTAAAAAACAACATGTAAGACACAACATTGGCATTTGAAGTGTATAATCTATTTATTTAAAAGAAATCATGGGCTTCCCTGGTGGCGCAGTGGTTGAGCATCCGCCGGCTCATGCAGAGGACATGGGTTCGTATCCCGGTCCGGGAGGATCCCACGTGCTGCGGAGCGGCTGGGCCCGTGAGCCATGGCCGCTGAACCTGCGCGTCTGGAGCCTGTGCTCCGCAACGGGAGAGGCCACAACGGTGAGAGGCCCATGTACCGCAAAAAAATAATAATAATAAATAAAAATAAATAAAAAATAAAAGAAAGAAAAGAAATCATTTAAGTGTTGAAAAATGGTACCCATTCTCACAATTTTGTATATCTAGGGTAAATTATTATCTACAAAAATATTTTACAAATATTCACTCTAAAAGAAAGAGAAAATTTGGATTAACCCATTTTAGTATACAAATTTAATATCAAAGTCTCCACGTCAAATTGATTTGAATAAGTTCTGTTAGCCACTTCTAGTTTCTTTGTGATGTAAAATCTTTTAAAGCATAAAATCAGCCTTTCTGCATTATTCCATTAGACATACATAGAAGTGAAAAGAAACAAGAAGACAGAACAATCAACCAGGAAGGTGAATTTACTGAGAAACAGCCATTCGTTCTCCCTCCTCCTTTTCTTTCCCTCCTTTTCCAGGTCTCTTTCGGTTCCAATCAAGAGAAGTCTTGAGAGTTCTGAGAATATTTCTTTGAGGGCTTCAAATCACCATACCTACAACTTCTGCCACAACTACACACACACGGGAACAAAAATAAACCTCTGCTATCTACTCATGTAGGAGGGATTCATGCAAAATAAACTCCTACAAGGAGACCAACGGGTGAGTTTTCTACCTGTTCTTTATAATGTCCTTCCATTAGAGTAAATCCCACACATGATGAGGCAGAAGCAGTTATGTGAGCTTTTCCTTGAAGTCAAAACTCTTACATTCATTTCAAGTACCTGGTGATCATAGGGTACAGCCAGGGAAAGTGCCATCCCCCTTGCGGGGGGGTGGCGGTGAATGGGCTCCCACAACCGTGCACCTCCTGATGTACACATTCTGGAGAAACAAAGGGCGGTCACACCGCAGTCAGTCTGTCAGGATGTCGGGCCACTGGCAACCCGAGCAGCCTGGAAGTGCCCCATCAGTTGCTGAAAGCGAAACCCTGTCCCCCCTGTGAAGCCAGGCAATTTTGGCCAGAGGGTCAGAGGAGACTATTAATCAACTCCTCCTCTCTGCTCAGCTCCTTGGGGTTACAGCAACCCCATCTCCAAGCCCAAATCTGCCCCTGGAGTGCCGAACTGGAAGTGGCAGGCGGGCTGTGCCTGTGCTTCAGCGCCCTCTGGAGGTTGTCTGCTCTAATGGCAACTCTCAGCCCTTCCTCCCCCTTCCCTAGTCCTGGGGGCTGCCTTGGCCTCCTGCAGCTGCTGGCCTGATTTCATTCTTCTTTTTTCTCCAATTACAATGAAGTGTCCTACAGAGGTATGGAATCTCTTGAAGAAGGAAGACCTTTTAGCCAATACACCTTAACAGTGAGAAGTTGATTTCAAGAATGAACCTGAAATACTATATTTTTCTCCTGATGATTCCAAGGAGAGACAGCTCAAGTTTTCTAAATCATAAGAAAAACCAAGGTAAATATGATCTTCTGAGCCAGAGATGAAAAAACAGTTTTTAGCACCCTCTCCTCATGTCATATGACTGGGATTTAAATCAATCAACTGCCACTGGTTTTTAAATCACATGACCCAACTTTAAATCAATCAGCTGCTTCCCTGTAACTCAGGTGACTTGGCTTTGAATAGTAAGAAATGAAGAGGTATAAAAATGTTCTGAACAATAAATGGAAAAGCAACATTTTAGAAAGTGTTTTTTTTCTTTTCGAATGGACCATTCATTGGATACGGAATAAAGGATTCTCGTGTGGATTTCTTGAACTGTAAGCATATACAATGTCTCCGTTGGCGTGATTGACTTAGTTTGGGGGGTTGTTGTTGTTGTTGTTGTTGTTGTTAACATCCTTATTGGAGTACAATTGCTTTACCACGTTGTGTTAGCTTCTGCTGTATAACAAAGTGAATCAGCTATTCGTATACATATATCGCCATATTCCCGCCCTCTTGTGTCTCCCTCCCACCCTCCCTATCCCACCCCTCTAGGTGGTCACAAAGCACCGAGCTGATCCCCCTGTGCTATAGGCAGCTGCTTTCCACTAGCTATCCACTTCACCTTTGCTAGTGTATATATGTCCATGCCACTCTCTCACTTCATTCCAGCTTACCCTTCCCCCTCCCTGTGTCCTCAAGTCCGTTCTCTACGTCTTTATTCCTCTGCAGCGACTCCTGCTAAGGATGGATACTTCCTTTTATGCTCAGGAATATGCCCTAGTTTAAATATGATTTGAGTTTGATCCTGTGAACCATCAGAACTTCCCACGGGAGATAAATGAGGAGATTCTGGCCTTTATTAGTACGCACGGTGAACATGGGTGTCCTGGCTGTACTTGCCAACCTTCCTCATTTACACACCTATTTTTATCCACCTTTCTCCCTGTGAGTACCTTTGACCAACCCTGAGCTCAGACTCCTGACCTAGTACAGTGACTTTGTCAGTCTTTCTTTAAAAATGGACAGGTAACAAAATGAATGTAACCTAGAAGCAGCAGCTCAGTAAGGGAAATAAAATCACCAGAAGTTATCTAATCACAGCCACAGCCATCCAGGGCTCAGGTCCCATAAGAATGGGACCTTCCTCAATTTGAAGGGCATCCAATCAAATAAGTAAAGGTGTTGCTCACCTCTGCCACTTGGAGGGATTGCTAGGCAGTCTACCCAGTGTATACTAACTGCAAAACACTGTCATGGTTTTGAAATACCTATTTTCCAGGAAAGCTTTTTGGGGTGCATGGGGAAGGTTTCTTTTTGACATCAAGCAAAAAATAAATCACCAAGCTCTTTAAGCACAGGGGTTTTTAAGAGGGCAGTAGAAGGAAGGAATGGGCAGAAAAGACGATCTCCTCTGAAGTGAAGGTCGTTTTTCCAAAAGAGTAGGATTTAGTCTCAGTTTAAGGAGAACACTTTTAAGTAGCTGGGGCAGCTCCAAACTGCAGTTTAGGGAATGAGTGCTTCAAAAGAACAGGGCTGTAAACGTCCTGGCAAGGCAGCAAGAGGATGAAGAGTTGGTTTTGCATAGTTTTGAACACAGGAGTAAAGAAGCAGAGGCATCTCTGACTAAAGGGCCCTGAGATCCTATGGCATCAGTGGGTCAGTTGCAGGGGGTGTGGGGGCGATATTTCTCTCTCAACGTCTCCCAGAACAGCCACCCCTCTCTACCCCACCCCGCTACTCCTTTCACCCTTCCTGCCTCCACTGCTGTCCCCAGGGACAGCACTTCTTAAGCTGGAGCGCTCAGGCACCATCTCTGCAGTCTGGATTCTTCCTGGAGCCTGGCACGTTCTGGGACAGGAAGGCAGGTCTGCAAGGGCGCTGGGTTGCAGCCGGACCTGGAGGCCTGGAGGGGAACTGGAGTCATGAAGCCCACCCACGTCCTTGAAGCCAGGGAAAGAACACATCTTCCTAAAAGTAGTTCTCAGGTCTCAGCGGGTTCCCCACCCGACGGTGATCCATACTCACTTGAGGCAGCAAGGACTGCCTCTAACTGGCCCCCTTCCATTCCGCCTTAAGGGTCCTCGCACATTTGTGAGAGCACAGGCCCCGGATCTATGCACTCGGCTGAGGCCAGTGCTGCCGGGGTCCCTCCAGTCCCATCCCCCGGCCCCTCCCTCTGGGACTGTATCTAATAGAAGAGAGAGCACAGAGGAATTGGCTGAATCAAGGGACCCGGGAGCCTGGGTATGAGTTTGAAGACTGAGAATCTAAAGCGCAATTACATATTATTGGAAACTCTTGTGGAATGTGTAGGGGGAGGTTAGGAGATTGAGAGGCTGAGTCGACCTGGTGAGTCCAGCCCCAGGACACCACAAAGCCCCTCCCCCCTTTCCCTGCCATCAGACAAGGGGTGCCGCAACTCCAGCCGGGACTCTGCACTTCCCCCTCCCTGATTCTCCTCCAGAAGAGCAGGTGGTCCCCCTCTGAGGGCAGGGGAAGACAACGGACCAAGTCCCCCTGCACTAAGGCGCTACTGGAGCTCTTCCTGAACAGCAGTGCTGGCTTGGAGCGAACCCGTGCACTGCCAAAATTGGTCTCGTCCTGCAGCTGAGGGACGCAGACTTTAAGTCAGCTGCCCTGGCTTTAAAACAATCAACCCCCCCCCCCTTTAAGTCAGGTGACCCGACTTTAAATCACTGTGTGCCCCTCGAGCCTGCAACTTGCAAAGTTGGGAACTTCACTTTGATCCCACACATGGTATGAGGGTGTACTTCATGTACCAGAAGGGTCTAGGTACTCTGGGGTACAGCAAGCAGTGCAGGACGCAGCAGCTCCCAGGCAAAGCTGGTGATGCACAGGGAGAGCAGGCACAGCCAGGCATGCAGAGGTTCCAGGACGGGAGCTGGGGCACAGCCAGCCGCGAGGCTGTGAAAGCAGAGGATCTGAGCCTTCTTGACAAAGGCAAACCCAGAGGATGGATGAGAAACAAAGACCAGATGAAACATGGATTTGAAAATCACATGCTGCTCTTGAAATTGGGGTGGGGGCACCCCAGATTTGAATCCTCTTACTCAACAGTTGCTAGTGTTTTGGCATTTGTCCAATTCCTTATAAAATTTACTGATAATATCTAACCCATAGAATCCTGCATTTGTAGTGGTATTGCGTGCTAATGTCTCTATAGTGGAATAATCTTTTCTACGAGAAAAATGTACACTATCCGAATTAAATTAAAACCCCTCTTTATAAAGTACTGTATCGGACTTCCCTGGTGGCGCAGTGGTTAATAATCTGCATGCTAAGGCAGGGGACATGGGTTCGAGCCCTGGTCAGGGAAGATCTCACATGCCGCGGAGTAGCTAAGCCCATGTGCCACAACTACTGAGCCTTCAGGCCACAACTACTGAAGCCCGCACGCCTAGAGCCGATGCTCCACCACAAGCACAGCAAGAGAAGCCACTGCAATGAGAAGCCCACGCACTGCAACAAAAAGTAACCCCTGCTTGCTGCAACTAGAGAAAGCCCATGCATAGCAAAGAAGACCCAACGCCGCCAAAAATAAATAAATAAATAAATAAATAAATAAATAAATATTTTTTTTTAAGTACTATATCCTTCTGTACAACTTCTCTGGGAAGAACAGAGAGATGGCGTGGGAGAGTGAGAAAGACCAACATTTAGTGCACATGTCTCATGCAGGTGCTCTGCTGGCTCAGATAGTTTTATCCCCACTTTTACAAAGGAGGAAATAATCTCAGAGAGGTTTGGTAATTTTCCCAAAGCCAAACAGCTATTGAGTGGCAGAACCAGGATCTGAACCAAGTCTGTTACCTTAAAGCCTAAGTCCTCATCACAACAAAACTCAATTCATATTTACATTTATCGAATTACATTGCAACCTGGGGAGTTCTTGGCACAATCCTGAATAAGAGTGAGAAAGAAAGAAATAGCATTGTTCATACAGTCAATCAAAATTTTTGGAGCAGCTACTAGATGCGTGGCCCTTTTCGGGGTTCAGCAGTGATCAAGACAGGAAGAGTCCTGCTTACACAAACCATGTAGTGGGGAGGAGAGACGGGCGCAACTTGACTGAGGGATTTCAACTTGCTGGGCCTCTGTTTTCTCATCTGGAAAACGGGATGGGTGTTCCTCATTTCCTGGGATTGTCCAGCCCTCACATTCTCTGATTCCATAAGAATCATTTGTTTTCCTGTTTCTTTAAAATTCATTCAGGCAATGAACTGTGATGAATGTTGTCAGCTGCTCCTCAAATCACTCTATTCCCACCCTCTTCCTGTGATCAGGTCTTTCTCCCAACATGACTCACAATCAATCAAGTCACAGAACCTAAGGGGCACCCAGCAGGAAAATTCCAGACCTTGTTTCTCAGGAGCTCTGGGGTCTACCTGCGAGGTAAACTTAACACACCTGGCACAAGGCGGCCATCCCGGGTTTCACATCAACATGATCTCAGGCACAAACCTCCTGGCTTTTCCATTGTGTCTTTAAGTTACTTGTTGAAACAACTGCACAAATATGACAAAGATATAAAATCAGGCATCTTCTGCCCCAGTGCCTGCTCATAAATGATTTTCTGCCACTTTAATGATAAAGATAGAACATTTCAACATTCTGCTGCCCTTATTATTTGTCATTTTTCTTGATATTTCTATTGAATACTCTTTCAATATTTTAACAATGGAACATTTATTTACCTTGTTCCAGACCCAGCCTGTAGTGGTAAAGGTTTTGTTGTTATATTTCTATTATGTTTCCTTTAAAAATCATTATGCTATTTAACTGGATTAAGTCAATTCTACAGGCATTTATCTTATGATATTGATGAAATTAATACATAGAGAGCAGTAGTACAAGTTGATTGTACTCCAGAGCCTCTCTCTATTAGCACAGTTAAGTAAGTATAACTATTATCTATATGTAAACCAAAGTACATGCCAAGTGAGACTCTCCGACGCTTCTTCACTGTCTGCCCCTCAAGCCTGTGAGAAATGGAATATTTCTTGCCACCTCAGTAAACAAAAGATGCCACAGTCATCCTCTCCAATGTGAGCGGGCAGGCCCTGAGGAACTCAGGATATGCAAATACAGGATGCAGGCCCCAGAGACCTGAGGTGCATATCAAAGAAAGGAATTTGTGAGCCTGACTCTGGCATCTTAGCATACAAAGGAAAGCCCTGCATTGCTCACCTTGGGAGAGCAGGTTCTCCTTAGCTGACAATCACCTTTTCACGTCCCCCATCACCTGCGCCAGCCCCCCGCCCTGTCCCCTCCCCCCCCCCCCCCGGTGCTTTAGCTCAGGGAGGAAGGGGCGCACAGGGCCTCGGCTGAACAAGAGGCCTGGGAGCCTCGGGAGGAACTTTCGGCCGCTTTGCCCGCCGTCGGGAGGAGGGTCGCTGACGCTGCGGCCGGACCCTGCGCCTCCCTCGCCCCGTGTCCCCTCAGGACGTTCAGCCGCCCTCTCCCCACGCCCCCCCGGGCCCCGCGAGCCAGGCTGAGGGCAGGGCCGAGAGGAGGGGCCGAAGTTCCCCGGGACCAGACCCCGAGGCCTCTCGTTCTGCACAGCAGCGGCGGGTGGCAGCGAAACGCTTCCCCTCAGAAGCTGCTCTTGCGCGGCCGCCCGGGCACCGGACCCACTTACCCGGCCCGCCCCACGACTGTCGCGGCTTCGGCCGCCGGGGCCCCTCCGCAGCCGGCAGCGTCAGTGAGGCCGCCCTCCCCTCGGGCTCCAGGGCAGCTCCGTGACGGCGGACAGAAGAGACCCCGAGCCGGGAGCTCCAGCTCTGAGGAAACGCGGGCTCCGTTCTGGGCGCTGCGGGTGGGGCCGCTCTGCCTGAGGCCTCCTGGGAGGGAGCGGGGCGCCGGGGGAGGAGCCGCCAGGAGCTCAGGGCCCCGTCGGGGGTCCTGGAGGGGCGGCCCGGCCTGAGGGCCCCGCCCACTGTGGCCGCAGCACAGGCCTTTTCCCTGCAATCCTACACAAAAAGTCAGAAAGATACACACGGTCTACAGTGAATGTTCACAAATGGTGGTTGCTGCTGTGCTTACTATCCTATTAAACGTGGGAAATCCATAACACACTTGAAGTTAGAAGTTAACTATGAATGTTTACCTTTCCTTATTATGTCTCTGCTATTCACAATTGTCGTTAATGAATCAGAGACTGTGGCATCACTAGTTAAAAATGAGCTCGTTAAAAAAATAGAACTCAGGCCCACCGGCCCTACTGTATCAGAATCTGCAATTTTACACTCTCTCCAGTGTACTTGTGGACCCATGAATAGTTGAAAGGTACATTTCTACCTCGACATGTCTTTTCTGTCTGAGAAATACGCACATTTTATCCAGTTTGATATAAATAAAACACTCAAAAATGCATATGTCCGTGTTGAAACCACCATTTTATCATTTCTTTTCCAGATAACTATAGTCTCTATACTGGTTTTATGGATCACATGACATACTCTTTTTTGTAGTTAGAAATAGAGAAAGCTACTTTGTAAAAAAAATTATATATATATATATATATATATATATATATATATATATGTGTGTGTGTGTGGATAATAGAAGACACTCTTCTAAATTAAAACCAGTTCTCTTAATTTGCTCTTTTCTTCTTGGGTCACATTATGAACTCTTCCCGTGGCCACATGTCATGTGTACTTTTAATTTCAGGGACTGCTGATATCCCAGGATGTGCCCATAGATTTCTCTCAAGAGGACTGGGAATGCCTGGACCGAGATCAATGGGAATTGTACAGGGATGTGATGTGACAAAAGTATAGGATCATGCTCTCCTTGGGTGAGGATACCTTCCTTCCAGAATTCCTTATCCACCCACAGGGTTTAGAGTCCTTCATTTGTAGAATGTCTCCTGGAATGTTCTGCTTCCTACAATAGGGTTTCAGATTGCAACGTTTCAGGAAATATTGGGAGTTTGTGGGTATAATTTATGTTATTCTTTGCAAATTGCAGCCTCCTTTTTAATATACTTTGTAACTGCTTGGGATGTGTCTATATGAACAGTGTACTATATGCTTCTGTTATAGTCCTTACAATATTTTATTCTCTTATTATCTGTAACAACCTTCCATGGATTCTTTGGGCTTAAGGTGTATTAAAAGGGAGACGGCGATTCTGGGACTTCCCTGGTGATGCAGTGGTTAAGACTGCGCCTGCCAATTCAGGGGACACGGGTTCGATCCCTAGTCTGGGAAGATCCCACGTGCAACGGAGCAACTAACCCAGTGGGCCACAACTACTGAGCCTGCGTGCCACAACTACTGAAGCTGGTGCACCTTGAGCCTGTGTGCCACTTATTTTTAGAGAATAAAATCACCTCTGAGTGATTACAATTTAGACCAGCTAGTCAAAATTCTTTATCACCTGTTCTTCTCAAACACTGATCAATGGAACAAGTTTTACTAGGGATAAGAGTGTAATTGTATTCTAGAGTTCATATCGGCAATATGGTTTTTGACCTTGATGCTGGATCACGACATTTCAATGGTATAACTGCTATTAATTGTCTCTTTGTTCAATGATTAAAGTCTCACATGATCTGAGTTCAGACTGGAGCCATCCTGGTTGGTTTCTGTCTATTGCAGATTTCTTCCAGTATGAAAGGACAAGAGCAATACGGCTTACTTTACACAATGTCTTCAAACTAAATGATGACATAATCTACATTCAATTAATTTATACATACCCTACTGTAGAGCAGGGTTTGTTACGGTGGCAGAGCCCGGTAATTATGTAAAACTGAAACTTTTATCTGCACTGGTTCAAGTCCTCCTCCTAAGAATATGTTTATAATCAACACTCTTTCACAAGTTACCCAATTTAATTCACCAGAGCATTCCTCATATTAACTAAATGGAAAATCCTAAGCTATATACAAATCCAGAAAGGGCCAAAAATCATCTGCCCACATGGATTATTACAACCCATTGCTGAGGCATTCAAATTACTTATTAAAGAACCACTATGTCCATCAACAGCATCAATTTATATATTATTGCCCCAATGCTAGCCTTAACCCTGGCTCTCACAACATGAATTCCTCTTCCCATATCTTAGCCACTAATTAATATAAATGTAGGCATACTCTTTATATTAGCCATATCACACCTAGCCATTTATTCCGTCCTCAGTTCTGGATGAGCTTCACATTCAACATACTCACTCACTGGAGCTCTAGGGACAGTAGCATAGACAATCTCATATGAAGTAATGTAGCAGTTATTCTATCCTCAGTCTTACTGATAAATGGATCATTTACACTTTCAACAGTAATGATTACACAGGAACACCTATGACTATTTTCTTCTGACCCCTACTCAGAATTTTATTATCTCCGCAGTAGCAGAGATTCAATGAAGCCTCACTTGATTCAACAGAAGTAGAATCAAAACCTGTATATGACTTCAATGTAGAAGATGTAGCAGGCCCATTCACCTCTTCCTTGCTAGACAATATGTCAATTTCCTTATAATAAACATTTCCACAACAATCCATTTGTAGGAGCATTCGACAATCCCTAGGTGCCAGAATTATATACACCCCAAGTCATCATTAAAACACATCTAACAATCTCCTTTCTATGAATTTGAGCATCCTACCCACAATTTTGATATGATCAACGTCTACATCTCGTATAAAAATTTTTTTTCTACTAACATTAGCCCGATGTATATGAGAGTTTTCACTACCTGTCATCATACCAGGCAACCCACCACAAACTTAAGAAATATGTCTGACAAAAGAGTTACTGTGATAGAGTAAATTATAGAGGTTTCAATGCTCTTATTCCTGGAATTGAATTCTTCCTAAGAATTTTATATTCTCCATGTTACCACATTACAGCACATGCTATATACTAAGGTTCACTAGGTAAGCTTCAGGCCCATACCCCCAACATGTTGTCGTAGATCCTTCCTGTACTAATAAACTCTCATTGTTTTTACTATCATTCTACTGACCATTATCACAGGAAATATAATTGTATAAGAAGCTCACACTGGTTAATGGTATCCCCATTCTAATAAAAAACACAAACCCATAAGCTACAGAAGCATCCAACAAATATTTCCTAAAACAATCCACCACACCAATACTACTTATAATGGCTAGTATCATTAATCTAATATACTCTGGTCATGGAACACAATGAATAACAAAAATCTTTCATCCAGCAGCATCCACCCTCATGACAATCGCCCTTGTCACAAAAGTAGGACTTTCCCCATTTCACTTCTGAGTGCCTCAAGTCACACAAGGCGTCCCATGAACAGCAGGCCTGATGCTATTAATATGACAAAAGTGCACCCCTGTCAGTTTTATACCACATGTCACCATCCATCAACCTAAATATACTATTAATCATAGTGATATTATAAATCATAGCTGGAGGCTGAGGGAGATTTAGTCAGACTCACCTGGAAAAAATTACACCCTCCTCATCAAGTGCCCATATAGGATGAATAACAGCCGTTATAAAGTATATTCCGATTATAACAATCCTAAACATACTAATTTATATCATAACAATACTCTCTTCTTATTATTTATGCCCGGAGCATGGACTACAAGAGTGTCATTATCACACACATGAGGTAAAACACCTCCCATCACAATCCTTTTCCTCACCATTATAGTATCATTAGGACATAGTCCATCACTATCAGGGTTTTTACCCAAATGAATACTTACCCAAGAGATAACAAAAATGACAACATCATTCTACCAACATTAATAGCCATCACAGCAGTGCTCAGCATATATTTCTACTTGCAGCTAACATACTCCACATCACTAACTGTATTCCCTTCATGAAACAACACAAAAACAAAACACATTGAACATTCAAAGAAATAACCTTCCTATCATTACCAATCATAAAACCCAGACAATTACTCTACATAACACCCATTCCATCCGTGCTGGACTAGGAATTTAGGTTAGTTCAGACCAAGAGCTTTCATAACCCAAAACAAGTAAAATTTACTTAATTTCTAAAAATAAGGATTGAAAGACTTCATCCTACATCAATTGAATGTAAAGCAAACATTGTAGTTAAGCCAAATCTTTAGGAGACTGATGAGTTTTAACCCCAGGAAACTTTAGTTAACAGGCAAATCCTCTAGTCAACTGGCTTCAATCTGCTTCTTCTTCATTTGAGAAAGAAAAAAAGAAAAAAGGCAGGAAAATCTCTGGCAGAATTGAAGCTGCTTCTCTGAAATTACAATTCAATTTGTTGATTCACCACAGGGTTTGTGAGAAAGAGGGCTCAATCTCTGTCTTCAGATTTACAGTCGAATGCTAGCTCAGTCATTTTACCTCTGTTCATACACTGTTGATTATTTTCAACAAATCACAAAGATATCGGCATCTTATAATTACTATTTGGTGCTTGAGCTGGAGTAGCAGGCAGCACCTTAAGAATATTAATCCAGGCTGAGCTATGCTAACCTGGAGCGCTACTTGGAGATGCACAAATCTGTAACGTGGTCATAACAGTCCCTGCACTTGTAATAATTTTCTTTATTGTTGTACCCCTTATATTGCAGGGTTTGAAAACTCACTTGGGCCACTAATAACTCGCACACCTGAGGTAGCATTTCCCCGAGTAAACCATGTAAATTTTTGACTACTTCCCCCATCGTTCTTACTCCTACTCATGTCACCAATAGTAGAAGCTTGTTCTGGTACCAGTGGACCGTGTATTCAGCTCTAGCCTGCAACCTGGCCCATGCAGGAGCCTCTGTCGACATAACCATTTCCTCCTTACATTTATCAGGTGTCTCCTCAATTCTTGGTGCTATTGCTTTTATTACTATAGTCTTTCATACAAAACCAGCAGTCATAACCCAATACCAAACACCATTATTTGTTTAATCTTCCCCAACTATAGCCATATTACTATAATTACCACTCTCAGTCCGAGCAGCCAGAATTGCCATACTCTTAAGAGATAGAAATCTCAACACTACTTTCTCTGACCCTGCAGGAGGAGGCTGAATCCTATACCAACACCTATTTTGATTCTTTGGTCACCCTGAAGTCTGTATTCATGGCCTACCAGGGTTTGTTATAAATTCACACATCATTACACACTATTTAGGACAAAAGGTGCCTTTCAGCTATTTAGGAATAGTATGAGTCATGCCCACTGGCTTTTTAGGATTTCTCTTGTGGGCCCATCATATATTTACCATAGGGAGAGCTGTCCACTCAGGAGCATACTTTGCAAAAGCTACCATAATTGCTTCTATCCCTACAGGAGTGTGCTTTCTCTGGTTGCAGTGAGCAGTAGCGACTCTACGCTGCGGTGCATTGCCTTTTCACTGAAAAGGCTTTCTTTATTGCAGAGCATGGCTTTCACGCTCTAGAGGGCAGGCTCAGTAGTTGTGGCACATGGGCTTTTTGCTCCACGGCAGGTGGAATATTCCCACACGATGGCTCGAACCCGTGTCCCCTGCATTGGCAGGCAAATTCTTAACCACTGCACCACCAGGGAAGTCCCTGGTTAGCAACTGTTCACGGAGGTAATATTATATGACCTCCAATATATTATGAGTTTTAGGCTTTAGTTTTTCTTTTTACAGTAGGAGGTTTCACAGGAATCATCTTAGTGAACTCATCCCCGGACGCTATCCTCCAGGATACATACTATGTAGCAGCACACTTCCATGACCTAATGTCCATGGGAGCGGGCTTCACTATTACGGGAGGCTTCCTACACGGATTCCCACTATTCTCAGGTTACACAGTGAACTCAGCATGAGCAAAAAGTCACTTCACGCGTATATTTGTAGTAGTAAATATGACTTCCCGCAGCACTTTCTGGCCTCTCAGGAATGTCATTACTTCAGTCTCAGTACTCGGAGGCACACACAACATGAAATATTGTGTCTTTTGGCTCACTCATCTCAATAGCAGCAGTAGTGCTAATCATAATCTTCATACTTTGAAAAGCATTTGCATCTAAACAAGAAGGCTAAGCACTAGAAACTGATACTCCTAACCTAGAATTGTTACATAAATGTCCTCCACCATATCCTATGTTTCAAGATCCTACCTATGTAAATATAAAATAAGGAAGGTCTCAAGTCCTTTTCAACCACTTTCAAGCCAACACCGTAACAATTATGTCTTTCTCAATAAATGAGATAAAAGTAAAAAGTGATGTAGCTTTGTCAAACTTAAATCAGAGGCTAAAATCCTGTATATCACGAAGGCATATCAATTTCATCTAGGATCTCAAGATATAACATCACCGATTATGGAAGAACATTTACATTCTCATCATCACACATTAATAGTGATTTTTGAAACTAGTTCTCTATATTATTTCTCTAACATTGACAACTAAAATAACTCATATACATATAATAGATGCACAGGTAGAGAAAATGTGAACAATTTACCAGCCATTATTGTAATCTTAATTGCTCTATCATCATTGTGAATCCTTTACATGATACATGAAATCAATAACTCTTCCCAAACCATAAAATCGATGGGTCAGTAATGATACTGAAGCTACAAATACACAGATTATGAAGATTTAAATGTTGGCTCCTCTGTAATCCCCACATCAGGGCTAAAACCAGGAGAATAATGACTAATAGAAGTCAACAACCACGGAGTTAGAGAGAGTCATAGAATATTAGTTTCATCTGAAATTGTTGTACACTCCTGAGCTGTTCCTTCTCAGGCCTAAAAAGGGCTGCTATCCCAGGACGCCTAAATTAAAGAATCCTAATACCAACAGGACCAGGCCTATGTTGTAGACAAGAGAGCTCATTTTCCTGAGTTCAAAGACAGGCCAGAGGGATATGGCTGAGATGAGAGGTGAATCTGGAGCCCATGGGGATGCACTCTCCAAGCTCCAGGATAGGAATGGGCCATTATTGGTTTAATGGACCTCTGGGGTCCCAGGCCACCCACACCACACCCTCCCGAGCAGGATCTTGGCAACATTCCCTGTCAGTGATGAGGCAACCTTTCACTTGTCACGCCCCGATGTTGTGTCCTATGTGGGCACCATGCTGTGGGGACCACACCCACACTCTGCAGGTCCATGCTACAGGGTCCTTCTTGCCTCAGGAGTAGAGACCACCCAGCAAGCAGTTCGCTCCCCAACCAGCAGGAGGAGGGGAGGAGAGCAGGGGCACCAGGGGAATCTCACTCAGACAACAACACCCAGTGGTGCCAGCGGGGACAGTGATGATGCAGATGAGGCCCAGACCAAGAGATGCGACCAGAGGACACAAAAGGCAGCTGATCAGGTCCTGACTCAACTGCATCCCGGACACCTTTGTCCCTCCTACGCCCCTTCCTCATACATCCCCTCCTGAAATGCAGATTCTTCAGATGCAAACAGGCAGAGCCTCAGACTGAAAGTCAGCTCTTCCAAAATGACCCGTCAGCAAACACTGCAGGATGGCGCTCCAGTGGGGGCCCTGGAGTCCACAACTCAGGGACTGAAGGGGACATCGGTGCCAGGGCCAGTGTGAGGGGATGGGGAGTGAGACTTTCATGGTTGTGGAATGCTGGTTTTGCAAGATGAAAAGTTCTAGGCGTGGTGGTGATGGCTCCACGAGAAAGTGAATAGATCTGATGCCTCAGAAACGTGCACTTAAAATGGTGACGATGGTAAAGGGTATGTGACGTGTGTTTTATTTCACTTAAATTCATAAAATAATGTCTTTTTAAATCAGAGTCCATTTCGACTCCCGTTCATCACAAATGTCGGAGACCCAAACACATTCCCCTACCTTAGGGGCCATCACGGTGCCCTCACATGGCACATGGGAGACCGTTCTCACGGGGGCCTAGTCTGTGCTCACCTCACCTCTGTCCAGGGAGACCCAGGCAGTGGTGACCCCCATAGATTAGACATATGATATGCTATGATATTCATATGACACCACCGAACATTGTCACTCACCAGCACACAGAGCAGCACCCCACTCAAACATGCATGACCTCATATGAATGCGACAAGATTAAGGGAAGAAAAGGAACCACAGGTTAATCAGGGCAACACCCTTAACGCAGAGGTTGGAAATGTCAAAGGGGTAAAGACACACTGCAGGCAAAGAGCACATAGGGGTCTCCCCATACATGTGATCCTGACCCATGCAGATGTGGTGAGACCCATACAGTGCCCGTACCCTATAGCTGGGGTCACACATCCACACTCACCACAGTGACCCCACCTCCCCAGACCCTGCACCTAAAGTCACACGTTCTCTCTCAACACGTGACCCCACCTCCTCAGACCCCTCCACCTGGGTCACATGTACACAGTCCCAGGGTGAACTGCCCTCCACAGACTCCCCCAACTGGGGTCACACATGCACATCCTCCAGGGTGACCTCACCTCACCAGACCGTGCACCTGGGGTCACATGTCCCCTTGGCCAGGGCACCATAGCTCTGCTCTTGGCTCCCTAATTTGGAAACAAGCTGGTTTCCTGGGACCTGCTGGGATGAGAAAAAGTGTAAGGTGGGTCTCCTGTCCCCACACTTGTCCCACAGACGTCCTCCTCTTTTCACTTTGGTTCTGTGTGATTTTACCTCTTTTTAAAGCTTTCATGCTAGAGTTGAACACATTACTTGGTTCTGGCAGGCACAGTCTCACTTTCTTGTCTCACTTACTTGTTGAGAAAACTCATAGGACAGCAGGGCTGAAAGCCGAAGGGCAGCTCTGGACGCTGCTGACTAGGGACGGCAGACAGGAAGGAGAGCTCAGCAGCAGCCTCAGCTGTTACCCATCGGCCTTTTGCCCGATCTGCGTGCCCTGCAATCAATTCACCAGCTAAACCTGCCTCCCTTCGCACCATGCACGTGCTGGTAAATTGGAATAATCAGCAGGTAGCCCTCCTGAGGGTTATCCACGAGCCCCAAGGAAGGTGAACCTTGCAGGAATAAAGACTAAGGCCATGCCCATAGCACTGCCCTTGGGAGGACCAGGTCACCACAGTCAGAAGAGAGGGTGTTACCTAGACAAGCCCACCTCGGCTCCAGACCCAGACATCTAAGCACTGACTTTCAAATGCAGGCACGGAGCTTCCCAGTACTGAGGCCAGGCCGGCTCTCTTCCCAGCTCTCCATACTCCTAGCGTACACGGAACATGGTCAGGTCTAAATCTTCTTATTATAGACAACACATGGTCAGCTCTAAACATAAACAGTAGACAGCACATGGAGAGGTCTAAATATACCGTGTAGACAGAACTTGATCATGTTTCAACTAGCTTAGGGCTGAGCTCATAGGAGGTACAGATCACACATATGAGTCTCTCATCTTTGGACACCCACATCAGGAAACTGAACAATATCATTGTCATTAAACATTTCAACAGGCAAAACAGAAATGTTACCAGTGTGTCTGGCCACCTGATGGTCAGGATCCTCATGTGATGCAAGAACTTCTTAGAGTGCAGCCCAGTCTGCGGCCAGGCCAGACAAGAAGTGGCCTGATTCCAGCCTCCCAGGCTTCCAGAAGGAGGCGGCCGCACAGGAGGCCCAGGCAGGACAGTTCTGCATGGTGCGGGCCAGGAGAGCCTGTCTGTCCATTCCACTGGCCGATTCCGGGTGGGGTGCTCAGGGCCGCTGAGAGCCCCGCGCTCAGGCCCTGCTTCCCTGCAGCATGTGCGTGTGCGTGTGCGTGTGCGTGTGTGTGTGTGTGTGTATCTGTGTGTGTGTAGAGGGGGCAGTGGCTGACGGCTCCCACGGCTCCCGTCCCGGGCACCGTGATATCTTCGAGGGGAGGTACGGGGAGAGGTAGGGGCACAGAAGCCATTGGAGAGGAGAACTCACCACGGAGCTCCTTGCACACTGGCTCGCCCCACCCGGGGACCAGCCTACCCATCGTGGGCCACATGCCACCCCCCAGCCCCGCACCCCCAAAGGCAGGGCGCCTGCTCTTTCAACAGCACAGGGTCTCACATGAAGGAGACTCAGTGGGGAATGTCACCCACTCCCCCACTCCTGATGCTCCGTTTGGGGAGAATGAACCCCCTTGACTGGGCGATGGGACCCTGTGATGAAACATGTGGTGCCCCATCCAAGTCGGGGTCTGGCTGACAGATGGGAACACAGGAGCCACGTGCAGGGCCTGGAGGCCAGGCCAACAGGACAAGCACCTCCAGCCTTGGTCTAGTTCTCCAACTGTGACATTGTAGCATTAAGGGACCTGAGGCAGGTGACTGAATGTAATGGGGTCTAAACTGGACCCTGAATGGGGCTTAAAGAACGTGTGAAGGATGTCACTCAGACAGTGACAGTCACTGGAAGACAGACCCTGTGTGAGGACATCCTGCTCCATCCATTTAAATCCCTGCGATCTCTGAACTTTACGTGGCTACGCAGGATTGTTAGAGCAGGTGCGTGCGGACATATCTGGGGCACAATTCAGTCTGCAACCAACTTGCAAGTGGTTCCAGAAAACACACAGGTGTGCGCAAAGGTAGACACAGCACACACACAAACATACGCATGCGCACAGCACAAATATATTCACACACTAGCCTATGAACACACACGCACGCGTGTACCCACGCACACACTAACGTGTGCCGGTGCACATACCTATGCACATGCACAGCACATGTACGCATACAGGCACATGCACACACGTAGTACACACACAGGGAATAAAGTGAATCCGTAAAGCATTAATTCCTGAAAGCAAGTGAAGCTGACATGTATTTTTCCCTTTTTCTTAGCTTTGATGTTTTTCACAATAAAAACTTTAAGAAAAGAGTTAATGGCGAATGACTTTTTTTTTTTGCACATGTGTCGCGGACTCCTCGGAGGCAGTGACCCAGGACTGAGGCCCCCGAGCGTCCTTCTGAGGGTCGTGGCCCCGGTGTCCCTCTCACGGGAGTTGCTGTCAGCCTTGATGGTCGAAGCAGCCATGGTATCGAGATTTCACTGGTAGAAACTATTCCTTTTCTTCCCTGGGAGGAGCAGGTCTCCTTCTACTTTGTTGGGGAGACTCCCTTTTTACTAAACAAAAATGATAAGCTGTAAGTACATATTAAGGTTTAGGTTATATACATGTAAAGAATAATCATAAAGATCAAGGAACAGAACATGATGAGTGGACACCCAGGAGTGCCCTTCCCTCGTCACAGCCTCCTCCCTACCGTGAGGGAGCTGTTCTCCTGATTTTGTGCCAGTGACTTGTCCTCAGAGTTTTCGCCCAGGGACGCATCTCTGCGCAACGCAGCCCAGCTTTGCCTAGTTCCAAAGTCGGTAAATGCGTGTACCGTGCATGCTGCTTTATTGCTCTTGATGGCGCAGCATCGTGTCCATGGGATTCCTTCACCTTGTGAATAGAGATTTTTAAAAAATAATTTTTATAGTTTTACGAACTTTAAACAAAATGTACTCCATTGCTGTGGAATATTCCTTCATAGGAGCGTGCATGGTTCATTTCTGCATCCGCTTGTGATGGCCTTCATGTTCTTTACAGTTTGGCTCCTGTGGCTGCGGAGTCCATGTCCGTGTGTCCTGGTGCAGTGCCGGTAGGTTTGTGTTCAGCTGGGAGGAGCCCTGCGGGTCTGCGTGCGTGCGCGGACTTCGCTCTCTGAGGCCCGATTGTTTCAGAAGCGGTTGCATCGGCCCGCTGCGTACCAGGCTTTCCATTGCCCCACAGCCTGCTGATATCTGATACTATGTCTTTCATGTCTGCATTCTGGTAGGTGTATGCACAGTATTTTTCTTATGGTTTTAATCCCTCGGTGGTTAGTGAAGTTGTGCATCTAGTAGTATTCATACACTATTTCCTGTTCGTTTTTTAAAAGTTTTTAAAATTGTGGTTCAATACACATAACATAAAATTTAGTATCTTAACCATTTTTAAATGCCATTTCAGGGTCAAGAAGTAATTGGTGCTGTTGTGCAAACCTTACCGCCATCGTCCTCCAGAACTTTCTCATCTTGCAACATTGAAACAGTCCCCATTAAACACGCACTCCCCTCAGCCCCTGGCACTCAACATGCTACTTTCTGTCTCTATGTTTCTGACTGCTCTAGGGGCCTCGTGTGAATGGAGCCAGCACTGCGTGTTGTTTTGTGTCTAGCTTACATCACTGAGCATAATGCCCTCGAGGCTCATCCCTGCTGAAGGCTGTGTCAGAATTGCCTTCCTTTTTAGGCTGAACAACATTCCCTTGTATCGATGGACCGTGTTTTTCTTCTCCATTCATCCATTAGTGGACACGTGTAATATCTACATTCATTTCTCATGTCATAATAATTGTGGAATAACGTCAGAAAGTCCTTTGAATCTAAAGTCATCTGCCATTAACTCTTTTTTTAAACTTTTTACTGTGAACAACATCAAAGCTAAGAAAAAGGGAAAATACATGTCAGCTTCACCTGTGTTCAGGAATTAATGCTTTACGGATTCATTTTATTCCCTGTGTGTGTGCTACGTGTGTGCATGTGCCTGTTTGCCTACATATGCTGTGCATGTGCATAGGTATGTGCACTGGCACACGTTAGTGTGTGCATGGGTACATGCGTGCGTGTGTGTTCATATGCTAGTGTGTGAATATATTTGTGCTGTGCGCATGCGTATGTTTGTGTGTGTGCTGTGTCTACCTGTGCGCACACCTGTGTGTTTTCTGGAACCACTTGCAAGTTGGTTGCAGACTGAATTGTGCCCCAGATATGTCCGCACGCATCTGCTCTAACATTCCTGCTTTTCCACATAAAGATCAGAGCTGTCAGGGATTTAAATGGATGAAGCAGGATGTCCTGACACAGGGTCTGTCTTCCAATGACTGTCACTGTCTGAGTGACATCCTTCCCACCTTCTCTAAGTCCCATTCAGGGTCCACCTGAGGCCCCCATTACATTCAGTCACCTGCCCTAGGTCCCCTATAAACTACAATGTCACAGTTGGAGAGCTAGACCAAGGCTGGAGGAGCTCGTCCTGTTGGCCTGGCCTCCAGGCCCTGCACGTGGCTCCTGTGTTCCCATCTGTCAGCCAGACCCCGACTTGGATGGGGCACCACATGTTTCATCACAGGGTCCCATCGCCCAGTCAAGGGGGTTCATTCTCCCCAAACTGAGCATTAGGAGTGGGAGGGGTGACAGTCCCCACTGAGTCTACTTCATGTGAGACCCTGTGCTGTTGAAAGAGCAGGTGCCCTGCCCTCGGGGGTGGGGGCTGGGGGGGACATTTGGCCCACGATGGGCTCTCGGGTCCCCGTGTGGGGCCAGCCAGTGTGCAAGCGTTTCCACGGTGGGTTCTCCTCTCCAACGGCTTCTGTGCCCCTACCTCTCCCCGTGCCTCCCCTCGAAGACAGCACGGTGCCCGGGACGGGAGCCGTGGGAGCCGTCAGCCACTGCCCCCTCTAAACACACACACACACACACACACACACACACGCACACGCACACGCACACGCACATGCTTCAGGGAGGCAGGACTTGAGCGCGGGGCTCTCAGCGGCCCTGAGCACCCCACCCGGAATCGGCCAGTGGAATGGACAGACAGGCTCTCCTGGCCCGCACCATGCAGAACTGTCCTGCCTGGGCCTCCTGTGCGGCCGCCTCCTTCTGGAAGCCTGGGAGGCTGGAATCAGGCCACTTCTTGTCTGGCCTGGCCGCAGACTGGGCTGCACTCTAAGAAATTCTTGGATCACATGAGGATCCTGACCATCAGATGGCCAGAGACACTGGTAACATTTCTCTTTTGCCTGTTGAAATGTTTAATGACAATGATATTGTTCAGTTTCCTGATGTGGGTGTCCAAAGATGAGAGACTCATATGTGTGATCTGTACCTCCTATGAGCTCAGCCCTAAGCTAGTTGAAACATGATCAAGTTCTGTCTACACGGTATATTTAGACCTCTCCATGTGCTGTCTACTGTTTATGTTTAGAGCTGACCATGTGTTGTCTATAATAAGAAGATTTAGACCTGACCATGTTCCGTGTACGCTAGGAGTATGGAGAGCTGGGAAGAGAGCCGGCCTGGCCTCAGTACTGGGAAGCTCCGTGCCTGCATTTGAAAGTCAGTGCTTAGATGTCTGGGTCTGGAGCCGAGGTGGGCTTGTCTAGGTAACACCCTCTCTTCTGACTGTGGTGACCTGGTCCTCCCAAGGGCAGTGCTATGGGCATGGCCTTAGTCTTTATTCCTGCAAGGTTCACCTTCCTTGGGGCTCGTGGATAACCCTCAGGAGGGCTACCTGCTGATTATTCCAATTTACCAGCACGTGCATGGTGCGAAGGGAGGCAGGTTTAGCTGGTGAATTGATTGCAGGGCACGCAGATCGGGCAAAAGGCCGATGGGTAACAGCTGAGGCTGCTGCTGAGCTCTCCTTCCTGTCTGCCGTCCCTAGTCAGCAGCGTCCAGAGCTGCCCTTCGGCTTTCAGCCCTGCTGTCCTATGAGTTTTCTCAACAAGTAAGTGAGACAAGAAAGTGAGACTGTGCCTGCCAGAACCAAGTAATGTGTTCAACTCTAGCATGAAAGCTTTAAAAAGAGGTAAAATCACACAGAACCAAAGTGAAAAGAGGAGGACGTCTGTGGGACAAGTGTGGGGACAGGAGACCCACCTTACACTTTTTCTCATCCCAGCAGGTCCCAGGAAACCAGCTTGTTTCCAAATTAGGGAGCCAAGAGCAGAGCTATGGTGCCCTGGCCAAGGGGACATGTGACCCCAGGTGCACGGTCTGGTGAGGTGAGGTCACCCTGGAGGATGTGCATGTGTGACCCCAGTTGGGGGAGTCTGTGGAGGGCAGTTCACCCTGGGACTGTGTACATGTGACCCAGGTGGAGGGGTCTGAGGAGGTGGGGTCACGTGTTGAGAGAGAACGTGTGACTTTAGGTGCAGGGTCTGGGGAGGTGGGGTCACTGTGGTGAGTGTGGATGTGTGACCCCAGCTATAGGGTACGGGCACTGTATGGGTCTCACCACATCTGCATGGGTCAGGATCACATGTATGGGGAGACCCCTATGTGCTCTTTGCCTGCAGTGTGTCTTTACCCCTTTGACATTTCCAACCTCTGCGTTAAGGGTGTTGCCCTGATTAACCTGTGGTTCCTTTTCTTCCCTTAATCTTGTCGCATTCATATGAGGTCATGCATGTTTGAGTGGGGTGCTGCTCTGTGTGCTGGTGAGTGACAATGTTCGGTGGTGTCATATGAATATCATAGCATATCATATGTCTAATCTATGGGGGTCACCACTGCCTGGGTCTCCCTGGACAGAGGTGAGGTGAGCACAGACTAGGCCCCCGTGAGAACGGTCTCCCATGTGCCATGTGAGGGCACCGTGATGGCCCCTAAGGTAGGGGAATGTGTTTGGGTCTCCGACATTTGTGATGAACGGGAGTCGAAATGGACTCTGATTTAAAAAGACATTATTTTATGAATTTAAGTGAAATAAAACACACGTCACATACCCTTTACCATCGTCACCATTTTAAGTGCACGTTTCTGAGGCATCAGATCTATTCACTTTCTCGTGGAGCCATCACCACCACGCCTAGAACTTTTCATCTTGCAAAACCAGCATTCCACAACCATGAAAGTCTCACTCCCCATCCCCTCACACTGGCCCTGGCACCGATGTCCCCTTCAGTCCCTGAGTTGTGGACTCCAGGGCCCCCACTGGAGCGCCATCCTGCAGTGTTTGCTGACGGGTCATTTTGGAAGAGCTGACTTTCAGTCTGAGGCTCTGCCTGTTTGCATCTGAAGAATCTGCATTTCAGGAGGGGATGTATGAGGAAGGGGCGTAGGAGGGACAAAGGTGTCCGGGATGCAGTTGAGTCAGGACCTGATCAGCTGCCTTTTGTGTCCTCTGGTCGCATCTCTTGGTCTGGGCCTCATCTGCATCATCACTGTCCCCGCTGGCACCACTGGGTGTTGTTGTCTGAGTGAGATTCCCCTGGTGCCCCTGCTCTCCTCCCCTCCTCCTGCTGGTTGGGGAGCGAACTGCTTGCTGGGTGGTCTCTACTCCTGAGGCAAGAAGGACCCTGTAGCATGGACCTGCAGAGTGTGGGTGTGGTCCCCACAGCATGGTGCCCACATAGGACACAACATCGGGGCGTGACAAGTGAAAGGTTGCCTCATCACTGACAGGGAATGTTGCCAAGATCCTGCTCGGGAGGGTGTGGTGTGGGTGGCCTGGGACCCCAGAGGTCCATTAAACCAATAATGGCCCATTCCTATCCTGGAGCTTGGAGAGTGCATCCCCATGGGCTCCAGATTCACCTCTCATCTCAGCCATATCCCTCTGGCCTGTCTTTGAACTCAGGAAAATGAGCTCTCTTGTCTACAACATAGGCCTGGTCCTGTTGGTATTAGGATTCTTTAATTTAGGCGTCCTGGGATAGCAGCCCTTTTTAGGCCTGAGAAGGAACAGCTCAGGAGTGTACAACAATTTCAGATGAAACTAATATTCTATGACTCTCTCTAACTCCGTGGTTGTTGACTTCTATTAGTCATTATTCTCCTGGTTTTAGCCCTGATGTGGGGATTACAGAGGAGCCAACATTTAAATCTTCATAATCTGTGTATTTGTAGCTTCAGTATCATTACTGACCCATCGATTTTATGGTTTGGGAAGAGTTATTGATTTCATGTATCATGTAAAGGATTCACAATGATGATAGAGCAATTAAGATTACAATAATGGCTGGTAAATTGTTCACATTTTCTCTACCTGTGCATCTATTATATGTATATGAGTTATTTTAGTTGTCAATGTTAGAGAAATAATATAGAGAACTAGTTTCAAAAATCACTATTAATGTGTGATGATGAGAATGTAAATGTTCTTCCATAATCGGTGATGTTATATCTTGAGATCCTAGATGAAATTGATATGCCTTCGTGATATACAGGATTTTAGCCTCTGATTTAAGTTTGACAAAGCTACATCACTTTTTACTTTTATCTCATTTATTGAGAAGACATAATTGTTATGGTGTTGGCTTGAAAGTGGTTGAAAAGGACTTGAGACCTTCCTTATTTTATATTTACATAGGTAGGATCTTGAAACATAGGATATGGTGGAGGACATTTATGTAACAATTCTAGGTTAGGAGTATCAGTTTCTAGTGCTTAGCCTTCTTGTTTAGATGCAAATGCTTTTCAAAGTATGAAGATTATGATTAGCACTACTGCTGCTATTGAGATGAGTGAGCCAAAAGACACAATATTTCATGTTGTGTGTGCCTCCGAGTACTGAGACTGAAGTAATGACATTCCTGAGAGGCCAGAAAGTGCTGCGGGAAGTCATATTTACTACTACAAATATACGCGTGAAGTGACTTTTTGCTCATGCTGAGTTCACTGTGTAACCTGAGAATAGTGGGAATCCGTGTAGGAAGCCTCCCGTAATAGTGAAGCCCGCTCCCATGGACATTAGGTCATGGAAGTGTGCTGCTACATAGTATGTATCCTGGAGGATAGCGTCCGGGGATGAGTTCACTAAGATGATTCCTGTGAAACCTCCTACTGTAAAAAGAAAAACTAAAGCCTAAAACTCATAATATATTGGAGGTCATATAATATTACCTCCGTGAACAGTTGCTAACCAGGGACTTCCCTGGTGGTGCAGTGGTTAAGAATTTGCCTGCCAATGCAGGGGACACGGGTTCGAGCCATCGTGTGGGAATATTCCACCTGCCGTGGAGCAAAAAGCCCATGTGCCACAACTACTGAGCCTGCCCTCTAGAGCGTGAAAGCCATGCTCTGCAATAAAGAAAGCCTTTTCAGTGAAAAGGCAATGCACCGCAGCGTAGAGTCGCAACTG
This sequence comes from Kogia breviceps, assembly GCF_026419965.1. NCBI lineage: Eukaryota > Metazoa > Chordata > Mammalia > Artiodactyla > Physeteridae > Kogia > Kogia breviceps. The sequence continues at coordinate 68,209,165 of NC_081310.1, read as the reverse complement.
CTCACTGCAACCAGAGAAAGCACACTCCTGTCGGGATAGAAGCAATTATGGTAGCTTTTGCAAAGTATGCTCCTGAGTGGACAGCTCTCCCTATGGTAAATATATGATGGGCCCACAAGAGAAATCCTAAAAAGCCAGTGGGCATGACTCATACTATTCCTAAATAGCTGAAAGGCACCTTTTGTCCTAAATAGTGTGTAATGATGTGTGAATTTATAACAAACCCTGGTAGGCCATGAATACAGACTTCAGGGTGACCAAAGAATCAAAATAGGTGTTGGTATAGGATTCGGCCTCCTCCTGCAGGGTCAGAGAAAGTAGTGTTGAGATTTCTATCTCTTAAGAGTATGGCAATTCTGGCTGCTCGGACTGAGAGTGGTAATTATAGTAATATGGCTATAGTTGGGGAAGATTAAACAAATAATGGTGTTTGGTATTGGGTTATGACTGCTGGTTTTGTATGAAAGACTATAGTAATAAAAGCAATAGCACCAAGAATTGAGGAGACACCTGATAAATGTAAGGAGGAAATGGTTATGTCGACAGAGGCTCCTGCGTGGGCCAGGTTGCAGGCTAGAGCTGAATACACGGTCCACTGGTACCAGAACAAGCTTCTACTATTGGTGACATGAGTAGGAGTAAGAACGATGGGGGAAGTAGTCAAAAATTTACATGGTTTACTCGGGGAAATGCTACCTCAGGTGTGCGAGTTATTAGTGGCCCAAGTGAGTTTTCAAACCCTGCAATATAAGGGGTACAACAATAAAGAAAATTATTACAAGTGCAGGGACTGTTATGACCACGTTACAGATTTGTGCGTCTCCAAGTAGCGCTCCAGGTTAGCATAGCTCAGCCTGGGTTAATATTCTTAAGGTGCTGCCTGCTACTCCAGCTCAAGCACCAAATAGTAATTATAAGATGCCGATATCTTGGTGATTTGTTGAAAATAATCAACAGTGTATGAACAGAGGTAAAATGACTGAGCTAGCATTCGACTGTAAATCTGAAGACAGAGATTGAGCCCTCTTTCTCACAAACCCTGTGGTGAATCAACAAATTGAATTGTAATTTCAGAGAAGCAGCTTCAATTCTGCCAGAGATTTTCCTGCCTTTTTTCTTTTTTTCTTTCTCAAATGAAGAAGAAGCAGATTGAAGCCAGTTGACTAGAGGATTTGCCTGTTAACTAAAGTTTCCTGGGGTTAAAACTCATCAGTCTCCTAAAGATTTGGCTTAACTACAATGTTTGCTTTACATTCAATTGATGTAGGATGAAGTCTTTCAATCCTTATTTTTAGAAATTAAGTAAATTTTACTTGTTTTGGGTTATGAAAGCTCTTGGTCTGAACTAACCTAAATTCCTAGTCCAGCACGGATGGAATGGGTGTTATGTAGAGTAATTGTCTGGGTTTTATGATTGGTAATGATAGGAAGGTTATTTCTTTGAATGTTCAATGTGCTTTGTTTTTGTGTTGTTTCATGAAGGGAATACAGTTAGTGATGTGGAGTATGTTAGCTGCAAGTAGAAATATATGCTGAGCACTGCTGTGATGGCTATTAATGTTGGTAGAATGATGTTGTCATTTTCGTTATCTCTTGGGTAAGTATTCATTTGGGTAAAAACCCTGATAGTGATGGACTATGTCCTAATGAGACTATAATGGTGAGGAAAAGGATTGTGATGGGAGGTGTTTTACCTCATGTGTGTGATAATGACACTCTTGTAGTCCATGCTCTGGGCATAAATAATAAGAAGAGAGTGTTGTTATGATATAAATTAGTATGTTTAGGATTGTTATAATCGGAATATACTTTATAACGGCTGTTATTCATCCTATATGGGCACTTGATGAGGAGGGTGTAATTTTTTCCAGGTGAATCTGACTAAATCTCCCTCAGCCTCCAGCTATGATTTATAATATCACTATGATTAATAGTATATTTAGGTTGATGGATGGTGACATATGATATAAAGCTGATAGGGGTGCACTTTTGTCATATTAATAGCATCAGGCCTGCTGTTCATGGGACGCCTTGTGTGACGTGAGGCACTCAGAAGTGAAATGGGGAAAGTCCTACTTTTGTGACAAGGGCGATTGTCATGAGGGTGGATGCTGCTGGATGAAAGATTTTTGTTATTCGTTGTGTTCCATGACCAGAGTATATTAGATTAATGATACTAGCCATTATAAGTAGTATTGGTATGGTGGATTGTTTTAGGAAATATTTGTTGGATGCTTCTGTAGCTTATGGGTTTGTGTTTTTTATTAGAATGGGGATACCATTAACCAGTGTGAGCTTCTTATACAATTATATTTCCTGTGATAATGGTCAGTAGAATGATAGTAAAAACAATGAGAGTTTATTAGTACAGGAAGGATCTACGACAACATGTTGGGGGTATGGGCCTGAAGCTTACCTAGTGAACCTTAGTATATAGCATGTGCTGTAATGTGGTAACATGGAGAATATAAAATTCTTAGGAAGAATTCAATTCCAGGAATAAGAGCATTGAAACCTCTATAATTTACTCTATCACAGTAACTCTTTTGTCAGACATATTTCTTAAGTTTGTGGTGGGTTGCCTGGTATGATGACAGGTGGTGAAAACTGTCATATACATCGGGCTAATGTTAGTAGAAAAAAAAATTTTATACGAGATGTAGACGTTGATCATATCAAAATTGTGGGTAGGATGCTCAAATTCATAGAAAGGAGATTGTTAGATGTGTTTTAATGATGACTTGGGGTGTATATAATTCTGGCACCTAGGGATTGTCGAATGCTCCTACAAATGGATTGTTGTGGAAATGTTTATTATAAGGAAATTGACATATTGTCTAGCAAGGAAGAGGTGAATGGGCCTGCTACATCTTCTACATTGAAGTCATATACAGGTTTTGATTCTACTTCTGTTGAATCAAGTGAGGCTTCATTGAATCTCTGCTACTGCGGAGATAATAAAATTCTGAGTAGGGGTCAGAAGAAAATAGTCATAGGTGTTCCTGTGTAATCATTACTGTTGAAAGTGTAAATGATCCATTTATCAGTAAGACTGAGAATAGAATAACTGTTACATTACTTCATATGAGATTGTCTATGCTACTGTCCCTAGAGCTCCAGTGAGTGAGTATGGTGAATGTGAAGCTCATCCAGAACGGAGGATGGAATAAATGGCTAGGTGTGATATGGCTAATATAAAGAGTATGCCTACATTTATATTAATTAGTGACTAAGATATGGGAAGAGGAATTCATGTTGTGAGAGCCAGGGTTAAGGCTAGCATTGGGGCAATAATATATAAATTGATGCTGTTGATGGACATAGTGGTTCTTTAATAAGTAATTTGAATGCCTCAGCAATGGGTTGTAATAATCCATGTGGGCAGAAGATTTTTGGCCCTTTCTGGATTTGTATATAGCTTAGGATTTTCCATTTAGTTAATATGAGGAATGCTCTGGTGAATTAAATTGGGTAACTTGTGAAAGAGTGTTGATTATAAACATATTCTTAGGAAGAGGACTTGAACCAGTGCAGATAAAAGTTTCAGTTTTACATAATTACCGGGCTCTGCCACCGTAACAAACCCTGCTCTACAGTAGGGTATGTATAAATTAATTGAATGTAGATTATGTCATCATTTAGTTTGAAGACATTGTGTAAAGTAAGCCGTATTGCTCTTGTCCTTTCATACTGGAAGAAAACTGCAATAGACAGAAACCAACCAGGATGGCTCCAGTCTGAACTCAGATTATGTGAGACTTTAATCGTTGAACAAAGAGACAATTAATAGCAGTTATACCATTGAAATGTCGTGATCCAGCATCAATGTCAAAAACCATATTGCCGATATGAACTCTAGAATACAATTACACTGTTATCCCTAGTAAAACTTGTTCCATTGATCAGTGTTTGAGAAGAACAGGTGATAAAGAATTTTGACTAGCTGGTCTAAATTGTAATCACTCAGAGGTGATTTTATTCTCTAAAAATAAATGGCACACGGGCTCAAGGTGCAGCAGCTTCAGTAGTTGTGGCACGCAGGCTCAGTAGTTGTGGCCCACTGGGTTAGTTGCTCCGTTGCACGTGGGATCTTCCCAGACTAGGGATCGAACCCGTGTCCCCTGAATTGGCAGGCGCAGTCTTAACCACTGCATCACCAGGGAAGTCCCAGAATCGCCGTCTCCCTTTTAATACACCTTAAGCCCAAAGAATCCATGGAAGATTGTTACAGATAATAAGAGAATAAAATATTGTAAGGACTATAACAGAAGCATATAGTACACTGTTCATATAGACACATCCCAAGCAGTTACAAAGTATATTAAAAAGGAGGCTGCAATTTGCAAAGAATAACATAAATTATACCCACAAACTCCCAATATTTCCTGAATCGTTGCAATCTGAAACCCTATTGTAGGAAGCAGAACATTCCAGGAGACATTCTACAAATGAAGGACTCTAAACCCTGTGGGTGGATAAGGAATTCTGAAAGGAAGGTATCCTCACTCAAGGAGAGCATGATCCTATACTTTTGTCACATCACATCCCTGTACAATTCCCATTGATCTCGGTCCAGGCATTCCCAGTTCTCTTGAGAGAAATCTATGGGCACATCCTGGGATGTCAGCAGTCCCTGAAATTAAAAGTACACATGACATGTGGCCACGGGAAGAGTTCATAATGTGACGCAAGAAGAAAAGAGCAAATTAAGAGAACTGGTTTTAATTTAGAAGAGTGTCTTCAATCATCCACTAATATATATATATACATATATATTTTTTTTCACAAAGTAACTTTCTCTATTTCTAACTACAAAAAAGAGTATGTCATGTGATCCATAAAACCAGTATAGAGACTATAGTCATCTGGAAAAGAAATGATAAAATGGTGGTTTCAACACGGACATATGCATTTTTAAGTGTTTCATTTATATCAAACTGGATAAAATGTGCGTATTTCTCAGACAGAAAAGACATGTCGAGGTAGAAATGTACCTTTCAACTATTCATGGGTCCACAAGTACACTGGAGAGAGTGTAAAATTGCAGATTCTGATACAGTAGGGCCGGTGGGCCTGAGTTCTATTTTTTTAACGAGCTCATTTTTAACTAGTGATGCCACAGTCTCTGATTCATTAACGACAATTGTGAATAGCAGAGACATAATAAGGAAAGGTAAACATTCATAGTTAACTTCTAACTTCAAGTGTGTTATGGATTTCCCACGTTTAATAGGATAGTAAGCACAGCAGCAACCACCATTTGTGAACATTCACTGTAGACCGTGTGTATCTTTCTGACTTTTTGTGTAGGATTGCAGGGAAAAGGCCTGTGCTGCGGCCACAGTGGGCGGGGCCCTCAGGCCGGGCCGCCCCTCCAGGACCCCCGACGGGGCCCTGAGCTCCTGGCGGCTCCTCCCCCGGCGCCCCGACCCCTCCCAGGAGGCCTCGGGGCAGAACGGCCCCACCCACTGCGTCCAGAACGGAGCCCGCGTTTCCTCAGAGCTGGAGTTCCCGGCTCGGGGTCTCTTCTGTCCGCCGTCACGGAGCTGCCCTGGAGCCCGAGGGGAGGGCGGCCTCACTGACGCTGCCGGCTGCGGAGGGGCCCCGGCGGCCGAAGCCGCGACAGTCGTGGGGACGGCGGGCCGGGTAAGTGGGTCTGGTGCCCGGGCGGCCGCGCAAGAGCAGCTTCTGAGGGGAAGGGTTTCGCGGCCACCCGCCGCTGCTGTGCAGAACGAGCAGCCTCGGGGTCTGGTCCCGGGGAACTTTGGCCCCTCCTGTCGGCCCTGCCCTCGGCCTGGCTCGCGGGGCCCGGGGGGCGTGGGGAGAGGGCGGCTGAACGTCCTGAGGGGACACGGGGCGAGGGAGGCGCAGGGTCCGGCCGCAGCGTCAGCGACCCTCCTCCCGACGGCGGGCAAAGCGGCCGAAAGTTCCTCCCGAGGCTCCCAGGCCTCTTGTTCAGCCGAGGCCCTGTGCGCCCCTTCCTCCCTGAGCTAAAGCACCCGGGGGGGTGGGAGGGGACAGGGCGGGGGGCTGGCGCAGGTGATGGGGGACGTGAAAAGGTGATTGTCAGCTAAGGAGAACCTGCTCTCCCAGGTTCTACAGGAATGCAGGGCTTTCCTTATGCGAAGATGCTGGAGTCAGGCTCACGAATTCCTTCCTTTGATATGCACCTCAGCTCTCTGGGGCCTGCATCCTGTATTTGCATATCCTGAGTTCCTCAGCCTGCCCGCTCACATTGGAGAGGATGACTGTGGCATCTTTTGTTTACTGAGATGGCAAGAAATATTCCATTTCTCACAGGCTTGAGGGGCAGACAGTGAAGAAGCGTCGGAGAGTCTCACTTGGCATGTACTTTGGTTTACATATAGATAATAGTTATACTTACTTAACTGTGCTAATAGAGAGAGGCTCTGGAGTACAATCAACTTGTACTACTGCTCTCTATGTATTAATTTCATCAATATCATAAGATAAATGCCTGTAGAATTGACTTAATCCAGTTAAATAGCATAATAATTTTTAAAGGAAACATAACAGAAATATAACAACAAAACCTTTACCACTACAGGCTGGGTCTGGAACAACGTAAATAAATGTTCCATTGTTAAAATATTGAAAGAGTATTCAATAGAAATATCAAGAAAAATGACAATAAGGGCAGCAGAATGTTGAAATGTTCTATCTTTATCATTAAAGTGGCAGAAAATCATTTATGAGCAGGCACTGGGGCAGAAGATGCCTGATTTTATATCTTTGTCATATTTGTGCAGTTGTTTCAACAAGTAACTTAAAGACACAATGGAAAAGCCAGGAGGTTTGTGCCTGAGATCATGTTGATGTGAAACCCGGGATGGCCGCCTTGTGCCAGGTGAGTTAAGTTTACCTCGCAGGTAGACCCCAGAGCTCCTGAGAAACAAGGGCTGGAATTTTTCTTCTGCGATGAATAGGAGCTGTTGAGTCCAGTTCATTGAGCAAGGAGTAGGTCTTGTCTATTACATATTTGGTTTTGGGAACGGTATCTGTGCTAATTTCAAACTCTTGTTTTATGAAAAACCCCCCTCACCTTTCCCCTGAAGCAGGCATAAGTGTGTTTTCTAAAAGCGTGACTCTGTTCTGTTTTAATTCAGTTCTTTGTCGCCATGTTTACATTCCCTCTATAAGTGATATGATAAATTTCTTTTTCTGTGTGACCTTTTTCACTTTGAATTATCGTACCTAAATCCACTCATTATGCTGCTACTAGCCTTATGACATTGATTTCATGGCTGAGTGATATCCCATTGTACATAAGTTTCACAACTTCTGTATCCATTTTTCTCTTTCCTGGGATATGGAACGGGTACCGAATTCGAGGTTCTTGTAAACAGAGCAGCCCTAAGCTTTGGGGTGCCTGTGTCTTGTTGATTTTTAGTCTTCCCAAGATATACGCCCATGAGTGGAAGTGCCCTCTGCTCTGTAGCTCTGTTGTTTAGATGTTTTAGGAAACACCATACACTTTTGTAGAGTGTCTGCGGCAATTTTCATCCCGCCCGTCAGCATAACAAGGTTTCCTGTTCTCCATGGCCTGTCCTGCATTTGTGGTTTTTACACTTTTTTCAGATGGCCGTTTTGACCGGGGGGAAGTGAGACTTCTTTGTAGTGCTGATTTGCTCTCCCAGCTTGCTTGGTTGGCCAAAACGTGTGTATGCTTTTTTACCTGAATATATTCAGGAAGGAACACATACTCCCTTTTTGGCCAACTGCATCATTGTCCAAGTTCTGCCGCTTTTCATGTGCTTTCAAGGAAACTCCAATCTACCTCTTGAAATCTGTTTCCTGCAATTCTGCCTTGCTTTCAAATCCTCTTCGTTGCCTTAACTCAATGTATTTTTGGATGGTAGTTGTCATTTATCACTGTGCAGGTTTGTGAGTTGCAGTGCCCCTGAGCTCCATGTTTCAACTGGCTTTTTTGTGAGCTGGCCCAGAAAACCACAGCATCGCCTCAGGCCCTATCCTGGTTTCGGGGTGTCAGGCTGAGCCTTTCGTGAATTCTTCTTCGTGATGGGAAATGAGAGTAACATGTGCCCGACCAAACACCTCCAGCGAGTCTCTCATTGGTTCCCCCTTTTCCCGTTCATCCTCGGCACATATTGCAAACTGTTCGAAACAGGAGGTTAAAGGTGCTGATTCTCCAAGTGGGGAGATTGTTTGTAAAGCGGCTGGAATGGTGAACCCGAGCACCAGGAGATGAAAAATGAGGTGCGCTGTCGAAACCTTTCATGATCACACGGTGTATCATCCTCTGGGCTTCCCATGCATCTTTTAGCTGTAGGAAGGTTGCGTTGCACCTGGAGAGTTGGGACCCATGGAATGGGTAGCACACAGTATTACTTTAAAGGGTCTGCATTTGCTCACTCAACCTCACCAATCCTCTCAGTCCCAAGAGTGTCCAACCTTATGTCTCATCCTGCTGTGTGTCTAGGTGTGTTCAATCCATGTTGCATTATAGCCCCTGAGCAAAAGTTATAAGGGTTTTTATGTCTGTCACTGTCTTTTTCTACTATTGTTATATTGGTTACAGCTGATTTTCAACGCTGTTTGTTGCTGTTCTACATCCACTTGATTCACGTAGAAACAGACCAATAAATTCTTTTTCAGATTCTTAACAGTCGTATAGAATTTTTTCTGGTGACTTGAATGTGCTGAGTGCAGTTCTTTGAGGTTCCGTGTAGGCCTCGTCTATTATCAATTTGGTATTTGGAACGGTATCTTTGCTAATTTCAACCTCCTGGATAATGCCTCACCCCTCCCCACCTTTCCCCTTTGGCAGCCTTATGTGTGTTTTCTACATATTTGACTATGTTTCTGTTTTGTAATTTGTTTCATGTGTAGCCATTGTTGATTCTACCTTTAAGTTATATCTTACGATATGTGTCTTTTTCTTTCTGACTTATGTTACCTAGAATGATCTTACATAACTCCTCCTGAGTTGATGCAACTGGCCTTATTTCATTGATATCCTGGCTGAGTTATATTCCACTCTACATATGTACCACATCTCTTTTATCCATTTTTTCCTTCCAGGTATATTTAGGTTTTATCCAAGTCGAGGCTCTTTTAAACAGAGAGGCGGTAAACGTTGGGGTGCCTGTATCCTGACGATTTTTGTTTTTCCCAAGATATTCGCCCATGAGTGCAAGTGCCCTATGCTCTGTAGCTCATCTGTTTAGATGTTTTAGTAAACACAGTACACTTCTTCAGCGTGCCCGTTGGCAATTTACATTTCCACTATCAGCCTCACAGGGCTCCCTTCACTCCTCGCCCTGTCCTGCATTTCTGGTGTTTACACTTTATGAGGATGGCTCTTCTGACTGATGTGAAGTGTGATACTTTTTGTAGTATTGATTTGCAATGCCCACCTGTTTGGTTGGCTGAAAAGGGTGTATGCCCTTTTCTTGAATATATTCAGGAAAAAAGCATACGCCCTTTTTGGCTAACTGCACCGTTGGCGATGTTCAGCCCCTTTTTTGTGCTTTCATGATGAGTCCTTTTTACCTCTTCAAATCCCTTTCCTGCCATTCTCCCTTGCTTACAATTCCTTTTCGGTGACTTCCCTCAAGACATTTTTCAATGATAGATATTTTCAACTCTGCAGTTTCGTGAATTTTAGTGATCCTGAGTTCCATTTTTCAACTTGTGTTTTTGGGAACTGGCCACAAAACAGTGGGATTTCCTCAAGCCGTATTCTTTTTCCATGGGCAATCTTAGCCTTTGGTCATTTCGTCTTCCTGATTGGAAATGAGAGTGACATGTGCCTGTCCGAACACCTAGGACTTTTCTCTCATTGTTTCTCATCCTTCCGCTTCATCCTCTGGACAAATTCCAAACTGTGCGCAACAGGAGGTTGAAGGTGCTGACATCCCCAAGTGGGGAGATTGTTAGGAAAGACACTGGGGGGGTGAACCCGACTCCCTGGAGATGAGGAGATGAGATGCCTTTTCCAAACTCTTCCCGATCAAATGGTGTACCACCTTCTGGGTGTCAGAGTCATGTTTTAGCTGTAGGAAGGGTCCCATGCATGGTAAGAGAACACCAGGGATGTTTCCAAATCAGTGTCTCCCTGAACCCTAAACTGGGGAATTTTACGCTATGGCTACACGTATGTTCATTAAGGGCCTTGGGCAGTAGGCAGAGTCCGAACTTAAGATGATTAAAGTCTTCAGGGTCAGAAGCGCTGACCATCGGCCTCCCTTAGGGTACATTGTATCTGTCATTGATAGATGATGTCAATAAAAATATCTATTCGTTTTCAGATTATTTCCGCTTCTAGGTTATTACAAAATATTGAGTGTAGTTCCCTGTGCTGTACAGTAGTTCTGTGTTGATGATCTATTTTATACATAGCAGTGTGTACGTGTTAATCCCAAACTGTTCATTTATCCCTCCCTGCACCTTTCCCCTTTGGTAATAATAAATTATAAGATTTTATGCTTCTCAGAAATGGGGGAGCTGAAAGAGAGGTATCATTTTCAATGGAAAAGCATTCAAAACTATATTGAAGCTTCAGCCAAGATTATTCGATGTACATCCTTGGAAAGAAATCACTTCATTTCTCTAATGTTGACCTGACAAATAAGACAAACCCCTTCACTGAACTTGCCTATACTAAAGTGATGGAAATATCAAATGGAAGTGTTGGAAACATCTTATTTTACCCGAGCCTTATACACGGCTCTAGGTTAATTACAGTTTGGCTCACACATCTGTTCATTGAAGTTACAATGTTCTCAATTTCTGTCACTGATCCTGCAGAGTGGGCCCCAACAAGGGTCCCCTGCCCCGTGTCATTGGAGCCAAGAGAACGAGACTGAGTTTGGTTCAGAAGCAAAGGAAACTTTAGATTCTGATCAGAGAACGGGGAGAGGTGAGAGCGTGCGCTCCCCCGAGGGCTGTGGGCGGGGCTGCTGTGTGGGGATCCTGGCAGCATCAGCGGGACGGAAGGGGCGGAGTCTCGAGGGCCGGGTTGGCTGGAGCTCAGGCTCCATGTCGCGGAGTCTGCATGGGGCCCCGCGAGCTGAGGTGTCGGCCCAGCCATTTTGCACCAGGAAATAGGTTCTGAAGTGCCGGGTGTGGGACCTCTGCATGTGGAAACCTAGGAGCAAGTGAAATTAGACAAAGCACAAAGGAATAAACGTTAGACTTTACTTTATTGCCCGGATTCTATTTTTATCTCCCAGGATTTTTTCATGGGCTCTGCCGGTGACAAACCCCTCCTCTGCCTTTTGTCCCATTCCTCATTGTTGGGGCGCTGAGGGTGCAGACCCCGCTTCTGTAACTGCTTCGTGCTGAGTCGGGAGGCCTCATACCCGGGGGGAGGGGCAGAACTTCTCCCCAGCAGCCTCCAGGTGAGGTTGACTGTCCCCAGGGCTCTTCCCTCACTGCTCGTCCGCCTGAGCCCCAGCATTTGAAGTGTTATAGATTCTAATGACCTTTAAGGGTGCAGGAAAGAGATGCGCAGAGACGCTGGGGGGGCCGGTTTTACCCCGCCCACATTTGTTCGGCCACCTTAGGCAGACGGTTTCTGCCAGCCTAGATGCTCTGACCAGTAGTCTGCGCTTTCTTCAATTAGGCCCCTGAATTAACGTACAAACAGCACCAGGTGTCAGAACCCTGCCTGCTCAACTCCCACACAGTCCAGGGCCGGTGGTGATCCAGACCCATGACGGCCACTGAGTCAACGGCCTTTTCAAGTAGCCAGGAGTGCAGCCGGTCTCATCGGCCGCCGCCGTCACCGCGGTGTCTGTAGGCGTTTCTATGGTGACAGCGTTATTTAGGGTTCCCCCACCAAGCTTATGAGCTCCGCTCTGGGTGCAGTAAGTCCTGCAAGCAGTAGTCTGCTCTTTTGGGGCACGCTCTTGTTGTTTTCTGAGAGAAGATCCACGTCAAGTGATGGTCACACGGGTCATCATGGGGACCCGTTGCTCCCCGTTGTCCCTCTGGAGGTTGGAGTTGGAGGGCTTCCTCACTCGAGGTCAGTGTGCCCACGGAGCGACGCCTGCAACTTCAGGGCATGGTGGGTGGTTAGGATCACTGCGTGCGGTCCTTTCCCCTTAGGAGGGAGTTGGCCTTGCGGGCTGCGGATTCCAGGTTTTTAGATACCCCCAGTATCTTGGCTGGATGGGGCGGCGGGCCAAGCCCTTGGTGACCGTACTTTCTCCTACCTGGAGGGCATTCTTGCATTGTTCCATTTCAAGAGGTCCCAGTTTTTGCACTAATACTCCAAGGGCGATTCACTTTCTACCCAGTATGTAAAGGTCAAAGGGTTTAGCTAAATTAGGGAGGTCCAGGGCAAGGGTCTGAATTAACTGCTCTTTCCATTCTTGAAAGACCGCTTCTGGATTCTATTCGAACAGATCATCATCTTTTCCTTTCAATGTTTCATATAGAGGCCCAGCTATTAGACTGTAGTTAGGGATCCAGATGCAGCAAACCCCGACCTCCCTAGGAACCCTTAAGCTGTCTTCTAGGTTTAGAAGGGGTAAGGCTGCAAATGACTTCTTCCCTTTCCCGGGATGGGCTTCTCCGACCTTCTGTGAGAATGAAGCCCAGGCAGGTCACCTTAGTCTGTGATATTTGAGCCTTTGTCTTGGACACCTTCTATCCTTTATTGGCTAGGTAGTTCAGAGGCCTCCTTAGTAGGGCTGGGGATCAGAATGTCGTCTGCATATTGAAGGAGGGTTCCCTTCTCCAGAGGTAGATCTTTGAGGTTTTAGTTAAGTTTCCCCAAAGGTGGTGCGGGAAGTTTTGAACCCTTGGGGGAGGACGGCCCAGCAGTACTGTCTTCCTTGTATGTTGAGTCCTGCCAGTCACAAGCCAAAATTTCTGTGACCTCTGGGACTAATGGAATACAGAAGAAAGCATCATGTACGTCTCATACAGAATACTATGTCCTGGGGGATGGTACAATGACCAGCAGGGTGTAGGAATTAGGAACTATTGGATGCATATCCTCAGTGGCTTCACTGACTGTCCCGACATCTTTACCAGTTCCCCAGTAGCCCACGGGGCTCTCGTGGTCAGGCCCCTCGCAGGATATACAGCTCACCTGGGCAGGTACCCAGCAGCCCACGGGGCTCTCGTGGTCAGGCCCCTCCCAGGATATGGAGCTCACCTGTGCAGCTACCCAGCAGCCCACGGGGCTCTCGTGGTCAGGCCCCTCCTTGGATACGGAACACCCTTGTGCAGGTACCACGGCAGGGCTGGGCACACAGGAACCGTGCGCATAGCCCTCATTGCAGAGCACCCCCATCTCACCTGTCACTCAGAGCTGACACAGAGCACCTCAGAGCAGGACTTGAACTAACAAACAGCAGCTCCGACAGGTCTGTGACCCTGGGCTTCACTCTGTGTGGCCTCCCTCCGCCTGGTCTTCCAGAGACTTCCACTGCAGCCGGGGCACCAGGTCTCTGTCTCCACCCACCACCCCTCCTCTCCCTGACTCCTGGGTTCCTCTTATTAGGAGAGGGTCTTCTTGAAGTTGTCTCCCACTCATGGGCCAGATAAAATGGTTAGAAAACAAGCCAGGGCTGCAGCCCCTTGTCTATCCTGACCCTCAGGACCTACACGTGTTCCTTGGAACTGACCGGTGCAGCAAGGTCCATTTTATGCAACTGTGAGCCCCTGAGGGGCGAGGAGTGGCTGACCTGGGCAGTCTGACCCGGCCGGCCAGTCCTCCCCAGGTGTGCCTGGGCTGAGGTCAATATAAACACCGCTCCAGGCAGCAAGAACCCATGCAGCTGTGCCTGACGCCATATTCTCTGCCCCATCGGCAGTCTCGGGGCTGGGCTGGTGGGAGGGAGTAGGGCCCACGGCTCTGTGCGTGGCCCGGTGCGAGTGGGGCTCTGGTGGACTTTCTGCAGGAGTTGCCGCGCTGCCACCTGCTAAAGAAGAGGATGTGTCACCCATACCTGCCGCTGGAATTTCTCCCCGGGCAGAGGTGAGGACGGAGAAAAGCGGTGGGGGCCGGGACAGGAGGGGTACATTGGGCAGGGAGATGGAAAGTTTCCAGAAGAGCGCCCGGGGCCAGGACCATGCTGGCTGGCCTGCAGGCCCCAAGTCGGCCTCCGTGCTGGTGTGGCTCCATGGCCCTTCCTCTAGGCTTTCAAGTCCTTGCACACATTCAGGTGTTTTAGCTGGGAAGGGTGGGAACAGTTCAGCAGCAGCTGGCCTGGGGGTCAGCTCATGTTTACTCAGGGACGCCTTGACATGGTCCCCCAGCTTTGCAATGAGGACGTTCCTTGCGGGGGGGCTTCTGGCTGCATGAGAGATGATTCCCCACCTCTGACCAACTTCAGAATTGTTTACCACTGGAGCAAGGGTTTTCCTGATAGGGTTTTCCTCTGTGTAACTCGTGGGTTCTTAATTGGCAGCGTGAACGGTGATATCAGAGGTCCTGAATCAGGATGGAAATACTTATCCCCAACTTGTACAGGCAGGCATAAAAACCTGGGGAGGCCGTGTGCAGCCGGCACCCTTAGGGATTGGCTTCCGACTGACCCCTCAACGTTCTGGTGTCCAGCCACTGCTTTAGAATTTCTGGGGCCCAGTGCTGACTCTAAGGGTTCTGTAACCCAGCCTCTGTTGGTCTTTAATGAGACCCGCACTTCCAGGGTCCCACAGAGCAGGGTCCGTGTGACTGTTCTGTGGCTTCTGTAACAAATGACCACAAGCTGGGTGGTTTAAAACAACAGGAATTCATCCTCCCCCAGTCCTGGAGACCAGACATCTGAGATCAAGGTGTTCCAGGATGGACGTCCCTCCAGAGGCTCCAGGATAGGGCTCTTCCTGCCTTTTCCAGCTTTGGGGGGCTCCAGGCATCCCCAGGCTTGCGGCTGCAGCCCTCCTGTCTCTGCCTTCACGTGGCTTCTCCTCTATGTTTGTGTTTCTCCTCTTTTGTCTCATAAGGACTCTCTCAATTGGATTGGGGGCCACGCTAACCCCAGATGGCCTCATCTTGAGACCCTTAACTACATATACAAAGATGCTTTTCCCAGATATGGTCCGGTTCCTGTGTTCTGGGGGGAACACATTTTGGAACCAGCATTCAACCCATTACCTGTGTATAAAATAACCCTAATTTTAGGAGATTACCAAGGTCCCGTATAGATAGCAGCCAGCAGCCATGTGGGTGGGGGTCTGGGGAGAATGAGGACCCTGGAATCACCTGGAAAGGATGAAGTCCTGGCTGCATTAGGTGAGCTCTTCCACCACGGGGCCCGTGGAAACAGCCACTCCACTCTGTCCGTGGAAAGGGACCCAGTGCCGAGTCCAGAAATGGTGATATTGCAAAGCTGGCTCTTCTGGGATGTCATCATCAGTAGCATCATGTAACCAGTGACTACGGGCTTGGAGGAGTCACCCTGTGGCACGTGATGACAGCACTGTCACTTTAGGCTCATCAAGCTTAGAATAGGAATGTTTGAAGGAGAAGAGTTTGGGAGATTGCGAAGCTTGGTTGTTAAGGAAACTGAGCAGGTTTGTCAAGGTAGGTTGTCAAGGAAACTTCTCGCTTAAACTGAAGGCAGGGCGGGGAGAGCTGAAATCCAGGGATCTTTTAAAGGGGCTGCTCTGAAACACCATCACCTGAGAGGTGGTCTCAGCGTGAGCTGGTGTTTGAGAAACGTGTGATGAGATGAAGCCTGACTTTCTGTGACAGCTGGGGAGGGGATTGTAAAGCAACTTAGCGTTTAAGGCCAAGTTTGTTGCTGGAACATAGTGTCTCCCAAAACTGGGCTGAAGCTCAAGATGTCTCTGTCCCCTTCCTGTGAGAGTCCAGGGCAGGTGGGTGTCAGTTCCCAGGCTCTGCCCCCACTTTGTTTCTCCTCCCTGCTTCCAGGTGAGTGTTTCAACCAGCGGGGTGGGGTGACCACAGGGACATCGTGCCCTCCGTCCTAGGATGCAGGCTGGCCAAGGCCCTCACCACCTCCACCCCTTCCCCTTGGTAACACGAGACACTGTGCCCCAGCTGTAAGGGGTGGGAAGGCTGGGATGTGCAGGGTAGCTGTGCACAGGAAAAAGGGAAATGGGTTCTGATGGGCAGCTGTGCGGCTCTGTTGTGAGGGTCGCCCAGACACTAGCGCACAGATTCTGGGTTCTGTGAAGCTTCGATGCTCTGTGGTTCTGGGAATCCTATAGGAGATGGTCCACAGCAGGTGAAGCTAATGCTCGCAGTGGAGGTGGTGAAGCCAAAGGTCTGCAGTTCAGACTAAAGGTGCCGATGTACATGCAGGACAAAACCATCTCAGGTGAATGGACTTCAGGCACGTTTAACATGAATGCAGTCGTGTTAATGCCTAGCATCTTCTATCTTGTGCCTCCTCAGGGACCCCCTCCTCAGTGCCTGGGGCTCCTGTAACTCACGTACAAGGGGATGGAGAGCGGGGTCTGTCCAGTCTGAGCCCTGAGTTACCCTGTGAGTCTGCTCGGGACCACCGTAACAAATACCACAGACTGCGCAGCTTGAATAACAGGCCTATCTCCCAGTCCTGGATGCTGTCGGAGATCAAGGTGTCTGCACGCTGGCTTCTCCTGAGGCCTCTCTCCTTGGTGCTTAGACAGCCATCTTCTCCCCAGGTCCTCACATGGTCTCCCCCTGTGCCTATCTGTGTCCTAATCTCTTCTTGTAGGACATCAATCCTATTGGATTAGGATCCACCCTAGTGACGTCATTTTTACTTTGATGATCTCTTTAAAAATCCCATCTCCAAATACAGACACATCCTGGGGTCCTGGGGGTTAGGCATTCAGCATGTGGATTTGGGGAGACATGACTGAGCCTATAGCATCCTCCTTAGGAACCAAGTGTGCCTCGGTCCTTCCTTCCCTCAAGTCATACGAGGTGAGCTAATGGCTCAAGGAGAGGCCGCTCGTGCAGAGTTTGTGTCCCAGCTGGGGAACCCTTCTCTGCTCTCTCTGATCAGGCAGTGGCAGTGCCAGCCCCCTCCTGAGGTGAGCAGTTCTGGGGTTTCCTGCCGTGTCACCTGGCCCGCTGAGGTGCTCAGTGTCTGGGAACCCAGGAGTCAGCAGCCTAGTGGGGCTGCCGGGGACTCTCAGGGCCTTGGCAGATACCCTAGCGAAAGTGGGGAAACTTTGGGGGATTACAGGAGGGAGAGAGTCACAGTCTCGTTTATGCTTCAGAAAGACCACGTTGGGGTGGGATGTGAGACGCACCGTGGGGCAGGGAGGTTTGTCAGGTCTGATGGAGGAACCAGGCACAAGATCCGGCTTGGGCCAGGGCTGTGGGCGTAGAGGGGAATTAGTGTGGGAACTGGCCACAGACCGTTGTCAAAGTATCGGTTTCCCTGTGCACCGAGGCCGAACAGAAATACGGAGACAGGGGTTTTGGAGGAAGAGACAGATGGCTTTATTTTTCTGCCAGGCAGCAGGGAAGACACAGCTGGCTAGCACCTCAAGAACTGGGCACCCCTCTTTGAGAATCAGGGAAGATTTTATATGTGGGGCTTCCGCAGTCCAGGGTAGAGGATAAGGATCAAAGTAGTGAAGGTCTTGCATTCCTCCTTTCCTTTGCATTATTTCAAAACAGTCATCGCTGGCATCAGGTCGCTGGTAATTGGGGTCCAGCAGACTGGTAATTGCGTCCGTTTGCCTCTGGTTTATTGGCCAGTGACCTTGTTTCTGAAATGAAAAACTAGGGGGTGATTTGTTATGAGGAGCGTATAGAATCTAAGTGCGTTACATAATAAGGTTAGGGAGTGAGAAGCAGGGGCTGTAACACACACAGTGAGGGGTGATGGGTGCCGAAGGTAAATTCCATAGTGTCGGAGTGAGGTTAGCTTTGTAGAGTACAAATCTAGTTACTACAAATGAATGACAAAGTGAAACAAGGAGTGATGAGCTCTTTCAGGCCAGGTTACGTTTCTTCTCTAGTCTTTTCGCTGTCCCCTTGTTCTCAGGGCAGGGAAACTTCGTTTCTGTTTTTGCTGCAACAAGACTGTGGAGGAGGAGCTGACAGTCACTGGGGCCCAAGGCGAATGGGAGCCTGGGAGGCCCCAGTGTTACCGAACCGAACGTGGGTCCGCTCGCCCGAGGGCAGCAGAGCCAGTCTACTGACACCGGGGGTGGTGGAGGAAGGTGCAGCCTGAATTGTCAAAGTGCCGATACAAGGAGGCCAGGTGGCCTGTGCTCTAAAACCCCGAGCTCCCTGAAGGATTTCAGCAAAGCAATTTTCAAGGCCAAGTGAAGGGGGGGGGTCGCAGGGTATGTGATCAGCTGGTGCACAATTCTCTGATTGATGGTGAGGTAACGGGCGGTTAACGTTATAAATTCTTAAGCACCAGGAGCTCCGGGGTTACCTGTTCCTGATCATCAAGTAGTTAATTCCTTCCACTTGGTGGTGGAGGAAGCATGCATCGGGCACTGTTATCCAGGTACTTCAGAGAGGAGCTACAGCAGAGGGTGTGGGGGAGGGCTCTGTCCTGGGAAGGCCCCACAGGGTCCTACTCGGTTACACCTGGTGGCTGGGCTCAGCAACCTGGGAAGGTGGGGCTGCTCCTGGGTGTGGGGAGCTGCAGGATCCCAGTCCTCTGAAACCCTGCTAAGCCCCCAAGGTGAGATGGGTGTGCAGTGACTGGACGGAGGCGTCTGGCCTGGGAGAGGAGTCCGGGCTGGAAATGTCACTGGAATCATCGCAGGGAGGGAGAGGAAAGGCAAAGTGGGGGCAGATGGGTCACAGCAGACTAATGCAGGTGACTGCGGTCTTGTTGGAAGCAACTCAGAGCCAGAAAGGAGTGGCCGTCAGGGGCTCAGCTCCATTCTCTTGTTCCTTTGTAAAACCACTGTGTCAGAGTTTGAGACGCCGCCAGGAGACGTCTGGGCCCAGTGCTGCCATGGCTTCATCAAAGGGCCCAGGTGGAACACAGAACCACTTCAGGCCCCGCCCATGTCCTCACTGGGAATGAGTCCCATCGGGGCTCCTGGGCTCACAGACTTCAGGGCACCTCTGTCCTCAGGACTGGTCTTCCTCCTTCCTCTCACCTGCTGGTCAGAGGCCCAGGAACCCCCAACCTGGCTCCACCCCCAGGGCCTGGATTCAGAGGCCCAGGAACCCCCAACTTGGCTCCACCCCCAGAGCCTGGATTCAGTGTCCCAGGAATCCCCAAACTGTCTCCACCCAGGGCCTAGATTCTGGGACAGCTTAGGGGTAAGCAAGACCCTCACGCTCCTTTATCTGCTTAGGGGTGAGAATGTCTTAAACGCTGCAGTTGACTGATTATGGAGTGCTGAGTGTTTCCAGCAGGTGTGGATGGAAAGATGGGGTGCGAAGTTCCTATGTCTGCAGGGTCTTCCTGGCGTGAAGATCTGTGTGTTCCCCCCGGCCAGTCGGCATCCTCCCAGGAAGCCCAGATCCAGGATTACGAGGGCAGAGGCTCTCCCCTTGCGTACCTGTAACTTCGCACTCCCACAGCAAGGAGCCTGGCTCCCACCATCTGCCATTTATCTATGCATTGCTCCTTTCCACATTACATGTCCAGAGGTTTCAGAATTGTTAGCTACTACACCCTGGAAAGAACTTCATAAAACAAAGCCCACTGTATATATACGGGCCATTTTGCCTTTAGCCTACAGATTCCATTCATTTCCAAAGGTAACTTAAGTCAGCAGCTTTTACCCCATCCCCTACAGTGAGTTGTTTCCATATATTTCTAATACAGTTAGATTCTGTCACATGACGTATTCCATCGTGCAACATCCTACACCCTAAATAACTAAATTTGAGTAGATTATGATTGGCCCCTTGGGCTACACACATCTATGGGCTTAGACAAATGCATAGTGACAGGTATCCATCCTAGAGTATCACATGGACTACTTCAAACCCCCCACCCCATGATCTGCTTATCATCTATGTAGCTTTGCCTTTCCCGGGATGTCATCAATGGGGTCATACTGTGTGCAGCCTGCTCAGGCTGGATTTTTCACTTAGCAGTACACGCTGAAGGTTTATCCATGTCTTTCCATAGGTGGATGGTGCATTCCTTTCTGCTGAGTAGTATTCCACTGCATGTGTATGGGAGGAAAAACAATTTTCCCTCTACTTTTCTAGGTTCTTGGTTGAGGCCCCCCCACCCCTGTAATAAAAGACAGATTACCAGGAGAAAAGCAGAAGTTTAATAACATGTATACCTTCTGAATAGAGGGGGGATACCACGGAAAACTGAGTCATTCCCAAAACCATCCCCTTCAGTACCGTCTTCAGCTAAAAACAGAAAAGATGCTGGGGAAGGGGGGAAGGCCAGTTATGGAAGGTTATCATGCAAAGCACAGTAAACAAGGGTATGGCTGTGTGCACATTTAAGTCAGGACTTCCCCATTGAAAAGAGTTACTTAAGATTTAATTATCCTTCTATTTTTGGTGCAAAGAGGGACATACCCTTATAAATGGAGATTTCTCTATTGTAAATGCCCTTCATAAAACGGCAATCTCAGTTTTCTGAGATTTTTTTTAAAATAAATTTATTATTTTATTTTTGGCTTCATTGGGTCTTCGTTGCTGCGTGCAGTCTTTTCTCTGGGTGTTGGCGAGCAGGGGCTTCTCATTGTGGTGGCTTTTCTTGTCACCGAGCACAGGCTCTAGGCATGCAGGCTTCAGTAGTTGTGGCACACGGGCTCAGTAGTTGTGGCTCGCGGGCTCTAGAGCACAGGCTCAGTAGTTGTGGCGCACAGGTTTAGTTGCTCTGCGGCATGTGGGATCTTCCCGGACCGGGCCTCGAACCTGTGTCCCCTGAATCGGCAGGTGGACTCTTACTCACTGAGCCACCAGGGAAGCCCTATTCTTTTTAAAGCAGACCAATAACCCTTATGCCAGAGAGACATATTTTGAGGTGGCATATTCTACTCGCCTTGACATGGATGTATCCCAATTTGCTTATGCATTCATCTTTTGAAGGATATCCTGATTTCAAGTTTTTAGCCATTATGGAAGTGCTGCTGTGCATAATTGCATCCTTGTTTGCATTTGGACATAGATTTTCAAAGCAGTTGCCTAAATACTGGAAGTATGATTGTTGGATCCCAACGTGAGACTTGTTTAGCTTTGGAAAAAACTGCCAAATTGTCTTACAAAGTGGCTGCACAGGCATCCCCCCAGCTATGAGGGAGAGTTCCTTTTGTTCCTCACCCTCTAGCAATTGGTATTGTCATATTTTTGGAGCTTAGCAGTCCCAATTGGTGTGCTATGGTGTCTCATGATTTTAATTTGTAGTTCCCTAATGGTATATGATGTTGAGCTTTTTTCTGTATGACTTTTACTATCTGTAACTTTTTTGGCAGGATGTCTGTTCAGATCACACTGTTCATGTTCATGCTGGGAGGAGCCCTGTCTCCTCGGGACCTGCTGGGGCTTTGGCTTCAGGAACACGCGGGGCTGAGTCCACGCTGATGGCCGGGCTTCGGTACAACCCCGGGTCAAGTCCACACTGACGGAAACCGGGTCTCCTCAGGACCCGCCGAGGCTTCAGCTCTGGGACACTGTGGGGTCCAGTTCAGGCTGACATGAGCCTGATCTCCTCAGGACCTGCTAGGAGGTGATGCCGCTGAGGGAGAAGGTGAGGAAAAGTGGGGAGAAGGTTCCTGTGCAGGGCTGACCGCTGTGGGTGTCTGTCTCCAGAGGACCCAGGAGAGGAAGGGCTTGATGTGGAAAACTGGGTTTTTGGCCCATTTTGTGTGGGGTGTAGACAGTTGAATGTTGTTCTTTGGCGTGTGGTGTCTGGTTTTCCCAGCACCGTTTATTGAGGGGCCTGTCCTTTCCCTGGTGTATGTTCTTGGCTCCTTTCTTGTGAATTAACTGATCACATACCTGTAGGTTGATTCCTGGGCTCTCTGCTCTATTCCTCTGGTCTGTGTGCCTGTTTTTCTGCCAATGCCACAATTTTGGGGGACTAGCTTCATAATGAAGTGTGAAGTCAGGGAGCGAGATGCCTCCACACGTTCCCCTGCCTCAGCGTCGCTTTGGTTCTTCTGGGTCCTTTGTGGTTCCACACAAAACCTAAGATGGTTCGTCCTGTTTCTATGGAAAATGTCATTGGACTTTTGGTAAGGATTGCGTTGAATGTGTACATTAACAGGATCTTAGCTGGAGAAACTGTCAGGGCATGACTTAAGAGCAGCATCAGGGCCTTTGTTGGGTCAACATTATGGTCTCAGTGAAAGATATGATCAGAACCTGAGTTACTAAGAACATCAAGGTTTCTTTTAGGAAAAGCTTCAGGGCCTGAGTTAGGCACAGCCTCAGGACTTCACTTAAGGACACTGACAGGGATTTCTTTGGGACAGACTCAGGAACGTGCATAGAAATATGGCAGGAAATTATCTCAGGATAGTGTCCAGATTTTAGTCATTGATTTTAACAGGTCCCATGTTAGGGACAGATTCCGGGCCTTAGTGAGAGCGAGTGTGAAGGACTTATTTAGGGTTAGTCAGGGCTTAGTTAGGGAGACTATTAGGGTTTAGGTTAGGATAAGATGCAGGATATTAGCTTGGGACAGAGTCAGGTTGCGGGCCAGGGATAGCGTCACGAAATGACCCAGGAGAAGCGTGAAGACCTTCGTTATTGAGAGCCTCAGGGCCGTAGTTAGGACCAGCGTGAGGGCCTAAATCAGGACCACTGCCAGGGCTTCCTATACAGACAGCGTCAGAGCATAAGGAAGGTACAGCCAAAGGGCCTAAGTGAGGCTTATCTTTAGGGCCTGAGTTAGGGACACTGTAAGGGCATGACTTAGGAGCAGCAGAAGGGCCTCTGTGGGATCAGCGTCAGGTTCTTCATTAAAGACATTATCAGGACCTCTGTTAGGGAGAGCCTCAGGGCCTCATTTATGGACAGCATCAAGGCTTACTTTGGGTCAGTTTCAGGACCTTGGTAAGACCTGGGTCAAGATATTAACTCAGGATTGTATCAGGACTCTAGATATTGGCGGCACTAGGGCCTTAGTTAGACCCAGTGTCAGGGCCTGAGTTAGGAGTAGCATTATAGCCTTTGTTAGGTATAGTGTCAGGGACTGAGCTAGGAGGAGCCTCCAGGCCTAAGTATGGGACAGGTTGACAGCCTCCGGACTAATTTCAGGGCGTTATTTAGGGACAGCATCAGGGATTTAGTTAGCATAACAGGAGGAATTCCTACAAGCACCCGGAAAGCCAACACACGCAGATGCAGAAGTAAACCATGCACGCTGGTATAAAGGAATAATCCACGGAAGTTGAGTACATTTTGTTTAAGGTGCGTAAGAGTTTAAACATTATTTTTTTCAGAAAACTGTATTCAGAAGATGAAGGAATTTCATCCTAAAGAATCTCTTTAGCTAAATTGAACATTAGCAAAAGACAAGTTTACGTTCAGGTCTAGGGCTAGTGTCAGGTAATGACCTAGGTTTGGAAACAAGCCCTTAGTTACTTAGAGAATCAGGGCCTAATTTAGGACCTGTGCCAGGGCTTCGGGTAGGGACAGTGTCAGAGCCTGATATAGGGAGAATGTGAGAGCCTGAGTGAGGCCTAGCGTCAGGCCCCTAGATGCAGACACTGTCAGGGCATTACTTAGGAGCAGCATCAGGGCCTTTGTGGAGTCAGCATTCAGATCATAGTGAAAGACATGAGCAGGGCTTGAGTGAGTCACAGAATCAAGGCCTCGGTTAAAGAATGCTTCAGGGCCTGAGTTAGGCACAGCCTCACGTCGTCAGTTAAGGAGAGCGACAGGGCTCTCTTTGGGACAGTGTCAGAACCTTGGATAGAAATGTGTCAGCATATTAGCTCAGGAGAGTGTCCGGATTTTAGTTATTGATTGCAGCAGGACCCATGTTAGGGACAGATTCCAGGCTTTAGTGAGAGATAGTGTCAAGACCTTAGTTACTGAGAGCATCAGGGCCTTCTTTAGAAGCAATGTTAGGGCTTCATGTAATAATAGCATCCCGGACTGGCTTGGGGTGAGCGACAGGGCCTGAGTGAGGCCTAGCATCATTCCTGTAGGTGGGGACACTGTCAGGGCGTGACACAGGAGCAGCATCAGTGCCTTTGTTGGATCAGCATTATGGTCTTCGTTAAAGACATGAGCAGGCCTTCTGTTAGGGACAGCGTCACGGCTTACTTAGCAATATTTTCAGGACCTTAGTAAGAGATGGGATAGTAAATTAGCTGAGGATAGTGTGAGGACTTTAGATATTGATGGCATCAGGGCCTTAGTTAGGGACAGTGTCAGGCCGTGAGTTAGGCCTAACATCCAGGCCTTAGTTAGGGACAGTGTCACGGCGTGGGGAACCAATTCAGGTCCTGACATCGGCACAGCATAAGGGCTTCAGCTAGCATAAGAGGCAGGACATTCGCTAGTGACAGGGTTAGGGTAAAGTCTAGGGATTGTGTCAGCAAATGACCTCGGGATAGTGTCAAGACCTTAGTTACTGAGAACCTGAGGGCCTTATTTAGGACCAGCATCAGGGCCGGAATTGGGCAAGAAACAGCGCCTGTGTGAGGCCCAGCTTCAGGCTCCTAGCGGGAGACAGTGTCAGGGCATGACGTCGAAGCAGCATCCGGGCCTTTGTTGGGTCAGCATTCGGGTCATAGTTAAAGATATGAGCAGGGCCTGAGTGAGTCAGAGAATCGAGGCCTCCGTTAGGGAAAGCTTCAGGGTCTGAGTTAGGCACAGCCTCTCGTCTTCATTTAAGGACAGCGACAGGCCTTTCTTTGGGACTGTGTCAGGTCCGTGGATAGAAATGTGTCAGGATATTAGCTCAGGATAGTGGCGGGATTTTCATTATTGACTGCAGCACGGCCCATGTCAGGGACAGATTCTGGGCCTTAATGAGAGATAAGGTGAAAGTCTTAGTTAGGATCCGTGAGCGCCTTAGTTAGGGAGAGTATTAGGGTTTCAATTAGGATAAGATGCAGGACATTAGCTTGGGACAGACTCATGATCCGAGCCAGGGATAGTGTCAGCCAAAGACCTGGGTTGGTGTCAAGACCTTAGTTACTTAGAGAATCGGGGCCTAATTTAGGACCTGTGTCAGGGCTTCGGGTAGGGACAGCGTCAGAGCCTGACTTATGGAGAATGTCTAGGCCTGAGTGAGGCCTAGTGTCAGCCCACTAGCTGGAGACACAGTCAGGGCATGACGTAGGAACAGCATCAGGGCCTTTGTTGCTTCAGCATTCGGGTCATAGTGAAAGACCTGAGCAGGGCCTGTGTTAGTCACAGAATCAAGGCCTCAGTTAGAGAAAGTTTCAGGGCCTGAGTTAGGCACAGCCTCAGGTCTTCACTTAAGGACTGCAACAGGCTTTCTTTTGGAAAGTATCAGGACAGTGGATAGAAATGAGTCAGGGTAATAGCTCAGGACAGTGTCCGGATTTTAGTTATTGCTTGCAGCAGGGACCATTCGGGATAGATTCTGCGTGTTGGTGAGAGATAGTGTGAAGGCCTTTGTTAGGTTTAGTCGGGGCTTAGTTAGGGAGAATATTAGGGTTTCATTTAGGATAAGATGCAGGACATGAGCTTGGGACAGAGTCAGGTTCCGGGCCAGGGATAGCGTCTGGAAATGACCCAGGAAAAGCGTGAAGACCTTCGTTATTGAGAGCATCAGGGCCTTACATAGGACCAACGTAAGGGACTAAATCAGGACCACTGCCAGGGCTTCCTATACAGACAGCGTCAGAGCCTAACGAAGGTACAGCCAAAGGGCCTAAGTGAGGCTTATCTTTAGGGCCTGAGTTAGGGACACTGTCAGGGCATGACTTAGGAGCAGCAGAAGGGCCTCTGTGGGATCAGAGGTATAGTGTCAGGGACTGAGCTAGGAGTTGTGTCAGGGCCTTTGCTAGGGACAGTGTCAGAGCCTGAGGTAGGATGAGCCTCCAGGCCTCAGTTTGGGACAGGTTCACAGCCTTGGGAGGAGTTTCCTGAAGTTATTAGGGACAACATCAGAGATTTAGCATAATAAGAGTTAGTTAGTTAGCATAACAAGAGGCATTCCTACAAGCACCCTGAAAGCCAACACAGGCAAATACAGAAGTAAACCAGGCAGGCTGGTATAAAGGAATATTCCACAGAAGTTGAGTACATTTTGTTTAAGTTCAGTAAGAGTTTAAACATTATTTTTTTCAGAAAACGTTATTCAGAAGATGAAAGAATTTCATCCTAAAGAATCTCTTTAGCTAAATTGAACATTAGCAAAACAGAAGTTTACGTTCAGGTCTAGGGCTAGTGTCAGGTAATTACCTAGGTTTGGAAACAAGCCCTTAGTTACTTAGAGAATCAGGGCTGTGCCAGGGCTTCGGGTAGGGACAGTGTCAGAGCCTGATATAGGGAGAAGGTGAGGGCCTGAATGAGGCCTCGCGTCAGGCCCCTAGATGGAGACACTGTCAGGGCATGACTTAGGAGCAGCAGAAGGGCCTCTGTGGGATCAGCGTCAGGTTCTTCATTAAAGACATAATCAGGGCCTCTGTTAGGGAGAGCCTCAGGGCCTTATTTATGGACAGCATCAAGGCTTAGTTTTAGTCAGTTTCAGGCCCTTGGTAAGACCTGGTTCAGGATATTAACTCAGGATAGTATCAGGATTTTAGATATTGCCAGCAGCTGGGCTTTAGTTAGAAACAGTGTCAGGGCCTGAGTTAGGACTAGCATTATAGCCTTTGTTAGGTATAGTGTCAGGGACTGAGCTAGGAGTTGTGTCAGGGCCTTTGCTAGGGACAGTGTCAGTGTCTGAGCTAGGATGAGCCTCCAGGCCTCAGTTTGGGACAGGTTCACAGCCTTGGGAGGAGTTTCCTGAATTTAATTAGGGACAACATCAGGGATTTAGCATAATAAGAGTTAATTCGTTAGCATAAGAGGAGGCATTCTTACAAGCACCCTGAAAGCCAACACAGGCAAATGCAGAAGTAAACCAGGCAGGCTGGTATAAAGGAATATTCCACAGAAGTTGAGTACATTTTGTTTAAGTTCAATAAGAGTTTAAACATTATTTTTTTCAGAAGATGAAAGAATTTCATCCTAAAGACTCTCTTTAGCTAAATTGAACATTAGCAAAAGAGAAGTTTACGTTCAGGTCTAGGGCTAGTGTCAGGGAATGACCTAGGTTTGGAATCAAGCCCTTAGTTACTTAGAGAATCAGGGCCTAATTTAGGATCTGTGCCAGGGCCTCGGATAGGGACAGTGTGAGAGCCTGGTATAGGGAGAAGGTGAGGGCCTGAGTGAGGCCTAGCGTCAGGCCCCTAGATGCAGACACTGTCAGGGCATGACTTAGGAGCAGCATCAGGGCCTTTGTGGAGTCAGCATTCAGGTCAGAGTGAAAGACATGAGCAGGGCTTGAGTGAGTCACAGAATCAAGACCTCGGTTGAGGAAAGCTTCAGGGCCTGAGTTAGGCACAGCCTCACGTCTTCAGTTAAGGAGAGCGACAGGGCTCTCTTTGGGACAGTGTCAGAACCTTGGATAGAAATGTGTCAGGATATTAGCTCAGGATAGTGTCCGGATTTTAGTTATTGATTGCAGCAGGACCCATGTTAGGGACAGATTCCAGGCCTTAGTGAGAGATAGTGTCAAGACCTTAGTTACTGAGAGCATCAGGGCCTTCTTTAGAAGCAATGTTAGGGCTTCATGTAAAAATCGCATCCCGGACTGGCTTGGGGTGAGCGCCAGGGCCTGAGTGAGGCCTAGCGTCATTCCTGTAGGTGGGGACACTGTCAGGGCGTGACACAGGAGCAGCATCAGTGCCCTTGTTGGATCAGCATTATGGTCTTCGTTAAAGACATGAGCAGGCCTTCTGTTAGGGACAGCGTCACGGCTTACTTAGCGATATTTTCAGGACCTTAGTAAGAGATGGGTTAGTAAATTAGCTGAGGATAGTGTGAGGACTTTAGATATTGATGGCATCAGGGCCTTAGTTAGGGACAGTGTCAGGCCGTGACTTAGGCCTAACATCCAGGCCTTAGTTAGGGACAGTGTCACGGCGTGGGGACTCAATTCAGGTCATGACATCGGCACAGCATAAGGGCTTCAGTTAGCAGAAGAGGCAGGACATTAGCTAGGGACAGGGTTAGGGTAAAGTCTAGGGATTGTGTCAGCAAATGACCTCGGGATAGTGTCAAGACCTTAGTTACTGAGAACCTGAGGGCCTTATTTAGGACCAGCATCAGGACCGGACTTAGGGCAAGCAAGAGGGCCTGAGTGAGGCCCAGCTGCAGGCCCCTAGCTGGAGACAGTGTCAGGGCATGACGTCGAAGCAGCATCCGGGCCTTTGTTGGGTCAGCATTCGGGTCATAGTTAAGGACATGAGCAGGGCCTGAGTGAGTCAGAGAATCGAGGCCTCCGTTAGGGAAAGCTTCAGGGCCTGAGTTAGGCACAGCCTCAGGTCTTCATTTAAGGACAGCGACAGGCCTTTCTCTGGGACTGTGTCAGGTCCGTGGATAGAAATGTGTCAGCATATTAGCTCAGGATAGTGTCCGGATTTTCATTATTGATTGCAGCAGGGCCCATGTTAGGGATAGATTCTGGGCCTTAGTGAGAGATAGGGTCAATGCCTTAATTAGGATTAGTCCGGGCCTTAGTTAGGGAGAGTATTAGGGTTTCAATTAGGATAAGATGCAGGACATTACCTTGGGACAGAGTCATGATCCGAGCCAGGGATAGGGTCAGAAAATGACCTGGGTTGGTGTCAAGACCTTAGTTATTTAGAGAATCAGGGCCTAATTTAGGACCTGTGTCAGGGCTTCGGGTAGGGACATCGTCAGAGCCTGACTTAGGGAGAACGTCTAGGCCTGAGTGAGGCCTAGTGCCAGCCCACCTGCTGGAGACACAGTCAGGGCATGACGTAGGAACAGCATCAGGGCCTTTGTGGGGTCAGCATGCAGGTCATAGTGAAAGACATGAACAGGGCCTGTGTTAGTCACAGAATCAAGGCCTCAGTTAGGGAAAGCTTCAGGGCCTGAGTTAGGCACAGCCTCAGGTCTTCACTTAAGGCCGGCAACAGGCTTTTTTTGGAAAGTATCAGAACAGTGGATAGAAATGAGTCAGGATATTAGCTCAGGACAGTGTCCTTTTTTTAGTTATTGATTGCAGCAGGGACCATTAGGGACAGGTTCCGGGCGTTCGTGAGAGATAGTGTGAAGGCCTTTGTTAGGTTTCGTCAGGGCTTAGTTTGGGAGAGTATTAGGGTTTCATTTAGGATAAGATGCAGGACATTAGCTTGGGACAGAGTCAGGTACCAGGCCAGGGATAGCGTCTGGAAATGACCCAGGAAAAGCATGAAGACCTTCGTTATTGAGAGCCTCAGGGCCTTACTTAGGACCAGCGTGAGGGCCTAAATCAGGACCACTGCCAGGGCTTCCTATACAGACAGCGTCAGAGCATAAGGAAGGTACAGCCAAAGGGCCTAAGTGAGGCTTATCTTTAGGGCCTGAGTTAGGGACACTGTCAGGGCATGACTTAGGAGCAGCAGAAGGGCCTCTGTGGGATCAGCGTGAGGGTCTTCACTAAAGACATTATCAGGGCCTCTGTTAGGGAGAGCCTCAGGGCCTCATTTTCAGACAGCATCAAGGCTTACTTTGGGTCAGTTTCAGGACCTTGGTAAGAACTGGGTCAGGATATGAACTCAGGATAAAATCAGGGCTTTAGATAATGGCGGCAGTAGGGCCTTAGAGTCAGTGTCAGGGTCTGAGTTAGGAATATCATTATGGGCTTTGTTAGGTATAGTGTCAGGGACTGAGCTAGGAATAGTGTCAGGGTCCGAGTTACGTGTAATGTCAGGGTCTTGGTTAGGGACAGTGTCAGGGCCTGGGTTAGCACGAGTCTCCAGGCCGTAGTTAGGGACAGGTTCACAGCATCGGGAGTAATTTCAGTGCCTTATTTATGTTCAGCATCAGGGATGATTTAGTTAGCATAAGAGGAGCCATTCCTGCAAGAACCCTGAAGACCAACACACAAGAATGTAAAAGTGAACCATGCACGCTGCTATGAAGGAATATTCCACAGCAGTTGAGTACACTTTGTTTAAGGTTAACAAGAGTTTAAAAATTATTTTTTTAAGAAACCAATATTCATATGATGAAAGAATTTCGTCATAAAGAATCTCTTTCCCTAAACTTGACATTAGCTAAAGTCAAGAATAGATTAAGGTCTAGGGGTAGTGTCAGTTAATGACCTAGATTTGGTGTCAAGACCTTAGTTACTTAGAGAATCAAGGCCTAAAATTTAGGACCTGCGTCAAGATTTTCGGTAGGGACAGCGTCAGACCTGACTTATGGAGAACGTCAGGGCCTGAGTGAGGCCTAGCGTCAGCCCCCTAGCTGCAGACACAGTCAGGGCATGACTTAGGAGCAGCATAAACACCTTGGTTGGGTCAGCGAAAGGTCATAGTGAAAGACATGAGCAGGCCTTGAGTGAGTCACAGAATCAAGGCCTCCCTAAGGGAAAGCTTCAGGGCCTGAGTTAGGCACAGCCTCAGGTCTTCACTTAAGGACACCGACAGGTTTGAGACCGTGTCAGGATCGTGTATAGAAATGTGTCAGGAAATTATCTCAGGACAGTGTCTGGATTTTAGTTATTGATTGCAACAGGTCCCATGTTAGGGACAGATTCCGGGCTTTAGTGAGAGATAGTGTCAAGGCCTTTGTTCAGATTGGTCAGGCCTTAGTTAGTGATACTATTAGGGTTTCATTTATGATAAGATGCAGGACATTAGCTTGAGACAGAGTCAGGTTTCGGGCCAGGGATAGCATCACGAAATGACCCAGGAAAAGCGTGAAGACCTTCGTTATTGAGAGCCTCAGGGCCTTACTTAGGACCAGCGTGAGGGCCTAAATCAGGACCACTGCCAGGGCTTCCTATACAGACAGCGTCAGAGCATAAGGAAGGTACAGCCAAAGGGCCTAAGTGAGGCTTATCTTTAGGGCCTGAGTTAGGGACACTGTCAGGGCATGACTTAGGAGCAGCAGAAGGGCCTCTGTGGGATCAGCGTCAGGTTCTTCATTAAAGACAGTATCAGGGCCTCTGTTAGGGAGAGCCTCAGGGCCTCATGTATGGACAGCATCAAGGCTTACTTTGGGTCAGTTTCAGGACCTTGGTAAGACCTGGGTCAGGATATTAACTCAGGATAGTCTCAGGATTTTAGATATTGGCGGCAGCTGGGCTTTAGTTAGAAACAGTGTCAGGGCCTGAGTTAGGACTAGCATTATAGCCTTTGTTAGGTATAGTGTCAGGGACAGAGCTAGGAGTTGTGTCAGGGCCTTTGCTAGGGACAGTGTCAGTGTCTGAGCTAGGATGAGCCTCCAGGCCTCAGTTTGGGACAGGTTCACAGCCTTGGGAGGAGTTTCCTGAAGTTAATTAGGGACAACATCAGGGATTTGGCATAATAAGAATTAGTTCGTTAGCATAAGAGGAGGCATTCCTACAAGCACCCTGAAAGCCAACACAGGCAAATGCAGAAGGAAACCAGGCAGGCTGGTATAAAGGAATATTCCACAGAAGTTGAGTACATTTTGTTTAAGTTCAGTAAGAGTTTAAACATTATTTTTTTCAGAAAACTGTATTCAGAAGATGAAAGAATTTCATCCTAAAGAATCTCTTTAGCTAAATTGAACATTAGCAAAAGAGAAGTTTACGTTCAGGTCTAGGGCTAGTGTCAGGTAATGACCTAGGTTTGGAATCAAGCCCTTAGTTACTTAGAGAATCAGGGCCTAATTTAGGACCTGTGCCAGGGCTTCGGGTAGGGACAGTGTCAGAGCCTGGTATAGGGAGGAGGTGAGGGCCTGAGTGAGGCCTAGCGTCAGGCCCCTAGATGCAGACACTGTCAGGGCATGACTTAGGAGCAGCATCAGGGCCTTTGTGGAGTCAGCATTCGGGTCATAGTGAAAGACATGAGCAGGGCTTGAGTGAGTCACAGAATCAAGGCCTCGGTTAAGGAAAGCTTCAGGGCCTGAGTTAGGCACAGCCTCACGTCTTCAGTTAAGGAGAGCGACAGGGCTCTCTTTGGGACAGTGTCAGAACCTTGGATAGAAATGTGTCAGGATATTAGCTCAGGATAGTGTCCGGATTTTAGTTATTGATTGCAGCAGGACCCATGTTAGGGACAGATTCCAGGCCTTAGTGAGAGATAGTGTCAAGACCTTAGTTACTGAGAGCATCAGGGCCTTCTTTAGAAGCAATGTTAGGGCTTCATGTAAAAATCGCATCCCGGACTGGCTTGGGGTGAGCGCCAGGGCCTGAGTGAGGCCTAGCGTCATTCCTGTAGGTGGGGACACTGTCAGGGCGTGACACAGGAGCAGCATCAGTGCCGTTGTTGGATCAGCATTATGGTCTTCGTTAAAGACATGAGCAGGCCTTCTGTTAGGGACAGCGTCACGGCTCTACTTAGCGATATTTTCAGGACCTTAGTAAGAGATGGGTTAGTAAATTAGCTGAGGATAGTGTGAGGACTTTAGATATTGATGGCATCAGGGCCTTAGTTAGGGACAGTGTCAGGCCGTGACTTAGGCCTAACATCCAGGCCTTAGTTAGGGACAGCGTCACGGCGTGGGGACTCAATTCAGGTCCTGACATCGGCACAGCATAAGGGCTTCAGTTAGCAGAAGAGGCAGGACATTAGCTAGGGACAGGGTTAGGGTAAAGTCTAGGGATTGTGTCAGCAAATGACCTCGGGATAGTGTCAAGACCTTAGTTACTGAGAACCTGAGGGCCTTATTTAGGACCAGCATCAGGGTCGGACTTAGGGCAAGCAAGAGGGCCTGAGTGAGGCCCAGCTTCAGGCCCCTAGCTGGAGACAGTGTCAGGGCATGACGTCGAAGCAGCATCAGGGCCTTTGACTGCAGCTCGGCCCAAGTCAGGGACAGATTCTGCGCCTTAGTGAGAGATAGGGTGAAAGTCTTAGTTAGGATCAGTTAGTGCCTTAGTTAGGGAGAGTATTAGGGTTTCAATTAGGATAAGATGCAGGACATTAGCTTGGTACAGAGTCATGTTCCGAGCCAGGGATAGTGTCAGCAAATGACCTGGGTTGGTGTCAAGACCTTCGTTACTTAGAGAATCAGGGCCTAATTTAGGACCTGTGTCAGGGCTTCGGGTAGGGACAGCGTCAGAACCTAACTTAGGGAGAACGTCTAGGCCTGAGTGAGGCCTAGTGTCAGCCCCCCAGCTAGAGACACAGTCAGGGCATGGATGTAGGAACAGCATCAGGGTCTTTGTGGGGTCAGCATTCGGGTCATACAGAAAGACCTGAGCAGGGCCTGTGTTAGTCACAGAATCAAGGCCTCAGTTAG
The DNA here is from genome assembly GCF_026419965.1 of Kogia breviceps. Taxonomy (NCBI): domain Eukaryota; kingdom Metazoa; phylum Chordata; class Mammalia; order Artiodactyla; family Physeteridae; genus Kogia; species Kogia breviceps. The sequence goes on along the minus strand of NC_081310.1, from coordinate 68,175,894 downwards.
GGAAAGCTTCAGGGCCTGAGTTAGGCACAGCCTCAGGTCTTCACTTAAGGACACCGACAGGTTTGGGACAGTGTCAGGATCGTGCATAGAAATGTGTCAGGAAATTATCTCAGGACAGTGTCGGGATTTTAGTTATTGATTGCAACAGGTCCCATGTTAGGGACAGATTCCGGGCTTTAGTGAGAGATAGTGTCAAGGCCTTTGTTCGGATTAGTCAGGGCTTAGTTAGGGATACTATTAGGGTTTCATTGAGGATAAGATGCAGGACATTAGCTTGGGACAGAGTCAGGTTCCGGGCCAGGGATAGCGTCAGGAAATAACCCCGGAAAAGCGTGAAGACCTTCGTTATTGAGAGCCTCAGGGCCTTACTTAGGACCAGCGTGAGGGCCTAAATCAGGACCACTGCCAGGGCTTCCTATACAGACAGCGTCAGAGCATAAGGAAGGTACAGCCAAAGGGCCTAAGTGAGGCTTATCTTTAGGGCCTGAGTTAGGGACACTGTCAGGGCATGACTTAGGAGCAGCAGAAGGGCCTCTGTGGGATCAGCGTCAGGTTCTTCATTAAAGACAGTATCAGGGCCTCTGTTAGGGAGAGCCTCAGGGCCTCATTTATGGACAGCATCAAGGCTTACTTTGGGTCAGTTTCAGGACCTTGGTAAGACCTGGGTCAGGATATTAACTCAGGATAGTCTCAGGATTTTAGATATTGGCGGCAGCTGGGCTTTAGTTAGAAACAGTGTCAGGGCCTGAGTTAGGACTAGCATTATAGCCTTTGTTAGGTATAGTGTCAGGGACAGAGCTAGGAGTTGTGTCAGGGCCTTTGCTAGGGACAGTGTCAGTGTCTGAGCTAGGATGAGCCTCCAGGCCTCAGTTTGGGACAGGTTCACAGCCTTGGGAGGAGTTTCCTGAAGTTAATTAGGGACAACATCAGGGATTTGGCATAATAAGAATTAGTTCGTTAGCATAAGAGGAGGCATTCCTACAAGCACCCTGAAAGCCAACACAGGCAAATGCAGAAGTAAACCAGGCAGGCTGGTATAAAGGAATATTCCACAGAAGTTGAGTACATTTTGTTTAAGTTCAGTAAGAGTTTAAACATTATTTTTTTCAGAAAACTGTATTCAGAAGATGAAAGAATTTCATCCTAAAGAATCTCTTTAGCTAAATTGAACATTAGCAAAAGAGAAGTTTACGTTCAGGTCTAGGGCTAGTGTCAGGTAATGACCTAGGTTTGGAATCAAGCCCTTAGTTACTTAGAGAATCAGGGCCTAATTTAGGACCTGTGCCAGGGCTTCGGGTAGGGACAGTGTCAGAGCCTGGTATAGGGAGGAGGTGAGGGCCTGAGTGAGGCCTAGCGTCAGGCCCCTAGATGCAGACACTGTCAGGGCATGACTTAGGAGCAGCATCAGGGCCTTTGTGGAGTCAGCATTCGGGTCATAGTGAAAGACATGAGCAGGGCTTGAGTGAGTCACAGAATCAAGGCCTCGGTTAAGGAAAGCTTCAGGGCCTGAGTTAGGCACAGCCTCACGTCTTCAGTTAAGGAGAGCGACAGGGCTCTCTTTGGGACAGTGTCAGAACCTTGGATAGAAATGTGTCAGGATATTAGCTCAGGATAGTGTCCGGATTTTAGTTATTGATTGCAGCAGGACCCATGTTAGGGACAGATTCCAGGCCTTAGTGAGAGATAGTGTCAAGACCTTAGTTACTGAGAGCATCAGGGCCTTCTTTAGAAGCAATGTTAGGGCTTCATGTAAAAATCGCATCCCGGACTGGCTTGGGGTGAGCGCCAGGGCCTGAGTGAGGCCTAGCGTCATTCCTGTAGGTGGGGACACTGTCAGGGCGTGACACAGGAGCAGCATCAGTGCCCTTGTTGGATCAGCATTATGGTCTTCGTTAAAGACATGAGCAGGCCTTCTGTTAGGGACAGCGTCACGGCTCTACTTAGTGATATTTTCAGGACCTTAGTAAGAGATGGGTTAGTAAATTAGCTGAGGATAGTGTGAGGACTTTAGATATTGATGGCATCAGGGCCTTAGTTAGGGACAGTGTCAGGCCGTGAGTTAGGCCTAACATCCAGGCCTTAGTTAGGGACAGCGTCACGGCGTGGGGACTCAATTCAGGTCCTGACATCGGCACAGCATAAGGGCTTCAGTTAGCAGAAGAGGCAGGACATTAGCTAGGGACAGGGTTAGGGTAAAGTCTAGGGATTGTGTCAGCAAATGACCTCGGGATAGTGTCAAGACCTTAGTTACTGAGAACCTGAGGGCCTTATTTAGGACCAGCATCAGGGTCGGACTTAGGGCAAGCAAGAGGGCCTGAGTGAGGCCCAGCTTCAGGCCCCTAGCTGGAGACAGTGTCAGGGCATGACGTCGAAGCAGCATCAGGGCCTTTGACTGCAGCTCGGCCCAAGTCAGGGACAGATTCTGCGCCTTAGTGAGAGATAGGGTGAAAGTCTTAGTTAGGATCAGTTAGTGCCTTAGTTAGGGAGAGTATTAGGGTTTCAATTAGGATAAGATGCAGGACATTAGCTTGGTACAGAGTCATGTTCCGAGCCAGGGATAGTGTCAGCAAATGACCTGGGTTGGTGTCAAGACCTTCGTTACTTAGAGAATCAGGGCCTAATTTAGGACCTGTGTCAGGGCTTCGGGTAGGGACAGCGTCAGAACCTAACTTAGGGAGAACGTCTAGGCCTGAGTGAGGCCTAGTGTCAGCCCCCCAGCTAGAGACACAGTCAGGGCATGGATGTAGGAACAGCATCAGGGTCTTTGTGGGGTCAGCATTCGGGTCATACAGAAAGACCTGAGCAGGGCCTGTGTTAGTCACAGAATCAAGGCCTCAGTTAGGGAAAGCTTCAGGGCCTGAGTTAGGCACAGCCTCAGGTCTTCACTTAAGGACACCGACAGGTTTGGGACAGTGTCAGGATCGTGCATAGAAATGTGTCAGGAAATTATCTCAGGACAGTGTCGGGATTTTAGTTATTGATTGCAACAGGTCCCATGTTAGGGACAGATTCCGGGCTTTAGTGAGAGATAGTGTCAAGGCCTTTGTTCGGATTGGTCAGGCCTTAGTTAGGGATACTATTAGGGTTTCATTGAGGATAAGATGCAGGACATTAGCTTGGGACAGAGTCAGGTTCCGGGCCAGGGATAGCGTCAGGAAATAACCCCGGAAAAGCGTGAAGACCTTCGTTATTGAGAGCCTCAGGGCCTTACTTAGGACGAGCGTGAGGGCCTAAATCAGGACCACTGCCAGGGCTTCCTATACAGACAGCGTCAGAGCATAAGGAAGGTACAGCCAAAGGGCCTAAGTGAGGCTTATCTTTAGGGCCTGAGTTAGGGACACTGTCAGGGCATGACTTAGGAGCAGCAGAAGGGCCTCTGTGGGATCAGCGTCAGGTTCTTCATTAAAGACAGTATCAGGGCCTCTGTTAGGGAGAGCCTCAGGGCCTCATTTATGGACAGCATCAAGGCTTACTTTGGGTCAGTTTCAGGACCTTGGTAAGACCTGGGTCAGGATATTAACTCAGGATAGTCTCAGGATTTTAGATATTGGCGGCAGCTGGGCTTTAGTTAGAAACAGTGTCAGGGCCTGAGTTAGGACTAGCATTATAGCCTTTGTTAGGTATAGTGTCAGGGACAGAGCTAGGAGTTGTGTCAGGGCCTTTGCTAGGGACAGTGTCAGTGTCTGAGCTAGGATGAGCCTCCAGGCCTCAGTTTGGGACAGGTTCACAGCCTTGGGAGGAGTTTCCTGAAGTTAATTAGGGACAACATCAGGGATTTGGCATAATAAGAATTAGTTCGTTAGCATAAGAGGAGGCATTCCTACAAGCACCCTGAAAGCCAACACAGGCAAATGCAGAAGTAAACCAGGCAGGCTGGTATAAAGGAATATTCCACAGAAGTTGAGTACATTTTGTTTAAGTTCAGTAAGAGTTTAAACATTATTTTTTCCAGAAAACTGTATTCAGAAGATGAAAGAATTTCATCCTAAAGAATCTCTTTAGCTAAATTGAACATTAGCAAAAGAGAAGTTTACGTTCAGGTCTAGGGCTAGTGTCAGGTAATGACCTAGGTTTGGAATCAAGCCCTTAGTTACTTAGAGAATCAGGGCCTAATTTAGGACCTGTGCCAGGGCTTCGGGTAGGGACAGTGTCAGAGCCTGGTATAGGGAGGAGGTGAGGGCCTGAGTGAGGCCTAGCGTCAGGCCCCTAGATGCAGACACTGTCAGGGCATGACTTAGGAGCAGCATCAGGGCCTTTGTGGAGTCAGCATTCGGGTCATAGTGAAAGACATGAGCAGGGCTTGAGTGAGTCACAGAATCAAGGCCTCGGTTAAGGAAAGCTTCAGGGCCTGAGTTAGGCACAGCCTCACGTCTTCAGTTAAGGAGAGCGACAGGGCTCTCTTTGGGACAGTGTCAGAACCTTGGATAGAAATGTGTCAGGATATTAGCTCAGGATAGTGTCCGGATTTTAGTTATTGATTGCAGCAGGACCCATGTTAGGGACAGATTCCAGGCCTTAGTGAGAGATAGTGTCAAGACCTTAGTTACTGAGAGCATCAGGGCCTTCTTTAGAAGCAATGTTAGGGCTTCATGTAAAAATCGCATCCCGGACTGGCTTGGGGTGAGCGCCAGGGCCTGAGTGAGGCCTAGCGTCATTCCTGTAGCTGGGGACACTGTCAGGGCGTGACACAGGAGCAGCATCAGTGCCGTTGTTGGATCAGCATTATGGTCTTCGTTAAAGACATGAGCAGGCCTTCTGTTAGGGACAGCGTCACGGCTCTACTTAGCGATATTTTCAGGACCTTAGTAAGAGATGGGTTAGTAAATTAGCTGAGGATAGTGTGAGGACTTTAGATATTGATGGCATCAGGGCCTTAGTTAGGGACAGTGTCAGGCCGTGACTTAGGCCTAACATCCAGGCCTTAGTTAGGGACAGCGTCACGGCGTGGGGACTCAATTCAGGTCCTGACATTGGCACAGCATAAGGGCTTCAGTTAGCAGAAGAGGCAGGACATTAGCTAGGGACAGGGTTAGGGTAAAGTCTAGGGATTGTGTCAGCAAATGACCTCGGGATAGTGTCAAGACCTTAGTTACTGAGAACCTGAGGGCCTTATTTAGGACCAGCATCAGGGTCGGACTTAGGGCAAGCAAGAGGGCCTGAGTGAGGCCCAGCTTCAGGCCCCTAGCTGGAGACAGTGTCAGGGCATGACGTCGAAGCAGCATCAGGGCCTTTGACTGCAGCTCGGCCCAAGTCAGGGACAGATTCTGCGCCTTAGTGAGAGATAGGGTGAAAGTCTTAGTTAGGATCAGTTAGTGCCTTAGTTAGGGAGAGTATTAGGGTTTCAATTAGGATAAGATGCAGGACATTAGCTTGGTACAGAGTCATGTTCCGAGCCAGGGATAGTGTCAGCAAATGACCTGGGTTGGTGTCAAGACCTTCGTTACTTAGAGAATCAGGGCCTAATTTAGGACCTGTGTCAGGGCTTCGGGTAGGGACAGCGTCAGAACCTAACTTAGGGAGAACGTCTAGGCCTGAGTGAGGCCTAGTGTCAGCCCCCCAGCTAGAGACACAGTCAGGGCATGGATGTAGGAACAGCATCAGGGTCTTTGTGGGGTCAGCATTCGGGTCATACAGAAAGACCTGAGCAGGGCCTGTGTTAGTCACAGAATCAAGGCCTCAGTTAGGGAAAGCTTCAGGGCCTGAGTTAGGCACAGCCTCAGGTCTTCACTTAAGGACACCGACAGGTTTGGGACAGTGTCAGGATCGTGCATAGAAATGTGTCAGGAAATTATCTCAGGACAGTGTCGGGATTTTAGTTATTGATTGCAACAGGTCCCATGTTAGGGACAGATTCCGGGCTTTAGTGAGAGATAGTGTCAAGGCCTTTGTTCGGATTAGTCAGGGCTTAGTTAGGGATACTATTAGGGTTTCATTGAGGATAAGATGCAGGACATTAGCTTGGGACAGAGTCAGGTTCCGGGCCAGGGATAGCGTCAGGAAATAACCCCGGAAAAGCGTGAAGACCTTCGTTATTGAGAGCCTCAGGGCCTTACTTAGGACCAGCGTGAGGGCCTAAATCAGGACCACTGCCAGGGCTTCCTATACAGACAGCGTCAGAGCATAAGGAAGGTACAGCCAAAGGGCCTAAGTGAGGCTTATCTTTAGGGCCTGAGTTAGGGACACTGTCAGGGCATGACTTAGGAGCAGCAGAAGGGCCTCTGTGGGATCAGCGTCAGGTTCTTCATTAAAGACAGTATCAGGGCCTCTGTTAGGGAGAGCCTCAGGGCCTCATGTATGGACAGCATCAAGGCTTACTTTGGGTCAGTTTCAGGACCTTGGTAAGACCTGGGTCAGGATATTAACTCAGGATAGTCTCAGGATTTTAGATATTGGCGGCAGCTGGGCTTTAGTTAGAAACAGTGTCAGGGCCTGAGTTAGGACTAGCATTATAGCCTTTGTTAGGTATAGTGTCAGGGACAGAGCTAGGAGTTGTGTCAGGGCCTTTGCTAGGGACAGTGTCAGTGTCTGAGCTAGGATGAGCCTCCAGGCCTCAGTTTGGGACAGGTTCACAGCCTTGGGAGGAGTTTCCTGAAGTTAAGTAGGGACAACATCAGGGATTTGGCATAATAAGAATTAGTTCGTTAGCATAAGAGGAGGCATTCCTACAAGCACCCTGAAAGCCAACACAGGCAAATGCAGAAGTAAACCAGGCAGGCTGGTATAAAGGAATATTCCACAGAAGTTGAGTACATTTTGTTTAAGGTCAGTAAGAGTTTAAACATTATTTTTTTCAGAAAACTGTATTCAGAAGATGAAAGAATTTCATCCTAAAGAATCTCTTTAGCTAAATTGAACATTAGCAAAAGAGAAGTTTACGTTCAGGTCTAGGGCTAGTGTCAGGTAATGACCTAGGTTTGGAATCAAGCCCTTAGTTACTTAGAGAATCAGGGCCTAATTTAGGACCTGTGCCAGGGCTTCGGGTAGGGACAGTGTCAGAGCCTGGTATAGGGAGGAGGTGAGGGCCTGAGTGAGGCCTAGCGTCAGGCCCCTAGATGCAGACACTGTCAGGGCATGACTTAGGAGCAGCATCAGGGCCTTTGTGGAGTCAGCATTCGGGTCATAGTGAAAGACATGAGCAGGGCTTGAGTGAGTCACAGAATCAAGGCCTCGGTTAAGGAAAGCTTCAGGGCCTGAGTTAGGCACAGCCTCACGTCTTCAGTTAAGGAGAGCGACAGGGCTCTCTTTGGGACAGTGTCAGAACCTTGGATAGAAATGTGTCAGGATATTAGCTCAGGATAGTGTCCGGATTTTAGTTATTGATTGCAGCAGGACCCATGTTAGGGACAGATTCCAGGCCTTAGTGAGAGATAGTGTCAAGACCTTAGTTACTGAGAGCATCAGGGCCTTCTTTAGAAGCAATGTTAGGGCTTCATGTAAAAATCGCATCCCGGACTGGCTTGGGGTGAGCGCCAGGGCCTGAGTGAGGCCTAGCGTCATTCCTGTAGGTGGGGACACTGTCAGGGCGTGACACAGGAGCAGCATCAGTGCCCTTGTTGGATCAGCATTATGGTCTTCGTTAAAGACATGAGCAGGCCTTCTGTTAGGGACAGCGTCACGGCTTACTTAGCGATATTTTCAGGACCTTAGTAAGAGATGGGTTAGTAAATTAGCTGAGGATAGTGTGAGGACTTTAGATATTGATGGCATCAGGGCCTTAGTTAGGGACAGCGTCACGGCGTGGGGACTCAATTCAGGTCCTGACATCGGCACAGCATAAGGGCTTCAGTTAGCAGAAGAGGCAGGACATTAGCTAGGGACAGGGTTAGGGTAAAGTCTAGGGATTGTGTCAGCAAATGACCTCGGGATAGTGTCAAGACCTTAGTTACTGAGAACCTGAGGGCCTTATTTAGGACCAGCATCAGGGTCGGACTTAGGGCAAGCAAGAGGGCCTGAGTGAGGCCCAGCTTCAGGCCCCTAGCTGGAGACAGTGTCAGGGCATGACGTCGAAGCAGCATCAGGGCCTTTGACTGCAGCTCGGCCCAAGTCAGGGACAGATTCTGCGCCTTAGTGAGAGATAGGGTGAAAGTCTTAGTTAGGATCAGTTAGTGCCTTAGTTAGGGAGAGTATTAGGGTTTCAATTAGGATAAGATGCAGGACATTAGCTTGGTACAGAGTCATGTTCCGAGCCAGGGATAGTGTCAGCAAATGACCTGGGTTGGTGTCAAGACCTTCGTTACTTAGAGAATCAGGGCCTAATTTAGGACCTGTGTCAGGGCTTCGGGTAGGGACAGCGTCAGAACCTAACTTAGGGAGAACGTCTAGGCCTGAGTGAGGCCTAGTGTCAGCCCCCCAGCTAGAGACACAGTCAGGGCATGGATGTAGGAACAGCATCAGGGTCTTTGTGGGGTCAGCATTCGGGTCATACAGAAAGACCTGAGCAGGGCCTGTGTTAGTCACAGAATCAAGGCCTCAGTTAGGGAAAGCTTCAGGGCCTGAGTTAGGCACAGCCTCAGGTCTTCACTTAAGGACACCGACAGGTTTGGGACAGTGTCAGGATCGTGCATAGAAATGTGTCAGGAAATTATCTCAGGACAGTGTCGGGATTTTAGTTATTGATTGCAACAGGTCCCATGTTAGGGACAGATTCCGGGCTTTAGTGAGAGATAGTGTCAAGGCCTTTGTTCGGATTAGTCAGGGCTTAGTTAGGGATACTATTAGGGTTTCATTGAGGATAAGATGCAGGACATTAGCTTGGGACAGAGTCAGGTTCCGGGCCAGGGATAGCGTCAGGAAATAACCCCGGAAAAGCGTGAAGACCTTCGTTATTGAGAGCCTCAGGGCCTTACTTAGGACCAGCGTGAGGGCCTAAATCAGGACCACTGCCAGGGCTTCCTATACAGACAGCGTCAGAGCATAAGGAAGGTACAGCCAAAGGGCCTAAGTGAGGCTTATCTTTAGGGCCTGAGTTAGGGACACTGTCAGGGCATGACTTAGGAGCAGCAGAAGGGCCTCTGTGGGATCAGCGTCAGGTTCTTCATTAAAGACAGTATCAGGGCCTCTGTTAGGGAGAGCCTCAGGGCCTCATGTATGGACAGCATCAAGGCTTACTTTGGGTCAGTTTCAGGACCTTGGTAAGACCTGGGTCAGGATATTAACTCAGGATAGTCTCAGGATTTTAGATATTGGCGGCAGCTGGGCTTTAGTTAGAAACAGTGTCAGGGCCTGAGTTAGGACTAGCATTATAGCCTTTGTTAGGTATAGTGTCAGGGACAGAGCTAGGAGTTGTGTCAGGGCCTTTGCTAGGGACAGTGTCAGTGTCTGAGCTAGGATGAGCCTCCAGGCCTCAGTTTGGGACAGGTTCACAGCCTTGGGAGGAGTTTCCTGAAGTTAATTAGGGACAACATCAGGGATTTGGCATAATAAGAATTAGTTCGTTAGCATAAGAGGAGGCATTCCTACAAGCACCCTGAAAGCCAACACAGGCAAATGCAGAAGTAAACCAGGCAGGCTGGTATAAAGGAATATTCCACAGAAGTTGAGTACATTTTGTTTAAGTTCAGTAAGAGTTTAAACATTATTTTTTTCAGAAAACTGTATTCAGAAGATGAAAGAATTTCATCCTAAAGAATCTCTTTAGCTAAATTGAACATTAGCAAAAGAGAAGTTTACGTTCAGGTCTAGGGCTAGTGTCAGGTAATGACCTAGGTTTGGAATCAAGCCCTTAGTTACTTAGAGAATCAGGGCCTAATTTAGGACCTGTGCCAGGGCTTCGGGTAGGGACAGTGTCAGAGCCTGGTATAGGGAGGAGGTGAGGGCCTGAGTGAGGCCTAGCGTCAGGCCCCTAGATGCAGACACTGTCAGGGCATGACTTAGGAGCAGCATCAGGGCCTTTGTGGAGTCAGCATTCGGGTCATAGTGAAAGACATGAGCAGGGCTTGAGTGAGTCACAGAATCAAGGCCTCGGTTAAGGAAAGCTTCAGGGCCTGAGTTAGGCACAGCCTCACGTCTTCAGTTAAGGAGAGCGACAGGGCTCTCTTTGGGACAGTGTCAGAACCTTGGATAGAAATGTGTCAGGATATTAGCTCAGGATAGTGTCCGGATTTTAGTTATTGATTGCAGCAGGACCCATGTTAGGGACAGATTCCAGGCCTTAGTGAGAGATAGTGTCAAGACCTTAGTTACTGAGAGCATCAGGGCCTTCTTTAGAAGCAATGTTAGGGCTTCATGTAAAAATCGCATCCCGGACTGGCTTGGGGTGAGCGCCAGGGCCTGAGTGAGGCCTAGCGTCATTCCTGTAGGTGGGGACACTGTCAGGGCGTGACACAGGAGCAGCATCAGTGCCCTTGTTGGATCAGCATTATGGTCTTCGTTAAAGACATGAGCAGGCCTTCTGTTAGGGACAGCGTCACGGCTCTACTTAGCGATATTTTCAGGACCTTAGTAAGAGATGGGTTAGTAAATTAGCTGAGGATAGTGTGAGGACTTTAGATATTGATGGCATCAGGGCCTTAGTTAGGGACAGTGTCAGGCCGTGACTTAGGCCTAACATCCAGGCCTTAGTTAGGGACAGCGTCACGGCGTGGGGACTCAATTCAGGTCCTGACATCGGCACAGCATAAGGGCTTCAGTTAGCAGAAGAGGCAGGACATTAGCTAGGGACAGGGTTAGGGTAAAGTCTAGGGATTGTGTCAGCAAATGACCTCGGGATAGTGTCAAGACCTTAGTTACTGAGAACCTGAGGGCCTTATTTAGGACCAGCATCAGGGTCGGACTTAGGGCAAGCAAGAGGGCCTGAGTGAGGCCCAGCTTCAGGCCCCTAGCTGGAGACAGTGTCAGGGCATGACGTCGAAGCAGCATCAGGGCCTTTGACTGCAGCTCGGCCCAAGTCAGGGACAGATTCTGCGCCTTAGTGAGAGATAGGGTGAAAGTCTTAGTTAGGATCAGTTAGTGCCTTAGTTAGGGAGAGTATTAGGGTTTCAATTAGGATAAGATGCAGGACATTAGCTTGGTACAGAGTCATGTTCCGAGCCAGGGATAGTGTCAGCAAATGACCTGGGTTGGTGTCAAGACCTTCGTTACTTAGAGAATCAGGGCCTAATTTAGGACCTGTGTCAGGGCTTCGGGTAGGGACAGCGTCAGAACCTAACTTAGGGAGAACGTCTAGGCCTGAGTGAGGCCTAGTGTCAGCCCCCCAGCTAGAGACACAGTCAGGGCATGGATGTAGGAACAGCATCAGGGTCTTTGTGGGGTCAGCATTCGGGTCATACAGAAAGACCTGAGCAGGGCCTGTGTTAGTCACAGAATCAAGGCCTCAGTTAGGGAAAGCTTCAGGGCCTGAGTTAGGCACAGCCTCAGGTCTTCACTTAAGGACACCGACAGGTTTGGGACAGTGTCAGGATCGTGCATAGAAATGTGTCAGGAAATTATCTCAGGACAGTGTCGGGATTTTAGTTATTGATTGCAACAGGTCCCATGTTAGGGACAGATTCCGGGCTTTAGTGAGAGATAGTGTCAAGGCCTTTGTTCGGATTGGTCAGGCCTTAGTTAGGGATACTATTAGGGTTTCATTGAGGATAAGATGCAGGACATTAGCTTGGGACAGAGTCAGGTTCCGGGCCAGGGATAGCGTCAGGAAATAACCCCGGAAAAGCGTGAAGACCTTCGTTATTGAGAGCCTCAGGGCCTTACTTAGGACGAGCGTGAGGGCCTAAATCAGGACCACTGCCAGGGCTTCCTATACAGACAGCGTCAGAGCATAAGGAAGGTACAGCCAAAGGGCCTAAGTGAGGCTTATCTTTAGGGCCTGAGTTAGGGACACTGTCAGGGCATGACTTAGGAGCAGCAGAAGGGCCTCTGTGGGATCAGCGTCAGGTTCTTCATTAAAGACAGTATCAGGGCCTCTGTTAGGGAGAGCCTCAGGGCCTCATTTATGGACAGCATCAAGGCTTACTTTGGGTCAGTTTCAGGACCTTGGTAAGACCTGGGTCAGGATATTAACTCAGGATAGTCTCAGGATTTTAGATATTGGCGGCAGCTGGGCTTTAGTTAGAAACAGTGTCAGGGCCTGAGTTAGGACTAGCATTATAGCCTTTGTTAGGTATAGTGTCAGGGACAGAGCTAGGAGTTGTGTCAGGGCCTTTGCTAGGGACAGTGTCAGTGTCTGAGCTAGGATGAGCCTCCAGGCCTCAGTTTGGGACAGGTTCACAGCCTTGGGAGGAGTTTCCTGAAGTTAATTAGGGACAACATCAGGGATTTGGCATAATAAGAATTAGTTCGTTAGCATAAGAGGAGGCATTCCTACAAGCACCCTGAAAGCCAACACAGGCAAATGCAGAAGTAAACCAGGCAGGCTGGTATAAAGGAATATTCCACAGAAGTTGAGTACATTTTGTTTAAGTTCAGTAAGAGTTTAAACATTATTTTTTCCAGAAAACTGTATTCAGAAGATGAAAGAATTTCATCCTAAAGAATCTCTTTAGCTAAATTGAACATTAGCAAAAGAGAAGTTTACGTTCAGGTCTAGGGCTAGTGTCAGGTAATGACCTAGGTTTGGAATCAAGCCCTTAGTTACTTAGAGAATCAGGGCCTAATTTAGGACCTGTGCCAGGGCTTCGGGTAGGGACAGTGTCAGAGCCTGGTATAGGGAGGAGGTGAGGGCCTGAGTGAGGCCTAGCGTCAGGCCCCTAGATGCAGACACTGTCAGGGCATGACTTAGGAGCAGCATCAGGGCCTTTGTGGAGTCAGCATTCGGGTCATAGTGAAAGACATGAGCAGGGCTTGAGTGAGTCACAGAATCAAGGCCTCGGTTAAGGAAAGCTTCAGGGCCTGAGTTAGGCACAGCCTCACGTCTTCAGTTAAGGAGAGCGACAGGGCTCTCTTTGGGACAGTGTCAGAACCTTGGATAGAAATGTGTCAGGATATTAGCTCAGGATAGTGTCCGGATTTTAGTTATTGATTGCAGCAGGACCCATGTTAGGGACAGATTCCAGGCCTTAGTGAGAGATAGTGTCAAGACCTTAGTTACTGAGAGCATCAGGGCCTTCTTTAGAAGCAATGTTAGGGCTTCATGTAAAAATCGCATCCCGGACTGGCTTGGGGTGAGCGCCAGGGCCTGAGTGAGGCCTAGCGTCATTCCTGTAGCTGGGGACACTGTCAGGGCGTGACACAGGAGCAGCATCAGTGCCGTTGTTGGATCAGCATTATGGTCTTCGTTAAAGACATGAGCAGGCCTTCTGTTAGGGACAGCGTCACGGCTCTACTTAGCGATATTTTCAGGACCTTAGTAAGAGATGGGTTAGTAAATTAGCTGAGGATAGTGTGAGGACTTTAGATATTGATGGCATCAGGGCCTTAGTTAGGGACAGTGTCAGGCCGTGACTTAGGCCTAACATCCAGGCCTTAGTTAGGGACAGCGTCACGGCGTGGGGACTCAATTCAGGTCCTGACATTGGCACAGCATAAGGGCTTCAGTTAGCAGAAGAGGCAGGACATTAGCTAGGGACAGGGTTAGGGTAAAGTCTAGGGATTGTGTCAGCAAATGACCTCGGGATAGTGTCAAGACCTTAGTTACTGAGAACCTGAGGGCCTTATTTAGGACCAGCATCAGGGTCGGACTTAGGGCAAGCAAGAGGGCCTGAGTGAGGCCCAGCTTCAGGCCCCTAGCTGGAGACAGTGTCAGGGCATGACGTCGAAGCAGCATCAGGGCCTTTGACTGCAGCTCGGCCCAAGTCAGGGACAGATTCTGCGCCTTAGTGAGAGATAGGGTGAAAGTCTTAGTTAGGATCAGTTAGTGCCTTAGTTAGGGAGAGTATTAGGGTTTCAATTAGGATAAGATGCAGGACATTAGCTTGGTACAGAGTCATGTTCCGAGCCAGGGATAGTGTCAGCAAATGACCTGGGTTGGTGTCAAGACCTTCGTTACTTAGAGAATCAGGGCCTAATTTAGGACCTGTGTCAGGGCTTCGGGTAGGGACAGCGTCAGAACCTAACTTAGGGAGAACGTCTAGGCCTGAGTGAGGCCTAGTGTCAGCCCCCCAGCTAGAGACACAGTCAGGGCATGGATGTAGGAACAGCATCAGGGTCTTTGTGGGGTCAGCATTCGGGTCATACAGAAAGACCTGAGCAGGGCCTGTGTTAGTCACAGAATCAAGGCCTCAGTTAGGGAAAGCTTCAGGGCCTGAGTTAGGCACAGCCTCAGGTCTTCACTTAAGGACACCGACAGGTTTGGGACAGTGTCAGGATCGTGCATAGAAATGTGTCAGGAAATTATCTCAGGACAGTGTCGGGATTTTAGTTATTGATTGCAACAGGTCCCATGTTAGGGACAGATTCCGGGCTTTAGTGAGAGATAGTGTCAAGGCCTTTGTTCGGATTAGTCAGGGCTTAGTTAGGGATACTATTAGGGTTTCATTGAGGATAAGATGCAGGACATTAGCTTGGGACAGAGTCAGGTTCCGGGCCAGGGATAGCGTCAGGAAATAACCCCGGAAAAGCGTGAAGACCTTCGTTATTGAGAGCCTCAGGGCCTTACTTAGGACCAGCGTGAGGGCCTAAATCAGGACCACTGCCAGGGCTTCCTATACAGACAGCGTCAGAGCATAAGGAAGGTACAGCCAAAGGGCCTAAGTGAGGCTTATCTTTAGGGCCTGAGTTAGGGACACTGTCAGGGCATGACTTAGGAGCAGCAGAAGGGCCTCTGTGGGATCAGCGTCAGGTTCTTCATTAAAGACAGTATCAGGGCCTCTGTTAGGGAGAGCCTCAGGGCCTCATGTATGGACAGCATCAAGGCTTACTTTGGGTCAGTTTCAGGACCTTGGTAAGACCTGGGTCAGGATATTAACTCAGGATAGTCTCAGGATTTTAGATATTGGCGGCAGCTGGGCTTTAGTTAGAAACAGTGTCAGGGCCTGAGTTAGGACTAGCATTATAGCCTTTGTTAGGTATAGTGTCAGGGACAGAGCTAGGAGTTGTGTCAGGGCCTTTGCTAGGGACAGTGTCAGTGTCTGAGCTAGGATGAGCCTCCAGGCCTCAGTTTGGGACAGGTTCACAGCCTTGGGAGGAGTTTCCTGAAGTTAAGTAGGGACAACATCAGGGATTTGGCATAATAAGAATTAGTTCGTTAGCATAAGAGGAGGCATTCCTACAAGCACCCTGAAAGCCAACACAGGCAAATGCAGAAGTAAACCAGGCAGGCTGGTATAAAGGAATATTCCACAGAAGTTGAGTACATTTTGTTTAAGGTCAGTAAGAGTTTAAACATTATTTTTTTCAGAAAACTGTATTCAGAAGATGAAAGAATTTCATCCTAAAGAATCTCTTTAGCTAAATTGAACATTAGCAAAAGAGAAGTTTACGTTCAGGTCTAGGGCTAGTGTCAGGTAATGACCTAGGTTTGGAATCAAGCCCTTAGTTACTTAGAGAATCAGGGCCTAATTTAGGACCTGTGCCAGGGCTTCGGGTAGGGACAGTGTCAGAGCCTGGTATAGGGAGGAGGTGAGGGCCTGAGTGAGGCCTAGCGTCAGGCCCCTAGATGCAGACACTGTCAGGGCATGACTTAGGAGCAGCATCAGGGCCTTTGTGGAGTCAGCATTCGGGTCATAGTGAAAGACATGAGCAGGGCTTGAGTGAGTCACAGAATCAAGGCCTCGGTTAAGGAAAGCTTCAGGGCCTGAGTTAGGCACAGCCTCACGTCTTCAGTTAAGGAGAGCGACAGGGCTCTCTTTGGGACAGTGTCAGAACCTTGGATAGAAATGTGTCAGGATATTAGCTCAGGATAGTGTCCGGATTTTAGTTATTGATTGCAGCAGGACCCATGTTAGGGACAGATTCCAGGCCTTAGTGAGAGATAGTGTCAAGACCTTAGTTACTGAGAGCATCAGGGCCTTCTTTAGAAGCAATGTTAGGGCTTCATGTAAAAATCGCATCCCGGACTGGCTTGGGGTGAGCGCCAGGGCCTGAGTGAGGCCTAGCGTCATTCCTGTAGGTGGGGACACTGTCAGGGCGTGACACAGGAGCAGCATCAGTGCCCTTGTTGGATCAGCATTATGGTCTTCGTTAAAGACATGAGCAGGCCTTCTGTTAGGGACAGCGTCACGGCTTACTTAGCGATATTTTCAGGACCTTAGTAAGAGATGGGTTAGTAAATTAGCTGAGGATAGTGTGAGGACTTTAGATATTGATGGCATCAGGGCCTTAGTTAGGGACAGTGTCACGGCGTGGGGACTCAATTCAGGTCCTGACATCGGCACAGCATAAGGGCTTCAGTTAGCAGAAGAGGCAGGACATTAGCTAGGGACAGGGTTAGGGTAAAGTCTAGGGATTGTGTCAGCAAATGACCTCGGGATAGTGTCAAGACCTTAGTTACTGAGAACCTGAGGGCCTTATTTAGGACCAGCATCAGGGTCGGACTTAGGGCAAGCAAGAGGGCCTGAGTGAGGCCCAGCTTCAGGCCCCTAGCTGGAGACAGTGTCAGGGCATGACGTCGAAGCAGCATCAGGGCCTTTGACTGCAGCTCGGCCCAAGTCAGGGACAGATTCTGCGCCTTAGTGAGAGATAGGGTGAAAGTCTTAGTTAGGATCAGTTAGTGCCTTAGTTAGGGAGAGTATTAGGGTTTCAATTAGGATAAGATGCAGGACATTAGCTTGGTACAGAGTCATGTTCCGAGCCAGGGATAGTGTCAGCAAATGACCTGGGTTGGTGTCAAGACCTTCGTTACTTAGAGAATCAGGGCCTAATTTAGGACCTGTGTCAGGGCTTCGGGTAGGGACAGCGTCAGAACCTAACTTAGGGAGAACGTCTAGGCCTGAGTGAGGCCTAGTGTCAGCCCCCCAGCTAGAGACACAGTCAGGGCATGGATGTAGGAACAGCATCAGGGTCTTTGTGGGGTCAGCATTCGGGTCATACAGAAAGACCTGAGCAGGGCCTGTGTTAGTCACAGAATCAAGGCCTCAGTTAGGGAAAGCTTCAGGGCCTGAGTTAGGCACAGCCTCAGGTCTTCACTTAAGGACACCGACAGGTTTGGGACAGTGTCAGGATCGTGCATAGAAATGTGTCAGGAAATTATCTCAGGACAGTGTCGGGATTTTAGTTATTGATTGCAACAGGTCCCATGTTAGGGACAGATTCCGGGCTTTAGTGAGAGATAGTGTCAAGGCCTTTGTTCGGATTAGTCAGGGCTTAGTTAGGGATACTATTAGGGTTTCATTGAGGATAAGATGCAGGACATTAGCTTGGGACAGAGTCAGGTTCCGGGCCAGGGATAGCGTCAGGAAATAACCCCGGAAAAGCGTGAAGACCTTCGTTATTGAGAGCCTCAGGGCCTTACTTAGGACCAGCGTGAGGGCCTAAATCAGGACCACTGCCAGGGCTTCCTATACAGACAGCGTCAGAGCATAAGGAAGGTACAGCCAAAGGGCCTAAGTGAGGCTTATCTTTAGGGCCTGAGTTAGGGACACTGTCAGGGCATGACTTAGGAGCAGCAGAAGGGCCTCTGTGGGATCAGCGTCAGGTTCTTCATTAAAGACAGTATCAGGGCCTCTGTTAGGGAGAGCCTCAGGGCCTCATGTATGGACAGCATCAAGGCTTACTTTGGGTCAGTTTCAGGACCTTGGTAAGACCTGGGTCAGGATATTAACTCAGGATAGTCTCAGGATTTTAGATATTGGCGGCAGCTGGGCTTTAGTTAGAAACAGTGTCAGGGCCTGAGTTAGGACTAGCATTATAGCCTTTGTTAGGTATAGTGTCAGGGACAGAGCTAGGAGTTGTGTCAGGGCCTTTGCTAGGGACAGTGTCAGTGTCTGAGCTAGGATGAGCCTCCAGGCCTCAGTTTGGGACAGGTTCACAGCCTTGGGAGGAGTTTCCTGAAGTTAATTAGGGACAACATCAGGGATTTGGCATAATAAGAATTAGTTCGTTAGCATAAGAGGAGGCATTCCTACAAGCACCCTGAAAGCCAACACAGGCAAATGCAGAAGTAAACCAGGCAGGCTGGTATAAAGGAATATTCCACAGAAGTTGAGTACATTTTGTTTAAGTTCAGTAAGAGTTTAAACATTATTTTTTTCAGAAAACTGTATTCAGAAGATGAAAGAATTTCATCCTAAAGAATCTCTTTAGCTAAATTGAACATTAGCAAAAGAGAAGTTTACGTTCAGGTCTAGGGCTAGTGTCAGGTAATGACCTAGGTTTGGAATCAAGCCCTTAGTTACTTAGAGAATCAGGGCCTAATTTAGGACCTGTGCCAGGGCTTCGGGTAGGGACAGTGTCAGAGCCTGGTATAGGGAGGAGGTGAGGGCCTGAGTGAGGCCTAGCGTCAGGCCCCTAGATGCAGACACTGTCAGGGCATGACTTAGGAGCAGCATCAGGGCCTTTGTGGAGTCAGCATTCGGGTCATAGTGAAAGACATGAGCAGGGCTTGAGTGAGTCACAGAATCAAGGCCTCGGTTAAGGAAAGCTTCAGGGCCTGAGTTAGGCACAGCCTCACGTCTTCAGTTAAGGAGAGCGACAGGGCTCTCTTTGGGACAGTGTCAGAACCTTGGATAGAAATGTGTCAGGATATTAGCTCAGGATAGTGTCCGGATTTTAGTTATTGATTGCAGCAGGACCCATGTTAGGGACAGATTCCAGGCCTTAGTGAGAGATAGTGTCAAGACCTTAGTTACTGAGAGCATCAGGGCCTTCTTTAGAAGCAATGTTAGGGCTTCATGTAAAAATCGCATCCCGGACTGGCTTGGGGTGAGCGCCAGGGCCTGAGTGAGGCCTAGCGTCATTCCTGTAGGTGGGGACACTGTCAGGGCGTGACACAGGAGCAGCATCAGTGCCCTTGTTGGATCAGCATTATGGTCTTCGTTAAAGACATGAGCAGGCCTTCTGTTAGGGACAGCGTCACGGCTCTACTTAGCGATATTTTCAGGACCTTAGTAAGAGATGGGTTAGTAAATTAGCTGAGGATAGTGTGAGGACTTTAGATATTGATGGCATCAGGGCCTTAGTTAGGGACAGTGTCAGGCCGTGACTTAGGCCTAACATCCAGGCCTTAGTTAGGGACAGCGTCACGGCGTGGGGACTCAATTCAGGTCCTGACATCGGCACAGCATAAGGGCTTCAGTTAGCAGAAGAGGCAGGACATTAGCTAGGGACAGGGTTAGGGTAAAGTCTAGGGATTGTGTCAGCAAATGACCTCGGGATAGTGTCAAGACCTTAGTTACTGAGAACCTGAGGGCCTTATTTAGGACCAGCATCAGGACCGGACTTAGGGCAAGCAAGAGGGCCTGAGTGAGGCCCAGCTTCAGGCCCCTAGCTGGAGACAGTGTCAGGGCATGACGTCGAAGCAGCATCAGGGCCTTTGACTGCAGCTCGGCCCAAGTCAGGGACAGATTCTGTGCCTTAGTGAGAGATAGGGTGAAAGTCTTAGTTAGGATCAGTTAGTGCCTTAGTTAGGGAGAGTATTAGGGTTTCAATTAGGATAAGATGCAGGACATTAGCTTGGTACAGAGTCATGTTCCGAGCCAGGGATAGTGTCAGCAAATGACCTGGGTTGGTGTCAAGACCTTCGTTACTTAGAGAATCAGGGCCTAATTTAGGACCTGTGTCAGGGCTTCGGGTAGGGACAGCGTCAGAACCTAACTTAGGGAGAACGTCTAGGCCTGAGTGAGGCCTAGTGTC
Source organism: Kogia breviceps (assembly GCF_026419965.1). Classification (NCBI taxonomy): domain Eukaryota; kingdom Metazoa; phylum Chordata; class Mammalia; order Artiodactyla; family Physeteridae; genus Kogia; species Kogia breviceps. The sequence goes on along the minus strand of NC_081310.1, from coordinate 68,156,232 downwards.
AGTCCCCCAGCTAGAGACACAGTCAGGGCATGGATGTAGGAACAGCATCAGGGTCTTTGTGGGGTCAGCATTCGGGTCATACAGAAAGACCTGAGCAGGGCCTGTGTTAGTCACAGAATCAAGGCCTCAGTTAGGGAAAGCTTCAGGGCCTGAGTTAGGCACAGCCTCAGGTCTTCACTTAAGGACACCGACAGGTTTGGGACAGTGTCAGGATCGTGCATAGAAATGTGTCAGGAAATTATCTCAGGACAGTGTCGGGATTTTAGTTATTGATTGCAACAGGTCCCATGTTAGGGACAGATTCCGGGCTTTAGTGAGAGATAGTGTCAAGGCCTTTGTTCGGATTGGTCAGGGCTTAGTTAGGGATACTATTAGGGTTTCATTTAGGATAAGATGCAGGACATTAGCTTGGGACAGAGTCAGGTTCCGGGCCAGGGATAGCGTCAGGAAATAACCCCGGAAAAGCGTGAAGACCTTCGTTATTGAGAGCCTCAGGGCCTTACTTAGGACGAGCGTGAGGGCCTAAATCAGGACCACTGCCAGGGCTTCCTATACAGACAGCGTCAGAGCATAAGGAAGGTACAGCCAAAGGGCCTAAGTGAGGCTTATCTTTAGGGCCTGAGTTAGGGACACTGTCAGGGCATGACTTAGGAGCAGCAGAAGGGCCTCTGTGGGATCAGCGTCAGGTTCTTCATTAAAGACAGTATCAGGGCCTCTGTTAGGGAGAGCCTCAGGGCCTCATTTATGGACAGCATCAAGGCTTACTTTGGGTCAGTTTCAGGACCTTGGTAAGACCTGGGTCAGGATATTAACTCAGGATAGTCTCAGGATTTTAGATATTGGCGGCAGCTGGGCTTTAGTTAGAAACAGTGTCAGGGCCTGAGTTAGGACTAGCATTATAGCCTTTGTTAGGTATAGTGTCAGGGACAGAGCTAGGAGTTGTGTCAGGGCCTTTGCTAGGGACAGTGTCAGTGTCTGAGCTAGGATGAGCCTCCAGGCCTCAGTTTGGGACAGGTTCACAGCCTTGGGAGGAGTTTCCTGAAGTTAAGTAGGGACAACATCAGGGATTTGGCATAATAAGAATTAGTTCGTTAGCATAAGAGGAGGCATTCCTACAAGCACCCTGAAAGCCAACACAGGCAAATGCAGAAGGAAACCAGGCAGGCTGGTATAAAGGAATATTCCACAGAAGTTGAGTACATTTTGTTTAAGGTCAGTAAGAGTTTAAACATTATTTTTTTCAGAAAACTGTATTCAGAAGATGAAAGAATTTCATCCTAAAGAATCTCTTTAGCTAAATTGAACATTAGCAAAAGAGAAGTTTACGTTCAGGTCTAGGGCTAGTGTCAGGTAATGACCTAGGTTTGGAATCAAGCCCTTAGTTACTTAGAGAATCAGGGCCTAATTTAGGACCTGTGCCAGGGCTTCGGGTAGGGACAGTGTCAGAGCCTGGTATAGGGAGGAGGTGAGGGCCTGAGTGAGGCCTAGCGTCAGGCCCCTAGATGCAGACACTGTCAGGGCATGACTTAGGAGCAGCATCAGGGCCTTTGTGGAGTCAGCATTCGGGTCATAGTGAAAGACATGAGCAGGGCTTGAGTGAGTCACAGAATCAAGGCCTCGGTTAAGGAAAGCTTCAGGGCCTGAGTTAGGCACAGCCTCACGTCTTCAGTTAAGGAGAGCGACAGGGCTCTCTTTGGGACAGTGTCAGAACCTTGGATAGAAATGTGTCAGGATATTAGCTCAGGATAGTGTCCGGATTTTAGTTATTGATTGCAGCAGGACCCATGTTAGGGACAGATTCCAGGCCTTAGTGAGAGATAGTGTCAAGACCTTAGTTACTGAGAGCATCAGGGCCTTCTTTAGAAGCAATGTTAGGGCTTCATGTAAAAATCGCATCCCGGACTGGCTTGGGGTGAGCGCCAGGGCCTGAGTGAGGCCTAGCGTCATTCCTGTAGCTGGGGACACTGTCAGGGCGTGACACAGGAGCAGCATCAGTGCCGTTGTTGGATCAGCATTATGGTCTTCGTTAAAGACATGAGCAGGCCTTCTGTTAGGGACAGCGTCACGGCTCTACTTAGCGATATTTTCAGGACCTTAGTAAGAGATGGGTTAGTAAATTAGCTGAGGATAGTGTGAGGACTTTAGATATTGATGGCATCAGGGCCTTAGTTAGGGACAGTGTCAGGCCGTGACTTAGGCCTAACATCCAGGCCTTAGTTAGGGACAGCGTCACGGCGTGGGGACTCAATTCAGGTCCTGACATCGGCACAGCATAAGGGCTTCAGTTAGCAGAAGAGGCAGGACATTAGCTAGGGACAGGGTTAGGGTAAAGTCTAGGGATTGTGTCAGCAAATGACCTCGGGATAGTGTCAAGACCTTAGTTACTGAGAACCTGAGGGCCTTATTTAGGACCAGCATCAGGGTCGGACTTAGGGCAAGCAAGAGGGCCTGAGTGAGGCCCAGCTTCAGGCCCCTAGCTGGAGACAGTGTCAGGGCATGACGTCGAAGCAGCATCAGGGCCTTTGACTGCAGCTCGGCCCAAGTCAGGGACAGATTCTGCGCCTTAGTGAGAGATAGGGTGAAAGTCTTAGTTAGGATCAGTTAGTGCCTTAGTTAGGGAGAGTATTAGGGTTTCAATTAGGATAAGATGCAGGACATTAGCTTGGTACAGAGTCATGTTCCGAGCCAGGGATAGTGTCAGCAAATGACCTGGGTTGGTGTCAAGACCTTCGTTACTTAGAGAATCAGGGCCTAATTTAGGACCTGTGTCAGGGCTTCGGGTAGGGACAGCGTCAGAACCTAACTTAGGGAGAACGTCTAGGCCTGAGTGAGGCCTAGTGTCAGCCCCCCAGCTAGAGACACAGTCAGGGCATGGATGTAGGAACAGCATCAGGGTCTTTGTGGGGTCAGCATTCGGGTCATACATAAAGACCTGAGCAGGGCCTGTGTTAGTCACAGAATCAAGGCCTCAGTTAGGGAAAGCTTCAGGGCCTGAGTTAGGCACAGCCTCAGGTCTTCACTTAAGGACACCGACAGGTTTGGGACAGTGTCAGGATCGTGCATAGAAATGTGTCAGGAAATTATCTCAGGACAGTGTCGGGATTTTAGTTATTGATTGCAACAGGTCCCATGTTAGGGACAGATTCCGGGCTTTAGTGAGAGATAGTGTCAAGGCCTTTGTTCGGATTAGTCAGGGCTTAGTTAGGGATACTATTAGGGTTTCATTGAGGATAAGATGCAGGACATTAGCTTGGGACAGAGTCAGGTTCCGGGCCAGGGATAGCGTCAGGAAATAACCCCGGAAAAGCGTGAAGACCTTCGTTATTGAGAGCCTCAGGGCCTTACTTAGGACCAGCGTGAGGGCCTAAATCAGGACCACTGCCAGGGCTTCCTATACAGACAGCGTCAGAGCATAAGGAAGGTACAGCCAAAGGGCCTAAGTGAGGCTTATCTTTAGGGCCTGAGTTAGGGACACTGTCAGGGCATGACTTAGGAGCAGCAGAAGGGCCTCTGTGGGATCAGCGTCAGGTTCTTCATTAAAGACAGTATCAGGGCCTCTGTTAGGGAGAGCCTCAGGGCCTCATTTATGGACAGCATCAAGGCTTACTTTGGGTCAGTTTCAGGACCTTGGTAAGACCTGGGTCAGGATATTAACTCAGGATAGTCTCAGGATTTTAGATATTGGCGGCAGCTGGGCTTTAGTTAGAAACAGTGTCAGGGCCTGAGTTAGGACTAGCATTATAGCCTTTGTTAGGTATAGTGTCAGGGACAGAGCTAGGAGTTGTGTCAGGGCCTTTGCTAGGGACAGTGTCAGTGTCTGAGCTAGGATGAGCCTCCAGGCCTCAGTTTGGGACAGGTTCACAGCCTTGGGAGGAGTTTCCTGAAGTTAATTAGGGACAACATCAGGGATTTGGCATAATAAGAATTAGTTCGTTAGCATAAGAGGAGGCATTCCTACAAGCACCCTGAAAGCCAACACAGGCAAATGCAGAAGTAAACCAGGCAGGCTGGTATAAAGGAATATTCCACAGAAGTTGAGTACATTTTGTTTAAGGTCAGTAAGAGTTTAAACATTATTTTTTTCAGAAAACTGTATTCAGAAGATGAAAGAATTTCATCCTAAAGAATCTCTTTAGCTAAATTGAACATTAGCAAAAGAGAAGTTTACGTTCAGGTCTAGGGCTAGTGTCAGGTAATGACCTAGGTTTGGAATCAAGCCCTTAGTTACTTAGAGAATCAGGGCCTAATTTAGGACCTGTGCCAGGGCTTCGGGTAGGGACAGTGTCAGAGCCTGGTATAGGGAGGAGGTGAGGGCCTGAGTGAGGCCTAGCGTCAGGCCCCTAGATGCAGACACTGTCAGGGCATGACTTAGGAGCAGCATCAGGGCCTTTGTGGAGTCAGCATTCGGGTCATAGTGAAAGACATGAGCAGGGCTTGAGTGAGTCACAGAATCAAGGCCTCGGTTAAGGAAAGCTTCAGGGCCTGAGTTAGGCACAGCCTCACGTCTTCAGTTAAGGAGAGCGACAGGGCTCTCTTTGGGACAGTGTCAGAACCTTGGATAGAAATGTGTCAGGATATTAGCTCAGGATAGTGTCCGGATTTTAGTTATTGATTGCAGCAGGACCCATGTTAGGGACAGATTCCAGGCCTTAGTGAGAGATAGTGTCAAGACCTTAGTTACTGAGAGCATCAGGGCCTTCTTTAGAAGCAATGTTAGGGCTTCATGTAAAAATCGCATCCCGGACTGGCTTGGGGTGAGCGCCAGGGCCTGAGTGAGGCCTAGCGTCATTCCTGTAGGTGGGGACACTGTCAGGGCGTGACACAGGAGCAGCATCAGTGCCCTTGTTGGATCAGCATTATGGTCTTCGTTAAAGACATGAGCAGGCCTTCTGTTAGGGACAGCGTCACGGCTTACTTAGCGATATTTTCAGGACCTTAGTAAGAGATGGGTTAGTAAATTAGCTGAGGATAGTGTGAGGACTTTAGATATTGATGGCATCAGGGCCTTAGTTAGGGACAGTGTCAGGCCGTGACTTAGGCCTAACATCCAGGCCTTAGTTAGGGACAGTGTCACGGCGTGGGGACTCAATTCAGGTCCTGACATCGGCACAGCATAAGGGCTTCAGTTAGCAGAAGAGGCAGGACATTAGCTAGGGACAGGGTTAGGGTAAAGTCTAGGGATTGGGTCAGCAAATGACCTCGGGATAGTGTCAAGACCTTAGTTACTGAGAACCTGAGGGCCTTATTTAGGACCAGCATCAGGGTCGGACTTAGGGCAAGCAAGAGGGCCTGAGTGAGGCCCAGCTTCAGGCCCCTAGCTGGAGACAGTGTCAGGGCATGACGTCGAAGCAGCATCAGGGCCTTTGACTGCAGCTCGGCCCAAGTCAGGGACAGATTCTGCGCCTTAGTGAGAGATAGGGTGAAAGTCTTAGTTAGGATCAGTTAGTGCCTTAGTTAGGGAGAGTATTAGGGTTTCAATTAGGATAAGATGCAGGACATTAGCTTGGTACAGAGTCATGTTCCGAGCCAGGGATAGTGTCAGCAAATGACCTGGGTTGGTGTCAAGACCTTCGTTACTTAGAGAATCAGGGCCTAATTTAGGACCTGTGTCAGGGCTTCGGGTAGGGACAGCGTCAGAACCTAACTTAGGGAGAACGTCTAGGCCTGAGTGAGGCCTAGTGTCAGCCCCCCAGCTAGAGACACAGTCAGGGCATGGATGTAGGAACAGCATCAGGGTCTTTGTGGGGTCAGCATTCGGGTCATACATAAAGACCTGAGCAGGGCCTGTGTTAGTCACAGAATCAAGGCCTCAGTTAGGGAAAGCTTCAGGGCCTGAGTTAGGCACAGCCTCAGGTCTTCACTTAAGGACACCGACAGGTTTGGGACAGTGTCAGGATCGTGCATAGAAATGTGTCAGGAAATTATCTCAGGACAGTGTCGGGATTTTAGTTATTGATTGCAACAGGTCCCATGTTAGGGACAGATTCCGGGCTTTAGTGAGAGATAGTGTCAAGGCCTTTGTTCGGATTAGTCAGGGCTTAGTTAGGGATACTATTAGGGTTTCATTGAGGATAAGATGCAGGACATTAGCTTGGGACAGAGTCAGGTTCCGGGCCAGGGATAGCGTCAGGAAATAACCCCGGAAAAGCGTGAAGACCTTCATTATTGAGAGCCTCAGGGCCTTACTTAGGACCAGCGTGAGGGCCTAAATCAGGACCACTGCCAGGGCTTCCTATACAGACAGCGTCAGAGCATAAGGAAGGTACAGCCAAAGGGCCTAAGTGAGGCTTATCTTTAGGGCCTGAGTTAGGGACACTGTCAGGGCATGACTTAGGAGCAGCAGAAGGGCCTCTGTGGGATCAGCGTCAGGTTCTTCATTAAAGACAGTATCAGGGCCTCTGTTAGGGAGAGCCTCAGGGCCTCATTTATGGACAGCATCAAGGCTTACTTTGGGTCAGTTTCAGGACCTTGGTAAGACCTGGGTCAGGATATTAACTCAGGATAGTCTCAGGATTTTAGATATTGGCGGCAGCTGGGCTTTAGTTAGAAACAGTGTCAGGGCCTGAGTTAGGACTAGCATTATAGCCTTTGTTAGGTATAGTGTCAGGGACAGAGCTAGGAGTTGTGTCAGGGCCTTTGCTAGGGACAGTGTCAGTGTCTGAGCTAGGATGAGCCTCCAGGCCTCAGTTTGGGACAGGTTCACAGCCTTGGGAGGAGTTTCCTGAAGTTAAGTAGGGACAACATCAGGGATTTGGCATAATAAGAATTAGTTCGTTAGCATAAGAGGAGGCATTCCTACAAGCACCCTGAAAGCCAACACAGGCAAATGCAGAAGTAAACCAGGCAGGCTGGTATAAAGGAATATTCCACAGAAGTTGAGTACATTTTGTTTAAGTTCAGTAAGAGTTTAAACATTATTTTTTCCAGAAAACTGTATTCAGAAGATGAAAGAATTTCATCCTAAAGAATCTCTTTAGCTAAATTGAACATTAGCAAAAGAGAAGTTTACGTTCAGGTCTAGGGCTAGTGTCAGGTAATGACCTAGGTTTGGAATCAAGCCCTTAGTTACTTAGAGAATCAGGGCCTAACTTAGGACCTGTGCCAGGGCTTCGGGTAGGGACAGTGTCAGAGCCTGGTATAGGGAGGAGGTGAGGGCCTGAGTGAGGCCTAGCGTCAGGCCCCTAGATGCAGACACTGTCAGGGCATGACTTAGGAGCAGCATCAGGGCCTTTGTGGAGTCAGCATTCGGGTCATAGTGAAAGACATGAGCAGGGCTTGAGTGAGTCACAGAATCAAGGCCTCGGTTAAGGAAAGCTTCAGGGCCTGAGTTAGGCACAGCCTCACGTCTTCAGTTAAGGAGAGCGACAGGGCTCTCTTTGGGACAGTGTCAGAACCTTGGATAGAAATGTGTCAGGATATTAGCTCAGGATAGTGTCCGGATTTTAGTTATTGATTGCAGCAGGACCCATGTTAGGGACAGATTCCAGGCCTTAGTGAGAGATAATGTCAAGACCTTAGTTACTGAGAGCATCAGGGCCTTCTTTAGAAGCAATGTTAGGGCTTCATGTAAAAATCGCATCCCGGACTGGCTTGGGGTGAGCGCCAGGGCCTGAGTGAGGCCTAGCGTCATTCCTGTAGGTGGGGACACTGTCAGGGCGTGACACAGGAGCAGCATCAGTGCCGTTGTTGGATCAGCATTATGGTCTTCGTTAAAGACATGAGCAGGCCTTCTGTTAGGGACAGCGTCACGGCTCTACTTAGCGATATTTTCAGGACCTTAGTAAGAGATGGGTTAGTAAATTAGCTGAGGATAGTGTGAGGACTTTAGATATTGATGGCATCAGGGCCTTAGTTAGGGACAGTGTCAGGCCGTGAGTTAGGCCTAACATCCAGGCCTTAGTTAGGGACAGTGTCACGGCGTGGGGACTCAATTCAGGTCCTGACATCGGCACAGCATAAGGGCTTCAGTTAGCAGAAGAGGCAGGACATTAGCTAGGGACAGGGTTAGGGTAAAGTCTAGGGATTGTGTCAGCAAATGACCTCGGGATAGTGTCAAGACCTTAGTTACTGAGAACCTGAGGGCCTTATTTAGGACCAGCATCAGGGTCGGACTTAGGGCAAGCAAGAGGGCCTGAGTGAGGCCCAGCTTCAGGCCCCTAGCTGGAGACAGTGTCAGGGCATGACGTCGAAGCAGCATCAGGGCCTTTGACTGCAGCTCGGCCCAAGTCAGGGACAGATTCTGCGCCTTAGTGAGAGATAGGGTGAAAGTCTTAGTTAGGATCAGTTAGTGCCTTAGTTAGGGAGAGTATTAGGGTTTCAATTAGGATAAGATGCAGGACATTAGCTTGGTACAGAGTCATGTTCCGAGCCAGGGATAGTGTCAGCAAATGACCTGGGTTGGTGTCAAGACCTTCGTTACTTAGAGAATCAGGGCCTAATTTAGGACCTGTGTCAGGGCTTCGGGTAGGGACAGCGTCAGAACCTAACTTAGGGAGAACGTCTAGGCCTGAGTGAGGCCTAGTGTCAGCCCCCCAGCTAGAGACACAGTCAGGGCATGGATGTAGGAACAGCATCAGGGTCTTTGTGGGGTCAGCATTCGGGTCATACAGAAAGACCTGAGCAGGGCCTGTGTTAGTCACAGAATCAAGGCCTCAGTTAGGGAAAGCTTCAGGGCCTGAGTTAGGCACAGCCTCAGGTCTTCACTTAAGGACACCGACAGGTTTGGGACAGTGTCAGGATCGTGCATAGAAATGTGTCAGGAAATTATCTCAGGACAGTGTCGGGATTTTAGTTATTGATTGCAACAGGTCCCATGTTAGGGACAGATTCCGGGCTTTAGTGAGAGATAGTGTCAAGGCCTTTGTTCGGATTGGTCAGGCCTTAGTTAGGGATACTATTAGGGTTTCATTGAGGATAAGATGCAGGACATTAGCTTGGGACAGAGTCAGGTTCCGGGCCAGGGATAGCGTCAGGAAATAACCCAGGGAAAGCGTGAAGACCTTCGTTATTGAGAGCCTCAGGGCCTTACTTAGGACCAGCGTGAGGGCCTAAATCAGGACCACTGCCAGGGCTTCCTATACAGACAGCGTCAGAGCATAAGGAAGGTACAGCCAAAGGGCCTAAGTGAGGCTTATCTTTAGGGCCTGAGTTAGGGACACTGTCAGGGCATGACTTAGGAGCAGCAGAAGGGCCTCTGTGGGATCAGCGTCAGGTTCTTCATTAAAGACAGTATCAGGGCCTCTGTTAGGGAGAGCCTCAGGGCCTCATTTATGGACAGCATCAAGGCTTACTTTGGGTCAGTTTCAGGACCTTGGTAAGACCTGGGTCAGGATATTAACTCAGGATAGTCTCAGGATTTTAGATATTGGCGGCAGCTGGGCTTTAGTTAGAAACAGTGTCAGGGCCTGAGTTAGGACTAGCATTATAGCCTTTGTTAGGTATAGTGTCAGGGACAGAGCTAGGAGTTGTGTCAGGGCCTTTGCTAGGGACAGTGTCAGTGTCTGAGCTAGGATGAGCCTCCAGGCCTCAGTTTGGGACAGGTTCACAGCCTTGGGAGGAGTTTCCTGAAGTTAAGTAGGGACAACATCAGGGATTTGGCATAATAAGAATTAGTTCGTTAGCATAAGAGGAGGCATTCCTACAAGCACCCTGAAAGCCAACACAGGCAAATGCAGAAGTAAACCAGGCAGGCTGGTATAAAGGAATATTCCACAGAAGTTGAGTACATTTTGTTTAAGTTCAGTAAGAGTTTAAACATTATTTTTTCCAGAAAACTGTATTCAGAAGATGAAAGAATTTCATCCTAAAGAATCTCTTTAGCTAAATTGAACATTAGCAAAAGAGAAGTTTACGTTCAGGTCTAGGGCTAGTGTCAGGTAATGACCTAGGTTTGGAATCAAGCCCTTAGTTACTTAGAGAATCAGGGCCTAACTTAGGACCTGTGCCAGGGCTTCGGGTAGGGACAGTGTCAGAGCCTGGTATAGGGAGGAGGTGAGGGCCTGAGTGAGGCCTAGCGTCAGGCCCCTAGATGCAGACACTGTCAGGGCATGACTTAGGAGCAGCATCAGGGCCTTTGTGGAGTCAGCATTCGGGTCATAGTGAAAGACATGAGCAGGGCTTGAGTGAGTCACAGAATCAAGGCCTCGGTTAAGGAAAGCTTCAGGGCCTGAGTTAGGCACAGCCTCACGTCTTCAGTTAAGGAGAGCGACAGGGCTCTCTTTGGGACAGTGTCAGAACCTTGGATAGAAATGTGTCAGGATATTAGCTCAGGATAGTGTCCGGATTTTAGTTATTGATTGCAGCAGGACCCATGTTAGGGACAGATTCCAGGCCTTAGTGAGAGATAGTGTCAAGACCTTAGTTACTGAGAGCATCAGGGCCTTCTTTAGAAGCAATGTTAGGGCTTCATGTAAAAATCGCATCCCGGACTGGCTTGGGGTGAGCGCCAGGGCCTGAGTGAGGCCTAGCGTCATTCCTCTAGGTGGGGACACTGTCAGGGCGTGACACAGGAGCAGCATCAGTGCCGTTGTTGGATCAGCATTATGGTCTTCGTTAAAGACATGAGCAGGCCTTCTGTTAGGGACAGCGTCACGGCTCTACTTAGCGATATTTTCAGGACCTTAGTAAGAGATGGGTTAGTAAATTAGCTGAGGATAGTGTGAGGACTTTAGATATTGATGGCATCAGGGCCTTAGTTAGGGACAGTGTCAGGCCGTGACTTAGGCCTAACATCCAGGCCTTAGTTAGGGACAGCGTCACGGCGTGGGGACTCAATTCAGGTCCTGACATCGGCACAGCATAAGGGCTTCATTTAGCAGAAGAGGCAGGACATTAGCTAGGGACAGGGTTAGGGTAAAGTCTAGGGATTGTGTCAGCAAATGACCTCGGGATAGTGTCAAGACCTTAGTTACTGAGAACCTGAGGGCCTTATTTAGGACCAGCATCAGGGTCGGACTTAGGGCAAGCAAGAGGGCCTGAGTGAGGCCCAGCTTCAGGCCCCTAGCTGGAGACAGTGTCAGGGCATGACGTCGAAGCAGCATCAGGGCCTTTGACTGCAGCTCGGCCCAAGTCAGGGACAGATTCTGCGCCTTAGTGAGAGATAGGGTGAAAGTCTTAGTTAGGATCAGTTAGTGCCTTAGTTAGGGAGAGTATTAGGGTTTCAATTAGGATAAGATGCAGGACATTAGCTTGGTACAGAGTCATGTTCCGAGCCAGGGATAGTGTCAGCAAATGACCTGGGTTGGTGTCAAGACCTTCGTTACTTAGAGAATCAGGGCCTAATTTAGGACCTGTGTCAGGGCTTCGGGTAGGGACAGCGTCAGAACCTAACTTAGGGAGAACGTCTAGGCCTGAGTGAGGCCTAGTGTCAGCCCCCCAGCTAGAGACACAGTCAGGGCATGGATGTAGGAACAGCATCAGGGTCTTTGTGGGGTCAGCATTCGGGTCATACAGAAAGACCTGAGCAGGGCCTGTGTTAGTCACAGAATCAAGGCCTCAGTTAGGGAAAGCTTCAGGGCCTGAGTTAGGCACAGCCTCAGGTCTTCACTTAAGGACACCGACAGGTTTGGGACAGTGTCAGGATCGTGCATAGAAATGTGTCAGGAAATTATCTCAGGACAGTGTCGGGATTTTAGTTATTGATTGCAACAGGTCCCATGTTAGGGACAGATTCCGGGCTTTAGTGAGAGATAGTGTCAAGGCCTTTGTTCGGATTGGTCAGGCCTTAGTTAGGGATACTATTAGGGTTTCATTTAGGATAAGATGCAGGACATTAGCTTGGGACAGAGTCAGGTTCCGGGCCAGGGATAGCGTCAGGAAATAACCCCGGAAAAGCGTGAAGACCTTCGTTATTGAGAGCCTCAGGGCCTTACTTAGGACCAGCGTGAGGGCCTAAATCAGGACCACTGCCAGGGCTTCCTATACAGACAGCGTCAGAGCATAAGGAAGGTACAGCCAAAGGGCCTAAGTGAGGCTTATCTTTAGGGCCTGAGTTAGGGACACTGTCAGGGCATGACTTAGGAGCAGCAGAAGGGCCTCTGTGGGATCAGCGTCAGGTTCTTCATTAAAGACAGTATCAGGGCCTCTGTTAGGGAGAGCCTCAGGGCCTCATTTATGGACAGCATCAAGGCTTACTTTGGGTCAGTTTCAGGACCTTGGTAAGACCTGGGTCAGGATATTAACTCAGGATAGTCTCAGGATTTTAGATATTGGCGGCAGCTGGGCTTTAGTTAGAAACAGTGTCAGGGCCTGAGTTAGGACTAGCATTATAGCCTTTGTTAGGTATAGTGTCAGGGACAGAGCTAGGAGTTGTGTCAGGGCCTTTGCTAGGGACAGTGTCAGTGTCTGAGCTAGGATGAGCCTCCAGGCCTCAGTTTGGGACAGGTTCACAGCCTTGGGAGGAGTTTCCTGAAGTTAAGTAGGGACAACATCAGGGATTTGGCATAATAAGAATTAGTTCGTTAGCATAAGAGGAGGCATTCCTACAAGCACCCTGAAAGCCAACACAGGCAAATGCAGAAGTAAACCAGGCAGGCTGGTATAAAGGAATATTCCACAGAAGTTGAGTACATTTTGTTTAAGTTCAGTAAGAGTTTAAACATTATTTTTTCCAGAAAACTGTATTCAGAAGATGAAAGAATTTCATCCTAAAGAATCTCTTTAGCTAAATTGAACATTAGCAAAAGAGAAGTTTACGTTCAGGTCTAGGGCTAGTGTCAGGTAATGACCTAGGTTTGGAATCAAGCCCTTAGTTACTTAGAGAATCAGGGCCTAATTTAGGACCTGTGCCAGGGCTTCGGGTAGGGACAGTGTCAGAGCCTGGTATAGGGAGGAGGTGAGGGCCTGAGTGAGGCCTAGCGTCAGGCCCCTAGATGCAGACACTGTCAGGGCATGACTTAGGAGCAGCATCAGGGCCTTTGTGGAGTCAGCATTCGGGTCATAGTGAAAGACATGAGCAGGGCTTGAGTGAGTCACAGAATCAAGGCCTCGGTTAAGGAAAGCTTCAGGGCCTGAGTTAGGCACAGCCTCACGTCTTCAGTTAAGGAGAGCGACAGGGCTCTCTTTGGGACAGTGTCAGAACCTTGGATAGAAATGTGTCAGGATATTAGCTCAGGATAGTGTCCGGATTTTAGTTATTGATTGCAGCAGGACCCATGTTAGGGACAGATTCCAGGCCTTAGTGAGAGATAGTGTCAAGACCTTAGTTACTGAGAGCATCAGGGCCTTCTTTAGAAGCAATGTTAGGGCTTCATGTAAAAATCGCATCCCGGACTGGCTTGGGGTGAGCGCCAGGGCCTGAGTGAGGCCTAGCGTCATTCCTGTAGGTGGGGACACTGTCAGGGCGTGACACAGGAGCAGCATCAGTGCCGTTGTTGGATCAGCATTATGGTCTTCGTTAAAGACATGAGCAGGCCTTCTGTTAGGGACAGCGTCACGGCTTACTTAGCGATATTTTCAGGACCTTAGTAAGAGATGGGTTAGTAAATTAGCTGAGGATAGTGTGAGGACTTTAGATATTGATGGCATCAGGGCCTTAGTTAGGGACAGTGTCAGGCCGTGAGTTAGGCCTAACATCCAGGCCTTAGTTAGGGACAGTGTCACGGCGTGGGGACTCAATTCAGGTCCTGACATCGGCACAGCATAAGGGCTTCAGTTAGCAGAAGAGGCAGGACATTAGCTAGGGACAGGGTTAGGGTAAAGTCTAGGGATTGTGTCAGCAAATGACCTCGGGATAGTGTCAAGACCTTAGTTACTGAGAACCTGAGGGCCTTATTTAGGACCAGCATCAGGGTCGGACTTAGGGCAAGCAAGAGGGCCTGAGTGAGGCCCAGCTTCAGGCCCCTAGCTGGAGACAGTGTCAGGGCATGACGTCGAAGCAGCATCAGGGCCTTTGACTGCAGCTCGGCCCAAGTCAGGGACAGATTCTGCGCCTTAGTGAGAGATAGGGTGAAAGTCTTAGTTAGGATCAGTTAGTGCCTTAGTTAGGGAGAGTATTAGGGTTTCAATTAGGATAAGATGCAGGACATTAGCTTGGTACAGAGTCATGTTCCGAGCCAGGGATAGTGTCAGCAAATGACCTGGGTTGGTGTCAAGACCTTCGTTACTTAGAGAATCAGGGCCTAATTTAGGACCTGTGTCAGGGCTTCGGGTAGGGACAGCGTCAGAACCTAACTTAGGGAGAACGTCTAGGCCTGAGTGAGGCCTAGTGTCAGCCCCCCAGCTAGAGACACAGTCAGGGCATGGATGTAGGAACAGCATCAGGGTCTTTGTGGGGTCAGCATTCGGGTCATACAGAAAGACCTGAGCAGGGCCTGTGTTAGTCACAGAATCAAGGCCTCAGTTAGGGAAAGCTTCAGGGCCTGAGTTAGGCACAGCCTCAGGTCTTCACTTAAGGACACCGACAGGTTTGGGACAGTGTCAGGATCGTGCATAGAAATGTGTCAGGAAATTATCTCAGGACAGTGTCGGGATTTTAGTTATTGATTGCAACAGGTCCCATGTTAGGGACAGATTCCGGGCTTTAGTGAGAGATAGTGTCAAGGCCTTTGTTCGGATTGGTCAGGCCTTAGTTAGGGATACTATTAGGGTTTCATTTAGGATAAGATGCAGGACATTAGCTTGGGACAGAGTCAGGTTCCGGGCCAGGGATAGCGTCAGGAAATAACCCCGTAAAAGCGTGAAGACCTTCGTTATTGAGAGCCTCAGGGCCTTACTTAGGACCAGCGTGAGGGCCTAAATCAGGACCACTGCCAGGGCTTCCTATACAGACAGCGTCAGAGCATAAGGAAGGTACAGCCAAAGGGCCTAAGTGAGGCTTATCTTTAGGGCCTGAGTTAGGGACACTGTCAGGGCATGACTTAGGAGCAGCAGAAGGGCCTCTGTGGGATCAGCGTCAGGTTCTTCATTAAAGACAGTATCAGGGCCTCTGTTAGGGAGAGCCTCAGGGCCTCATTTATGGACAGCATCAAGGCTTACTTTGGGTCAGTTTCAGGACCTTGGTAAGACCTGGGTCAGGATATTAACTCAGGATAGTCTCAGGATTTTAGATATTGGCGGCAGCTGGGCTTTAGTTAGAAACAGTGTCAGGGCCTGAGTTAGGACTAGCATTATAGCCTTTGTTAGGTATAGTGTCAGGGACAGAGCTAGGAGTTGTGTCAGGGCCTTTGCTAGGGACAGTGTCAGTGTCTGAGCTAGGATGAGCCTCCAGGCCTCAGTTTGGGACAGGTTCACAGCCTTGGGAGGAGTTTCCTGAAGTTAAGTAGGGACAACATCAGGGATTTGGCATAATAAGAATTAGTTCGTTAGCATAAGAGGAGGCATTCCTACAAGCACCCTGAAAGCCAACACAGGCAAATGCAGAAGTAAACCAGGCAGGCTGGTATAAAGGAATATTCCACAGAAGTTGAGTACATTTTGTTTAAGTTCAGTAAGAGTTTAAACATTATTTTTTCCAGAAAACTGTATTCAGAAGATGAAAGAATTTCATCCTAAAGAATCTCTTTAGCTAAATTGAACATTAGCAAAAGAGAAGTTTACGTTCAGGTCTAGGGCTAGTGTCAGGTAATGACCTAGGTTTGGAATCAAGCCCTTAGTTACTTAGAGAATCAGGGCCTAACTTAGGACCTGTGCCAGGGCTTCGGGTAGGGACAGTGTCAGAGCCTGGTATAGGGAGGAGGTGAGGGCCTGAGTGAGGCCTAGCGTCAGGCCCCTAGATGCAGACACTGTCAGGGCATGACTTAGGAGCAGCATCAGGGCCTTTGTGGAGTCAGCATTCGGGTCATAGTGAAAGACATGAGCAGGGCTTGAGTGAGTCACAGAATCAAGGCCTCGGTTAAGGAAAGCTTCAGGGCCTGAGTTAGGCACAGCCTCACGTCTTCAGTTAAGGAGAGCGACAGGGCTCTCTTTGGGACAGTGTCAGAACCTTGGATAGAAATGTGTCAGGATATTAGCTCAGGATAGTGTCCGGATTTTAGTTATTGATTGCAGCAGGACCCATGTTAGGGACAGATTCCAGGCCTTAGTGAGAGATAGTGTCAAGACCTTAGTTACTGAGAGCATCAGGGCCTTCTTTAGAAGCAATGTTAGGGCTTCATGTAAAAATCGCATCCCGGACTGGCTTGGGGTGAGCGCCAGGGCCTGAGTGAGGCCTAGCGTCATTCCTGTAGGTGGGGACACTGTCAGGGCGTGACACAGGAGCAGCATCAGTGCCCTTGTTGGATCAGCATTATGGTCTTCGTTAAAGACATGAGCAGGCCTTCTGTTAGGGACAGCGTCACGGCTTACTTAGCGATATTTTCAGGACCTTAGTAAGAGATGGGTTAGTAAATTAGCTGAGGATAGTGTGAGGACTTTAGATATTGATGGCATCAGGGCCTTAGTTAGGGACAGTGTCAGGCCGTGAGTTAGGCCTAACATCCAGGCCTTAGTTAGGGACAGTGTCACGGCGTGGGGACTCAATTCAGGTCCTGACATCGGCACAGCATAAGGGCTTCAGTTAGCATAAGAGGCAGGACAGGGCTTCCCTGGTGGCGCAGTGGTTGAGAATCCGCCTGCCGATTCAGGAGACACGGGTTCGTGCCCTGGTCCGGGAAGATCCCACATGCCGCGGAGCAACTAAGCCCGTGAGCCATGGCCGCTAGGCCTGCGCGTCCGGAGCCTGTGCTGCGCAATGGGAGAGGCCACATCAGTGAGAGGCGTGCATACTGCAAAAAAAAAAAAAAAAAAGGGGGGCAGGACATTAGCTAGGGACAGGGTTAGGGTAAAGTCTAGGGATTGTGTCAGCAAATGACCTCGGGATAGTGTCAAGACCTTAGTTACTGAGAACCTGAGGGCTTATTTAGGACCAGCATCAGGGTCGGACTTAGGGCAAGCAAGAGGGCCTGAGTGAGGCCCAGCTTCAGGCCTCTAGCTGGAGATAGTGTCAGGGCATGACGTCGAAGCAGCATCAGGCCCTTTGTTGGGTCAGCATTTGGGTCATAGTAAAGGACATGAGCAGGGCCTGAGTGAGTCAGAGAATCGAGGCCTCCGTTAGGGAAAGCTTCAGGGCCTGAGTTAGGCACAGCCTCAGGTCTTCATTTAACTACAGCGACAGGCCTTTCTTTGGGACTGTGTCAGGTCCTTGGATAGAAATGTGTCAGGATATTAGCTCAGGGTAGTGTCGGGATTTTCATTATTGACTGCAGCACGGCCCAAGTCAGGGACAGATTCTGGGCCTTAGTGAGAGATAGGGTGAAAGTCTTAGTTAGGATCAGTTAGAGACTTAGTTAGGGAGAGTATTAGGGTTTCTATTAGGATAAGATGCAGGACATTAGCTTGGGACAGACTCATGATCCGAGCCAGGGATAGTGTCAGAAAATGACCTGGGTTGGTGTCAAGACCTTAGTTATTTAGAGAATCAGGGCCTAATTTAGGACCTGGGTCAGGGCTTCGGGTAGGGACAGCGTCAGAGACAGACTTAGGGAGAATGTCTAGGCCTGAGTGAGGCCTAGTGCCAGCCCATCTGCTGGGGACACAGTCAGGGCATGACGTAGGAACAGCATCAGGGCCTTTGTGGGGTCAGCATGTGGGTCATAGTGAAAGACATGAACAGGGCCTGTGTTAATAACAGAATCAAGGCCTCAGTTAGGGAAAGCTTCAGGGCCTGAGTTAGGCACAGCCTCAGGTCTTCACTTAAGGCCGGCAACAGTCTTTCTTTTGGAAAGTATCAGAACAGTGGATAGAAATGAGTCAGGATATTAGCTCAGGACAGTGTCCTTTTTTTAGTTATTGATTGCAGCAGGGACCATTAAGGACAGATTCCGGGCGTTCGTGAGAGATAGTGCGAAGGCCTTTGTTAGGTTTCGTCAGGGCTTAGTTTGGGAGAGTATTAGGGTTTCATTTAGGATAAGATGCAGGACATTAGCTTGGTTCAGAGTCAGGTTCCAGGCCAGGGATAGCGTCATGAAATGACCCAGGAAAAGCGTGAAGACCTTCGTTATTGAGAACCTCAGGGCCTTACTTAGACCAGCGTGAGGGCCTAAATCAGGACCACTGCCAGAGCTTCCTATACAGACAGCGTCAGAGCCTAACGAAGGTACAGCCAAAGGGCCTAAGTGAGGCTTATCTTTAGGGCCTGAGTTAGGGACACTGTCAAGGCATGACTTAAGAGCAGCAGAAGGGCCTCTGTGGGATCAGCGTGAGGGTCTTCATTAAAGACATTATCAGGGCCTCTGTTAGGGACAGCCTCAGGGCCTCATTTTCAGACAGCATCAAGGCTTACTTTGGGTCAGTTTCAGGACCTTGGTAAGACCTGGGTCAGGATAATAACTCAGGATAGCATCAGGACTTTAGATATTGGCGGCAGTAGGGCCTTAGAGTCAGTGTCAGGGTCTGAGTTAGGAATATCATTATGGGCTTTGTTAGGTATAGTGTCAGGGACTGAGCTAGGAGTAGTGTCAGGGTCCGAGTTACGTGTTATGTCAGGGTCTTGGTTAGGGACAGTGTCAGGGCCTGGGTTAGCACGAGTCTCCAGGCCGTAGTTAGGGACAGGTTCACAGCATCGGGAGTAATTTCAGCGCCTTATTTATGTTCAGCATCAGGGATGATTTAGTTAGCATAAGAGGAGCCATTCCTGCAAGAACCCTGAAGACCAACACACAAGAATGTAAAAGTGAACCATGCACGCTGCTATGAAGGAATATTCCACAGCAGTTGAGTACACTTTGTTTAAGGTTAACAAGAGTTTAAAAATTATTTTTTTAAGAAACCAATATTCATATGATGAAAGAATTTCGTCATAAAGAATCTCTTTCCCTAAACTTGACATTAGCTAAAATCAAGATTAGATTAAGGTCTAGGGGTAGTGTCAGTTAATGACCTAGATTTGGTGTCAAGACCTTAGTTACTTAGAGAATCAAGGCCTAAAATTTAGGACCTGCGTCAAGATTTTCGGTAGGGACAGCGTCAGACCTGACTTATGGAGAACGTCAGGGCCTGAGTGAGGCCAAGCGTCAGCCCCCTAGCTGCAGACACAGTCAGGGCATGACTTAGGAGCAGCATAAACACCTTGGTTGGGTCAGCGAAAGGTCATAGTGAAAGACATGAGCAGGCCTTGAGTGAGTCACAGAATCAAGGCCTCCCTTAGGGAAAGCTTCAGGGCCTGAGTTAGGCACAGCCTCAGGTCTTCACTTAAGGACACCGACCGGTTTGAGACAGTGTCAGGATCGTGTATAGAAATGTGTCAGGAAATTATCTCAGGACAGTGTCGGGATTTTAGTTATTGATTGCAACAGGTCCCATGTTAGGGACAGATTCCGGGCTTTAGTGAGAGATAGTGTCAAGGCCTTTGTTCGGATTAGTCAGGGCTTAGTTAGGGATACTATTAGGGTTTCATTTAGGATAAGATGCAGGACATTAGCTTGGGACAGAGTCAGGTTCCGGGCCAGGGATAGCGTCAGGAAATAACCCAGGGAAAGCGTGAAGACCTTCGTTATTGAGAGCCTCAGGGCCTTACTTAGGACGAGCGTGAGGGCCTAAATCAGGACCACTGCCAGGGCTTCCTATACAGACAGCGTCAGAGCATAAGGAAGGTACAGCCAAAGGGCCTAAGTGAGGCTTATCTTTAGGGCCTGAGTTAGGGACACTGTCAGGGCATGACTTAGGAGCAGCAGAAGGGCCTCTGTGGGATCAGCGTCAGGTTCTTCATTAAAGACAGTATCAGGGCCTCTGTTAGGGAGAGCCTCAGGGCCTCATGTATGGACAGCATCAAGGCTTACTTTGGGTCAGTTTCAGGACCTTGGTAAGACCTGGGTCAGGATATTAACTCAGGATAGTCTCAGGATTTTAGATATTGGCGGCAGCTGGGCTTTAGTTAGAAACAGTGTCAGGGCCTGAGTTAGGACTAGCATTATAGCCTTTGTTAGGTATAGTGTCAGGGACAGAGCTAGGAGTTGTGTCAGGGCCTTTGCTAGGGACAGTGTCAGTGTCTGAGCTAGGATGAGCCTCCAGGCCTCAGTTTGGGACAGGTTCACAGCCTTGGGAGGAGTTTCCTGAAATTAATTAGGGACAACATCAGGGATTTGGCATAATAAGAATTAGTTCGTTAGCATAAGAGGAGGCATTCCTACAAGCACCCTGAAAGCCAACACAGGCAAATGCAGAAGTAAACCAGGCAGGCTGGTATAAAGGAATATTCCACAGAAGTTGAGTACATTTTGTTTAAGTTCAGTAAGAGTTTAAACATTATTTTTTTCAGAAAACTGTATTCAGAAGATGAAAGAATTTCATCCTAAAGAATCTCTTTAGCTAAATTGAACATTAGCAAAAGAGAAGTTTACGTTCAGGTCTAGGGCTAGTGTCAGGTAATGACCTAGGTTTGGAATCAAGCCCTTAGTTACTTAGAGAATCAGGGCCTAATTTAGGACCTGTGCCAGGGCTTCGGGTAGGGACAGTGTCAGAGCCTGATATAGGGAGAATGTGAGAGCCTGAGTGAGGCCTAGCGTCAGGCCCCTAGATGCAGACACTGTCAGGGCATGACTTAGGAGCAGCATCAGGGCCTTTGTGGAGTCAGCATTCGGGTCATAGTGAAAGACATGAGCAGGGCTTGAGTGAGTCACAGAATCAAGGCCTCGGTTAAGGAAAGCTTCAGGGCCTGAGTTAGGCACAGCCTCACGTCTTCAGTTAAGGAGAGCGACAGGGCTCTCTTTGGGACAGTGTCAGAACCTTGGATAGAAATGTGTCAGGATATTAGCTCAGGATAGTGTCCGGATTTTAGTTATTGATTGCAGCAGGACCCATGTTAGGGACAGATTCCAGGCCTTAGTGAGAGATAGTGTCAAGACCTTAGTTACTGAGAGCATCAGGGCCTTCTTTAGAAGCAATGTTAGGGCTTCATGTAAAAATCGCATCCCGGACTGGCTTGGGGTGAGCGCCAGGGCCTGAGTGAGGCCTAGCGTCATTCCTGTAGGTGGGGACACTGTCAGGGCGTGACACAGGAGCAGCATCAGTGCCGTTGTTGGATCAGCATTATGGTCTTCGTTAAAGACATGAGCAGGCCTTCTGTTAGGGACAGCGTCACGGCTCTACTTAGCGATATTTTCAGGACCTTAGTAAGAGATGGGTTAGTAAATTAGCTGAGGATAGTGTGAGGACTTTAGATATTGATGGCATCAGGGCCTTAGTTAGGGACAGTGTCAGGCCGTGAGTTAGGCCTAACATCCAGGCCTTAGTTAGGGACAGTGTCACGGCGTGGGGACTCAATTCAGGTCCTGACATCGGCACAGCATAAGGGCTTCAGTTAGCAGAAGAGGCAGGACATTAGCTAGGGACAGGGTTAGGGTAAAGTCTAGGGATTGTGTCAGCAAATGACCTCGGGATAGTGTCAAGACCTTAGTTACTGAGAACCTGAGGGCCTTATTTAGGACCAGCATCAGGGTCGGACTTAGGGCAAGCAAGAGGGCCTGAGTGAGGCCCAGCTTCAGGCCCCTAGCTGGAGATAGTGTCAGGGCATGACGTCGAAGCAGCATCAGGGCCTTTGACTGCAGCTCGGCCCAAGTCAGGGACAGATTCTGCGCCTTAGTGAGAGATAGGGTGAAAGTCTTAGTTAGGATCAGTTAGTGCCTTAGTTAGGGAGAGTATTAGGGTTTCAATTAGGATAAGATGCAGGACATTAGCTTGGTACAGAGTCATGTTCCGAGCCAGGGATAGTGTCAGCAAATGACCTGGGTTGGTGTCAAGACCTTCGTTACTTAGAGAATCAGGGCCTAATTTAGGACCTGTGTCAGGGCTTCGGGTAGGGACAGCGTCAGAACCTAACTTAGGGAGAACGTCTAGGCCTGAGTGAGGCCTAGTGTCAGCCCCCCAGCTAGAGACACAGTCAGGGCATGGATGTAGGAACAGCATCAGGGTCTTTGTGGGGTCAGCATTCGGGTCATACAGAAAGACCTGAGCAGGGCCTGTGTTAGTCACAGAATCAAGGCCTCAGTTAGGGAAAGCTTCAGGGCCTGAGTTAGGCACAGCCTCAGGTCTTCACTTAAGGACACCGACAGGTTTGGGACAGTGTCAGGATCGTGCATAGAAATGTGTCAGGAAATTATCTCAGGACAGTGTCGGGATTTTAGTTATTGATTGCAACAGGTCCCATGTTAGGGACAGATTCCGGGCTTTAGTGAGAGATAGTGTCAAGGCCTTTGTTCGGATTGGTCAGGCCTTAGTTAGGGATACTATTAGGGTTTCATTGAGGATAAGATGCAGGACATTAGCTTGGGACAGAGTCAGGTTCCGGGCCAGGGATAGCGTCAGGAAATAACCCAGGGAAAGCGTGAAGACCTTCGTTATTGAGAGCCTCAGGGCCTTACTTAGGACCAGCGTGAGGGCCTAAATCAGGACCACTGCCAGGGCTTCCTATACAGACAGCGTCAGAGCATAAGGAAGGTACAGCCAAAGGGCCTAAGTGAGGCTTATCTTTAGGGCCTGAGTTAGGGACACTGTCAGGGCATGACTTAGGAGCAGCAGAAGGGCCTCTGTGGGATCAGCGTCAGGTTCTTCATTAAAGACAGTATCAGGGCCTCTGTTAGGGAGAGCCTCAGGGCCTCATTTATGGACAGCATCAAGGCTTACTTTGGGTCAGTTTCAGGACCTTGGTAAGACCTGGGTCAGGATATTAACTCAGGATAGTCTCAGGATTTTAGATATTGGCGGCAGCTGGGCTTTAGTTAGAAACAGTGTCAGGGCCTGAGTTAGGACTAGCATTATAGCCTTTGTTAGGTATAGTGTCAGGGACAGAGCTAGGAGTTGTGTCAGGGCCTTTGCTAGGGACAGTGTCAGTGTCTGAGCTAGGATGAGCCTCCAGGCCTCAGTTTGGGACAGGTTCACAGCCTTGGGAGGAGTTTCCTGAAGTTAAGTAGGGACAACATCAGGGATTTGGCATAATAAGAATTAGTTCGTTAGCATAAGAGGAGGCATTCCTACAAGCACCCTGAAAGCCAACACAGGCAAATGCAGAAGTAAACCAGGCAGGCTGGTATAAAGGAATATTCCACAGAAGTTGAGTACATTTTGTTTAAGTTCAGTAAGAGTTTAAACATTATTTTTTCCAGAAAACTGTATTCAGAAGATGAAAGAATTTCATCCTAAAGAATCTCTTTAGCTAAATTGAACATTAGCAAAAGAGAAGTTTACGTTCAGGTCTAGGGCTAGTGTCAGGTAATGACCTAGGTTTGGAATCAAGCCCTTAGTTACTTAGAGAATCAGGGCCTAACTTAGGACCTGTGCCAGGGCTTCGGGTAGGGACAGTGTCAGAGCCTGGTATAGGGAGGAGGTGAGGGCCTGAGTGAGGCCTAGCGTCAGGCCCCTAGATGCAGACACTGTCAGGGCATGACTTAGGAGCAGCATCAGGGCCTTTGTGGAGTCAGCATTCGGGTCATAGTGAAAGACATGAGCAGGGCTTGAGTGAGTCACAGAATCAAGGCCTCGGTTAAGGAAAGCTTCAGGGCCTGAGTTAGGCACAGCCTCACGTCTTCAGTTAAGGAGAGCGACAGGGCTCTCTTTGGGACAGTGTCAGAACCTTGGATAGAAATGTGTCAGGATATTAGCTCAGGATAGTGTCCGGATTTTAGTTATTGATTGCAGCAGGACCCATGTTAGGGACAGATTCCAGGCCTTAGTGAGAGATAGTGTCAAGACCTTAGTTACTGAGAGCATCAGGGCCTTCTTTAGAAGCAATGTTAGGGCTTCATGTAAAAATCGCATCCCGGACTGGCTTGGGGTGAGCGCCAGGGCCTGAGTGAGGCCTAGCGTCATTCCTGTAGGTGGGGACACTGTCAGGGCGTGACACAGGAGCAGCATCAGTGCCCTTGTTGGATCAGCATTATGGTCTTCGTTAAAGACATGAGCAGGCCTTCTGTTAGGGACAGCGTCACGGCTTACTTAGCGATATTTTCAGGACCTTAGTAAGAGATGGGTTAGTAAATTAGCTGAGGATAGTGTGAGGACTTTAGATATTGATGGCATCAGGGCCTTAGTTAGGGACAGTGTCAGGCCGTGAGTTAGGCCTAACATCCAGGCCTTAGTTAGGGACAGTGTCACGGCGTGGGGACTCAATTCAGGTCCTGACATCGGCACAGCATAAGGGCTTCAGTTAGCATAAGAGGCAGGACAGGGCTTCCCTGGTGGCGCAGTGGTTGAGAATCCGCCTGCCGATTCAGGAGACACGGGTTCGTGCCCTGGTCCGGGAAGATCCCACATGCCGCGGAGCAACTAAGCCCGTGAGCCATGGCCGCTAGGCCTGCGCGTCCGGAGCCTGTGCTGCGCAATGGGAGAGGCCACATCAGTGAGAGGCGTGCATACTGCAAAAAAAAAAAAAAAAAGGGGGGGCAGGACATTAGCTAGGGACAGGGTTAGGGTAAAGTCTAGGGATTGTGTCAGCAAATGACCTCGGGATAGTGTCAAGACCTTAGTTACTGAGAACCTGAGGGCTTATTTAGGACCAGCATCAGGGTCGGACTTAGGGCAAGCAAGAGGGCCTGAGTGAGGCCCAGCTTCAGGCCTCTAGCTGGAGATAGTGTCAGGGCATGACGTCGAAGCAGCATCAGGCCCTTTGTTGGGTCAGCATTTGGGTCATAGTAAAGGACATGAGCAGGGCCTGAGTGAGTCAGAGAATCGAGGCCTCCGTTAGGGAAAGCTTCAGGGCCTGAGTTAGGCACAGCCTCAGGTCTTCATTTAACTACAGCGACAGGCCTTTCTTTGGGACTGTGTCAGGTCCTTGGATAGAAATGTGTCAGGATATTAGCTCAGGGTAGTGTCGGGATTTTCATTATTGACTGCAGCACGGCCCAAGTCAGGGACAGATTCTGGGCCTTAGTGAGAGATAGGGTGAAAGTCTTAGTTAGGATCAGTTAGAGACTTAGTTAGGGAGAGTATTAGGGTTTCTATTAGGATAAGATGCAGGACATTAGCTTGGGACAGACTCATGATCCGAGCCAGGGATAGTGTCAGAAAATGACCTGGGTTGGTGTCAAGACCTTAGTTATTTAGAGAATCAGGGCCTAATTTAGGACCTGGGTCAGGGCTTCGGGTAGGGACAGCGTCAGAGACAGACTTAGGGAGAATGTCTAGGCCTGAGTGAGGCCTAGTGCCAGCCCATCTGCTGGGGACACAGTCAGGGCATGACGTAGGAACAGCATCAGGGCCTTTGTGGGGTCAGCATGTGGGTCATAGTGAAAGACATGAACAGGGCCTGTGTTAATAACAGAATCAAGGCCTCAGTTAGGGAAAGCTTCAGGGCCTGAGTTAGGCACAGCCTCAGGTCTTCACTTAAGGCCGGCAACAGTCTTTCTTTTGGAAAGTATCAGAACAGTGGATAGAAATGAGTCAGGATATTAGCTCAGGACAGTGTCCTTTTTTTAGTTATTGATTGCAGCAGGGACCATTAAGGACAGATTCCGGGCGTTCGTGAGAGATAGTGCGAAGGCCTTTGTTAGGTTTCGTCAGGGCTTAGTTTGGGAGAGTATTAGGGTTTCATTTAGGATAAGATGCAGGACATTAGCTTGGTTCAGAGTCAGGTTCCAGGCCAGGGATAGCGTCATGAAATGACCCAGGAAAAGCGTGAAGACCTTCGTTATTGAGAACCTCAGGGCCTTACTTAGACCAGCGTGAGGGCCTAAATCAGGACCACTGCCAGAGCTTCCTATACAGACAGCGTCAGAGCCTAACGAAGGTACAGCCAAAGGGCCTAAGTGAGGCTTATCTTTAGGGCCTGAGTTAGGGACACTGTCAAGGCATGACTTAAGAGCAGCAGAAGGGCCTCTGTGGGATCAGCGTGAGGGTCTTCATTAAAGACATTATCAGGGCCTCTGTTAGGGACAGCCTCAGGGCCTCATTTTCAGACAGCATCAAGGCTTACTTTGGGTCAGTTTCAGGACCTTGGTAAGACCTGGGTCAGGATAATAACTCAGGATAGCATCAGGACTTTAGATATTGGCGGCAGTAGGGCCTTAGAGTCAGTGTCAGGGTCTGAGTTAGGAATATCATTATGGGCTTTGTTAGGTATAGTGTCAGGGACTGAGCTAGGAGTAGTGTCAGGGTCCGAGTTACGTGTTATGTCAGGGTCTTGGTTAGGGACAGTGTCAGGGCCTGGGTTAGCACGAGTCTCCAGGCCGTAGTTAGGGACAGGTTCACAGCATCGGGAGTAATTTCAGCGCCTTATTTATGTTCAGCATCAGGGATGATTTAGTTAGCATAAGAGGAGCCATTCCTGCAAGAACCCTGAAGACCAACACACAAGAATGTAAAAGTGAACCATGCACGCTGCTATGAAGGAATATTCCACAGCAGTTGAGTACACTTTGTTTAAGGTTAACAAGAGTTTAAAAATTATTTTTTTAAGAAACCAATATTCATATGATGAAAGAATTTCGTCATAAAGAATCTCTTTCCCTAAACTTGACATTAGCTAAAATCAAGATTAGATTAAGGTCTAGGGGTAGTGTCAGTTAATGACCTAGATTTGGTGTCAAGACCTTAGTTACTTAGAGAATCAAGGCCTAAAATTTAGGACCTGCGTCAAGATTTTCGGTAGGGACAGCGTCAGACCTGACTTATGGAGAACGTCAGGGCCTGAGTGAGGCCAAGCGTCAGCCCCCTAGCTGCAGACACAGTCAGGGCATGACTTAGGAGCAGCATAAACACCTTGGTTGGGTCAGCGAAAGGTCATAGTGAAAGACATGAGCAGGCCTTGAGTGAGTCACAGAATCAAGGCCTCCCTTAGGGAAAGCTTCAGGGCCTGAGTTAGGCACAGCCTCAGGTCTTCACTTAAGGACACCGACCGGTTTGAGACAGTGTCAGGATCGTGTATAGAAATGTGTCAGGAAATTATCTCAGGACAGTGTCGGGATTTTAGTTATTGATTGCAACAGGTCCCATGTTAGGGACAGATTCCGGGCTTTAGTGAGAGATAGTGTCAAGGCCTTTGTTCGGATTAGTCAGGGCTTAGTTAGGGATACTATTAGGGTTTCATTTAGGATAAGATGCAGGACATTAGCTTGGGACAGAGTCAGGTTCCGGGCCAGGGATAGCGTCAGGAAATAACCCAGGGAAAGCGTGAAGACCTTCGTTATTGAGAGCCTCAGGGCCTTACTTAGGACGAGCGTGAGGGCCTAAATCAGGACCACTGCCAGGGCTTCCTATACAGACAGCGTCAGAGCATAAGGAAGGTACAGCCAAAGGGCCTAAGTGAGGCTTATCTTTAGGGCCTGAGTTAGGGACACTGTCAGGGCATGACTTAGGAGCAGCAGAAGGGCCTCTGTGGGATCAGCGTCAGGTTCTTCATTAAAGACAGTATCAGGGCCTCTGTTAGGGAGAGCCTCAGGGCCTCATGTATGGACAGCATCAAGGCTTACTTTGGGTCAGTTTCAGGACCTTGGTAAGACCTGGGTCAGGATATTAACTCAGGATAGTCTCAGGATTTTAGATATTGGCGGCAGCTGGGCTTTAGTTAGAAACAGTGTCAGGGCCTGAGTTAGGACTAGCATTATAGCCTTTGTTAGGTATAGTGTCAGGGACAGAGCTAGGAGTTGTGTCAGGGCCTTTGCTAGGGACAGTGTCAGTGTCTGAGCTAGGATGAGCCTCCAGGCCTCAGTTTGGGACAGGTTCACAGCCTTGGGAGGAGTTTCCTGAAATTAATTAGGGACAACATCAGGGATTTGGCATAATAAGAATTAGTTCGTTAGCATAAGAGGAGGCATTCCTACAAGCACCCTGAAAGCCAACACAGGCAAATGCAGAAGTAAACCAGGCAGGCTGGTATAAAGGAATATTCCACAGAAGTTGAGTACATTTTGTTTAAGTTCAGTAAGAGTTTAAACATTATTTTTTTCAGAAAACTGTATTCAGAAGATGAAAGAATTTCATCCTAAAGAATCTCTTTAGCTAAATTGAACATTAGCAAAAGAGAAGTTTACGTTCAGGTCTAGGGCTAGTGTCAGGTAATGACCTAGGTTTGGAATCAAGCCCTTAGTTACTTAGAGAATCAGGGCCTAATTTAGGACCTGTGCCAGGGCTTCGGGTAGGGACAGTGTCAGAGCCTGATATAGGGAGAATGTGAGAGCCTGAGTGAGGCCTAGCGTCAGGCCCCTAGATGCAGACACTGTCAGGGCATGACTTAGGAGCAGCATCAGGGCCTTTGTGGAGTCAGCATTCGGGTCATAGTGAAAGACATGAGCAGGGCTTGAGTGAGTCACAGAATCAAGGCCTCGGTTAAGGAAAGCTTCAGGGCCTGAGTTAGGCACAGCCTCACGTCTTCAGTTAAGGAGAGCGACAGGGCTCTCTTTGGGACAGTGTCAGAACCTTGGATAGAAATGTGTCAGGATATTAGCTCAGGATAGTGTCCGGATTTTAGTTATTGATTGCAGCAGGACCCATGTTAGGGACAGATTCCAGGCCTTAGTGAGAGATAGTGTCAAGACCTTAGTTACTGAGAGCATCAGGGCCTTCTTTAGAAGCAATGTTAGGGCTTCATGTAAAAATCGCATCCCGGACTGGCTTGGGGTGAGCGCCAGGGCCTGAGTGAGGCCTAGCGTCATTCCTGTAGGTGGGGACACTGTCAGGGCGTGACACAGGAGCAGCATCAGTGCCGTTGTTGGATCAGCATTATGGTCTTCGTTAAAGACATGAGCAGGCCTTCTGTTAGGGACAGCGTCACGGCTCTACTTAGCGATATTTTCAGGACCTTAGTAAGAGATGGGTTAGTAAATTAGCTGAGGATAGTGTGAGGACTTTAGATATTGATGGCATCAGGGCCTTAGTTAGGGACAGTGTCAGGCCGTGACTTAGGCCTAACATCCAGGCCTTAGTTAGGGACAGCGTCACGGCGTGGGGACTCAATTCAGGTCCTGACATCGGCACAGCATAAGGGCTTCAGTTAGCAGAAGAGGCAGGACATTAGCTAGGGACAGGGTTAGGGTAAAGTCTAGGGATTGTGTCAGCAAATGACCTCGGGATAGTGTCAAGACCTTAGTTACTGAGAACCTGAGGGCCTTATTTAGGACCAGCATCAGGGTCGGACTTAGGGCAAGCAAGAGGGCCTGAGTGAGGCCCAGCTTCAGGCCCCTAGCTGGAGACAGTGTCAGGGCATGACGTCGAAGCAGCATCAGGGCCTTTGACTGCAGCTCGGCCCAAGTCAGGGACAGATTCTGCGCCTTAGTGAGAGATAGGGTGAAAGTCTTAGTTAGGATCAGTTAGTGCCTTAGTTAGGGAGAGTATTAGGGTTTCAATTAGGATAAGATGCAGGACATTAGCTTGGTACAGAGTCATGTTCCGAGCCAGGGATAGTGTCAGCAAATGACCTGGGTTGGTGTCAAGACCTTCGTTACTTAGAGAATCAGGGCCTAATTTAGGACCTGTGTCAGGGCTTCGGGTAGGGACAGCGTCAGAACCTAACTTAGGGAGAACGTCTAGGCCTGAGTGAGGCCTAGTGTCAGCCCCCCAGCTAGAGACACAGTCAGGGCATGGATGTAGGAACAGCATCAGGGTCTTTGTGGGGTCAGCATTCGGGTCATACAGAAAGACCTGAGCAGGGCCTGTGTTAGTCACAGAATCAAGGCCTCAGTTAGGGAAAGCTTCAGGGCCTGAGTTAGGCACAGCCTCAGGTCTTCACTTAAGGACACCGACAGGTTTGGGACAGTGTCAGGATCGTGCATAGAAATGTGTCAGGAAATTATCTCAGGACAGTGTCGGGATTTTAGTTATTGATTGCAACAGGTCCCATGTTAGGGACAGATTCCGGGCTTTAGTGAGAGATAGTGTCAAGGCCTTTGTTCGGATTGGTCAGGCCTTAGTTAGGGATACTATTAGGGTTTCATTTAGGATAAGATGCAGGACATTAGCTTGGGACAGAGTCAGGTTCCGGGCCAGGGATAGCGTCAGGAAATAACCCCGGAAAAGCGTGAAGACCTTCGTTATTGAGAGCCTCAGGGCCTTACTTAGGACCAGCGTGAGGGCCTAAATCAGGACCACTGCCAGGGCTTCCTATACAGACAGCGTCAGAGCATAAGGAAGGTACAGCCAAAGGGCCTAAGTGAGGCTTATCTTTAGGGCCTGAGTTAGGGACACTGTCAGGGCATGACTTAGGAGCAGCAGAAGGGCCTCTGTGGGATCAGCGTCAGGTTCTTCATTAAAGACAGTATCAGGGCCTCTGTTAGGGAGAGCCTCAGGGCCTCATTTATGGACAGCATCAAGGCTTACTTTGGGTCAGTTTCAGGACCTTGGTAAGACCTGGGTCAGGATATTAACTCAGGATAGTCTCAGGATTTTAGATATTGGCGGCAGCTGGGCTTTAGTTAGAAACAGTGTCAGGGCCTGAGTTAGGACTAGCATTATAGCCTTTGTTAGGTATAGTGTCAGGGACAGAGCTAGGAGTTGTGTCAGGGCCTTTGCTAGGGACAGTGTCAGTGTCTGAGCTAGGATGAGCCTCCAGGCCTCAGTTTGGGACAGGTTCACAGCCTTGGGAGGAGTTTCCTGAAGTTAATTAGGGACAACATCAGGGATTTGGCATAATAAGAATTAGTTCGTTAGCATAAGAGGAGGCATTCCTACAAGCACCCTGAAAGCCAACACAGGCAAATGCAGAAGTAAACCAGGCAGGCTGGTATAAAGGAATATTCCACAGAAGTTGAGTACATTTTGTTTAAGTTCAGTAAGAGTTTAAACATTATTTTTTCCAGAAAACTGTATTCAGAAGATGAAAGAATTTCATCCTAAAGAATCTCTTTAGCTAAATTGAACATTAGCAAAGGAGAAGTTTACGTTCAGGTCTAGGGCTAGTGTCAGGTAATGACCTAGGTTTGGAATCAAGCCCTTAGTTACTTAGAGAATCAGGGCCTAATTTAGGACCTGTGCCAGGGCTTCGGGTAGGGACAGTGTCAGAGCCTGGTATAGGGAGGAGGTGAGGGCCTGAGTGAGGCCTAGCGTCAGGCCCCTAGATGCAGACACTGTCAGGGCATGACTTAGGAGCAGCATCAGGGCCTTTGTGGAGTCAGCATTCGGGTCATAGTGAAAGACATGAGCAGGGCTTGAGTGAGTCACAGAATCAAGGCCTCGGTTAAGGAAAGCTTCAGGGCCTGAGTTAGGCACAGCCTCACGTCTTCAGTTAAGGAGAGCGACAGGGCTCTCTTTGGGACAGTGTCAGAACCTTGGATAGAAATGTGTCAGGATATTAGCTCAGGATAGTGTCCGGATTTTAGTTATTGATTGCAGCAGGACCCATGTTAGGGACAGATTCCAGGCCTTAGTGAGAGATAGTGTCAAGACCTTAGTTACTGAGAGCATCAGGGCCTTCTTTAGAAGCAATGTTAGGGCTTCATGTAAAAATCGCATCCCGGACTGGCTTGGGGTGAGCGCCAGGGCCTGAGTGAGGCCTAGCGTCATTCCTGTAGGTGGGGACACTGTCAGGGCGTGACACAGGAGCAGCATCAGTGCCCTTGTTGGATCAGCATTATGGTCTTCGTTAAAGACATGAGCAGGCCTTCTGTTAGGGACAGCGTCACGGCTTACTTAGCGATATTTTCAGGACCTTAGTAAGGGATGGGTTAGTAAATTAGCTGAGGATAGTGTGAGGACTTTAGATATTGATGGCATCAGGGCCTTAGTTAGGGACAGTGTCAGGCCGTGAGTTAGGCCTAACATCCAGGCCTTAGTTAGGGACAGTGTCACGGCGTGGGGACTCAATTCAGGTCCTGACATCGGCACAGCATAAGGGCTTCAGTTAGCATAAGAGGCAGGACAGGGCTTCCCTGGTGGCGCAGTGGTTGAGAATCCGCCTGCCGATTCAGGAGACACGGGTTCGTTCCCTGGTCCGGGAAGATCCCACATGCCGCGGAGCAACTAAGCCCGTGAGCCATGGCCGCTAGGCCTGCGCGTCCGGAGCCTGTGCTGCGCAATAGGAGAGGCCACATCAGTGAGAGGCCTGCATACTGCAAAAAAAAAAAAAAAAAAAAGGGGGCAGGACATTAGCTAGGGACAGGGTTAGGGTAAAGTCTAGGGATTGTGTCAGCAAATGACCTCGGGATAGTGTCAAGACCTTAGTTACTGAGAACCTGAGGGCTTATTTAGGACCAGCATCAGGGTCGGACTTAGGGCAAGCAAGAGGGCCTGAGTGAGGCCCAGCTTCAGGCCTCTAGCTGGAGACAGTGTCAGGGCATGACGTCGAAGCAGCATCAGGCCCTTTGTTGGGTCAGCATTTGGGTCATAGTAAAGGACATGAGCAGGGCCTGAGTGAGTCAGAGAATCGAGGCCTCCGTTAGGGAAAGCTTCAGGGCCTGAGTTAGGCACAGCCTCAGGTCTTCATTTAACTACAGCGACAGGCCTTTCTTTGGGACTGTGTCAGGTCCGTGGATAGAAATGTGTCAGGATATTAGCTCAGGATAGTGTCGGGATTTTCATTATTGACTGCAGCACGGCCCAAGTCAGGGACAGATTCTGGGCCTTAGTGAGAGATAGGGTGAAAGTCTTAGTTAGGATCAGTTAGAGACTTAGTTAGGGAGAGTATTAGGGTTTCTATTAGGATAAGATGCAGGACATTAGCTTGGGACAGACTCATGATCCGAGCCAGGGATAGTGTCAGAAAATGACCTGGGTTGGTGTCAAGACCTTAGTTATTTAGAGAATCAGGGCCTAATTTAGGACCTGGGTCAGGGCTTCGGGTAGGGACAGCGTCAGAGACAGACTTAGGGAGAATGTCTAGGCCTGAGTGAGGCCTAGTGCCAGCCCATCTGCTGGGGACACAGTCAGGGCATGACGTAGGAACAGCATCAGGGCCTTTGTGGGGTCAGCATGTGGGTCATAGTGAAAGACATGAACAGGGCCTGTGTTAATAACAGAATCAAGGCCTCAGTTAGGGAAAGCTTCAGGGCCTGAGTTAGGCACAGCCTCAGGTCTTCACTTAAGGCCGGCAACAGTCTTTCTTTTGGAAAGTATCAGAACAGTGGATAGAAATGAGTCAGGATATTAGCTCAGGACAGTGTCCTTTTTTTAGTTATTGATTGCAGCAGGGACCATTAAGGACAGATTCCGGGCGTTCGTGAGAGATAGTGCGAAGGCCTTTGTTAGGTTTCGTCAGGGCTTAGTTTGGGAGAGTATTAGGGTTTCATTTAGGATAAGATGCAGGACATTAGCTTGGTTCAGAGTCAGGTTCCAGGCCAGGGATAGCGTCATGAAATGACCCAGGAAAAGCGTGAAGACCTTCGTTATTGAGAACCTCAGGGCCTTACTTAGACCAGCGTGAGGGCCTAAATCAGGACCACTGCCAGAGCTTCCTATACAGACAGCGTCAGAGCCTAACGAAGGTACAGCCAAAGGGCCTAAGTGAGGCTTATCTTTAGGGCCTGAGTTAGGGACACTGTCAAGGCATGACTTAAGAGCAGCAGAAGGGCCTCTGTGGGATCAGCGTGAGGGTCTTCATTAAAGACATTATCAGGGCCTCTGTTAGGGACAGCCTCAGGGCCTCATTTTCAGACAGCATCAAGGCTTACTTTGGGTCAGTTTCAGGACCTTGGTAAGACCTGGGTCAGGATAATAACTCAGGATAGCATCAGGACTTTAGATATTGGCGGCAGTAGGGCCTTAGAGTCAGTGTCAGGGTCTGAGTTAGGAATATCATTATGGGCTTTGTTAGGTATAGTGTCAGGGACTGAGCTAGGAGTAGTGTCAGGGTCCGAGTTACGTGTAATGTCAAGGTGTTGGTTAGGGACAGTGTCAGGGCCTGGGTTAGCACGAGTCTCCAGGCCGTAGTTAGGGACAGGTTCACAGCATCGGGAGTAATTTCAGCGCCTTATTTATGTTCAGCATCAGGGATGATTTAGTTAGCATAAGAGGAGCCATTCCTGCAAGAACCCTGAAGACCAACACACAAGAATGTAAAAGTGAACCATGCACGCTGCTATGAAGGAATATTCCACAGCAGTTGAGTACACTTTGTTTAAGGTTAACAAGAGTTTAAAAATTATTTTTTTAAGAAACCAATATTCATATGATGAAAGAATTTCGTCATAAAGAATCTCTTTCCCTAAACTTGACATTAGCTAAAATCAAGATTAGATTAAGGTCTAGGGGTAGTGTCAGTTAATGACCTAGATTTGGTGTCAAGACCTTAGTTACTTAGAGAATCAAGGCCTAAAATTTAGGACCTGCGTCAAGATTTTCGGTAGGGACAGCGTCAGACCTGACTTATGGAGAACGTCAGGGCCTGAGTGAGGCCAAGCGTCAGCCCCCTAGCTGCAGACACAGTCAGGGCATGACTTAGGAGCAGCATAAACACCTTGGTTGGGTCAGCGAAAGGTCATAGTGAAAGACATGAGCAGGCCTTGAGTGAGTCACAGAATCAAGGCCTCCCTTAGGGAAAGCTTCAGGGCCTGAGTTAGGCACAGCCTCAGGTCTTCACTTAAGGACACCGACCGGTTTGAGACAGTGTCAGGATCGTGTATAGAAATGTGTCAGGAAATTATCTCAGGACAGTGTCGGGATTTTAGTTATTGATTGCAACAGGTCCCATGTTAGGGACAGATTCCGGGCTTTAGTGAGAGATAGTGTCAAGGCCTTTGTTCGGATTAGTCAGGGCTTAGTTAGGGATACTATTAGGGTTTCATTTAGGATAAGATGCAGGACATTAGCTTGGGACAGAGTCAGGTTCCGGGCCAGGGATAGCGTCAGGAAATAACCCAGGGAAAGCGTGAAGACCTTCGTTATTGAGAGCCTCAGGGCCTTACTTAGGACGAGCGTGAGGGCCTAAATCAGGACCACTGCCAGGGCTTCCTATACAGACAGCGTCAGAGCATAAGGAAGGTACAGCCAAAGGGCCTAAGTGAGGCTTATCTTTAGGGCCTGAGTTAGGGACACTGTCAGGGCATGACTTAGGAGCAGCAGAAGGGCCTCTGTGGGATCAGCGTCAGGTTCTTCATTAAAGACAGTATCAGGGCCTCTGTTAGGGAGAGCCTCAGGGCCTCATGTATGGACAGCATCAAGGCTTACTTTGGGTCAGTTTCAGGACCTTGGTAAGACCTGGGTCAGGATATTAACTCAGGATAGTCTCAGGATTTTAGATATTGGCGGCAGCTGGGCTTTAGTTAGAAACAGTGTCAGGGCCTGAGTTAGGACTAGCATTATAGCCTTTGTTAGGTATAGTGTCAGGGACAGAGCTAGGAGTTGTGTCAGGGCCTTTGCTAGGGACAGTGTCAGTGTCTGAGCTAGGATGAGCCTCCAGGCCTCAGTTTGGGACAGGTTCACAGCCTTGGGAGGAGTTTCCTGAAGTTAATTAGGGACAACATCAGGGATTTGGCATAATAAGAATTAGTTCGTTAGCATAAGAGGAGGCATTCCTACAAGCACCCTGAAAGCCAACACAGGCAAATGCAGAAGTAAACCAGGCAGGCTGGTATAAAGGAATATTCCACAGAAGTTGAGTACATTTTGTTTAAGTTCAGTAAGAGTTTAAACATTATTTTTTTCAGAAAACTGTATTCAGAAGATGAAAGAATTTCATCCTAAAGAATCTCTTTAGCTAAATTGAACATTAGCAAAAGAGAAGTTTACGTTCAGGTCTAGGGCTAGTGTCAGGTAATGACCTAGGTTTGGAATCAAGCCCTTAGTTACTTAGAGAATCAGGGCCTAATTTAGGACCTGTGCCAGGGCTTCGGGTAGGGACAGTGTCAGAGCCTGATATAGGGAGAATGTGAGAGCCTGAGTGAGGCCTAGCGTCAGGCCCCTAGATGCAGACACTGTCAGGGCATGACTTAGGAGCAGCATCAGGGCCTTTGTGGAGTCAGCATTCGGGTCATAGTGAAAGACATGAGCAGGGCTTGAGTGAGTCACAGAATCAAGGCCTCGGTTAAGGAAAGCTTCAGGGCCTGAGTTAGGCACAGCCTCACGTCTTCAGTTAAGGAGAGCGACAGGGCTCTCTTTGGGACAGTGTCAGAACCTTGGATAGAAATGTGTCAGGATATTAGCTCAGGATAGTGTCCGGATTTTAGTTATTGATTGCAGCAGGACCCATGTTAGGGACAGATTCCAGGCCTTAGTGAGAGATAGTGTCAAGACCTTAGTTACTGAGAGCATCAGGGCCTTCTTTAGAAGCAATGTTAGGGCTTCATGTAAAAATCGCATCCCGGACTGGCTTGGGGTGAGCGCCAGGGCCTGAGTGAGGCCTAGCGTCATTCCTGTAGGTGGGGACACTGTCAGGGCGTGACACAGGAGCAGCATCAGTGCCGTTGTTGGATCAGCATTATGGTCTTCGTTAAAGACATGAGCAGGCCTTCTGTTAGGGACAGCGTCACGGCTCTACTTAGCGATATTTTCAGGACCTTAGTAAGAGATGGGTTAGTAAATTAGCTGAGGATAGTGTGAGGACTTTAGATATTGATGGCATCAGGGCCTTAGTTAGGGACAGTGTCAGGCCGTGACTTAGGCCTAACATCCAGGCCTTAGTTAGGGACAGCGTCACGGCGTGGGGACTCAATTCAGGTCCTGACATCGGCACAGCATAAGGGCTTCAGTTAGCAGAAGAGGCAGGACATTAGCTAGGGACAGGGTTAGGGTAAAGTCTAGGGATTGTGTCAGCAAATGACCTCGGGATAGTGTCAAGACCTTAGTTACTGAGAACCTGAGGGCCTTATTTAGGACCAGCATCAGGGTCGGACTTAGGGCAAGCAAGAGGGCCTGAGTGAGGCCCAGCTTCAGGCCCCTAGCTGGAGACAGTGTCAGGGCATGACGTCGAAGCAGCATCAGGGCCTTTGACTGCAGCTCGGCCCAAGTCAGGGACAGATTCTGCGCCTTAGTGAGAGATAGGGTGAAAGTCTTAGTTAGGATCAGTTAGTGCCTTAGTTAGGGAGAGTATTAGGGTTTCAATTAGGATAAGATGCAGGACATTAGCTTGGTACAGAGTCATGTTCCGAGCCAGGGATAGTGTCAGCAAATGACCTGGGTTGGTGTCAAGACCTTCGTTACTTAGAGAATCAGGGCCTAATTTAGGACCTGTGTCAGGGCTTCGGGTAGGGACAGCGTCAGAACCTAACTTAGGGAGAACGTCTAGGCCTGAGTGAGGCCTAGTGTCAGCCCCCCAGCTAGAGACACAGTCAGGGCATGGATGTAGGAACAGCATCAGGGTCTTTGTGGGGTCAGCATTCGGGTCATACAGAAAGACCTGAGCAGGGCCTGTGTTAGTCACAGAATCAAGGCCTCAGTTAGGGAAAGCTTCAGGGCCTGAGTTAGGCACAGCCTCAGGTCTTCACTTAAGGACACCGACAGGTTTGGGACAGTGTCAGGATCGTGCATAGAAATGTGTCAGGAAATTATCTCAGGACAGTGTCGGGATTTTAGTTATTGATTGCAACAGGTCCCATGTTAGGGACAGATTCCGGGCTTTAGTGAGAGATAGTGTCAAGGCCTTTGTTCGGATTAGTCAGGGCTTAGTTAGGGATACTATTAGGGTTTCATTTAGGATAAGATGCAGGACATTAGCTTGGGACAGAGTCAGGTTCCGGGCCAGGGATAGCGTCAGGAAATAACCCCGGAAAAGCGTGAAGACCTTCGTTATTGAGAGCCTCAGGGCCTTACTTAGGACCAGCGTGAGGGCCTAAATCAGGACCACTGCCAGGGCTTCCTATACAGACAGCGTCAGAGCATAAGGAAGGTACAGCCAAAGGGCCTAAGTGAGGCTTATCTTTAGGGCCTGAGTTAGGGACACTGTCAGGGCATGACTTAGGAGCAGCAGAAGGGCCTCTGTGGGATCAGCGTCAGGTTCTTCATTAAAGACAGTATCAGGGCCTCTGTTAGGGAGAGCCTCAGGGCCTCATTTATGGACAGCATCAAGGCTTACTTTGGGTCAGTTTCAGGACCTTGGTAAGACCTGGGTCAGGATATTAACTCAGGATAGTCTCAGGATTTTAGATATTGGCGGCAGCTGGGCTTTAGTTAGAAACAGTGTCAGGGCCTGAGTTAGGACTAGCATTATAGCCTTTGTTAGGTATAGTGTCAGGGACAGAGCTAGGAGTTGTGTCAGGGCCTTTGCTAGGGACAGTGTCAGTGTCTGAGCTAGGATGAGCCTCCAGGCCTCAGTTTGGGACAGGTTCACAGCCTTGGGAGGAGTTTCCTGAAGTTAATTAGGGACAACATCAGGGATTTGGCATAATAAGAATTAGTTCGTTAGCATAAGAGGAGGCATTCCTACAAGCACCCTGAAAGCCAACACAGGCAAATGCAGAAGTAAACCAGGCAGGCTGGTATAAAGGAATATTCCACAGAAGTTGAGTACATTTTGTTTAAGTTCAGTAAGAGTTTAAACATTATTTTTTCCAGAAAACTGTATTCAGAAGATGAAAGAATTTCATCCTAAAGAATCTCTTTAGCTAAATTGAACATTAGCAAAAGAGAAGTTTACGTTCAGGTCTAGGGCTAGTGTCAGGTAATGACCTAGGTTTGGAATCAAGCCCTTAGTTACTTAGAGAATCAGGGCCTAATTTAGGACCTGTGCCAGGGCTTCGGGTAGGGACAGTGTCAGAGCCTGGTATAGGGAGGAGGTGAGGGCCTGAGTGAGGCCTAGCGTCAGGCCCCTAGATGCAGACACTGTCAGGGCATGACTTAGGAGCAGCATCAGGGCCTTTGTGGAGTCAGCATTCGGGTCATAGTGAAAGACATGAGCAGGGCTTGAGTGAGTCACAGAATCAAGGCCTCGGTTAAGGAAAGCTTCAGGGCCTGAGTTAGGCACAGCCTCACGTCTTCAGTTAAGGAGAGCGACAGGGCTCTCTTTGGGACAGTGTCAGAACCTTGGATAGAAATGTGTCAGGATATTAGCTCAGGATAGTGTCCGGATTTTAGTTATTGATTGCAGCAGGACCCATGTTAGGGACAGATTCCAGGCCTTAGTGAGAGATAGTGTCAAGACCTTAGTTACTGAGAGCATCAGGGCCTTCTTTACAAGCAATGTTAGGGCTTCATGTGAAAATCGCATCCCGGACTGGCTTGGGGTGAGCGCCAGGGCCTGAGTGAGGCCTAGCGTCATTCCTGTAGGTGGGGACACTGTCAGGGCGTGACACAGGAGCAGCATCAGTGCCCTTGTTGGATCAGCATTATGGTCTTCGTTAAAGACATGAGCAGGCCTTCTGTTAGGGACAGCGTCACGGCTTACTTAGCGATATTTTCAGGACCTTAGTAAGAGATGGGTTAGTAAATTAGCTGAGGATAGTGTGAGGACTTTAGATATTGATGGCATCAGGGCCTTAGTTAGGGACAGTGTCAGGCCGTGAGTTAGGCCTAACATCCAGGCCTTAGTTAGGGACAGTGTCACGGCGTGGGGACTCAATTCAGGTCCTGACATCGGCACAGCATAAGGGCTTCAGTTAGCAGAAGAGGCAGGACATTAGCTAGGGACAGGGTTAGGGTAAAGTCTAGGGATTGTGTCAGCAAATGACCTCGGGATAGTGTCAAGACCTTAGTTACTGAGAACCTGAGGGCCTTATTTAGGACCAGCATCAGGGTCGGACTTAGGGCAAGCAAGAGGGCCTGAGTGAGGCCCAGCTTCAGGCCCCTAGCTGGAGACAGTGTCAGGGCATGACGTCGAAGCAGCATCAGGGCCTTTGACTGCAGCTCGGCCCAAGTCAGGGACAGATTCTGCGCCTTAGTGAGAGATAGGGTGAAAGTCTTAGTTAGGATCAGTTAGTGCCTTAGTTAGGGAGAGTATTAGGGTTTCAATTAGGATAAGATGCAGGACATTAGCTTGGTACAGAGTCATGTTCCGAGCCAGGGATAGTGTCAGCAAATGACCTGGGTTGGTGTCAAGACCTTCGTTACTTAGAGAATCAGGGCCTAATTTAGGACCTGTGTCAGGGCTTCGGGTAGGGACAGCGTCAGAACCTAACTTAGGGAGAACGTCTAGGCCTGAGTGAGGCCTAGTGTCAGCCCCCCAGCTAGAGACACAGTCAGGGCATGGATGTAGGAACAGCATCAGGGTCTTTGTGGGGTCAGCATTCGGGTCATACAGAAAGACCTGAGCAGGGCCTGTGTTAGTCACAGAATCAAGGCCTCAGTTAGGGAAAGCTTCAGGGCCTGAGTTAGGCACAGCCTCAGGTCTTCACTTAAGGACACCGACAGGTTTGGGACAGTGTCAGGATCGTGCATAGAAATGTGTCAGGAAATTATCTCAGGACAGTGTCGGGATTTTAGTTATTGATTGCAACAGGTCCCATGTTAGGGACAGATTCCGGGCTTTAGTGAGAGATAGTGTCAAGGCCTTTGTTCGGATTGGTCAGGCCTTAGTTAGGGATACTATTAGGGTTTCATTGAGGATAAGATGCAGGACATTAGCTTGGGACAGAGTCAGGTTCCGGGCCAGGGATAGCGTCAGGAAATAACCCCGTAAAAGCGTGAAGACCTTCGTTATTGAGAGCCTCAGGGCCTTACTTAGGACCAGCGTGAGGGCCTAAATCAGGACCACTGCCAGGGCTTCCTATACAGACAGCGTCAGAGCATAAGGAAGGTACAGCCAAAGGGCCTAAGTGAGGCTTATCTTTAGGGCCTGAGTTAGGGACACTGTCAGGGCATGACTTAGGAGCAGCAGAAGGGCCTCTGTGGGATCAGCGTCAGGTTCTTCATTAAAGACAGTATCAGGGCCTCTGTTAGGGAGAGCCTCAGGGCCTCATTTATGGACAGCATCAAGGCTTACTTTGGGTCAGTTTCAGGACCTTGGTAAGACCTGGGTCAGGATATTAACTCAGGATAGTCTCAGGATTTTAGATATTGGCGGCAGCTGGGCTTTAGTTAGAAACAGTGTCAGGGCCTGAGTTAGGACTAGCATTATAGCCTTTGTTAGGTATAGTGTCAGGGACAGAGCTAGGAGTTGTGTCAGGGCCTTTGCTAGGGACAGTGTCAGTGTCTGAGCTAGGATGAGCCTCCAGGCCTCAGTTTGGGACAGGTTCACAGCCTTGGGAGGAGTTTCCTGAAGTTAAGTAGGGACAACATCAGGGATTTGGCATAATAAGAATTAGTTCGTTAGCATAAGAGGAGGCATTCCTACAAGCACCCTGAAAGCCAACACAGGCAAATGCAGAAGTAAACCAGGCAGGCTGGTATAAAGGAATATTCCACAGAAGTTGAGTACATTTTGTTTAAGTTCAGTAAGAGTTTAAACATTATTTTTTCCAGAAAACTGTATTCAGAAGATGAAAGAATTTCATCCTAAAGAATCTCTTTAGCTAAATTGAACATTAGCAAAAGAGAAGTTTACGTTCAGGTCTAGGGCTAGTGTCAGGTAATGACCTAGGTTTGGAATCAAGCCCTTAGTTACTTAGAGAATCAGGGCCTAATTTAGGACCTGTGCCAGGGCTTCGGGTAGGGACAGTGTCAGAGCCTGGTATAGGGAGGAGGTGAGGGCCTGAGTGAGGCCTAGCGTCAGGCCCCTAGATGCAGACACTGTCAGGGCATGACTTAGGAGCAGCATCAGGGCCTTTGTGGAGTCAGCATTCGGGTCATAGTGAAAGACATGAGCAGGGCTTGAGTGAGTCACAGAATCAAGGCCTCGGTTAAGGAAAGCTTCAGGGCCTGAGTTAGGCACAGCCTCACGTCTTCAGTTAAGGAGAGCGACAGGGCTCTCTTTGGGACAGTGTCAGAACCTTGGATAGAAATGTGTCAGGATATTAGCTCAGGATAGTGTCCGGATTTTAGTTATTGATTGCAGCAGGACCCATGTTAGGGACAGATTCCAGGCCTTAGTGAGAGATAGTGTCAAGACCTTAGTTACTGAGAGCATCAGGGCCTTCTT
Organism: Kogia breviceps; assembly: GCF_026419965.1. Classification (NCBI taxonomy): domain Eukaryota; kingdom Metazoa; phylum Chordata; class Mammalia; order Artiodactyla; family Physeteridae; genus Kogia; species Kogia breviceps. The sequence goes on along the minus strand of NC_081310.1, from coordinate 68,114,462 downwards.
TACAAGCAATGTTAGGGCTTCATGTGAAAATCGCATCCCGGACTGGCTTGGGGTGAGCGCCAGGGCCTGAGTGAGGCCTAGCGTCATTCCTGTAGGTGGGGACACTGTCAGGGCGTGACACAGGAGCAGCATCAGTGCCCTTGTTGGATCAGCATTATGGTCTTCGTTAAAGACATGAGCAGGCCTTCTGTTAGGGACAGCGTCACGGCTTACTTAGCGATATTTTCAGGACCTTAGTAAGAGATGGGTTAGTAAATTAGCTGAGGATAGTGTGAGGACTTTAGATATTGATGGCATCAGGGCCTTAGTTAGGGACAGTGTCAGGCCGTGAGTTAGGCCTAACATCCAGGCCTTAGTTAGGGACAGTGTCACGGCGTGGGGACTCAATTCAGGTCCTGACATCGGCACAGCATAAGGGCTTCAGTTAGCAGAAGAGGCAGGACATTAGCTAGGGACAGGGTTAGGGTAAAGTCTAGGGATTGTGTCAGCAAATGACCTCGGGATAGTGTCAAGACCTTAGTTACTGAGAACCTGAGGGCCTTATTTAGGACCAGCATCAGGGTCGGACTTAGGGCAAGCAAGAGGGCCTGAGTGAGGCCCAGCTTCAGGCCCCTAGCTGGAGACAGTGTCAGGGCATGACGTCGAAGCAGCATCAGGGCCTTTGACTGCAGCTCGGCCCAAGTCAGGGACAGATTCTGCGCCTTAGTGAGAGATAGGGTGAAAGTCTTAGTTAGGATCAGTTAGTGCCTTAGTTAGGGAGAGTATTAGGGTTTCAATTAGGATAAGATGCAGGACATTAGCTTGGTACAGAGTCATGTTCCGAGCCAGGGATAGTGTCAGCAAATGACCTGGGTTGGTGTCAAGACCTTCGTTACTTAGAGAATCAGGGCCTAATTTAGGACCTGTGTCAGGGCTTCGGGTAGGGACAGCGTCAGAACCTAACTTAGGGAGAACGTCTAGGCCTGAGTGAGGCCTAGTGTCAGCCCCCCAGCTAGAGACACAGTCAGGGCATGGATGTAGGAACAGCATCAGGGTCTTTGTGGGGTCAGCATTCGGGTCATACAGAAAGACCTGAGCAGGGCCTGTGTTAGTCACAGAATCAAGGCCTCAGTTAGGGAAAGCTTCAGGGCCTGAGTTAGGCACAGCCTCAGGTCTTCACTTAAGGACACCGACAGGTTTGGGACAGTGTCAGGATCGTGCATAGAAATGTGTCAGGAAATTATCTCAGGACAGTGTCGGGATTTTAGTTATTGATTGCAACAGGTCCCATGTTAGGGACAGATTCCGGGCTTTAGTGAGAGATAGTGTCAAGGCCTTTGTTCGGATTGGTCAGGCCTTAGTTAGGGATACTATTAGGGTTTCATTGAGGATAAGATGCAGGACATTAGCTTGGGACAGAGTCAGGTTCCGGGCCAGGGATAGCGTCAGGAAATAACCCCGTAAAAGCGTGAAGACCTTCGTTATTGAGAGCCTCAGGGCCTTACTTAGGACCAGCGTGAGGGCCTAAATCAGGACCACTGCCAGGGCTTCCTATACAGACAGCGTCAGAGCATAAGGAAGGTACAGCCAAAGGGCCTAAGTGAGGCTTATCTTTAGGGCCTGAGTTAGGGACACTGTCAGGGCATGACTTAGGAGCAGCAGAAGGGCCTCTGTGGGATCAGCGTCAGGTTCTTCATTAAAGACAGTATCAGGGCCTCTGTTAGGGAGAGCCTCAGGGCCTCATTTATGGACAGCATCAAGGCTTACTTTGGGTCAGTTTCAGGACCTTGGTAAGACCTGGGTCAGGATATTAACTCAGGATAGTCTCAGGATTTTAGATATTGGCGGCAGCTGGGCTTTAGTTAGAAACAGTGTCAGGGCCTGAGTTAGGACTAGCATTATAGCCTTTGTTAGGTATAGTGTCAGGGACAGAGCTAGGAGTTGTGTCAGGGCCTTTGCTAGGGACAGTGTCAGTGTCTGAGCTAGGATGAGCCTCCAGGCCTCAGTTTGGGACAGGTTCACAGCCTTGGGAGGAGTTTCCTGAAGTTAATTAGGGACAACATCAGGGATTTGGCATAATAAGAATTAGTTCGTTAGCATAAGAGGAGGCATTCCTACAAGCACCCTGAAAGCCAACACAGGCAAATGCAGAAGTAAACCAGGCAGGCTGGTATAAAGGAATATTCCACAGAAGTTGAGTACATTTTGTTTAAGTTCAGTAAGAGTTTAAACATTATTTTTTCCAGAAAACTGTATTCAGAAGATGAAAGAATTTCATCCTAAAGAATCTCTTTAGCTAAATTGAACATTAGCAAAAGAGAAGTTTACGTTCAGGTCTAGGGCTAGTGTCAGGTAATGACCTAGGTTTGGAATCAAGCCCTTAGTTACTTAGAGAATCAGGGCCTAATTTAGGACCTGTGCCAGGGCTTCGGGTAGGGACAGTGTCAGAGCCTGGTATAGGGAGGAGGTGAGGGCCTGAGTGAGGCCTAGCGTCAGGCCCCTAGATGCAGACACTGTCAGGGCATGACTTAGGAGCAGCATCAGGGCCTTTGTGGAGTCAGCATTCGGGTCATAGTGAAAGACATGAGCAGGGCTTGAGTGAGTCACAGAATCAAGGCCTCGGTTAAGGAAAGCTTCAGGGCCTGAGTTAGGCACAGCCTCACGTCTTCAGTTAAGGAGAGCGACAGGGCTCTCTTTGGGACAGTGTCAGAACCTTGGATAGAAATGTGTCAGGATATTAGCTCAGGATAGTGTCCGGATTTTAGTTATTGATTGCAGCAGGACCCATGTTAGGGACAGATTCCAGGCCTTAGTGAGAGATAGTGTCAAGACCTTAGTTACTGAGAGCATCAGGGCCTTCTTTACAAGCAATGTTAGGGCTTCATGTGAAAATCGCATCCCGGACTGGCTTGGGGTGAGCGCCAGGGCCTGAGTGAGGCCTAGCGTCATTCCTGTAGGTGGGGACACTGTCAGGGCGTGACACAGGAGCAGCATCAGTGCCCTTGTTGGATCAGCATTATGGTCTTCGTTAAAGACATGAGCAGGCCTTCTGTTAGGGACAGCGTCACGGCTTACTTAGCGATATTTTCAGGACCTTAGTAAGAGATGGGTTAGTAAATTAGCTGAGGATAGTGTGAGGACTTTAGATATTGATGGCATCAGGGCCTTAGTTAGGGACAGTGTCAGGCCGTGAGTTAGGCCTAACATCCAGGCCTTAGTTAGGGACAGTGTCACGGCGTGGGGACTCAATTCAGGTCCTGACATCGGCACAGCATAAGGGCTTCAGTTAGCAGAAGAGGCAGGACATTAGCTAGGGACAGGGTTAGGGTAAAGTCTAGGGATTGTGTCAGCAAATGACCTCGGGATAGTGTCAAGACCTTAGTTACTGAGAACCTGAGGGCCTTATTTAGGACCAGCATCAGGGTCGGACTTAGGGCAAGCAAGAGGGCCTGAGTGAGGCCCAGCTTCAGGCCCCTAGCTGGAGACAGTGTCAGGGCATGACGTCGAAGCAGCATCAGGGCCTTTGACTGCAGCTCGGCCCAAGTCAGGGACAGATTCTGCGCCTTAGTGAGAGATAGGGTGAAAGTCTTAGTTAGGATCAGTTAGTGCCTTAGTTAGGGAGAGTATTAGGGTTTCAATTAGGATAAGATGCAGGACATTAGCTTGGTACAGAGTCATGTTCCGAGCCAGGGATAGTGTCAGCAAATGACCTGGGTTGGTGTCAAGACCTTCGTTACTTAGAGAATCAGGGCCTAATTTAGGACCTGTGTCAGGGCTTCGGGTAGGGACAGCGTCAGAACCTAACTTAGGGAGAACGTCTAGGCCTGAGTGAGGCCTAGTGTCAGCCCCCCAGCTAGAGACACAGTCAGGGCATGGATGTAGGAACAGCATCAGGGTCTTTGTGGGGTCAGCATTCGGGTCATACAGAAAGACCTGAGCAGGGCCTGTGTTAGTCACAGAATCAAGGCCTCAGTTAGGGAAAGCTTCAGGGCCTGAGTTAGGCACAGCCTCAGGTCTTCACTTAAGGACACCGACAGGTTTGGGACAGTGTCAGGATCGTGCATAGAAATGTGTCAGGAAATTATCTCAGGACAGTGTCGGGATTTTAGTTATTGATTGCAACAGGTCCCATGTTAGGGACAGATTCCGGGCTTTAGTGAGAGATAGTGTCAAGGCCTTTGTTCGGATTGGTCAGGCCTTAGTTAGGGATACTATTAGGGTTTCATTGAGGATAAGATGCAGGACATTAGCTTGGGACAGAGTCAGGTTCCGGGCCAGGGATAGTGTCAGGAAATAACCCCGTAAAAGCGTGAAGACCTTCGTTATTGAGAGCCTCAGGGCCTTACTTAGGACCAGCGTGAGGGCCTAAATCAGGACCACTGCCAGGGCTTCCTATACAGACAGCGTCAGAGCATAAGGAAGGTACAGCCAAAGGGCCTAAGTGAGGCTTATCTTTAGGGCCTGAGTTAGGGACACTGTCAGGGCATGACTTAGGAGCAGCAGAAGGGCCTCTGTGGGATCAGCGTCAGGTTCTTCATTAAAGACAGTATCAGGGCCTCTGTTAGGGAGAGCCTCAGGGCCTCATTTATGGACAGCATCAAGGCTTACTTTGGGTCAGTTTCAGGACCTTGGTAAGACCTGGGTCAGGATATTAACTCAGGATAGTCTCAGGATTTTAGATATTGGCGGCAGCTGGGCTTTAGTTAGAAACAGTGTCAGGGCCTGAGTTAGGACTAGCATTATAGCCTTTGTTAGGTATAGTGTCAGGGACAGAGCTAGGAGTTGTGTCAGGGCCTTTGCTAGGGACAGTGTCAGTGTCTGAGCTAGGATGAGCCTCCAGGCCTCAGTTTGGGACAGGTTCACAGCCTTGGGAGGAGTTTCCTGAAGTTAAGTAGGGACAACATCAGGGATTTGGCATAATAAGAATTAGTTCGTTAGCATAAGAGGAGGCATTCCTACAAGCACCCTGAAAGCCAACACAGGCAAATGCAGAAGTAAACCAGGCAGGCTGGTATAAAGGAATATTCCACAGAAGTTGAGTACATTTTGTTTAAGTTCAGTAAGAGTTTAAACATTATTTTTTCCAGAAAACTGTATTCAGAAGATGAAAGAATTTCATCCTAAAGAATCTCTTTAGCTAAATTGAACATTAGCAAAAGAGAAGTTTACGTTCAGGTCTAGGGCTAGTGTCAGGTAATGACCTAGGTTTGGAATCAAGCCCTTAGTTACTTAGAGAATCAGGGCCTAATTTAGGACCTGTGCCAGGGCTTCGGGTAGGGACAGTGTCAGAGCCTGGTATAGGGAGGAGGTGAGGGCCTGAGTGAGGCCTAGCGTCAGGCCCCTAGATGCAGACACTGTCAGGGCATGACTTAGGAGCAGCATCAGGGCCTTTGTGGAGTCAGCATTCGGGTCATAGTGAAAGACATGAGCAGGGCTTGAGTGAGTCACAGAATCAAGGCCTCGGTTAAGGAAAGCTTCAGGGCCTGAGTTAGGCACAGCCTCACGTCTTCAGTTAAGGAGAGCGACAGGGCTCTCTTTGGGACAGTGTCAGAACCTTGGATAGAAATGTGTCAGGATATTAGCTCAGGATAGTGTCCGGATTTTAGTTATTGATTGCAGCAGGACCCATGTTAGGGACAGATTCCAGGCCTTAGTGAGAGATAGTGTCAAGACCTTAGTTACTGAGAGCATCAGGGCCTTCTTTACAAGCAATGTTAGGGCTTCATGTGAAAATCGCATCCCGGACTGGCTTGGGGTGAGCGCCAGGGCCTGAGTGAGGCCTAGCGTCATTCCTGTAGGTGGGGACACTGTCAGGGCGTGACACAGGAGCAGCATCAGTGCCCTTGTTGGATCAGCATTATGGTCTTCGTTAAAGACATGAGCAGGCCTTCTGTTAGGGACAGCGTCACGGCTTACTTAGCGATATTTTCAGGACCTTAGTAAGAGATGGGTTAGTAAATTAGCTGAGGATAGTGTGAGGACTTTAGATATTGATGGCATCAGGGCCTTAGTTAGGGACAGTGTCAGGCCGTGAGTTAGGCCTAACATCCAGGCCTTAGTTAGGGACAGTGTCACGGCGTGGGGACTCAATTCAGGTCCTGACATCGGCACAGCATAAGGGCTTCAGTTAGCAGAAGAGGCAGGACATTAGCTAGGGACAGGGTTAGGGTAAAGTCTAGGGATTGTGTCAGCAAATGACCTCGGGATAGTGTCAAGACCTTAGTTACTGAGAACCTGAGGGCCTTATTTAGGACCAGCATCAGGGTCGGACTTAGGGCAAGCAAGAGGGCCTGAGTGAGGCCCAGCTTCAGGCCCCTAGCTGGAGACAGTGTCAGGGCATGACGTCGAAGCAGCATCAGGGCCTTTGACTGCAGCTCGGCCCAAGTCAGGGACAGATTCTGCGCCTTAGTGAGAGATAGGGTGAAAGTCTTAGTTAGGATCAGTTAGTGCCTTAGTTAGGGAGAGTATTAGGGTTTCAATTAGGATAAGATGCAGGACATTAGCTTGGTACAGAGTCATGTTCCGAGCCAGGGATAGTGTCAGCAAATGACCTGGGTTGGTGTCAAGACCTTCGTTACTTAGAGAATCAGGGCCTAATTTAGGACCTGTGTCAGGGCTTCGGGTAGGGACAGCGTCAGAACCTAACTTAGGGAGAACGTCTAGGCCTGAGTGAGGCCTAGTGTCAGCCCCCCAGCTAGAGACACAGTCAGGGCATGGATGTAGGAACAGCATCAGGGTCTTTGTGGGGTCAGCATTCGGGTCATACAGAAAGACCTGAGCAGGGCCTGTGTTAGTCACAGAATCAAGGCCTCAGTTAGGGAAAGCTTCAGGGCCTGAGTTAGGCACAGCCTCAGGTCTTCACTTAAGGACACCGACAGGTTTGGGACAGTGTCAGGATCGTGCATAGAAATGTGTCAGGAAATTATCTCAGGACAGTGTCTGGATTTTAGTTATTGATTGCAACAGGTCCCATGTTAGGGACAGATTCCGGGCTTTAGTGAGAGATAGTGTCAAGGCCTTTGTTCGGATTGGTCAGGCCTTAGTTAGGGATACTATTAGGGTTTCATTTAGGATAAGATGCAGGACATTAGCTTGGGACAGAGTCAGGTTCCGGGCCAGGGATAGCGTCAGGAAATAACCCCGGAAAAGCGTGAAGACCTTCGTTATTGAGAGCCTCAGGGCCTTACTTAGGACCAGCGTGAGGGCCTAAATCAGGACCACTGCCAGGGCTTCCTATACAGACAGCGTCAGAGCATAAGGAAGGTACAGCCAAAGGGCCTAAGTGAGGCTTATCTTTAGGGCCTGAGTTAGGGACACTGTCAGGGCATGACTTAGGAGCAGCAGAAGGGCCTCTGTGGGATCAGCGTCAGGTTCTTCATTAAAGACAGTATCAGGGCCTCTGTTAGGGAGAGCCTCAGGGCCTCATTTATGGACAGCATCAAGGCTTACTTTGGGTCAGTTTCAGGACCTTGGTAAGACCTGGGTCAGGATATTAACTCAGGATAGTCTCAGGATTTTAGATATTGGCGGCAGCTGGGCTTTAGTTAGAAACAGTGTCAGGGCCTGAGTTAGGACTAGCATTATAGCCTTTGTTAGGTATAGTGTCAGGGACAGAGCTAGGAGTTGTGTCAGGGCCTTTGCTAGGGACAGTGTCAGTGTCTGAGCTAGGATGAGCCTCCAGGCCTCAGTTTGGGACAGGTTCACAGCCTTGGGAGGAGTTTCCTGAAGTTAATTAGGGACAACATCAGGGATTTGGCATAATAAGAATTAGTTCGTTAGCATAAGAGGAGGCATTCCTACAAGCACCCTGAAAGCCAACACAGGCAAATGCAGAAGTAAACCAGGCAGGCTGGTATAAAGGAATATTCCACAGAAGTTGAGTACATTTTGTTTAAGTTCAGTAAGAGTTTAAACATTATTTTTTTCAGAAAACTGTATTCAGAAGATGAAAGAATTTCATCCTAAAGAATCTCTTTAGCTAAATTGAACATTAGCAAAAGAGAAGTTTACGTTCAGGTCTAGGGCTAGTGTCAGGTAATGACCTAGGTTTGGAATCAAGCCCTTAGTTACTTAGAGAATCAGGGCCTAATTTAGGACCTGTGCCAGGGCTTCGGGTAGGGACAGTGTCAGAGCCTGGTATAGGGAGGAGGTGAGGGCCTGAGTGAGGCCTAGCGTCAGGCCCCTAGATGCAGACACTGTCAGGGCATGACTTAGGAGCAGCATCAGGGCCTTTGTGGAGTCAGCATTCGGGTCATAGTGAAAGACATGAGCAGGGCTTGAGTGAGTCACAGAATCAAGGCCTCGGTTAAGGAAAGCTTCAGGGCCTGAGTTAGGCACAGCCTCACGTCTTCAGTTAAGGAGAGCGACAGGGCTCTCTTTGGGACAGTGTCAGAACCTTGGATAGAAATGTGTCAGGATATTAGCTCAGGATAGTGTCCGGATTTTAGTTATTGATTGCAGCAGGACCCATGTTAGGGACAGATTCCAGGCCTTAGTGAGAGATAGTGTCAAGACCTTAGTTACTGAGAGCATCAGGGCCTTCTTTAGAAGCAATGTTAGGGCTTCATGTGAAAATCGCATCCCGGACTGGCTTGGGGTGAGCGCCAGGGACTGTGTGAGGCCTAGCGTCATTCCTGTAGGTGGGGACACTGTCAGGGCGTGACACAGGAGCAGCATCAGTGCCGTTGTTGGATCAGCATTATGGTCTTCGTTAAAGACATGAGCAGGCCTTCTGTTAGGGACAGCGTCACGGCTCTACTTAGCGATATTTTCAGGACCTTAGTAAGAGATGGGTTAGTAAATTAGCTGAGGATAGTGTGAGGACTTTAGATATTGATGGCATCAGGGCCTTAGTTAGGGACAGTGTCAGGCCGTGACTTAGGCCTAACATCCAGGCCTTAGTTAGGGACAGCGTCACGGCGTGGGGACTCAATTCAGGTCCTGACATCGGCACAGCATAAGGGCTTCAGTTAGCAGAAGAGGCAGGACATTAGCTAGGGACAGGGTTAGGGTAAAGTCTAGGGATTGTGTCAGCAAATGACCTCGGGATAGTGTCAAGACCTTAGTTACTGAGAACCTGAGGGCTTATTTAGGACAAGCATCAGGGTCGGACTTAGGGCAAGCAAGAGGGCCTGAGTGAGGCCCAGCTTCAGGCCCCTAGCTGGAGACAGTGTCAGGGCATGACGTCGAAGCAGCATCAGGGCCTTTGACTGCAGCTCGGCCCAAGTCAGGGACAGATTCTGCGCCTTAGTGAGAGATAGGGTGAAAGTCTTAGTTAGGATCAGTTAGTGCCTTAGTTAGGGAGAGTATTAGGGTTTCAATTAGGATAAGATGCAGGACATTAGCTTGGTACAGAGTCATGTTCCGAGCCAGGGATAGTGTCAGCAAATGACCTGGGTTGGTGTCAAGACCTTCGTTACTTAGAGAATCAGGGCCTAATTTAGGACCTGTGTCAGGGCTTCGGGTAGGGACAGCGTCAGAACCTAACTTAGGGAGAACGTCTAGGCCTGAGTGAGGCCTAGTGTCAGCCCCCCAGCTAGAGACACAGTCAGGGCATGGATGTAGGAACAGCATCAGGGTCTTTGTGGGGTCAGCATTCGGGTCATACAGAAAGACCTGAGCAGGGCCTGTGTTAGTCACAGAATCAAGGCCTCAGTTAGGGAAAGCTTCAGGGCCTGAGTTAGGCACAGCCTCAGGTCTTCACTTAAGGACACCGACAGGTTTGGGACAGTGTCAGGATCGTGCATAGAAATGTGTCAGGAAATTATCTCAGGACAGTGTCGGGATTTTAGTTATTGATTGCAACAGGTCCCATGTTAGGGACAGATTCCGGGCTTTAGTGAGAGATAGTGTCAAGGCCTTTGTTCGGATTAGTCAGGGCTTAGTTAGGGATACTATTAGGGTTTCATTGAGGATAAGATGCAGGACATTAGCTTGGGACAGAGTCAGGTTCCGGGCCAGGGATAGCGTCAGGAAATAACCCCGGAAAAGCGTGAAGACCTTCGTTATTGAGAGCCTCAGGGCCTTACTTAGGACCAGCGTGAGGGCCTAAATCAGGACCACTGCCAGGGCTTCCTATACAGACAGCGTCAGAGCATAAGGAAGGTACAGCCAAAGGGCCTAAGTGAGGCTTATCTTTAGGGCCTGAGTTAGGGACACTGTCAGGGCATGACTTAGGAGCAGCAGAAGGGCCTCTGTGGGATCAGCGTCAGGTTCTTCATTAAAGACAGTATCAGGGCCTCTGTTAGGGAGAGCCTCAGGGCCTCATTTATGGACAGCATCAAGGCTTACTTTGGGTCAGTTTCAGGACCTTGGTAAGACCTGGGTCAGGATATTAACTCAGGATAGTCTCAGGATTTTAGATATTGGCGGCAGCTGGGCTTTAGTTAGAAACAGTGTCAGGGCCTGAGTTAGGACTAGCATTATAGCCTTTGTTAGGTATAGTGTCAGGGACAGAGCTAGGAGTTGTGTCAGGGCCTTTGCTAGGGACAGTGTCAGTGTCTGAGCTAGGATGAGCCTCCAGGCCTCAGTTTGGGACAGGTTCACAGCCTTGGGAGGAGTTTCCTGAAGTTAAGTAGGGACAACATCAGGGATTTGGCATAATAAGAATTAGTTCGTTAGCATAAGAGGAGGCATTCCTACAAGCACCCTGAAAGCCAACACAGGCAAATGCAGAAGTAAACCAGGCAGGCTGGTATAAAGGAATATTCCACAGAAGTTGAGTACATTTTGTTTAAGTTCAGTAAGAGTTTAAACATTATTTTTTCCAGAAAACTGTATTCAGAAGATGAAAGAATTTCATCCTAAAGAATCTCTTTAGCTAAATTGAACATTAGCAAAAGAGAAGTTTACGTTCAGGTCTAGGGCTAGTGTCAGGTAATGACCTAGGTTTGGAATCAAGCCCTTAGTTACTTAGAGAATCAGGGCCTAATTTAGGACCTGTGCCAGGGCTTCGGGTAGGGACAGTGTCAGAGCCTGGTATAGGGAGGAGGTGAGGGCCTGAGTGAGGCCTAGCGTCAGGCCCCTAGATGCAGACACTGTCAGGGCATGACTTAGGAGCAGCATCAGGGCCTTTGTGGAGTCAGCATTCGGGTCATAGTGAAAGACATGAGCAGGGCTTGAGTGAGTCACAGAATCAAGGCCTCGGTTAAGGAAAGCTTCAGGGCCTGAGTTAGGCACAGCCTCACGTCTTCAGTTAAGGAGAGCGACAGGGCTCTCTTTGGGACAGTGTCAGAACCTTGGATAGAAATGTGTCAGGATATTAGCTCAGGATAGTGTCCGGATTTTAGTTATTGATTGCAGCAGGACCCATGTTAGGGACAGATTCCAGGCCTTAGTGAGAGATAGTGTCAAGACCTTAGTTACTGAGAGCATCAGGGCCTTCTTTAGAAGCAATGTTAGGGCTTCATGTGAAAATCGCATCCCGGACTGGCTTGGGGTGAGCGCCAGGGCCTGAGTGAGGCCTAGCGTCATTCCTGTAGGTGGGGACACTGTCAGGGCGTGACACAGGAGCAGCATCAGTGCCCTTGTTGGATCAGCATTATGGTCTTCGTTAAAGACATGAGCAGGCCTTCTGTTAGGGACAGCGTCACGGCTTACTTAGCGATATTTTCAGGACCTTAGTAAGAGATGGGTTAGTAAATTAGCTGAGGATAGTGTGAGGACTTTAGATATTGATGGCATCAGGGCCTTAGTTAGGGACAGTGTCAGGCCGTGAGTTAGGCCTAACATCCAGGCCTTAGTTAGGGACAGTGTCACGGCGTGGGGACTCAATTCAGGTCCTGACATCGGCACAGCATAAGGGCTTCAGTTAGCAGAAGAGGCAGGACATTAGCTAGGGACAGGGTTAGGGTAAAGTCTAGGGATTGTGTCAGCAAATGACCTCGGGATAGTGTCAAGACCTTAGTTACTGAGAACCTGAGGGCCTTATTTAGGACCAGCATCAGGGTCGGACTTAGGGCAAGCAAGAGGGCCTGAGTGAGGCCCAGCTTCAGGCCCCTAGCTGGAGACAGTGTCAGGGCATGACGTCGAAGCAGCATCAGGGCCTTTGACTGCAGCTCGGCCCAAGTCAGGGACAGATTCTGCGCCTTAGTGAGAGATAGGGTGAAAGTCTTAGTTAGGATCAGTTAGTGCCTTAGTTAGGGAGAGTATTAGGGTTTCAATTAGGATAAGATGCAGGACATTAGCTTGGTACAGAGTCATGTTCCGAGCCAGGGATAGTGTCAGCAAATGACCTGGGTTGGTGTCAAGACCTTCGTTACTTAGAGAATCAGGGCCTAATTTAGGACCTGTGTCAGGGCTTCGGGTAGGGACAGCGTCAGAACCTAACTTAGGGAGAACGTCTAGGCCTGAGTGAGGCCTAGTGTCAGCCCCCCAGCTAGAGACACAGTCAGGGCATGGATGTAGGAACAGCATCAGGGTCTTTGTGGGGTCAGCATTCGGGTCATACAGAAAGACCTGAGCAGGGCCTGTGTTAGTCACAGAATCAAGGCCTCAGTTAGGGAAAGCTTCAGGGCCTGAGTTAGGCACAGCCTCAGGTCTTCACTTAAGGACACCGACAGGTTTGGGACAGTGTCAGGATCGTGCATAGAAATGTGTCAGGAAATTATCTCAGGACAGTGTCGGGATTTTAGTTATTGATTGCAACAGGTCCCATGTTAGGGACAGATTCCGGGCTTTAGTGAGAGATAGTGTCAAGGCCTTTGTTCGGATTGGTCAGGCCTTAGTTAGGGATACTATTAGGGTTTCATTTAGGATAAGATGCAGGACATTAGCTTGGGACAGAGTCAGGTTCCGGGCCAGGGATAGCGTCAGGAAATAACCCCGGAAAAGCGTGAAGACCTTCGTTATTGAGAGCCTCAGGGCCTTACTTAGGACCAGCGTGAGGGCCTAAATCAGGACCACTGCCAGGGCTTCCTATACAGACAGCGTCAGAGCATAAGGAAGGTACAGCCAAAGGGCCTAAGTGAGGCTTATCTTTAGGGCCTGAGTTAGGGACACTGTCAGGGCATGACTTAGGAGCAGCAGAAGGGCCTCTGTGGGATCAGCGTCAGGTTCTTCATTAAAGACAGTATCAGGGCCTCTGTTAGGGAGAGCCTCAGGGCCTCATTTATGGACAGCATCAAGGCTTACTTTGGGTCAGTTTCAGGACCTTGGTAAGACCTGGGTCAGGATATTAACTCAGGATAGTCTCAGGATTTTAGATATTGGCGGCAGCTGGGCTTTAGTTAGAAACAGTGTCAGGGCCTGAGTTAGGACTAGCATTATAGCCTTTGTTAGGTATAGTGTCAGGGACAGAGCTAGGAGTTGTGTCAGGGCCTTTGCTAGGGACAGTGTCAGTGTCTGAGCTAGGATGAGCCTCCAGGCCTCAGTTTGGGACAGGTTCACAGCCTTGGGAGGAGTTTCCTGAAGTTAAGTAGGGACAACATCAGGGATTTGGCATAATAAGAATTAGTTCGTTAGCATAAGAGGAGGCATTCCTACAAGCACCCTGAAAGCCAACACAGGCAAATGCAGAAGTAAACCAGGCAGGCTGGTATAAAGGAATATTCCACAGAAGTTGAGTACATTTTGTTTAAGTTCAGTAAGAGTTTAAACATTATTTTTTCCAGAAAACTGTATTCAGAAGATGAAAGAATTTCATCCTAAAGAATCTCTTTAGCTAAATTGAACATTAGCAAAAGAGAAGTTTACGTTCAGGTCTAGGGCTAGTGTCAGGTAATGACCTAGGTTTGGAATCAAGCCCTTAGTTACTTAGAGAATCAGGGCCTAATTTAGGACCTGTGCCAGGGCTTCGGGTAGGGACAGTGTCAGAGCCTGGTATAGGGAGGAGGTGAGGGCCTGAGTGAGGCCTAGCGTCAGGCCCCTAGATGCAGACACTGTCAGGGCATGACTTAGGAGCAGCATCAGGGCCTTTGTGGAGTCAGCATTCGGGTCATAGTGAAAGACATGAGCAGGGCTTGAGTGAGTCACAGAATCAAGGCCTCGGTTAAGGAAAGCTTCAGGGCCTGAGTTAGGCACAGCCTCACGTCTTCAGTTAAGGAGAGCGACAGGGCTCTCTTTGGGACAGTGTCAGAACCTTGGATAGAAATGTGTCAGGATATTAGCTCAGGATAGTGTCCGGATTTTAGTTATTGATTGCAGCAGGACCCATGTTAGGGACAGATTCCAGGCCTTAGTGAGAGATAGTGTCAAGACCTTAGTTACTGAGAGCATCAGGGCCTTCTTTAGAAGCAATGTTAGGGCTTCATGTGAAAATCGCATCCCGGACTGGCTTGGGGTGAGCGCCAGGGCCTGAGTGAGGCCTAGCGTCATTCCTGTAGGTGGGGACACTGTCAGGGCGTGACACAGGAGCAGCATCAGTGCCCTTGTTGGATCAGCATTATGGTCTTCGTTAAAGACATGAGCAGGCCTTCTGTTAGGGACAGCGTCACGGCTCTACTTAGCGATATTTTCAGGACCTTAGTAAGAGATGGGTTAGTAAATTAGCTGAGGATAGTGTGAGGACTTTAGATATTGATGGCATCAGGGCCTTAGTTAGGGACAGTGTCAGGCCGTGAGTTAGGCCTAACATCCAGGCCTTAGTTAGGGACAGTGTCACGGCGTGGGGACTCAATTCAGGTCCTGACATCGGCACAGCATAAGGGCTTCAGTTAGCAGAAGAGGCAGGACATTAGCTAGGGACAGGGTTAGGGTAAAGTCTAGGGATTGTGTCAGCAAATGACCTTGGGATAGTGTCAAGACCTTAGTTACTGAGAACCTGAGGGCCTTATTTAGGACCAGCATCAGGGTCGGACTTAGGGCAAGCAAGAGGGCCTGAGTGAGGCCCAGCTTCAGGCCCCTAGCTGGAGACAGTGTCAGGGCATGACGTCGAAGCAGCATCAGGGCCTTTGACTGCAGCTCGGCCCAAGTCAGGGACAGATTCTGCGCCTTAGTGAGAGATAGGGTGAAAGTCTTAGTTAGGATCAGTTAGTGCCTTAGTTAGGGAGAGTATTAGGGTTTCAATTAGGATAAGATGCAGGACATTAGCTTGGTACAGAGTCATGTTCCGAGCCAGGGATAGTGTCAGCAAATGACCTGGGTTGGTGTCAAGACCTTCGTTACTTAGAGAATCAGGGCCTAATTTAGGACCTGTGCCAGGGCTTCGGGTAGGGACAGCGTCAGAACCTAACTTAGGGAGAACGTCTAGGCCTGAGTGAGGCCTAGTGTCAGCCCCCCAGCTAGAGACACAGTCAGGGCATGGATGTAGGAACAGCATCAGGGTCTTTGTGGGGTCAGCATTCGGGTCATACAGAAAGACCTGAGCAGGGCCTGTGTTAGTCACAGAATCAAGGCCTCAGTTAGGGAAAGCTTCAGGGCCTGAGTTAGGCACAGCCTCAGGTCTTCACTTAAGGACACCGACAGGTTTGGGACAGTGTCAGGATCGTGCATAGAAATGTGTCAGGAAATTATCTCAGGACAGTGTCGGGATTTTAGTTATTGATTGCAACAGGTCCCATGTTAGGGACAGATTCCGGGCTTTAGTGAGAGATAGTGTCAAGGCCTTTGTTCGGATTAGTCAGGGCTTAGTTAGGGATACTATTAGGGTTTCATTTAGGATAAGATGCAGGACATTAGCTTGGGACAGAGTCAGGTTCCGGGCCAGGGATAGCGTCAGGAAATAACCCCGGAAAAGCGTGAAGACCTTCGTTATTGAGAGCCTCAGGGCCTTACTTAGGACCAGCGTGAGGGCCTAAATCAGGACCACTGCCAGGGCTTCCTATACAGACAGCGTCAGAGCATAAGGAAGGTACAGCCAAAGGGCCTAAGTGAGGCTGATCTTTAGGGCCTGAGTTAGGGACACTGTCAGGGCATGACTTAGGAGCAGCAGAAGGGCCTCTGTGGGATCAGCGTCAGGTTCTTCATTAAAGACAGTATCAGGGCCTCTGTTAGGGAGAGCCTCAGGGCCTCATTTATGGACAGCATCAAGGCTTACTTTGGGTCAGTTTCAGGACCTTGGTAAGACCTGGGTCAGGATATTAACTCAGGATAGTCTCAGGATTTTAGATATTGGCGGCAGCTGGGCTTTAGTTAGAAACAGTGTCAGGGCCTGAGTTAGGACTAGCATTATAGCCTTTGTTAGGTATAGTGTCAGGGACAGAGCTAGGAGTTGTGTCAGGGCCTTTGCTAGGGACAGTGTCAGTGTCTGAGCTAGGATGAGCCTCCAGGCCTCAGTTTGGGACAGGTTCACAGCCTTGGGAGGAGTTTCCTGAAGTTAAGTAGGGACAACATCAGGGATTTGGCATAATAAGAATTAGTTCGTTAGCATAAGAGGAGGCATTCCTACAAGCACCCTGAAAGCCAACACAGGCAAATGCAGAAGTAAACCAGGCAGGCTGGTATAAAGGAATATTCCACAGAAGTTGAGTACATTTTGTTTAAGTTCAGTAAGAGTTTAAACATTATTTTTTCCAGAAAACTGTATTCAGAAGATGAAAGAATTTCATCCTAAAGAATCTCTTTAGCTAAATTGAACATTAGCAAAAGAGAAGTTTACGTTCAGGTCTAGGGCTAGTGTCAGGTAATGACCTAGGTTTGGAATCAAGCCCTTAGTTACTTAGAGAATCAGGGCCTAATTTAGGACCTGTGCCAGGGCTTCGGGTAGGGACAGTGTCAGAGCCTGGTATAGGGAGGAGGTGAGGGCCTGAGTGAGGCCTAGCGTCAGGCCCCTAGATGCAGACACTGTCAGGGCATGACTTAGGAGCAGCATCAGGGCCTTTGTGGAGTCAGCATTCGGGTCATAGTGAAAGACATGAGCAGGGCTTGAGTGAGTCACAGAATCAAGGCCTCGGTTAAGGAAAGCTTCAGGGCCTGAGTTAGGCACAGCCTCACGTCTTCAGTTAAGGAGAGCGACAGGGCTCTCTTTGGGACAGTGTCAGAACCTTGGATAGAAATGTGTCAGGATATTAGCTCAGGATAGTGTCCGGATTTTAGTTATTGATTGCAGCAGGACCCATGTTAGGGACAGATTCCAGGCCTTAGTGAGAGATAGTGTCAAGACCTTAGTTACTGAGAGCATCAGGGCCTTCTTTAGAAGCAATGTTAGGGCTTCATGTAAAAATCGCATCCCGGACTGGCTTGGGGTGAGCGCCAGGGCCTGAGTGAGGCCTAGCGTCATTCCTGTAGGTGGGGACACTGTCAGGGCGTGACACAGGAGCAGCAACAGTGCCGTTGTTGGATCAGCATTATGGTCTTCGTTAAAGACATGAGCAGGCCTTCTGTTAGGGACAGCGTCACGGCTTACTTAGCGATATTTTCAGGACCTTAGTAAGAGATGGGTTAGTAAATTAGCTGAGGATAGTGTGAGGACTTTAGATATTGATGGCATCAGGGCCTTAGTTAGGGACAGTGTCAGGCCGTGAGTTAGGCCTAACATCCAGGCCTTAGTTAGGGACAGTGTCACGGCGTGGGGACTCAATTCAGGTCCTGACATCGGCACAGCATAAGGGCTTCAGTTAGCAGAAGAGGCAGGACATTAGCTAGGGACAGGGTTAGGGTAAAGTCTAGGGATTGTGTCAGCAAATGACCTCGGGATAGTGTCAAGACCTTAGTTACTGAGAACCTGAGGGCTTATTTAGGACCAGCATCAGGGTCGGACTTAGGGCAAGCAAGAGGGCCTGAGTGAGGCCCAGCTTCAGGCCCCTAGCTGGAGACAGTGTCAGGGCATGACGTCGAAGCAGCATCAGGTCCTTTGTTGGGTCAGCATTTGGGTCATAGTAAAGGACATGAGCAGGGCCTGAGTGAGTCAGAGAATCGAGGCCTCCGTTAGGGAAAGCTTCAGGGCCTGAGTTAGGCACAGCCTCAGGTCTTCATTTAACTACAGCGACAGGCCTTTCTTTGGGACTGTGTCAGGTCCGTGGATAGAAATGTGTCAGGATATTAGCTCAGGATAGTGTCGGGATTTTCATTATTGACTGCAGCACGGCCCAAGTCAGGGACAGATTCTGGGCCTTAGTGAGAGATAGGGTGAAAGTCTTAGTTAGGATCAGTTAGAGACTTAGTTAGGGAGAGTATTAGGGTTTCTATTAGGATAAGATGCAGGACATTAGCTTGGGACAGACTCATGATCCGAGCCAGGGATAGTGTCAGAAAATGACCTGGGTTGGTGTCAAGACCTTAGTTATTTAGAGAATCAGGGCCTAATTTAGGACCTGGGTCAGGGCTTCGGGTAGGGACAGCGTCAGAGACAGACTTAGGGAGAATGTCTAGGCCTGATTGAGGCCTAGTGCCAGCCCACCTGCTGGGGACACAGTCAGGGCATGACGTAGGAATAGCATCAGGGCCTTTGTGGGGTCAGCATGTGGGTCATAGTGAAAGACATGAACAGGGCCTGTGTTAATAACAGAATCAAGGCCTCAGTTAGGGAAAGCTTCAGGGCCTGAGTTAGGCACAGCCTCAGGTCTTCACTTAAGGCCGGCAACAGGCTTTATTTTGGAAAGTATCAGAACAGTGGATAGAAATGAGTCAGGATATTAGCTCAGGACAGTGTCCTTTTTTTAATTATTGATTGCAGCAGGGACCATTAAGGACAGATTCCGGGCGTTCGTGAGAGATAGTGCGAAGGCCTTTGTTAGGTTTCGTCAGGGCTTAGTTTGGGAGAGTATTAGGGTTTCATTTAGGATAAGATGGAGGACATTAGCTTGGGACAGAGTCAGGTTCCGGGCCAGGGATAGCGTCATGAAATGACCCAGGAAAAGCGTGAAGACCTTCGTTATTGAGAACCTCAGGGCCTTACTTAGGACCAGCGTGAGGGCCTAAATCAGGACCACTGCCAGGGCTTCCTATACAGACAGCGTCAGAGCCTAACGAAGGTACAGCCAAAGGGCCTAAGTGAGGCTTATCTTTAGGGCCTGAGTTAGGGACACTGTCAAGGCATGACTTAAGAGCAGCAGAAGGGCCTCTGTGGGATCAGCGTGAGGGTCTTCATTAAAGACATTATCAGGGCCTCTGTTAGGGACAGCCTCAGGGCCTCATTTTCGGACAGCATCAAGGCTTACTTTGGGTCAGTTTCAGGACCTTGGTAAGACCTGGGTCAGGATAATAACTCAGGATAGCATCAGGACTTTAGATATTGGCGGCAGTAGGGCCTTAGTGTTAGTGTCAGGGTCTGAGTTAGGAATATCATTGTGGGCTTTGCTAAGTATAGTTTCAGGGACTGAGCTAGGAGTAGTGTCAGGGTCCGAGTTACGTGTAATGTCAAGGTGTTGGTTAGGGACAGTGTCAGGGCCTGGGTTAGCACGAGTCTCCAGGCCGTAGTTAGGGACAGGTTCACAGCATCGGGAGTAATTTCAGCGCCTTATTTATGTTCAGCATCAGGGATGATTTAGTTAGCATAAGAGGAGCCGTTCCTGCAAGAACCCTGAAGGCCAACACACAAGAATGTAAAAGTGAACCATGCACGCTGCTATGAAGGAATATTCCACAGCAGTTGAGTACACTTTGTTTAAGGTTAACAAGAGTTTAAAAATTATTTTTTTAAGAAACCAATATTCATATGATGAAAGAATTTCTTCGTAAAGAATCTCTTTCCCTCAACTTGACATTAGCTAAAGTCAAGAATAGATTAAGGTCTAGGGGTAGTGTCAGTTAATGACCTAGATTTGGTGTCAAGACCTTAGTTACTTAGAGAATCAAGGCCTAATGTAGGACCTGGGTCAGTGTTTTGGGTAGGGACAGCGTCCGACCTGACTTATGGAGAACGTCAGGGCCTGAGTGAGGCACAGCCTCAGGTCTTCATTTAAGGACAGCGACAGGCCTTTCTTTGGGACTGTGTCAGGTCCGTGGATAGAAATGTGTCCGCATAGTAGCTCAGGATAGTGTCTGGATTTTCATTATTGATTGCAGCAGGGCCCATGTTAGGGACAGATTCTGGGCCTTAGTGAGAATTAGGGTCAATGCATTAATTAGGATTAGTCCGGGCCTTAGTTAGGCAGATTATTAGGGTTTCAATTAGGATAAGATGCAGGACAATAACTTGGTAGAGAGTCATGTTCTGAGCCAGGGATAGTGTCAGCAAATGACCTGGGTTGGTGTCAAGACCTTCGTTACTTAGAGAATCAGGGCCTAATTTAGGACCTGGGTCAGGGCTTCGGGTAGGGACAGCATCAGAGCCTGACTTAGGGAGAACGTCTAGGCCTGAGGCCTAGTGCAAGCCCACCTGCTGGGGACACAGTCAGAGCATGACGTAGGAACAGCATCAGGGCCTTTGTGGGGTCAGCATGCAGGTCATAGTGAAAGACATGAACAGCGCCTGTGTTAGTCACAGAATCAAGGCCTCAGTTAGGGAAAGCTTCAGGGCCTGAGTTAGGCACAGCCTCAGGTCTTCACTTAAGGCCGGCAACAGGCTTTCTTTTGGAAAGTATCAGAACAGTGGATAGAAATGAGTCAGGATATTAGCTCAGGACAGTGTCCTTTTTTAGTTATTGATTGCAGCAGGGACCATTAGGGACAGATTCCGGGCGTTTGGGAGATTTAGTGTGAAGGCCTTTGTTAGGTTTCGTCAGGGCTTAGTTTGGGAGAGTATTAGGGTTTCATTTAGGATAATATGCAGGACATTAGCTTGGGACAGAGTCAGGTTCCGGGCCAGGGAGAGCGTCACGAAATGACCCAGGAAAAGCGTGAAGATCTTCGTTATGGAGAGCCTCAGGGCCTTACTTAGGACCAGCGTGAGGGCCTAAATCAGGAGCACTGCCAGGGCTTCCTATACAGACAGCGTCCGAGCATAACGAAGGTACAGCCAAAGGGCCTAAGTGAGGCTTATGTTTAGCGCCTGAGTTAGGGACACTGTCAGGGCATGACTTAGGAGCAGCAGAAGGGCCTCTGTGGGATCAGCGTGAGTGTCTTCATTAAAGACATTATCAGGGCGTCTGTTAGGGAGAGCCTCAGGGCCTCATTTTCGGACAGCATCAAGGCTTACTTTGGGTCTGTTTCAGAACCTTGGTAAGACCTGGGTCAGGATATTAACTCACGATAGTATCAGGACTTTAGATATTGGCGGCAGTAGGGCCTTAGAGTCAGTGTCAGGGTCTGAGTTAGGAATATCATTATGGGCTTTGCTAAGTATAGTGTCAGGGACTGAGCTAGGAGTAGTGTCATGGTCCGAGTTACGTGTTATGTCAGGGTCTTGGTTAGGGACAGTGTCAGGGCCTGGGTTAGCACGAGTCTCCAGGCCGTAGTTAGGGACAGGTTCACAGCATCGGGAGTAATTTCAGCGCCTTATTTATGTTCAGCATCAGGGATGATTTAGTTACCATAAGAGGAGCCATTCCTGCAAGAACCCTGAAGGCCAACACACAAGAATGTAAAAGTGAACCATGCACGCTGCTATGAAGGAATATTCCACAGCAGTTGAGTACACTTTGTTTAAGGTTAACAAGAGTTTAAAAATTATTTTTTTAAGAAACCAATATTCATATGATGAAGGAATTTCGTCATAAAGAATCTCTTTCCCTAAACTTGACATTAGCTAAAATCAAGATTAGATTAAGGTCCAGGGGTAGTGTCAGTGAATGACCTAGATTTGGTGTCAAGACCTTAGTTACTTAGAGAATCAAGGCCTAAAATTTAGGACCTGCGTCAAGATTTTCGGTAGGGACAGCGTCAGACCTGACTTATGGAGAATGTCAGGGCCTGAGTGAGGCCTAGCTTCAGCCTCCTAGCTGCAGACCCAGTCAGGGTATGACTTCGGAGCAGCATAAACACCTTGGTTGGGTCAGCGAAAGGTCATAGTGAAAGACATGAGCAGGCCTTGAGTGAGTCACAGAATCAAGGCCTCGGTTAAGGAAAGCTTCAGGGCCTGAGTTAGGCACAGCCTCAGGTCTTCACTTAAGGACACCGACAGGTCTGGGACAGTGTCAAGATCGTGCATAGAAATGTGTCAGGAAATTATCTCAGGACAGTTTCCGGATTTTAGTTATTGATTGCAACAGGTCCCATGTTAGGGACAGATTCTGGGCTTTAGTGAGAGATAGTGTCAAGGCCTTTGTTCGGATTAGTCAGGGCTTAGTTAGGGATACTATTAGGGTTTCATTTAGGATAAGATGCAGGACATTAGCTTGAGACAGAATCAGGTTCCGGGCCAGGGATAGCATCACGAAATGACCCAGGAAAAGCGTGAAGACCTTCGTTATTGAGAGCCTCAGGGCCTTACTTAGGACCAGCGTGAGGGCCTAAATCAGGACCACTGCCAGGGCGTCCTATACAGACAGCATCAGAGCATAACGAAGGTACAGCCAAAGGGCCTAAATGAGGCCTATCTTTAGGGCCTGAGTTAGGGACACTGTCAGGGCATGACTTAGGAGCAGCAGAAGGGCCTCTGTGGGATCAGCGTCAGGTTCTTCATTAAAGACAGTATCAGGGCCTCTGTTAGGGAGAGCCTCAGGGCCTCATTTATGGACAGCATCAAGGCTTACTTTGGGTCAGTTTCAGGACCTTGGTAAGACCTGGGTCAGGATATTAACTCAGGATAGTCTCAGGATTTTAGATATTGGCGGCAGCTGGGCTTTAGTTAGAAACAGTGTCAGGGCCTGAGTTAGGACTAGCATTATAGCCTTTGTTAGGTATAGTGTCAGGGACAGAGCTAGGAGTTGTGTCAGGGCCTTTGCTAGGGACAGTGTCAGTGTCTGAGCTAGGATGAGCCTCCAGGCCTCAGTTTGGGACAGGTTCACAGCCTTGGGAGGAGTTTCCTGAAGTTAATTAGGGACAACATCAGGGATTTGGCATAATAAATGTTACTTCGTTAGCATAAGAGGAGGCATTCCTACAAGCACCCTGAAAGCCAACACAGGCAAATGCAGAAGGAAACCAGGCAGGCTGGTATAAAGGAATATTCCACAGAAGTTGAGTACATTTTGTTTAAGGTCAGTAAGAGTTTAAACATTATTTTTTTCAGAAAACTGTATTCAGAAGATGAAAGAATTTCATCCTAAAGAATCTCTTTAGCTAAATTGAACATTAGCAAAAGAGAAGTTTACGTTCAGGTCTAGGGCTAGTGTCAGGTAATGACCTAGGTTTGGAATCAAGCCCTTAGTTACTTAGAGATTCAGGGCCTAATTGAGGACCTGTGCCAGGGCTTCGGGTAGGGACAGTGTCAGAGCCTGATATAGGGAGGAGGTGAGGGTCTGAGTGAGGCCTAGCGTCAGGCCCCTACATACAGACACTGTCAGGGCATGACTTAGGAGCAGCATCAGGGCCTTTGTGGAGTCAGCATTCGGGTCATAGTGAAAGACATGAGCAGGGCTTGAGTGAGTCACAGAATCAAGGCCTCGGTTAAGGAAAGCTTCAGGGCCTGAGTTAGGCACAGCCTCATGTCTTCAGTTAAGAAGAGCGACAGGGCACTCTTTGGGACAGTTTCAGAACCTTGGATAGAAATGTGTCAGGATATTAGCTCAGGATAGTGTCTGGATTTTAGTTATTGATTGAAGCAGGACCCATGTTAGGGACAGATTCCAGGCCTTAGTGAGAGATAGTGTCAAGACCTTAGTTACTGAGAGCATCAGGGCCTTCTTTAGAAGCAATGTTAGGGCTTCATGTAAAAATCGCATCCTGGACTGGCTTGGGGTGAGCGACAAGGCCTGAGTGAGGCCTAGCGTCATTCCTGTAGGTGGGGACACTGTCAGGGCGTGACACAGGAGCAGCATCAGTGCCCTTGTTGGATCAGCATTATGGTCTTCGTTAAAGACATGAGCAGGCCTTCTGTTAGGGACAGCGTCACGGCTTACTTAGCGATATTTTCAGGACCTTAGTAAGAGATGGGTTAGTAAATTAGCTGAGGATAGTGTGAGGACTTTAGATATTGATGGCATCAGGGCCTTAGTTAGGGACAGTGTCAGGCCGTGAGTTAGGCCTAACATCCAGGCCTTAGTTAGGGACAGCGTCACGGCGTGGGGACTCAATTCAGGTCCTGACATCGGCACAGCATAAGGGCTTCAGTTAGCAGAAGAGGCAGGACATTAGCTAGGGACAGGGTTAGGGTAAAGTCTAGGGATTGTGTCAGCAAATGACCTCGGGATAGTGTCAAGACCTTAGTTACTGAGAACCTGAGGGCCTTATTTAGGACCAGCATCAGGGTCGGACTTAGGGCAAGCAAGAGGGCCTGAGTGAGGCCCAGCTTCAGGCCCCTAGCTGGAGACAGTGTCAGGGCATGACGTCGAAGCAGCATCAGGGCCTTTGACTGCAGCTCGGCCCAAGTCAGGGACAGATTCTGCGCCTTAGTGAGAGATAGGGTGAAAGTCTTAGTTAGGATCAGTTAGTGCCTTAGTTAGGGAGAGTATTAGGGTTTCAATTAGGATAAGATGCAGGACATTAGCTTGGTACAGAGTCATGTTCCGAGCCAGGGATAGTGTCAGCAAATGACCTGGGTTGGTGTCAAGACCTTCGTTACTTAGAGAATCAGGGCCTAATTTAGGACCTGTGTCAGGGCTTCGGGTAGGGACAGCGTCAGAACCTAACTTAGGGAGAACGTCTAGGCCTGAGTGAGGCCTAGTGTCAGCCCCCCAGCTAGAGACACAGTCAGGGCATGGATGTAGGAACAGCATCAGGGTCTTTGTGGGGTCAGCATTCGGGTCATACAGAAAGACCTGAGCAGGGCCTGTGTTAGTCACAGAATCAAGGCCTCAGTTAGGGAAAGCTTCAGGGCCTGAGTTAGGCACAGCCTCAGGTCTTCACTTAAGGACACCGACAGGTTTGGGACAGTGTCAGGATCGTGCATAGAAATGTGTCAGGAAATTATCTCAGGACAGTGTCGGGATTTTAGTTATTGATTGCAACAGGTCCCATGTTAGGGACAGATTCCGGGCTTTAGTGAGAGATAGTCTCAAGGCCTTTGTTTGGATTGGTCAGGCCTTAGTTAGGGATACTATTAGGGTTTCATTTAGGATAAGATGCAGGACATTAGCTTGGGACAGAGTCAGGTTCCGGGCCAGGGATAGCGTCAGGAAATAACCCCGGAAAAGCGTGAAGACCTTCGTTATTGAGAGCCTCAGGGCCTTACTTAGGACCAGCGTGAGGGCCTAAATCAGGACCACTGCCAGGGCTTCCTATACAGACAGCGTCAGAGCATAAGGAAGGTACAGCCAAAGGGCCTAAGTGAGGCTTATCTTTAGGGCCTGAGTTAGGGACACTGTCAGGGCATGACTTAGGAGCAGCAGAAGGGCCTCTGTGGGATCAGCGTCAGGTTCTTCATTAAAGACAGTATCAGGGCCTCTGTTAGGGAGAGCCTCAGGGCCTCATTTATGGACAGCATCAAGGCTTACTTTGGGTCAGTTTCAGGACCTTGGTAAGACCTGGGTCAGGATATTAACTCAGGATAGTCTCAGGATTTTAGATATTGGCGGCAGCTGGGCTTTAGTTAGAAACAGTGTCAGGGCCTGAGTTAGGACTAGCATTATAGCCTTTGTTAGGTATAGTGTCAGGGACAGAGCTAGGAGTTGTGTCAGGGCCTTTGCTAGGGACAGTGTCAGTGTCTGAGCTAGGATGAGCCTCCAGGCCTCAGTTTGGGACAGGTTCACAGCCTTGGGAGGAGTTTCCTGAAGTTAATTAGGGACAACATCAGGGATTTGGCATAATAAGAATTAGTTCGTTAGCATAAGAGGAGGCATTCCTACAAGCACCCTGAAAGCCAACACAGGCAAATGCAGAAGTAAACCAGGCAGGCTGGTATAAAGGAATATTCCACAGAAGTTGAGTACATTTTGTTTAAGTTCAGTAAGAGTTTAAACATTATTTTTTCCAGAAAACTGTATTCAGAAGATGAAAGAATTTCATCCTAAAGAATCTCTTTAGCTAAATTGAACATTAGCAAAAGAGAAGTTTACGTTCAGGTCTAGGGCTAGTGTCAGGTAATGACCTAGGTTTGGAATCAAGCCCTTAGTTACTTAGAGAATCAGGGCCTAATTTAGGACCTGTGCCAGGGCTTCGGTTAGGGACAGTGTCAGAGCCTGGTATAGGGAGGAGGTGAGGGCCTGAGTGAGGCCTAGCGTCAGGCCCCTAGATGCAGACACTGTCAGGGCATGACTTAGGAGCAGCATCAGGGCCTTTGTGGAGTCAGCATTCGGGTCATAGTGAAAGACATGAGCAGGGCTTGAGTGAGTCACAGAATCAAGGCCTCGGTTAAGGAAAGCTTCAGGGCCTGAGTTAGGCACAGCCTCACGTCTTCAGTTAAGGAGAGCGACAGGGCTCTCTTTGGGACAGTGTCAGAACCTTGGATAGAAATGTGTCAGGATATTAGCTCAGGATAGTGTCCGGATTTTAGTTATTGATTGCAGCAGGACCCATGTTAGGGACAGATTCCAGGCCTTAGTGAGAGATAGTGTCAAGACCTTAGTTACTGAGAGCATCAGGGCCTTCTTTAGAAGCAATGTTAGGGCTTCATGTAAAAATCGCATCCCGGACTGGCTTGGGGTGAGCGCCAGGGCCTGAGTGAGGCCTAGCGTCATTCCTGTAGGTGGGGACACTGTCAGGGCGTGACACAGGAGCAGCATCAGTGCCCTTGTTGGATCAGCATTATGGTCTTCGTTAAAGACATGAGCAGGCCTTCTGTTAGGGACAGCGTCACGGCTTACTTAGCGATATTTTCAGGACCTTAGTAAGAGATGGGTTAGTAAATTAGCTGAGGATAGTGTGAGGACTTTAGATATTGATGGCATCAGGGCCTTAGTTAGGGACAGTGTCAGGCCGTGAGTTAGGCCTAACATCCAGGCCTTAGTTAGGGACAGCGTCACGGCGTGGGGACTCAATTCAGGTCCTGACATCGGCACAGCATAAGGGCTTCAGTTAGCAGAAGAGGCAGGACATTAGCTAGGGACAGGGTTAGGGTAAAGTCTAGGGATTGTGTCAGCAAATGACCTCGGGATAGTGTCAAGACCTTAGTTACTGAGAACCTGAGGGCCTTATTTAGGACCAGCATCAGGGTCGGACTTAGGGCAAGCAAGAGGGCCTGAGTGAGGCCCAGCTTCAGGCCCCTAGCTGGAGACAGTGTCAGGGCATGACGTCGAAGCAGCATCAGGGCCTTTGTTGGGTCAGCATTCGGGTCATAGTTAAGGACATGAGCAAGGCCTGAGTGAGTCAGAGAATCGAGGCCTCCGTTAGGGAAAGCTTCAGGGCCTGAGTTAGGCACAGCCTCTCGTCTTCAGTTAAGGACAGCGAGAGGCCTTTCTTTGGGACTGTGTCAGGTCCGTGGATAGAAATGTGTCAGCATATTAGCTCAGGATAGTGTCCGGATTTTCATTATTGACTGCAGCACGGCCCATGTCAGGGACAGATTCTGGGCCTTAGTGAGAGATCGGGTGAAAGTCTTAGTTAGGATCAGTTAGAGACTTAGTTAGGGAGAGTATTAGGGTTTCAATTAGGATAAGATGCAGGACATTAGCTTGGGACAGACTCATGATCCGAGCCAGGGATCGTGTCAGCAAATGACCTGGGTTGGTGTCAAGACCTTAGTTATTTAGAGAATCAGGGCCTAATTTAGGACCTGTGTCAGGGCTTCGGGTAGGGACAGCGTCAGAGCCTGATTTAGGGAGAACGTCTAGGCCTGAGTGAGGCCTAGTGCCAGCCCACCTGCTGGGGACACAGTCAGGGCATGACGTAGGAACAGCATCAGGGCCTTTGTGGGGTTAGCATGCAGGTCATAGTGAAAGACATGAACAGGGCCTGTGTTAGTCACAGAATCAAGGCCTCAGTTAGGGAAAGCTTCAGGGCCTGAGTTAGGCACAGCCTCAGGTCTTCACTTAAGGCCGGCAACAGGCTTTCTTTTGGAAAGTATCAGGATAGTGGATAGAAATGAGTCAGGGTATTAGCTCAGGACAGTGTTCTTTTTTTATTTATTGATTGCAGCAGGGACCATTAAGGACAGATTCCGGGCGTTCGTGAGAGATAGTGCGAAGGCCTTTGTTAGGTTTCGTCAGGGCTTAGTTTGGGAGAGTATTAGGGTTTCATTTAGGATAAGATGCAGGACATTAGCTTGGGACAGAGTCAGGTTCCGGGCCAGGGATAGCGTCACGAAATGACCCAGGAAAAGCGTGAAGAGCTTTGTTATTGAGAGCCTCAGGGCCTTACTTAGGACCAGTGTGAGGACCTAAATCAGGACCACTGCCAGGGCTTCCTATACAGACAGCGTCAGAGCCTAACGAAGGTACAGCCAAAGGGTCTAAGTGAGGCTTATCTTTAGGGCCTGAGTTAGGGACACTGTCAGGGCATGACGTAGGAGCAGCAGAAGGGCCTCTGTGCGATCAGCGTGAGGGTCTTGATTAAAGACATTATCAGGGCGTCTGTTAGGGAGAGCCTCAGGGCCTCATTTTCGGACAGCATCAAGGCTTACTTTGGGTCTCTTCCAGGACCTTGGTATGACCTGGGTCAGGATATTAACTCAGGATAGTATCAGGAGTTTAGATATTGGCGGCAGTAGGGCCTTAGTTAGAGTCAGTGTCAGGGCCTAAGTTAGGATATCATTATGGCCTTTGTTAGGTATAGTGTCAGGGACTGAGCTAGGAGTAGTGTCAGGGTCCGAGTTACGTGTAATGTCAGGGTCTTGGTTAGGGACAGTGTCAGGGCCTGGGTTAGCACGAGTCTCCAGGCCTTAGTTAGGGACAGGTTCACAGCATCGGGAGTAATTTCAGCGCCTTATTTATGGACAGCATCAGGGATGATTTAGTTAGCATAAGAGGAACCATTCCTGCAAGAACCCTGAAGGCCAACACACAAGAATGTAAAAGTGAACCATGCACGCTGCTATGAAGGAATATTCCACAGCAGTTGAGTACACTTTGTTTAAGGTTAACAAGAGTTTAAAAATTATTTTTTTAAGAAACCAATATTCATATGATGAAAGAATTTCATCGTAAAGAATCTCTTTCCCTCAACTTGACATTAGCTAAAGTCAAGAATAGATTAAGGTCTAGGGGTAGTGTCAGTTAATGACCTAGATTTGGTGTCAAGACCTTAGTTACTTAGAGAATCAAGGCCTAATGTAGGACCTGGGTCAGTGTTTTGGGTAGGGACAGCGTCCGACCTGACTTATGGAGAACGTCAGGGCCTGAGTGAGGCCTAGCGTCAACCCCCTAGCTGCAGACACTGTCAGGGCATGACTTAGGAGCAGCATAAGGGCCTTGGTTGGGTCAACGAAAGGTCATAGTGACAGACATGAGCAGGGCTTGAGTGAGTCACAGAATGAAGGCCTCGGTTACGGAAAGCTTCAGGCCTGAGTTAGGCACAGCCTCAGGTCTTCACTTAAGGACACCGACAGGGCTTTCTTTAGGACAGAGTCAGGGTGGTGCATACAAATGTGTCAGGAAATTATCTCAGGATATTGTCCGGATTTTAGTTATTGGTTGCAGCAGGGACCATTAGGGAGAGATTCCGGGCCTTAGTGAGAGATAGTGTTAAGGCCTTAGTTAGGATTAGTCTGGGCCTTTGTCACGGAGGGCATTAGGGTTTGTTAGGAAAAGATGCAGGACATTAGCTTGGGAAAGAGTTAGGTCCGTTCCAGGCATAGTGCCAGGAAATTATTGAGAGCAACAGGACCTTTGTTAGGCCCAGTGACAGGGCCCTAAATCCGGACGTCTTCCAGCGTTTCGTATACAGATAGCGTCAGAGCCTATCTAAAGTACAGCCAAAGGGCCTAAGTGAGGCCTGTCTTTAGGGCCTGAGTTAGTGCCACTCTCAGGACATGTCTCAGGAGCAGCATAAGGGCCTCTGTGGGATCAATGTGAGGGTCTTCTTTGAAGACATTATCAGGGATTCTATTAGGGATAGCCTCATGCCCTCATTTATGGACAGCATCAAGGCTTACTTTGGGTCAGTTTCAGTAGCTTGGTAAGACCTGGGTCAGGATATTAGCTCAGGATAGTATCAGGACTTTAGATATTGTTGGCAGCTGGGCCTTAGTTAGAGACAGTGTCAGGGACTGAGTTAGGGAGAATTTCAGGGCCTGAGTTAGGTGTAATCAGGGCCTTAGTTATGCTAGAGACTCCAAGACCTTTCCTGAGTTCTAAAGGGCAGATTGGAACAGTTGCTAATCATGGAAAGGAGGGAATGCACAGACCAAAGAAGAACAGAATAGAATGAACAGTGCAGCCTTGGGCCAAGATTCTGGTTTTGCCTCAAGGGATACAGTTAAGAGCATCTTTTGGCTCTTTAGCAACCTAAACCCTCCCACAAAATAGAAGATTTTAGTCTTCATTCCAGAGAAGGTCCTCAAGAGACCATCTGAGGTCAGGTTATATTTAGTTAAGGCCCTGTACACACAGTAATCCTTAGGACACCTGTTTCCTTAAA
Organism: Kogia breviceps; assembly: GCF_026419965.1. Taxonomy (NCBI): domain Eukaryota; kingdom Metazoa; phylum Chordata; class Mammalia; order Artiodactyla; family Physeteridae; genus Kogia; species Kogia breviceps. The sequence continues at coordinate 68,084,177 of NC_081310.1, read as the reverse complement.
CCATTGCTGTAAAACTCCTCACCAGATCCTCCTGCATTGGGACACACGGTTTTTGAGGGTAGGAGTTTTCTGTGTCCCCCTTTGGCTGCCAAAGGAGTAAAGCTATTCTTTTCTACTTCCTGCAAACCTCTCTGTCTTAGATTTGATTTGGCACTGGTGCACAGAGGTTGAGTTTTCGACATCAAATTTAGTACCCAATGTGGGGCTCACTTGGGGGTCGCCCTGTGGGTCCCCTGACTTGATCGGACACTGAGATTTTCTCCACACTAGTCTCTTTCGAGAGAGTGTAAGGTTGGAGAATTCCTTTAGAGGCCAAACCACCTGGGACCCTTGCCTGAAAAGGCCAAGCCCCGGTCATCCCAGCAGTTAGAACTCTAGGGCAAGAGTAGATGGTGGAAGAGGAACCACCCTAGCAGCTGCCGAGGCCGTCTTTGCCTTGAGGACGTTCCTCTGTTCCTCCTGCCTGGACTGCCCTGAATGTCCTACTCCAAGGGATTATTTTGGGGAACCAGAAAAATAGCATTTGGGATGTTGCAGCACCTCAGCCAGTGTGTGGTAACTCCCCTGGCAAGCAGTCTGAGGTCCTTTTAGCCCTGTACATTTGGGGGAACCTTGGTTCCCATTTGGGTGACTTTTCATTCCAGGAAATCTCATTTGGAAGGTGAACCACTTGGACAGAGGTCACAGGCTAAGTTGAGACTTGGAAGCTGATTTGAGTCTTGTGCTGTTTGGTTGTTGGTTTCTCTTTGGTTTCTGGTTCCTTTGGTGTGAGGCTTCCATTGGTGTTTAGGATTTTGTTGTGTTCTTAGTCCGTGTGTGAGTGTTCCATGGTTCAAACGTAAGAAGTGCTTCTTCTTCAGTTCCATCTGAGAGCCAATGGGCAAAATCCCGGCAGACTGGTCAACCTAGAGTTGTAAACCTAAGAGTAAGAAAAGAATGAAATTCTATTGTAATTTTGTCTGGCCAATGTATGGATACATTCTTGAAAAATGAGGAAAGGTGGTCTTTGAATGGTAGCCTAAATGACTATACTATCTTTCAGCTAGAGTTATTTTGTCACAGGAGGAGAAAGACAAAAGAAATTCCATATGTTCAAGCATTTATGAAACTACGTAATAAAGAAGGTGAGCGGCTAGGTAACAGGCTGATGGTACAAAGAGAAAAGAAAGTCACTTTGTACTAGAGCTCGTTGTGTCTGAATGCAGAAAAAAATAAGGGACAACATAAGATGGATACAGAAGGTGGTGAACATTTGTGAAAAGGGAACATGGAGGGAAGAGTTGTGCCTGACCACGATATTCTAAGATGGATTTTGTTGGAAGTGGGTTAGGGCAAGCCTGCATTTTGTTTCTCCCTCCAAAGTTTTCTTAGAATGCTGCTTTTGATTGTGAACAGCTGGTGAGTTCCTTTGCCTGTGTCTGTGATCTGTATTTTTGTTTGAAATCTCTTTACTTTGGTTCAGTGAATAAGTGTTTTTTGGCCAATTCTAACCGTTCTTTTGATCTCCAGCTAACTTTGGGATGCTTTAGAAGGCCCTTGAGCTATCTCAGAGAGAAATGTTTGATTAGTAGATTAAATTACATGGAATTCCTAAAAATCTAGTATGTCCTGGTAAAATTGGAAGTCCTTCCCCTCAAGCTACTTAGGACTTGGAGCAATTGGATAAATGACACCTCTGTATTGAAGTGTGTATTTATGAAAGTTACTGTGTTGGCTTCATTTTGCCCCGATGTTTAAGAGGAAAGGAAAATTACATAGTGAAGTTATCAGAATGTAATGACTCATGATGTATCACTGTTTGCTTTAGGTCTACTGCTAAAAGCACATGTACAATGCTTGTGTGACAATTGGGTATGAATAATAAAATGTATGGCCTATATAAAGTGTTTTGTCATTAACATACCTCTGAGCATGTTCACGATACCTGATCAGTATTCCCCCAAAGTGGATTAACTAGGCAAATAACAAGGAGGCCTAGCACTGAGGGACATGATGTACACCGGGGCCAAACAGCTGAATCATTCTGGCACTGAGGGATTGACATTTTGATCATCAGTGCTTTCTATTGAAAGACTTGGAATCAAAAGGGAAAAAAACTCTTCACGTATTGAGGTGTGAGGAAGTCTCTCTGGATTATACATGGTTTAATTTAAATTATACTGACCAGAGTGGCCTGTTTTGTTGCCTTTTAGATACGAATTGTACATCTGCTTTGGCATTGAGGAAGGGAATGCATTTTACAGTCAAAAAGGAGTAACTATGGTTCAGACATCCAAGATAAACCTAAGTGACCTTTGTAGATGTGATTTAGATGCATTCCTGAATTCTTTTTGTTTTCTTTTTAAGTTTTTTTTGGATGTGGACCATTTTTTAAGTCTATTGAATTTGTTACAATATTGTTTCTGTTTCATGTTTTGGTTTTTAGGCCACGAGGCATGTGAGATCTTAGCTCCCTGCCCAGGGCTCAAACCGGCACCCTCTGTGTTAGAAGGCGAAGTCTTAACCATTGAGCCACCAGGTAAGTCCCCGCATAACTGTATTGTTGAAATTGAATTTCTGAGCTACATCAGACTCAGGATGCCAGTAGCCATTCTGAAAACAATGTCTGCTGGTAGCTGCAACCGTACGTTTTCGAGGACTCCTATCTTAACTATTAAATTTCAAACAGTGACTTTAGATCAGATACTAATAGAAAGATGAGACATATGTGTAGTGTTCAGTAGCTCCTGTTATGGATATGTCAATACTACATCAGAAGTTAAAATCTACTTAGGTAGAATTAGACAACTGGCTACGAAGTCTCTCTAAAGTGCCAGTTCCAGACCAGGTTTCAGGCTTATTCTGCTGAATTCCTAAGGGGATGCACACTTTGGGATGGCATCAGGACTTTAGTAAGGACAGTGTCAGGACCATGGTAAGAGATGGATCAAGATATTAGCTCAGGATAGTGTCAGCACGTTAGTTATTGGCGGCAGCAAGGCTGATGTTAGGGACAGCTTTAGGGCCTTAGTTAGGGACAGCATCAGAACCTGAGATAGACCAAATATCAAGGCCTAGGCTAAGACTAGGGTCAGGGCCTTTGTTAGGGACAATGACAAGGCCAGGGTTAGGCCTAGCATGAGGATGTGAGGTAGGGACAACCTCAGGGCCTCACTTCGGGACAGTGTCAGGGCTTACTTAGGGAAAGGGTCAGTTAGGGTTAGGGTTAGGGCACAGGTTAGGATTAGGGTAAAGATTGGGGTATGGATACGTGTTAGTGTACGAGTTAGGATTAGCGTACAGGTTAGAGTTAAGTTTAGGGTTAGGGCACGGGTTAGGATTAGGGTATAGTTTAAGGTATGTCTATGGGTTAGAGTTAGTGTATGGGTTAGGTTTAGGGTATGCTTTAGGGTTGGGGTATTTATGAAACCTCTCCCACTCTCCCGATATCACTTAGCAGGTAAAGTAATATTATTTCTGCTCCAGGAATGGAGAAGAATATAGACGCTAGGATAAGACAAATATAAACACTAGTGCTTAGGAAATCTATTGGAGGCAGAAGCAGTAAAGGGTAGTTTTATGGGAATAACATCACAGATTTTCTGTAGAATACACAGATTTTGACTGGTTAGCAAGTCAAGGAGGCATGCTTTTGTTCTGAAGATATAAACCCTCTTCTAAATTGAGCTCTTATTGGAAGTTAGACATTTTCTCTTGCTGTTGTATTGTTTTGTATTTGCATGATTATTCTGCTTGCATCTCCCTTGTTGAACCGTTGATTTGCGAAAGAGTGCCATTACTGAAAGGAGGTAACAGAATTTTTCTCAAAAACAGAAGGAAATGGTTCTCACCTAACTATTAAGAAATAATCTCTATACTGGTGTACTGACAGAATTATGATTCAGGGATAATAATCCTATGTTGTAACAAGGGAAATTTAAAAAGATTAAGGGAAAACATAATATTTTACCACTTGCCATCCTTTCCAACTCTCTGAAATGACCAGTATAATGTGGAGAATTCTCATTTCATCTGTAAGGAATGCATGAATTAGGAGATGGGGGTTAAAAGATAAGTACTGATACATATGAAAGACATAATCAAAAAACACCTAAGGAATACAGAGAGAGGTCTACTCAACAATCTGTAATAACTTACACGGGAAAGGATCCAAAGATGAATAGGTCGATTCATACATATAATGAACCAGATGCTGTACACCTAGAACACACACATTTTATCAAATTTGCGGTGATAATAAATAATAATTAAATTTAAAAAACCACAAGAAGTAAGGAGATATAATCTCTTGAGATTTGCCCTGGCACACTGCACTCTAATTTGCAGCCTACTAACACAATTTCCAGGAAGCCTCTGTTGCAGGAAAACCCAGTTGGAAATGGAGAAATGCTGCCGCCTTGTGGCCGTTTCCCGCAAGAGCGGCTTCAAACGCATAGCTATGGGTCACTTAACATTCACAAGGACTCAGGCCTCTAAAAGACACCTGCCCTCAAAAAAAAAAAAAAATGTCCTGAGCTCGGCAGTGGCCAAAAAAATTCAAAGCAGGCAAATGTGTCAAAGAGGTAGTATGATAGAGGTAAGTTTTACCCACTCTTTATCAAAAAAAGGAAAATGGAGAAAAGCTCAACATCAGGAATCATCAGACTCCTCTAACCTACAAAAAGCTTTCAGCTCACCCAAGTTAACTACCGTCAGCCAAAAGACTACAAACAATAAATGCTGAAGGGGTTTTAGAGAACTCTGTTCCCTCTGTCTGCGGAGGACATGTCTAGTTGTAACAGCCAATAATGAGAACAGAAAGGAGCTGCGTTTTCAATTAAAAATTGAGCCACCCTTCCATCCAGAACACCCACAGCTGAGCCTCTCACCTGAGAAGACAGGCTGCAAGAGCTGCACTCCACGAGTTTTCACAGTAGCCAAGACACCGAAGCAACCCAAATGTCCATCAACAGATGAATGGATAAGAAGAGCTGGTCCGTGGACACAGTGGACTATTAGCCATGGAAAACAAGGAAACACTGCTCTTTGAGGCACCAGAGATGAGCCTAGAGATCATCACAGAACATGAGTTAAGTCGGAAAGCAAAAGACATACCGTATGACATCACGTATAGGCGTTATCTAACAGCTGACACAAAGGAACATATTTCCACAAAGAAAGACACTCACAGACTTAGAAAACAAACTAAGCTTATGTAAAATGAAAGGTGGGGGGAATGGATAAATTAAGATTAGTGTCACCATATGTGTACAAATACATAATAAATACATATATCAAACAGACCGACCATATAGCAAGGGAGGTCACCAGAACACTCTGCAATAATTTACATGGGAAGAGGATCTGTACAAGAATATATATATATATAAAACGTACAAATGAACCAGATTCTATACATCTAGGACCAACAATATTCTAATCATTACCCCGATTTAAACAAATTAAAAGACAGAACAAGAAGTAATGTGACATAAACTTCTGGGGTTTTTTCCTGGCACATTCCATTCTAATTGACAACCTGGGAACAGGACTTCCAGAAGGCTCTGCTGCCCTAGTAACCGTATGTGGGAATGTAGCAATGCTGACGCCTTGTGGCCGTTTCCCACAGCAGCAGCTTTAAAGTCAGTGCTAATGGTCACTCAATATTCACACACTTTGCAGGCTTGAAAATGACACCTGCCCTCCAAAAGAAATCCTGGGGTCGAAAATCGACCAAAAAAGTCAAAAGAGGGCAACCTTCCAAGAAGACAATTTCAAGAGGTTTATTGTACTCACGGTTTTTTTTTTTCTGTTTTTGTTTAACAGAATAAAAAAAGGCGTGGAAAAATGCTGAACGTTAGGAATTATTAGACACGAAAATACACGTTACAAAAACCTATCGTGTCACACCACTCAGCATGGCCATCAGCGAAACTTCTGCAAACAAGAAATGCTGAAGGGGTGGTGAAGAAATGCGTACCCTCGGTTCTAAGTGGGTCGTGGTAAGAGTCCCTAAGGAAAACACAGTGGAGTTGCCTGGAAAGGGTCAACATTGAGCGACCGTTCAATCAAGCATACCCACTGCTGGGTCTATCGCCTGAGAGGATGAGAATGAAAAAAGACACGGGCTGGCAATCCTGCAATCCAGCAATGTTTACCGTAGCCAACACTTGGAAGCCATGAAAATGTCCAGCAACAGAGGAATGCAGAAAGGAGAAGTGGTCCATGGACACAATGGAAGAGTGCTCCAGTGAAAAGTAGAAATTCCATTTTAAAAACAGATATAAGTAAGGAGACATCAGCTTTGGGGGGTTTCTCCAGACACATCCCACCGTCATTGATAACCGAGGAACACCACTGGCAGGAAGGTCTGCTTCACTAGTTACCAGAGTGGGAAACGCAGAAATGCTGCAGCCCTCTGGCCGTTACCTGCAACGGCCGCTTGAAAACCCGTGCTAATGGTCACTTCATGTGCACAAGTCCTGGAGGGCTGTCAATGAAACCTGCCCTCAAAATGTCTTGAGGGAGGTAGTGGCCAAAATATTTCAAAAGGTGGCACATACTTCAAGAAAAGAATGTGATGAGGTAAGCTACACACACAGTTTGAAGAAAAAAGGACATCCCTGAAAGCTCAATTTCAAGGCTTTATGAGACGCATGCAAATCCAACCACAGAGGTATCGGCTCACACCAGTCAGAAGAACCACCAGCAACAAAACTACCAACAATTCATGCTGAAGGGGTCGTGGAGAAGTGCATACCCTCTAGGTTAAGTGGGACTTTGCCGCCAGCCGCGGCGGGTCCTCAAAGTGTAGCAACAACCGACGAGAGGGGGTAGGGAACTGAACGCACCAAGGTATGGGATCAGAAGGGCACAAGCAACTGACGGTTGCAAGGCAAGTTTAATAACAAAGCACAGCCGTATATATACCCCTAAAGCAGGGAATTTGCTTCGTCACGCCTTATCGGCATCAGCTGGTTGGTTGGCTGCTCGGCTTCTCCCTCAAAGGCACCAATTTCCCCTCCAGGGTTGCTTTTCCTAGCTTTAGGGAAGAACCAGGGACTCCCAGTAACTGAGCAGGTCCCTGGAGCGATTTGGCCAAAGACCATCTCCTTTTGTATGTTCATACCATAAAGTCCAGGATGCATACCAAGGAGAGTACAGTCGGGCCCTGAGGCTTATGAGGGTCTTAGTGGCGCCTTCCTCAGAGGGCAATGCTCGCCACAGGACTTCACCTGGTAAGAGGCACTAATGGGAACAGAATGGAGGTGCCTTTACAAGGTAAACACTGAGTTACGATATGATCCAGCAGGCCCACTCGTGGGCCTATAACCTAAGAAAGGAGACAGAAGTGGAAAGACACAGGCAGGCAAATCTGCATTGCAGGAGTATTACAATAGCCAGGACATGGAAGCAACCAGAAAGTCCATCAACAGATGAGTGGACAAACAAGAACAGGGACCTGTACAGATGGAATATTAGCCAAGGAACAAAATGAAACAATGCCATCAACAGCACCATCGGTGAGGCTAGAGTTCATCACGCACCTTGCAGTAAGTCACAGAGCGAAAGATACATATCCTACGATATCACTTATAGGTGTTCCCTAAAAATTGATATCACTGAAGGTATTTCCACAGAGAAAGGCAATCACAGATGCAATAAACAGATTTATGGTTCACCCATGGACAGGTGTGAGAATTGTGTACATTAGGAAATTGGGTTTAAGAGAGAGATACAAACACAGGTGAAATACAAAATCACCAAAGGCCTACGGAATACCAAGAGAAGAGTACTCAACATTGTGTCATAAGCTACATGGGAAAAGGATCCAAAGAAGACTAGATACATGTTTATGTGTAAAAGAGCCACCTCTTTCACACCTACAACAAGCAAAACATTGTAATCAAACTTGCTGTGAGAAAAAATAAACATTGAATTAAAAAACGAACAAGTCAGTCGTGAGACACAAACTTAAGGGGCTTTTTCCTGGCACAGTCCATTCTAATTGACAACCGAGAATACGACTTCCACGGAGGCTCTGTTGCCCGAGTAACCAGGTTTGGTAAAGGAGACCTGCTGCCGCCTTGTGGCCGTTTCTCAAAACAGCAGCTTTAAACCCAGTGCTAATGGTCACTTGATATTCAAAATCATTGCAGGCCTATAAATGACACCTGCCCTCAAAAACAATTCTTGGGTCGTACATCGAGGAAAAAAACTCAAAAGACGTGCACATTTCAAAACGACAATTTCAAGAGGCATATTTTGCGCACATTTTGTCTTCTCTTGCTTTCTTTCTCTTGTGATAAATACAAGGGCATGGAAAAATGCTCAACATCAGGAATTAATTAAAGCCATGCAAATCCAGTCGACAAAAACGTTCACCCACAGTCGTCAGAATGATCATCAGCCACAGAGTCTACAAAGAATAAATGCTCAAGGTGTTTCAGAGAACTCTGTGCCCTCTAGCTGCCGCTGGGACGTAACCGGGGAACAGCTAGTAGTGAGAACACCGTGGAGGTGCGTTGAAAGGTAAAAATTGAGCTAACCTGTAATCGGGTAGGCCCACTGATGGGCCTATCTCCCGAGTAGACCAAAATCAAAAAGACACAGGCTGGCCATCCTGCACTGCAGCAGCACGTACCATCGCCAAGACTTGGAAGAAACCCAAATGTCCATCAACAGAACAATGCACCAAGAAGAAGGGGCCCATGTGCACAATGGAATATGAGCCACGGAAAAGCATGCAACAGTGCCGCTGGCACCACCGTAGAAGGATCTAGAGATACCCACCCAAAAGGAAGTACGAAAGAAACCGAAATAGAAATATCCTATGACATCACTTATAGTTGTTACTTCAACATTGATACCCATGAAGTCATTTCCAAGAGAAGGCCGTGCATAGATCCAGAAAACCAACTATGCTTAACCAAGTGGAAAGGTGTAAGGAATGTATGAATTTGGATATGGGGGTTTACAGACATGTACTGATACATATGAAATATATAATCACAAAATACCTAAGGAATACCAAGAGAGGTCGACTCAACACTCTGTAATAACCTACACGGGAAAGGATCCAAAGATGAATAGATCGATACATACATATGATGAACCAGATGCTGTACACCTAGAACACACACCACATTTTTATCCAATTGGCTGTGATACTAGATAACAATTAAATTTTTAAAAACACACAAGAAGTAAGGAGATATAAGCTCTTGGGGGTTTGCCCTGGCACACTGCACTCTCATTTGCAGCCTACTAACACAATTTCTAGGAAGCCTCTGTTGCAGGAAAACCCAGAGTTGGAAATGGAGAAATGCTGCCGCCTTGTGGCCGTTTCCCGCAAGAGCGGCTTCAAACGCATAGCTATGGGTCACTTAACATTCACAAGGACTCAGGCCTCTAAAAGACACCTGCCCTCAAAAAAAAAAAAAAAATGTCCTGAGCTCGGCAGTGGCCAAAAAAATTCAAAGCAGGCAAATGTGTCAAAGAGGTAGTATGATAGAGGTAAGTTTTACCCACTCTTTATCAAAAAAAGGAAAATGGAGAAAAGCTCAACATCAGGAATCATCAGACTCCTCTAACCTACAAAAAGCTTTCAGCTCACCCAAGTTAACTACCGTCAGCCAAAAGACTACAAACAATAAATGCTGAAGGGGTTTTAGAGAACTCTGTTCCCTCTGTCTGCGGAGGACATGTCTAGTTGTAACAGCCAATAATGAGAACAGAAAGGAGCTGCGTTTTCAATTAAAAATTGAGCCACCCTTCCATCCAGAACACCCACAGCTGAGCCTCTCACCTGAGAAGACAGGCTGCAAGAGCTGCACTCCACGAGTTTTCACAGTAGCCAAGACACCGAAGCAACCCAAATGTCCATCAACAGATGAATGGATAAGAAGAGCTGGTCCGTGGACACAGTGGACTATTAGCCATGGAAAACAAGGAAACACTGCTCTTTGAGGCACCAGAGATGAGCCTAGAGATCATCACAGAACATGAGTTAAGTCGGAAAGCAAAAGACATACCGTATGACATCACGTATAGGCGTTATCTAACAGCTGACACAAATGAACATATTTCCACAAAGAAAGACACTCACAGACTTAGAAAACAAACTAAGCTTATGTAAAATGAAAGGTGGGGGGAATGGATAAATTAAGATTAGTGTCACCATATGTGTACAAATACATATTAAATATATATATCAAACAGACCGACCATATAGCAAGGGAGGTCACCAGAACACTCTGCAATAATTTACATGGGAAGAGGATCTGTACAAGAAAATATATATATATATATAAAACGTACGAATGAACCAGATTCTGTACATCTAGGACCAACAATATTCTAATCATTACCCCGATTTAAAAAAATTAAAAGAGCGAACAAGAAGTAATGTGACATAAACTTCTGGGGTTTTTTCCTGGCACATTCCATTCTAATTGACAACCTGGGAACAGGACTTCCAGAAGGCTCTGCTGCCCTAGTAACCGTATGTGGGAATGTAGCAATGCTGACGCCTTGTGGCCGTTTCCCACAGCAGCAGCTTTAAAGTCAGTGCTAATGGTCACTCAATATTCACACACATTGCAGGCTTGAAAATGACACCTGCCCTCCAAAAGAAATCCTGGGGTCGAAAATCGACCAAAAAAGTCAAAAGAGGGCAACCTTCCAAGAAGACAATTTCAAGAGGTTTATTGTACTCACGGTTTTTTTTTTTTTCTGTTTTTGTTTAACAGAATAAAAAAAGGCGTGGAAAAATGCTGAACGTTAGGAATTATTAGACACGAAAATACACGTTACAAAAACCTATCATGTCACACCACTCAGCATGGCCATCAGCGAAACTTCTGCAAACAAGAAATGCTGAAGGGGTGGTGAAGAAATGCGTACCCTCGGTTCTAAGTGGGTCGTGGTAAGAGTCCCTAAGGAAAACACAGTGGAGTTGCCTGGAAAGGGTCAACATTGAGCGACCGTTCAATCAAGCATACCCACTGCTGGGTCTATCGCCTGAGAGGATGAGAATGAAAAAAGACACGGGCTGGCAATCCTGCAATCCAGCAATGTTTACCGTAGCCAACACTTGGAAGCCATGAAAATGTCCAGCAACAGAGGAATGCAGAAAGGAGAAGTGGTCCATGGACACAATGGAAGAGTGCTCCAGTGAAAAGTAGAAATTCCATTTTAAAAACAGATATAAGTAAGGAGACATCAGCTTTGGGGGGTTTCTCCAGACACATCCCACCGTCATTGATAACCGAGGAACACCACTGGCAGGAAGGTCTGCTTCACTAGTTACCAGAGTGGGAAACGCAGAAATGCTGCAGCCCTCTGGCCGTTACCTGCAACGGCCGCTTGAAAACCCGTGCTAATGGTCACTTCATGTGCACAAGTCCTGGAGGGCTGTCAATGAAACCTGCCCTCAAAATGTCTTGAGGGAGGTAGTGGCCAAAATATTTCAAAAGGTGGCACATACTTCAAGAAAAGAATGTGATGAGGTAAGCTACACACACAGTTTGAAGAAAAAAGGACATCCCTGAAAGCTCAATTTCAAGGCTTTATGAGACGCATGCAAATCCAACCACAGAGGTATCGGCTCACACCAGTCAGAAGAACCACCAGCAACAAAACTACCAACAATTCATGCTGAAGGGGTCGTGGAGAAGTGCATACCCTCTAGGTTAAGTGGGACTTTGCCGCCAGCCGCGGCGGGTCCTCAAAGTGTAGCAACAACCGACGAGAGGGGGTAGGGAACTGAACGCACCAAGGTATGGGATCAGAAGGGCACAAGCAACTGACGGTTGCAAGGCAAGTTTAATAACAAAGCACAGCCGTATATATACCCCTAAAGCAGGGAATTTGCTTCGTCACGCCTTATCGGCATCAGCTGGTTGGTTGGCTGCTCGGCTTCTCCCTCAAAGGCACCAATTTCCCCTCCAGGGTTGCTTTTCCTAGCTTTAGGGAAGAACCAGGGACTCCCAGTAACTGAGCAGGTCCCTGGAGCGATTTGGCCAAAGACCATCTCCTTTTGTATGTTCATACCATAAAGTCCAGGATGCATACCAAGGAGAGTACAGTCGGGCCCTGAGGCTTATGAGGGTCTTAGTGGCGCCTTCCTCAGAGGGCAATGCTCGCCACAGGACTTCACCTGGTAAGAGGCACTAATGGGAACAGAATGGAGGTGCCTTTACAAGGTAAACACTGAGTTACGATATGATCCAGCAGGCCCACTCGTGGGCCTATAACCTAAGAAAGGAGACAGAAGTGGAAAGACACAGGCAGGCAAATCTGCATTGCAGGAGTATTACAATAGCCAGGACATGGAAGCAACCAGAAAGTCCATCAACAGATGAGTGGACAAACAAGAACAGGGACCTGTACAGATGGAATATTAGCCAAGGAACAAAATGAAACAATGCCATCAACAGCACCATCGGTGAGGCTAGAGTTCATCACGCACCTTGCAGTAAGTCACAGAGCGAAAGATACATATCCTACGATATCACTTATAGGTGTTCCCTAAAAATTGATATCACTGAAGGTATTTCCACAGAGAAAGGCAATCACAGATGCAATAAACAGATTTATGGTTCACCCATGGACAGGTGTGAGAATTGTGTACATTAGGAAATTGGGTTTAAGAGAGAGATACAAACACAGGTGAAATACAAAATCACCAAAGGCCTACGGAATACCAAGAGAAGAGTACTCAACATTGTGTCATAAGCTACATGGGAAAAGGATCCAAAGAAGACTAGATACATGTTTATGTGTAAAAGAGCCACCTCTTTCACACCTACAACAAGCAAAACATTGTAATCAAACTTGCTGTGAGAAAAAATAAACATTGAATTAAAAAACGAACAAGTCAGTCGTGAGACACAAACTTAAGGGGCTTTTTCCTGGCACAGTCCATTCTAATTGACAACCGAGAATACGACTTCCACGGAGGCTCTGTTGCCCGAGTAACCAGGTTTGGTAAAGGAGACCTGCTGCCGCCTTGTGGCCGTTTCTCAAAACAGCAGCTTTAAACCCAGTGCTAATGGTCACTTGATATTCAAAATCATTGCAGGCCTATAAATGACACCTGCCCTCAAAAACAATTCTTGGGTCGTACATCGAGGAAAAAAACTCAAAAGACGTGCACATTTCAAAACGACAATTTCAAGAGGCATATTTTGCGCACATTTTGTCTTCTCTTGCTTTCTTTCTCTTGTGATAAATACAAGGGCATGGAAAAATGCTCAACATCAGGAATTAATTAAAGCCATGCAAATCCAGTCGACAAAAACGTTCACCCACAGTCGTCAGAATGATCATCAGCCACAGAGTCTACAAAGAATAAATGCTCAAGGTGTTTCAGAGAACTCTGTGCCCTCTAGCTGCCGCTGGGACGTAACCGGGGAACAGCTAGTAGTGAGAACACCGTGGAGGTGCGTTGAAAGGTAAAAATTGAGCTAACCTGTAATCGGGTAGGCCCACTGATGGGCCTATCTCCCGAGTAGACCAAAATCAAAAAGACACAGGCTGGCCATCCTGCACTGCAGCAGCACGTACCATCGCCAAGACTTGGAAGAAACCCAAATGTCCATCAACAGAACAATGCACCAAGAAGAAGGGGCCCATGTGCACAATGGAATATGAGCCACGGAAAAGCATGCAACAGTGCCGCTGGCACCACCGTAGAAGGATCTAGAGATACCCACCCAAAAGGAAGTACGAAAGAAACCGAAATAGAAATATCCTATGACATCACTTATAGTTGTTACTTCAACATTGATACCCATGAAGTCATTTCCAAGAGAAGGCCGTGCATAGATCCAGAAAACCAACTATGCTTAACCAAGTGGAAAGGTGTAAGGAATGTATGAATTTGGATATGGGGGTTTACAGACATGTACTGATACATATGAAATATATAATCACAAAATACCTAAGGAATACCAAGAGAGGTCGACTCAACACTCTGTAATAACCTACACGGGAAAGGATCCAAAGATGAATAGATCGATACATACATATGATGAACCAGATGCTGTACACCTAGAACACACACCACATTTTTATCCAATTGGCTGTGATACTAGATAACAATTAAATTTTTAAAAACACACAAGAAGTAAGGAGATATAAGCTCTTGGGGGTTTGCCCTGGCACACTGCACTCTCATTTGCAGCCTACTAACACAATTTCCAGGAAGCCTCTGTTGCAGGAAAACCCAGAGTTGGAAATGGAGAAATGCTGCCGCCTTGTGGCCGTTTCCCGCAAGAGCGGCTTCAAACGCATAGCTATGGGTCACTTAACATTCACAAGGACTCAGGCCTCTAAAAGACACCTGCCCTCAAAAAAAAAAAAAAAATGTCCTGAGCTCGGCAGTGGCCAAAAAAATTCAAAGCAGGCAAATGTGTCAAAGAGGTAGTATGATAGAGGTAAGTTTTACCCACTCTTTATCAAAAAAAGGAAAATGGAGAAAAGCTCAACATCAGGAATCATCAGACTCCTCTAACCTACAAAAAGCTTTCAGCTCACCCAAGTTAACTACCGTCAGCCAAAAGACTACAAACAATAAATGCTGAAGGGGTTTTAGAGAACTCTGTTCCCTCTGTCTGCGGAGGACATGTCTAGTTGTAACAGCCAATAATGAGAACAGAAAGGAGCTGCGTTTTCAATTAAAAATTGAGCCACCCTTCCATCCAGAACACCCACAGCTGAGCCTCTCACCTGAGAAGACAGGCTGCAAGAGCTGCACTCCACGAGTTTTCACAGTAGCCAAGACACCGAAGCAACCCAAATGTCCATCAACAGATGAATGGATAAGAAGAGCTGGTCCGTGGACACAGTGGACTATTAGCCATGGAAAACAAGGAAACACTGCTCTTTGAGGCACCAGAGATGAGCCTAGAGATCATCACAGAACATGAGTTAAGTCGGAAAGCAAAAGACATACCGTATGACATCACGTATAGGCGTTATCTAACAGCTGACACAAATGAACATATTTCCACAAAGAAAGACACTCACAGACTTAGAAAACAAACTAAGCTTATGTAAAATGAAAGGTGGGGGGAATGGATAAATTAAGATTAGTGTCACCATATGTGTACAAATACATATTAAATATATATATCAAACAGACCGACCATATAGCAAGGGAGGTCACCAGAACACTCTGCAATAATTTACATGGGAAGAGGATCTGTACAAGAAAATATATATATATATATAAAACGTACGAATGAACCAGATTCTGTACATCTAGGACCAACAATATTCTAATCATTACCCCGATTTAAAAAAATTAAAAGAGCGAACAAGAAGTAATGTGACATAAACTTCTGGGGTTTTTTCCTGGCACATTCCATTCTAATTGACAACCTGGGAACAGGACTTCCAGAAGGCTCTGCTGCCCTAGTAACCGTATGTGGGAATGTAGCAATGCTGACGCCTTGTGGCCGTTTCCCACAGCAGCAGCTTTAAAGTCAGTGCTAATGGTCACTCAATATTCACACACATTGCAGGCTTGAAAATGACACCTGCCCTCCAAAAGAAATCCTGGGGTCGAAAATCGACCAAAAAAGTCAAAAGAGGGCAACCTTCCAAGAAGACAATTTCAAGAGGTTTATTGTACTCACGGTTTTTTTTTTTTTCTGTTTTTGTTTAACAGAATAAAAAAAGGCGTGGAAAAATGCTGAACGTTAGGAATTATTAGACACGAAAATACACGTTACAAAAACCTATCATGTCACACCACTCAGCATGGCCATCAGCGAAACTTCTGCAAACAAGAAATGCTGAAGGGGTGGTGAAGAAATGCGTACCCTCGGTTCTAAGTGGGTCGTGGTAAGAGTCCCTAAGGAAAACACAGTGGAGTTGCCTGGAAAGGGTCAACATTGAGCGACCGTTCAATCAAGCATACCCACTGCTGGGTCTATCGCCTGAGAGGATGAGAATGAAAAAAGACACGGGCTGGCAATCCTGCAATCCAGCAATGTTTACCGTAGCCAACACTTGGAAGCCATGAAAATGTCCAGCAACAGAGGAATGCAGAAAGGAGAAGTGGTCCATGGACACAATGGAAGAGTGCTCCAGTGAAAAGTAGAAATTCCATTTTAAAAACAGATATAAGTAAGGAGACATCAGCTTTGGGGGGTTTCTCCAGACACATCCCACCGTCATTGATAACCGAGGAACACCACTGGCAGGAAGGTCTGCTTCACTAGTTACCAGAGTGGGAAACGCAGAAATGCTGCAGCCCTCTGGCCGTTACCTGCAACGGCCGCTTGAAAACCCGTGCTAATGGTCACTTCATGTGCACAAGTCCTGGAGGGCTGTCAATGAAACCTGCCCTCAAAATGTCTTGAGGGAGGTAGTGGCCAAAATATTTCAAAAGGTGGCACATACTTCAAGAAAAGAATGTGATGAGGTAAGCTACACACACAGTTTGAAGAAAAAAGGACATCCCTGAAAGCTCAATTTCAAGGCTTTATGAGACGCATGCAAATCCAACCACAGAGGTATCGGCTCACACCAGTCAGAAGAACCACCAGCAACAAAACTACCAACAATTCATGCTGAAGGGGTCGTGGAGAAGTGCATACCCTCTAGGTTAAGTGGGACTTTGCCGCCAGCCACGGCGGGTCCTCAAAGTGTAGCAACAACCGACGAGAGGGGGTAGGGAACTGAACGCACCAAGGTATGGGATCAGAAGGGCACAAGCAACTGACGGTTGCAAGGCAAGTTTAATAACAAAGCACAGCCGTATATATACCCCTAAAGCAGGGAATTTGCTTCGTCACGCCTTATCGGCATCAGCTGGTTGGTTGGCTGCTCGGCTTCTCCCTCAAAGGCACCAATTTCCCCTCCAGGGTTGCTTTTCCTAGCTTTAGGGAAGAACCAGGGACTCCCAGTAACTGAGCAGGTCCCTGGAGCGATTTGGCCAAAGACCATCTCCTTTTGTATGTTCATACCATAAAGTCCAGGATGCATACCAAGGAGAGTACAGTCGGGCCCTGAGGCTTATGAGGGTCTTAGTGGCGCCTTCCTCAGAGGGCAATGCTCGCCACAGGACTTCACCTGGTAAGAGGCACTAATGGGAACAGAATGGAGGTGCCTTTACAAGGTAAACACTGAGTTACGATATGATCCAGCAGGCCCACTCGTGGGCCTATAACCTAAGAAAGGAGACAGAAGTGGAAAGACACAGGCAGGCAAATCTGCATTGCAGGAGTATTACAATAGCCAGGACATGGAAGCAACCAGAAAGTCCATCAACAGATGAGTGGACAAACAAGAACAGGGACCTGTACAGATGGAATATTAGCCAAGGAACAAAATGAAACAATGCCATCAACAGCACCATCGGTGAGGCTAGAGTTCATCACGCACCTTGCAGTAAGTCACAGAGCGAAAGATACATATCCTACGATATCACTTATAGGTGTTCCCTAAAAATTGATATCACTGAAGGTATTTCCACAGAGAAAGGCAATCACAGATGCAATAAACAGATTTATGGTTCACCCATGGACAGGTGTGAGAATTGTGTACATTAGGAAATTGGGTTTAAGAGAGAGATACAAACACAGGTGAAATACAAAATCACCAAAGGCCTACGGAATACCAAGAGAAGAGTACTCAACATTGTGTCATAAGCTACATGGGAAAAGGATCCAAAGAAGACTAGATACATGTTTATGTGTAAAAGAGCCACCTCTTTCACACCTACAACAAGCAAAACATTGTAATCAAACTTGCTGTGAGAAAAAATAAACATTGAATTAAAAAACGAACAAGTCAGTCGTGAGACACAAACTTAAGGGGCTTTTTCCTGGCACAGTCCATTCTAATTGACAACCGAGAATACGACTTCCACGGAGGCTCTGTTGCCCGAGTAACCAGGTTTGGTAAAGGAGACCTGCTGCCGCCTTGTGGCCGTTTCTCAAAACAGCAGCTTTAAACCCAGTGCTAATGGTCACTTGATATTCAAAATCATTGCAGGCCTATAAATGACACCTGCCCTCAAAAACAATTCTTGGGTCGTACATCGAGGAAAAAAACTCAAAAGACGTGCACATTTCAAAACGACAATTTCAAGAGGCATATTTTGCGCACATTTTGTCTTCTCTTGCTTTCTTTCTCTTGTGATAAATACAAGGGCATGGAAAAATGCTCAACATCAGGAATTAATTAAAGCCATGCAAATCCAGTCGACAAAAACGTTCACCCACAGTCGTCAGAATGATCATCAGCCACAGAGTCTACAAAGAATAAATGCTCAAGGTGTTTCAGAGAACTCTGTGCCCTCTAGCTGCCGCTGGGACGTAACCTGGGAACAGCTAGTAGTGAGAACACCGTGGAGGTGCGTTGAAAGGTAAAAATTGAGCTAACCTGTAATCGGGTAGGCCCACTGATGGGCCTATCTCCCGAGTAGACCAAAATCAAAAAGACACAGGCTGGCCATCCTGCACTGCAGCAGCACGTACCATCGCCAAGACTTGGAAGAAACCCAAATGTCCATCAACAGAACAATGCACCAAGAAGAAGGGGCCCATGTGCACAATGGAATATGAGCCACGGAAAAGCATGCAACAGTGCCGCTGGCACCACCGTAGAAGGATCTAGAGATACCCACCCAAAAGGAAGTACGAAAGAAACCGAAATAGAAATATCCTATGACATCACTTATAGTTGTTACTTCAACATTGATACCCATGAAGTCATTTCCAAGAGAAGGCCGTGCATAGATCCAGAAAACCAACTATGCTTAACCAAGTGGAAAGGTGTAAGGAATGTATGAATTTGGATATGGGGGTTTACAGACATGTACTGATACATATGAAATATATAATCACAAAATACCTAAGGAATACCAAGAGAGGTCGACTCAACACTCTGTAATAACCTACACGGGAAAGGATCCAAAGATGAATAGATCGATACATACATATGATGAACCAGATGCTGTACACCTAGAACACACACCACATTTTTATCCAATTGGCTGTGATACTAGATAACAATTAAATTTTTAAAAACACACAAGAAGTAAGGAGATATAAGCTCTTGGGGGTTTGCCCTGGCACACTGCACTCTCATTTGCAGCCTACTAACACAATTTCCAGGAAGCCTCTGTTGCAGGAAAACCCAGAGTTGGAAATGGAGAAATGCTGCCGCCTTGTGGCCGTTTCCCGCAAGAGCGGCTTCAAACGCATAGCTATGGGTCACTTAACATTCACAAGGACTCAGGCCTCTAAAAGACACCTGCCCTCAAAAAAAAAAAAAAAATGTCCTGAGCTCGGCAGTGGCCAAAAAAATTCAAAGCAGGCAAATGTGTCAAAGAGGTAGTATGATAGAGGTAAGTTTTACCCACTCTTTATCAAAAAAAGGAAAATGGAGAAAAGCTCAACATCAGGAATCATCAGACTCCTCTAACCTACAAAAAGCTTTCAGCTCACCCAAGTTAACTACCGTCAGCCAAAAGACTACAAACAATAAATGCTGAAGGGGTTTTAGAGAACTCTGTTCCCTCTGTCTGCGGAGGACATGTCTAGTTGTAACAGCCAATAATGAGAACAGAAAGGAGCTGCGTTTTCAATTAAAAATTGAGCCACCCTTCCATCCAGAACACCCACAGCTGAGCCTCTCACCTGAGAAGACAGGCTGCAAGAGCTGCACTCCACGAGTTTTCACAGTAGCCAAGACACCGAAGCAACCCAAATGTCCATCAACAGATGAATGGATAAGAAGAGCTGGTCCGTGGACACAGTGGACTATTAGCCATGGAAAACAAGGAAACACTGCTCTTTGAGGCACCAGAGATGAGCCTAGAGATCATCACAGAACATGAGTTAAGTCGGAAAGCAAAAGACATACCGTATGACATCACGTATAGGCGTTATCTAACAGCTGACACAAATGAACATATTTCCACAAAGAAAGACACTCACAGACTTAGAAAACAAACTAAGCTTATGTAAAATGAAAGGTGGGGGGAATGGATAAATTAAGATTAGTGTCACCATATGTGTACAAATACATATTAAATATATATATCAAACAGACCGACCATATAGCAAGGGAGGTCACCAGAACACTCTGCAATAATTTACATGGGAAGAGGATCTGTACAAGAAAATATATATATATATATAAAACGTACGAATGAACCAGATTCTGTACATCTAGGACCAACAATATTCTAATCATTACCCCGATTTAAAAAAATTAAAAGAGCGAACAAGAAGTAATGTGACATAAACTTCTGGGGTTTTTTCCTGGCACATTCCATTCTAATTGACAACCTGGGAACAGGACTTCCAGAAGGCTCTGCTGCCCTAGTAACCGTATGTGGGAATGTAGCAATGCTGACGCCTTGTGGCCGTTTCCCACAGCAGCAGCTTTAAAGTCAGTGCTAATGGTCACTCAATATTCACACACATTGCAGGCTTGAAAATGACACCTGCCCTCCAAAAGAAATCCTGGGGTCGAAAATCGACCAAAAAAGTCAAAAGAGGGCAACCTTCCAAGAAGACAATTTCAAGAGGTTTATTGTACTCACGGTTTTTTTTTTTTTCTGTTTTTGTTTAACAGAATAAAAAAAGGCGTGGAAAAATGCTGAACGTTAGGAATTATTAGACACGAAAATACACGTTACAAAAACCTATCATGTCACACCACTCAGCATGGCCATCAGCGAAACTTCTGCAAACAAGAAATGCTGAAGGGGTGGTGAAGAAATGCGTACCCTCGGTTCTAAGTGGGTCGTGGTAAGAGTCCCTAAGGAAAACACAGTGGAGTTGCCTGGAAAGGGTCAACATTGAGCGACCGTTCAATCAAGCATACCCACTGCTGGGTCTATCGCCTGAGAGGATGAGAATGAAAAAAGACACGGGCTGGCAATCCTGCAATCCAGCAATGTTTACCGTAGCCAACACTTGGAAGCCATGAAAATGTCCAGCAACAGAGGAATGCAGAAAGGAGAAGTGGTCCATGGACACAATGGAAGAGTGCTCCAGTGAAAAGTAGAAATTCCATTTTAAAAACAGATATAAGTAAGGAGACATCAGCTTTGGGGGGTTTCTCCAGACACATCCCACCGTCATTGATAACCGAGGAACACCACTGGCAGGAAGGTCTGCTTCACTAGTTACCAGAGTGGGAAACGCAGAAATGCTGCAGCCCTCTGGCCGTTACCTGCAACGGCCGCTTGAAAACCCGTGCTAATGGTCACTTCATGTGCACAAGTCCTGGAGGGCTGTCAATGAAACCTGCCCTCAAAATGTCTTGAGGGAGGTAGTGGCCAAAATATTTCAAAAGGTGGCACATACTTCAAGAAAAGAATGTGATGAGGTAAGCTACACACACAGTTTGAAGAAAAAAGGACATCCCTGAAAGCTCAATTTCAAGGCTTTATGAGACGCATGCAAATCCAACCACAGAGGTATCGGCTCACACCAGTCAGAAGAACCACCAGCAACAAAACTACCAACAATTCATGCTGAAGGGGTCGTGGAGAAGTGCATACCCTCTAGGTTAAGTGGGACTTTGCCGCCAGCCACGGCGGGTCCTCAAAGTGTAGCAACAACCGACGAGAGGGGGTAGGGAACTGAACGCACCAAGGTATGGGATCAGAAGGGCACAAGCAACTGACGGTTGCAAGGCAAGTTTAATAACAAAGCACAGCCGTATATATACCCCTAAAGCAGGGAATTTGCTTCGTCACGCCTTATCGGCATCAGCTGGTTGGTTGGCTGCTCGGCTTCTCCCTCAAAGGCACCAATTTCCCCTCCAGGGTTGCTTTTCCTAGCTTTAGGGAAGAACCAGGGACTCCCAGTAACTGAGCAGGTCCCTGGAGCGATTTGGCCAAAGACCATCTCCTTTTGTATGTTCATACCATAAAGTCCAGGATGCATACCAAGGAGAGTACAGTCGGGCCCTGAGGCTTATGAGGGTCTTAGTGGCGCCTTCCTCAGAGGGCAATGCTCGCCACAGGACTTCACCTGGTAAGAGGCACTAATGGGAACAGAATGGAGGTGCCTTTACAAGGTAAACACTGAGTTACGATATGATCCAGCAGGCCCACTCGTGGGCCTATAACCTAAGAAAGGAGACAGAAGTGGAAAGACACAGGCAGGCAAATCTGCATTGCAGGAGTATTACAATAGCCAGGACATGGAAGCAACCAGAAAGTCCATCAACAGATGAGTGGACAAACAAGAACAGGGACCTGTACAGATGGAATATTAGCCAAGGAACAAAATGAAACAATGCCATCAACAGCACCATCGGTGAGGCTAGAGTTCATCACGCACCTTGCAGTAAGTCACAGAGCGAAAGATACATATCCTACGATATCACTTATAGGTGTTCCCTAAAAATTGATATCACTGAAGGTATTTCCACAGAGAAAGGCAATCACAGATGCAATAAACAGATTTATGGTTCACCCATGGACAGGTGTGAGAATTGTGTACATTAGGAAATTGGGTTTAAGAGAGAGATACAAACACAGGTGAAATACAAAATCACCAAAGGCCTACGGAATACCAAGAGAAGAGTACTCAACATTGTGTCATAAGCTACATGGGAAAAGGATCCAAAGAAGACTAGATACATGTTTATGTGTAAAAGAGCCACCTCTTTCACACCTACAACAAGCAAAACATTGTAATCAAACTTGCTGTGAGAAAAAATAAACATTGAATTAAAAAACGAACAAGTCAGTCGTGAGACACAAACTTAAGGGGCTTTTTCCTGGCACAGTCCATTCTAATTGACAACCGAGAATACGACTTCCACGGAGGCTCTGTTGCCCGAGTAACCAGGTTTGGTAAAGGAGACCTGCTGCCGCCTTGTGGCCGTTTCTCAAAACAGCAGCTTTAAACCCAGTGCTAATGGTCACTTGATATTCAAAATCATTGCAGGCCTATAAATGACACCTGCCCTCAAAAACAATTCTTGGGTCGTACATCGAGGAAAAAAACTCAAAAGACGTGCACATTTCAAAACGACAATTTCAAGAGGCATATTTTGCGCACATTTTGTCTTCTCTTGCTTTCTTTCTCTTGTGATAAATACAAGGGCATGGAAAAATGCTCAACATCAGGAATTAATTAAAGCCATGCAAATCCAGTCGACAAAAACGTTCACCCACAGTCGTCAGAATGATCATCAGCCACAGAGTCTACAAAGAATAAATGCTCAAGGTGTTTCAGAGAACTCTGTGCCCTCTAGCTGCCGCTGGGACGTAACCGGGGAACAGCTAGTAGTGAGAACACCGTGGAGGTGCGTTGAAAGGTAAAAATTGAGCTAACCTGTAATCGGGTAGGCCCACTGATGGGCCTATCTCCCGAGTAGACCAAAATCAAAAAGACACAGGCTGGCCATCCTGCACTGCAGCAGCACGTACCATCGCCAAGACTTGGAAGAAACCCAAATGTCCATCAACAGAACAATGCACCAAGAAGAAGGGGCCCATGTGCACAATGGAATATGAGCCACGGAAAAGCATGCAACAGTGCCGCTGGCACCACCGTAGAAGGATCTAGAGATACCCACCCAAAAGGAAGTACGAAAGAAACCGAAATAGAAATATCCTATGACATCACTTATAGTTGTTACTTCAACATTGATACCCATGAAGTCATTTCCAAGAGAAGGCCGTGCATAGATCCAGAAAACCAACTATGCTTAACCAAGTGGAAAGGTGTAAGGAATGTATGAATTTGGATATGGGGGTTTACAGACATGTACTGATACATATGAAATATATAATCACAAAATACCTAAGGAATACCAAGAGAGGTCGACTCAACACTCTGTAATAACCTACACGGGAAAGGATCCAAAGATGAATAGATCGATACATACATATGATGAACCAGATGCTGTACACCTAGAACACACACCACATTTTTATCCAATTGGCTGTGATACTAGATAACAATTAAATTTTTAAAAACACACAAGAAGTAAGGAGATATAAGCTCTTGGGGGTTTGCCCTGGCACACTGCACTCTCATTTGCAGCCTACTAACACAATTTCCAGGAAGCCTCTGTTGCAGGAAAACCCAGAGTTGGAAATGGAGAAATGCTGCCGCCTTGTGGCCGTTTCCCGCAAGAGCGGCTTCAAACGCATAGCTATGGGTCACTTAACATTCACAAGGACTCAGGCCTCTAAAAGACACCTGCCCTCAAAAAAAAAAAAAAAATGTCCTGAGCTCGGCAGTGGCCAAAAAAATTCAAAGCAGGCAAATGTGTCAAAGAGGTAGTATGATAGAGGTAAGTTTTACCCACTCTTTATCAAAAAAAGGAAAATGGAGAAAAGCTCAACATCAGGAATCATCAGACTCCTCTAACCTACAAAAAGCTTTCAGCTCACCCAAGTTAACTACCGTCAGCCAAAAGACTACAAACAATAAATGCTGAAGGGGTTTTAGAGAACTCTGTTCCCTCTGTCTGCGGAGGACATGTCTAGTTGTAACAGCCAATAATGAGAACAGAAAGGAGCTGCGTTTTCAATTAAAAATTGAGCCACCCTTCCATCCAGAACACCCACAGCTGAGCCTCTCACCTGAGAAGACAGGCTGCAAGAGCTGCACTCCACGAGTTTTCACAGTAGCCAAGACACCGAAGCAACCCAAATGTCCATCAACAGATGAATGGATAAGAAGAGCTGGTCCGTGGACACAGTGGACTATTAGCCATGGAAAACAAGGAAACACTGCTCTTTGAGGCACCAGAGATGAGCCTAGAGATCATCACAGAACATGAGTTAAGTCGGAAAGCAAAAGACATACCGTATGACATCACGTATAGGCGTTATCTAACAGCTGACACAAATGAACATATTTCCACAAAGAAAGACACTCACAGACTTAGAAAACAAACTAAGCTTATGTAAAATGAAAGGTGGGGGGAATGGATAAATTAAGATTAGTGTCACCATATGTGTACAAATACATATTAAATATATATATCAAACAGACCGACCATATAGCAAGGGAGGTCACCAGAACACTCTGCAATAATTTACATGGGAAGAGGATCTGTACAAGAAAATATATATATATATATATATATATAAAACGTACGAATGAACCAGATTCTGTACATCTAGGACCAACAATATTCTAATCATTACCCCGATTTAAAAAAATTAAAAGAGCGAACAAGAAGTAATGTGACATAAACTTCTGGGGTTTTTTCCTGGCACATTCCATTCTAATTGACAACCTGGGAACAGGACTTCCAGAAGGCTCTGCTGCCCTAGTAACCGTATGTGGGAATGTAGCAATGCTGACGCCTTGTGGCCGTTTCCCACAGCAGCAGCTTTAAAGTCAGTGCTAATGGTCACTCAATATTCACACACATTGCAGGCTTGAAAATGACACCTGCCCTCCAAAAGAAATCCTGGGGTCGAAAATCGACCAAAAAAGTCAAAAGAGGGCAACCTTCCAAGAAGACAATTTCAAGAGGTTTATTGTACTCACGGTTTTTTTTTTTTTTCTGTTTTTGTTTAACAGAATAAAAAAAGGCGTGGAAAAATGCTGAACGTTAGGAATTATTAGACACGAAAATACACGTTACAAAAACCTATCATGTCACACCACTCAGCATGGCCATCAGCGAAACTTCTGCAAACAAGAAATGCTGAAGGGGTGGTGAAGAAATGCGTACCCTCGGTTCTAAGTGGGTCGTGGTAAGAGTCCCTAAGGAAAACACAGTGGAGTTGCCTGGAAAGGGTCAACATTGAGCGACCGTTCAATCAAGCATACCCACTGCTGGGTCTATCGCCTGAGAGGATGAGAATGAAAAAAGACACGGGCTGGCAATCCTGCAATCCAGCAATGTTTACCGTAGCCAACACTTGGAAGCCATGAAAATGTCCAGCAACAGAGGAATGCAGAAAGGAGAAGTGGTCCATGGACACAATGGAAGAGTGCTCCAGTGAAAAGTAGAAATTCCATTTTAAAAACAGATATAAGTAAGGAGACATCAGCTTTGGGGGGTTTCTCCAGACACATCCCACCGTCATTGATAACCGAGGAACACCACTGGCAGGAAGGTCTGCTTCACTAGTTACCAGAGTGGGAAACGCAGAAATGCTGCAGCCCTCTGGCCGTTACCTGCAACGGCCGCTTGAAAACCCGTGCTAATGGTCACTTCATGTGCACAAGTCCTGGAGGGCTGTCAATGAAACCTGCCCTCAAAATGTCTTGAGGGAGGTAGTGGCCAAAATATTTCAAAAGGTGGCACATACTTCAAGAAAAGAATGTGATGAGGTAAGGTACACACACAGTTTGAAGAAAAAAGGACATCCCTGAAAGCTCAATTTCAAGGCTTTATGAGACGCATGCAAATCCAACCACAGAGGTATCGGCTCACACCAGTCAGAAGAACCACCAGCAACAAAACTACCAACAATTCATGCTGAAGGGGTCGTGGAGAAGTGCATACCCTCTAGGTTAAGTGGGACTTTGCCGCCAGCCGCGGCGGGTCCTCAAAGTGTAGCAACAACCGACGAGAGGGGGTAGGGAACTGAACGCACCAAGGTATGGGATCAGAAGGGCACAAGCAACTGACGGTTGCAAGGCAAGTTTAATAACAAAGCACAGCCGTATATATACCCCTAAAGCAGGGAATTTGCTTCGTCACGCCTTATCGGCATCAGCTGGTTGGTTGGCTGCTCGGCTTCTCCCTCAAAGGCACCAATTTCCCCTCCAGGGTTGCTTTTCCTAGCTTTAGGGAAGAACCAGGGACTCCCAGTAACTGAGCAGGTCCCTGGAGCGATTTGGCCAAAGACCATCTCCTTTTGTATGTTCATACCATAAAGTCCAGGATGCATACCAAGGAGAGTACAGTCGGGCCCTGAGGCTTATGAGGGTCTTAGTGGCGCCTTCCTCAGAGGGCAATGCTCGCCACAGGACTTCACCTGGTAAGAGGCACTAATGGGAACAGAATGGAGGTGCCTTTACAAGGTAAACACTGAGTTACGATATGATCCAGCAGGCCCACTCGTGGGCCTATAACCTAAGAAAGGAGACAGAAGTGGAAAGACACAGGCAGGCAAATCTGCATTGCAGGAGTATTACAATAGCCAGGACATGGAAGCAACCAGAAAGTCCATCAACAGATGAGTGGACAAACAAGAACAGGGACCTGTACAGATGGAATATTAGCCAAGGAACAAAATGAAACAATGCCATCAACAGCACCATCGGTGAGGCTAGAGTTCATCACGCACCTTGCAGTAAGTCACAGAGCGAAAGATACATATCCTACGATATCACTTATAGGTGTTCCCTAAAAATTGATATCACTGAAGGTATTTCCACAGAGAAAGGCAATCACAGATGCAATAAACAGATTTATGGTTCACCCATGGACAGGTGTGAGAATTGTGTACATTAGGAAATTGGGTTTAAGAGAGAGATACAAACACAGGTGAAATACAAAATCACCAAAGGCCTACGGAATACCAAGAGAAGAGTACTCAACATTGTGTCATAAGCTACATGGGAAAAGGATCCAAAGAAGACTAGATACATGTTTATGTGTAAAAGAGCCACCTCTTTCACACCTACAACAAGCAAAACATTGTAATCAAACTTGCTGTGAGAAAAAATAAACATTGAATTAAAAAACGAACAAGTCAGTCGTGAGACACAAACTTAAGGGGCTTTTTCCTGGCACAGTCCATTCTAATTGACAACCGAGAATACGACTTCCACGGAGGCTCTGTTGCCCGAGTAACCAGGTTTGGTAAAGGAGACCTGCTGCCGCCTTGTGGCCGTTTCTCAAAACAGCAGCTTTAAACCCAGTGCTAATGGTCACTTGATATTCAAAATCATTGCAGGCCTATAAATGACACCTGCCCTCAAAAACAATTCTTGGGTCGTACATCGAGGAAAAAAACTCAAAAGACGTGCACATTTCAAAACGACAATTTCAAGAGGCATATTTTGCGCACATTTTGTCTTCTCTTGCTTTCTTTCTCTTGTGATAAATACAAGGGCATGGAAAAATGCTCAACATCAGGAATTAATTAAAGCCATGCAAATCCAGTCGACAAAAACGTTCACCCACAGTCGTCAGAATGATCATCAGCCACAGAGTCTACAAAGAATAAATGCTCAAGGTGTTTCAGAGAACTCTGTGCCCTCTAGCTGCCGCTGGGACGTAACCTGGGAACAGCTAGTAGTGAGAACACCGTGGAGGTGCGTTGAAAGGTAAAAATTGAGCTAACCTGTAATCGGGTAGGCCCACTGATGGGCCTATCTCCCGAGTAGACCAAAATCAAAAAGACACAGGCTGGCCATCCTGCACTGCAGCAGCACGTACCATCGCCAAGACTTGGAAGAAACCCAAATGTCCATCAACAGAACAATGCACCAAGAAGAAGGGGCCCATGTGCACAATGGAATATGAGCCACGGAAAAGCATGCAACAGTGCCGCTGGCACCACCGTAGAAGGATCTAGAGATACCCACCCAAAAGGAAGTACGAAAGAAACCGAAATAGAAATATCCTATGACATCACTTATAGTTGTTACTTCAACATTGATACCCATGAAGTCATTTCCAAGAGAAGGCCGTGCATAGATCCAGAAAACCAACTATGCTTAACCAAGTGGAAAGGTGTAAGGAATGTATGAATTTGGATATGGGGGTTTACAGACATGTACTGATACATATGAAATATATAATCACAAAATACCTAAGGAATACCAAGAGAGGTCGACTCAACACTCTGTAATAACCTACACGGGAAAGGATCCAAAGATGAATAGATCGATACATACATATGATGAACCAGATGCTGTACACCTAGAACACACACCACATTTTTATCCAATTGGCTGTGATACTAGATAACAATTAAATTTTTAAAAACACACAAGAAGTAAGGAGATATAAGCTCTTGGGGGTTTGCCCTGGCACACTGCACTCTCATTTGCAGCCTACTAACACAATTTCCAGGAAGCCTCTGTTGCAGGAAAACCCAGAGTTGGAAATGGAGAAATGCTGCCGCCTTGTGGCCGTTTCCCGCAAGAGCGGCTTCAAACGCATAGCTATGGGTCACTTAACATTCACAAGGACTCAGGCCTCTAAAAGACACCTGCCCTCAAAAAAAAAAAAAAAATGTCCTGAGCTCGGCAGTGGCCAAAAAAATTCAAAGCAGGCAAATGTGTCAAAGAGGTAGTATGATAGAGGTAAGTTTTACCCACTCTTTATCAAAAAAAGGAAAATGGAGAAAAGCTCAACATCAGGAATCATCAGACTCCTCTAACCTACAAAAAGCTTTCAGCTCACCCAAGTTAACTACCGTCAGCCAAAAGACTACAAACAATAAATGCTGAAGGGGTTTTAGAGAACTCTGTTCCCTCTGTCTGCGGAGGACATGTCTAGTTGTAACAGCCAATAATGAGAACAGAAAGGAGCTGCGTTTTCAATTAAAAATTGAGCCACCCTTCCATCCAGAACACCCACAGCTGAGCCTCTCACCTGAGAAGACAGGCTGCAAGAGCTGCACTCCACGAGTTTTCACAGTAGCCAAGACACCGAAGCAACCCAAATGTCCATCAACAGATGAATGGATAAGAAGAGCTGGTCCGTGGACACAGTGGACTATTAGCCATGGAAAACAAGGAAACACTGCTCTTTGAGGCACCAGAGATGAGCCTAGAGATCATCACAGAACATGAGTTAAGTCGGAAAGCAAAAGACATACCGTATGACATCACGTATAGGCGTTATCTAACAGCTGACACAAATGAACATATTTCCACAAAGAAAGACACTCACAGACTTAGAAAACAAACTAAGCTTATGTAAAATGAAAGGTGGGGGGAATGGATAAATTAAGATTAGTGTCACCATATGTGTACAAATACATATTAAATACATATATCAAACAGACCGACCATATAGCAAGGGAGGTCACCAGAACACTCTGCAATAATTTACATGGGAAGAGGATCTGTACAAGAAAATATATATATATATATATATATAAAACGTACGAATGAACCAGATTCTGTACATCTAGGACCAACAATATTCTAATCATTACCCCGATTTAAAAAAATTAAAAGAGCGAACAAGAAGTAATGTGACATAAACTTCTGGGGTTTTTTCCTGGCACATTCCATTCTAATTGACAACCTGGGAACAGGACTTCCAGAAGGCTCTGCTGCCCTAGTAACCGTATGTGGGAATGTAGCAATGCTGACGCCTTGTGGCCGTTTCCCACAGCAGCAGCTTTAAAGTCAGTGCTAATGGTCACTCAATATTCACACACATTGCAGGCTTGAAAATGACACCTGCCCTCCAAAAGAAATCCTGGGGTCGAAAATCGACCAAAAAAGTCAAAAGAGGGCAACCTTCCAAGAAGACAATTTCAAGAGGTTTATTGTACTCACGGTTTTTTTTTTTTTTCTGTTTTTGTTTAACAGAATAAAAAAAGGCGTGGAAAAATGCTGAACGTTAGGAATTATTAGACACGAAAATACACGTTACAAAAACCTATCATGTCACACCACTCAGCATGGCCATCAGCGAAACTTCTGCAAACAAGAAATGCTGAAGGGGTGGTGAAGAAATGCGTACCCTCGGTTCTAAGTGGGTCGTGGTAAGAGTCCCTAAGGAAAACACAGTGGAGTTGCCTGGAAAGGGTCAACATTGAGCGACCGTTCAATCAAGCATACCCACTGCTGGGTCTATCGCCTGAGAGGATGAGAATGAAAAAAGACACGGGCTGGCAATCCTGCAATCCAGCAATGTTTACCGTAGCCAACACTTGGAAGCCATGAAAATGTCCAGCAACAGAGGAATGCAGAAAGGAGAAGTGGTCCATGGACACAATGGAAGAGTGCTCCAGTGAAAAGTAGAAATTCCATTTTAAAAACAGATATAAGTAAGGAGACATCAGCTTTGGGGGGTTTCTCCAGACACATCCCACCGTCATTGATAACCGAGGAACACCACTGGCAGGAAGGTCTGCTTCACTAGTTACCAGAGTGGGAAAGGCAGAAATGCTGCAGCCCTCTGGCCGTTACCTGCAACGGCCGCTTGAAAACCCGTGCTAATGGTCACTTCATGTGCACAAGTCCTGGAGGGCTGTCAATGAAACCTGCCCTCAAAATGTCTTGAGGGAGGTAGTGGCCAAAATATTTCAAAAGGTGGCACATACTTCAAGAAAAGAATGTGATGAGGTAAGCTACACACACAGTTTGAAGAAAAAAGGACATCCCTGAAAGCTCAATTTCAAGGCTTTATGAGACGCATGCAAATCCAACCACAGAGGTATCGGCTCACACCAGTCAGAAGAACCACCAGCAACAAAACTACCAACAATTCATGCTGAAGGGGTCGTGGAGAAGTGCATACCCTCTAGGTTAAGTGGGACTTTGCCGCCAGCCGCGGCGGGTCCTCAAAGTGTAGCAACAACCGACGAGAGGGGGTAGGGAACTGAACGCACCAAGGTATGGGATCAGAAGGGCACAAGCAACTGACGGTTGCAAGGCAAGTTTAATAACAAAGCACAGCCGTATATATACCCCTAAAGCAGGGAATTTGCTTCGTCACGCCTTATCGGCATCAGCTGGTTGGTTGGCTGCTCGGCTTCTCCCTCAAAGGCACCAATTTCCCCTCCAGGGTTGCTTTTCCTAGCTTTAGGGAAGAACCAGGGACTCCCAGTAACTGAGCAGGTCCCTGGAGCGATTTGGCCAAAGACCATCTCCTTTTGTATGTTCATACCATAAAGTCCAGGATGCATACCAAGGAGAGTACAGTCGGGCCCTGAGGCTTATGAGGGTCTTAGTGGCGCCTTCCTCAGAGGGCAATGCTCGCCACAGGACTTCACCTGGTAAGAGGCACTAATGGGAACAGAATGGAGGTGCCTTTACAAGGTAAACACTGAGTTACGATATGATCCAGCAGGCCCACTCGTGGGCCTATAACCTAAGAAAGGAGACAGAAGTGGAAAGACACAGGCAGGCAAATCTGCATTGCAGGAGTATTACAATAGCCAGGACATGGAAGCAACCAGAAAGTCCATCAACAGATGAGTGGACAAACAAGAACAGGGACCTGTACAGATGGAATATTAGCCAAGGAACAAAATGAAACAATGCCATCAACAGCACCATCGGTGAGGCTAGAGTTCATCACGCACCTTGCAGTAAGTCACAGAGCGAAAGATACATATCCTACGATATCACTTATAGGTGTTCCCTAAAAATTGATATCACTGAAGGTATTTCCACAGAGAAAGGCAATCACAGATGCAATAAACAGATTTATGGTTCACCCATGGACAGGTGTGAGAATTGTGTACATTAGGAAATTGGGTTTAAGAGAGAGATACAAACACAGGTGAAATACAAAATCACCAAAGGCCTACGGAATACCAAGAGAAGAGTACTCAACATTGTGTCATAAGCTACATGGGAAAAGGATCCAAAGAAGACTAGATACATGTTTATGTGTAAAAGAGCCACCTCTTTCACACCTACAACAAGCAAAACATTGTAATCAAACTTGCTGTGAGAAAAAATAAACATTGAATTAAAAAACGAACAAGTCAGTCGTGAGACACAAACTTAAGGGGCTTTTTCCTGGCACAGTCCATTCTAATTGACAACCGAGAATACGACTTCCACGGAGGCTCTGTTGCCCGAGTAACCAGGTTTGGTAAAGGAGACCTGCTGCCGCCTTGTGGCCGTTTCTCAAAACAGCAGCTTTAAACCCAGTGCTAATGGTCACTTGATATTCAAAATCATTGCAGGCCTATAAATGACACCTGCCCTCAAAAACAATTCTTGGGTCGTACATCGAGGAAAAAAACTCAAAAGACGTGCACATTTCAAAACGACAATTTCAAGAGGCATATTTTGCGCACATTTTGTCTTCTCTTGCTTTCTTTCTCTTGTGATAAATACAAGGGCATGGAAAAATGCTCAACATCAGGAATTAATTAAAGCCATGCAAATCCAGTCGACAAAAACGTTCACCCACAGTCGTCAGAATGATCATCAGCCACAGAGTCTACAAAGAATAAATGCTCAAGGTGTTTCAGAGAACTCTGTGCCCTCTAGCTGCCGCTGGGACGTAACCGGGGAACAGCTAGTAGTGAGAACACCGTGGAGGTGCGTTGAAAGGTAAAAATTGAGCTAACCTGTAATCGGGTAGGCCCACTGATGGGCCTATCTCCCGAGTAGACCAAAATCAAAAAGACACAGGCTGGCCATCCTGCACTGCAGCAGCACGTACCATCGCCAAGACTTGGAAGAAACCCAAATGTCCATCAACAGAACAATGCACCAAGAAGAAGGGGCCCATGTGCACAATGGAATATGAGCCACGGAAAAGCATGCAACAGTGCCGCTGGCACCACCGTAGAAGGATCTAGAGATACCCACCCAAAAGGAAGTACGAAAGAAACCGAAATAGAAATATCCTATGACATCACTTATAGTTGTTACTTCAACATTGATACCCATGAAGTCATTTCCAAGAGAAGGCCGTGCATAGATCCAGAAAACCAACTATGCTTAACCAAGTGGAAAGGTGTAAGGAATGTATGAATTTGGATATGGGGGTTTACAGACATGTACTGATACATATGAAATATATAATCACAAAATACCTAAGGAATACCAAGAGAGGTCGACTCAACACTCTGTAATAACCTACACGGGAAAGGATCCAAAGATGAATAGATCGATACATACATATGATGAACCAGATGCTGTACACCTAGAACACACACCACATTTTTATCCAATTGGCTGTGATACTAGATAACAATTAAATTTTTAAAAACACACAAGAAGTAAGGAGATATAAGCTCTTGGGGGTTTGCCCTGGCACACTGCACTCTCATTTGCAGCCTACTAACACAATTTCCAGGAAGCCTCTGTTGCAGGAAAACCCAGAGTTGGAAATGGAGAAATGCTGCCGCCTTGTGGCCGTTTCCCGCAAGAGCGGCTTCAAACGCATAGCTATGGGTCACTTAACATTCACAAGGACTCAGGCCTCTAAAAGACACCTGCCCTCAAAAAAAAAAAAAAAATGTCCTGAGCTCGGCAGTGGCCAAAAAAATTCAAAGCAGGCAAATGTGTCAAAGAGGTAGTATGATAGAGGTAAGTTTTACCCACTCTTTATCAAAAAAAGGAAAATGGAGAAAAGCTCAACATCAGGAATCATCAGACTCCTCTAACCTACAAAAAGCTTTCAGCTCACCCAAGTTAACTACCGTCAGCCAAAAGACTACAAACAATAAATGCTGAAGGGGTTTTAGAGAACTCTGTTCCCTCTGTCTGCGGAGGACATGTCTAGTTGTAACAGCCAATAATGAGAACAGAAAGGAGCTGCGTTTTCAATTAAAAATTGAGCCACCCTTCCATCCAGAACACCCACAGCTGAGCCTCTCACCTGAGAAGACAGGCTGCAAGAGCTGCACTCCACGAGTTTTCACAGTAGCCAAGACACCGAAGCAACCCAAATGTCCATCAACAGATGAATGGATAAGAAGAGCTGGTCCGTGGACACAGTGGACTATTAGCCATGGAAAACAAGGAAACACTGCTCTTTGAGGCACCAGAGATGAGCCTAGAGATCATCACAGAACATGAGTTAAGTCGGAAAGCAAAAGACATACCGTATGACATCACATATAGGCGTTATCTAACAGCTGACACAAATGAACATATTTCCACAAAGAAAGACACTCACAGACTTAGAAAACAAACTAAGCTTATGTAAAATGAAAGGTGGGGGGAATGGATAAATTAAGATTAGTGTCACCATATGTGTACAAATACATATTAAATATATATATCAAACAGACTGACCATATAGCAAGGGAGGTCACCAGAACACTCTGCAATAATTTACATGGGAAGAGGATCTGTACAAGAAAATATATATATATATATATATATATAAAACGTACGAATGAACCAGATTCTGTACATCTAGGACCAACAATATTCTAATCATTACCCCGATTTAAAAAAATTAAAAGAGCGAACAAGAAGTAATGTGACATAAACTTCTGGGGTTTTTTCCTGGCACATTCCATTCTAATTGACAACCTGGGAACAGGACTTCCAGAAGGCTCTGCTGCCCTAGTAACCGTATGTGGGAATGTAGCAATGCTGACGCCTTGTGGCCGTTTCCCACAGCAGCAGCTTTAAAGTCAGTGCTAATGGTCACTCAATATTCACACACATTGCAGGCTTGAAAATGACACCTGCCCTCCAAAAGAAATCCTGGGGTCGAAAATCGACCAAAAAAGTCAAAAGAGGGCAACCTTCCAAGAAGACAATTTCAAGAGGTTTATTGTACTCACGGTTTTTTTTTTTTTTCTGTTTTTGTTTAACAGAATAAAAAAAGGCGTGGAAAAATGCTGAACGTTAGGAATTATTAGACACGAAAATACACGTTACAAAAACCTATCATGTCACACCACTCAGCATGGCCATCAGCGAAACTTCTGCAAACAAGAAATGCTGAAGGGGTGGTGAAGAAATGCGTACCCTCGGTTCTAAGTGGGTCGTGGTAAGAGTCCCTAAGGAAAACACAGTGGAGTTGCCTGGAAAGGGTCAACATTGAGCGACCGTTCAATCAAGCATACCCACTGCTGGGTCTATCGCCTGAGAGGATGAGAATGAAAAAAGACACGGGCTGGCAATCCTGCAATCCAGCAATGTTTACCGTAGCCAACACTTGGAAGCCATGAAAATGTCCAGCAACAGAGGAATGCAGAAAGGAGAAGTGGTCCATGGACACAATGGAAGAGTGCTCCAGTGAAAAGTAGAAATTCCATTTTAAAAACAGATATAAGTAAGGAGACATCAGCTTTGGGGGGTTTCTCCAGACACATCCCACCGTCATTGATAACCGAGGAACACCACTGGCAGGAAGGTCTGCTTCACTAGTTACCAGAGTGGGAAAGGCAGAAATGCTGCAGCCCTCTGGCCGTTACCTGCAACGGCCGCTTGAAAACCCGTGCTAATGGTCACTTCATGTGCACAAGTCCTGGAGGGCTGTCAATGAAACCTGCCCTCAAAATGTCTTGAGGGAGGTAGTGGCCAAAATATTTCAAAAGGTGGCACATACTTCAAGAAAAGAATGTGATGAGGTAAGCTACACACACAGTTTGAAGAAAAAAGGACATCCCTGAAAGCTCAATTTCAAGGCTTTATGAGACGCATGCAAATCCAACCACAGAGGTATCGGCTCACACCAGTCAGAAGAACCACCAGCAA
Source organism: Kogia breviceps (assembly GCF_026419965.1). Classification (NCBI taxonomy): domain Eukaryota; kingdom Metazoa; phylum Chordata; class Mammalia; order Artiodactyla; family Physeteridae; genus Kogia; species Kogia breviceps. Next base: position 68,047,911 of record NC_081310.1, on the reverse strand, counting down.
CAAAACTACCAACAATTCATGCTGAAGGGGTCGTGGAGAAGTGCATACCCTCTAGGTTAAGTGGGACTTTGCCGCCAGCCGCGGCGGGTCCTCAAAGTGTAGCAACAACCGACGAGAGGGGGTAGGGAACTGAACGCACCAAGGTATGGGATCAGAAGGGCACAAGCAACTGACGGTTGCAAGGCAAGTTTAATAACAAAGCACAGCCGTATATATACCCCTAAAGCAGGGAATTTGCTTCGTCACGCCTTATCGGCATCAGCTGGTTGGTTGGCTGCTCGGCTTCTCCCTCAAAGGCACCAATTTCCCCTCCAGGGTTGCTTTTCCTAGCTTTAGGGAAGAACCAGGGACTCCCAGTAACTGAGCAGGTCCCTGGAGCGATTTGGCCAAAGACCATCTCCTTTTGTATGTTCATACCATAAAGTCCAGGATGCATACCAAGGAGAGTACAGTCGGGCCCTGAGGCTTATGAGGGTCTTAGTGGCGCCTTCCTCAGAGGGCAATGCTCGCCACAGGACTTCACCTGGTAAGAGGCACTAATGGGAACAGAATGGAGGTGCCTTTACAAGGTAAACACTGAGTTACGATATGATCCAGCAGGCCCACTCGTGGGCCTATAACCTAAGAAAGGAGACAGAAGTGGAAAGACACAGGCAGGCAAATCTGCATTGCAGGAGTATTACAATAGCCAGGACATGGAAGCAACCAGAAAGTCCATCAACAGATGAGTGGACAAACAAGAACAGGGACCTGTACAGATGGAATATTAGCCAAGGAACAAAATGAAACAATGCCATCAACAGCACCATCGGTGAGGCTAGAGTTCATCACGCACCTTGCAGTAAGTCACAGAGCGAAAGATACATATCCTACGATATCACTTATAGGTGTTCCCTAAAAATTGATATCACTGAAGGTATTTCCACAGAGAAAGGCAATCACAGATGCAATAAACAGATTTATGGTTCACCCATGGACAGGTGTGAGAATTGTGTACATTAGGAAATTGGGTTTAAGAGAGAGATACAAACACAGGTGAAATACAAAATCACCAAAGGCCTACGGAATACCAAGAGAAGAGTACTCAACATTGTGTCATAAGCTACATGGGAAAAGGATCCAAAGAAGACTAGATACATGTTTATGTGTAAAAGAGCCACCTCTTTCACACCTACAACAAGCAAAACATTGTAATCAAACTTGCTGTGAGAAAAAATAAACATTGAATTAAAAAACGAACAAGTCAGTCGTGAGACACAAACTTAAGGGGCTTTTTCCTGGCACAGTCCATTCTAATTGACAACCGAGAATACGACTTCCACGGAGGCTCTGTTGCCCGAGTAACCAGGTTTGGTAAAGGAGACCTGCTGCCGCCTTGTGGCCGTTTCTCAAAACAGCAGCTTTAAACCCAGTGCTAATGGTCACTTGATATTCAAAATCATTGCAGGCCTATAAATGACACCTGCCCTCAAAAACAATTCTTGGGTCGTACATCGAGGAAAAAAACTCAAAAGACGTGCACATTTCAAAACGACAATTTCAAGAGGCATATTTTGCGCACATTTTGTCTTCTCTTGCTTTCTTTCTCTTGTGATAAATACAAGGGCATGGAAAAATGCTCAACATCAGGAATTAATTAAAGCCATGCAAATCCAGTCGACAAAAACGTTCACCCACAGTCGTCAGAATGATCATCAGCCACAGAGTCTACAAAGAATAAATGCTCAAGGTGTTTCAGAGAACTCTGTGCCCTCTAGCTGCCGCTGGGACGTAACCGGGGAACAGCTAGTAGTGAGAACACCGTGGAGGTGCGTTGAAAGGTAAAAATTGAGCTAACCTGTAATCGGGTAGGCCCACTGATGGGCCTATCTCCCGAGTAGACCAAAATCAAAAAGACACAGGCTGGCCATCCTGCACTGCAGCAGCACGTACCATCGCCAAGACTTGGAAGAAACCCAAATGTCCATCAACAGAACAATGCACCAAGAAGAAGGGGCCCATGTGCACAATGGAATATGAGCCACGGAAAAGCATGCAACAGTGCCGCTGGCACCACCGTAGAAGGATCTAGAGATACCCACCCAAAAGGAAGTACGAAAGAAACCGAAATAGAAATATCCTATGACATCACTTATAGTTGTTACTTCAACATTGATACCCATGAAGTCATTTCCAAGAGAAGGCCGTGCATAGATCCAGAAAACCAACTATGCTTAACCAAGTGGAAAGGTGTAAGGAATGTATGAATTTGGATATGGGGGTTTACAGACATGTACTGATACATATGAAATATATAATCACAAAATACCTAAGGAATACCAAGAGAGGTCGACTCAACACTCTGTAATAACCTACACGGGAAAGGATCCAAAGATGAATAGATCGATACATACATATGATGAACCAGATGCTGTACACCTAGAACACACACCACATTTTTATCCAATTGGCTGTGATACTAGATAACAATTAAATTTTTAAAAACACACAAGAAGTAAGGAGATATAAGCTCTTGGGGGTTTGCCCTGGCACACTGCACTCTCATTTGCAGCCTACTAACACAATTTCCAGGAAGCCTCTGTTGCAGGAAAACCCAGAGTTGGAAATGGAGAAATGCTGCCGCCTTGTGGCCGTTTCCCGCAAGAGCGGCTTCAAACGCATAGCTATGGGTCACTTAACATTCACAAGGACTCAGGCCTCTAAAAGACACCTGCCCTCAAAAAAAAAAAAAAAATGTCCTGAGCTCGGCAGTGGCCAAAAAAATTCAAAGCAGGCAAATGTGTCAAAGAGGTAGTATGATAGAGGTAAGTTTTACCCACTCTTTATCAAAAAAAGGAAAATGGAGAAAAGCTCAACATCAGGAATCATCAGACTCCTCTAACCTACAAAAAGCTTTCAGCTCACCCAAGTTAACTACCGTCAGCCAAAAGACTACAAACAATAAATGCTGAAGGGGTTTTAGAGAACTCTGTTCCCTCTGTCTGCGGAGGACATGTCTAGTTGTAACAGCCAATAATGAGAACAGAAAGGAGCTGCGTTTTCAATTAAAAATTGAGCCACCCTTCCATCCAGAACACCCACAGCTGAGCCTCTCACCTGAGAAGACAGGCTGCAAGAGCTGCACTCCACGAGTTTTCACAGTAGCCAAGACACCGAAGCAACCCAAATGTCCATCAACAGATGAATGGATAAGAAGAGCTGGTCCGTGGACACAGTGGACTATTAGCCATGGAAAACAAGGAAACACTGCTCTTTGAGGCACCAGAGATGAGCCTAGAGATCATCACAGAACATGAGTTAAGTCGGAAAGCAAAAGACATACCGTATGACATCACATATAGGCGTTATCTAACAGCTGACACAAATGAACATATTTCCACAAAGAAAGACACTCACAGACTTAGAAAACAAACTAAGCTTATGTAAAATGAAAGGTGGGGGGAATGGATAAATTAAGATTAGTGTCACCATATGTGTACAAATACATATTAAATATATATATCAAACAGACTGACCATATAGCAAGGGAGGTCACCAGAACACTCTGCAATAATTTACATGGGAAGAGGATCTGTACAAGAAAATATATATATATATATATATATATAAAACGTACGAATGAACCAGATTCTGTACATCTAGGACCAACAATATTCTAATCATTACCCCGATTTAAAAAAATTAAAAGAGCGAACAAGAAGTAATGTGACATAAACTTCTGGGGTTTTTTCCTGGCACATTCCATTCTAATTGACAACCTGGGAACAGGACTTCCAGAAGGCTCTGCTGCCCTAGTAACCGTATGTGGGAATGTAGCAATGCTGACGCCTTGTGGCCGTTTCCCACAGCAGCAGCTTTAAAGTCAGTGCTAATGGTCACTCAATATTCACACACATTGCAGGCTTGAAAATGACACCTGCCCTCCAAAAGAAATCCTGGGGTCGAAAATCGACCAAAAAAGTCAAAAGAGGGCAACCTTCCAAGAAGACAATTTCAAGAGGTTTATTGTACTCACGGTTTTTTTTTTTTTTCTGTTTTTGTTTAACAGAATAAAAAAAGGCGTGGAAAAATGCTGAACGTTAGGAATTATTAGACACGAAAATACACGTTACAAAAACCTATCATGTCACACCACTCAGCATGGCCATCAGCGAAACTTCTGCAAACAAGAAATGCTGAAGGGGTGGTGAAGAAATGCGTACCCTCGGTTCTAAGTGGGTCGTGGTAAGAGTCCCTAAGGAAAACACAGTGGAGTTGCCTGGAAAGGGTCAACATTGAGCGACCGTTCAATCAAGCATACCCACTGCTGGGTCTATCGCCTGAGAGGATGAGAATGAAAAAAGACACGGGCTGGCAATCCTGCAATCCAGCAATGTTTACCGTAGCCAACACTTGGAAGCCATGAAAATGTCCAGCAACAGAGGAATGCAGAAAGGAGAAGTGGTCCATGGACACAATGGAAGAGTGCTCCAGTGAAAAGTAGAAATTCCATTTTAAAAACAGATATAAGTAAGGAGACATCAGCTTTGGGGGGTTTCTCCAGACACATCCCACCGTCATTGATAACCGAGGAACACCACTGGCAGGAAGGTCTGCTTCACTAGTTACCAGAGTGGGAAAGGCAGAAATGCTGCAGCCCTCTGGCCGTTACCTGCAACGGCCGCTTGAAAACCCGTGCTAATGGTCACTTCATGTGCACAAGTCCTGGAGGGCTGTCAATGAAACCTGCCCTCAAAATGTCTTGAGGGAGGTAGTGGCCAAAATATTTCAAAAGGTGGCACATACTTCAAGAAAAGAATGTGATGAGGTAAGCTACACACACAGTTTGAAGAAAAAAGGACATCCCTGAAAGCTCAATTTCAAGGCTTTATGAGACGCATGCAAATCCAACCACAGAGGTATCGGCTCACACCAGTCAGAAGAACCACCAGCAACAAAACTACCAACAATTCATGCTGAAGGGGTCGTGGAGAAGTGCATACCCTCTAGGTTAAGTGGGACTTTGCCGCCAGCCGCGGCGGGTCCTCAAAGTGTAGCAACAACCGACGAGAGGGGGTAGGGAACTGAACGCACCAAGGTATGGGATCAGAAGGGCACAAGCAACTGACGGTTGCAAGGCAAGTTTAATAACAAAGCACAGCCGTATATATACCCCTAAAGCAGGGAATTTGCTTCGTCACGCCTTATCGGCATCAGCTGGTTGGTTGGCTGCTCGGCTTCTCCCTCAAAGGCACCAATTTCCCCTCCAGGGTTGCTTTTCCTAGCTTTAGGGAAGAACCAGGGACTCCCAGTAACTGAGCAGGTCCCTGGAGCGATTTGGCCAAAGACCATCTCCTTTTGTATGTTCATACCATAAAGTCCAGGATGCATACCAAGGAGAGTACAGTCGGGCCCTGAGGCTTATGAGGGTCTTAGTGGCGCCTTCCTCAGAGGGCAATGCTCGCCACAGGACTTCACCTGGTAAGAGGCACTAATGGGAACAGAATGGAGGTGCCTTTACAAGGTAAACACTGAGTTACGATATGATCCAGCAGGCCCACTCGTGGGCCTATAACCTAAGAAAGGAGACAGAAGTGGAAAGACACAGGCAGGCAAATCTGCATTGCAGGAGTATTACAATAGCCAGGACATGGAAGCAACCAGAAAGTCCATCAACAGATGAGTGGACAAACAAGAACAGGGACCTGTACAGATGGAATATTAGCCAAGGAACAAAATGAAACAATGCCATCAACAGCACCATCGGTGAGGCTAGAGTTCATCACGCACCTTGCAGTAAGTCACAGAGCGAAAGATACATATCCTACGATATCACTTATAGGTGTTCCCTAAAAATTGATATCACTGAAGGTATTTCCACAGAGAAAGGCAATCACAGATGCAATAAACAGATTTATGGTTCACCCATGGACAGGTGTGAGAATTGTGTACATTAGGAAATTGGGTTTAAGAGAGAGATACAAACACAGGTGAAATACAAAATCACCAAAGGCCTACGGAATACCAAGAGAAGAGTACTCAACATTGTGTCATAAGCTACATGGGAAAAGGATCCAAAGAAGACTAGATACATGTTTATGTGTAAAAGAGCCACCTCTTTCACACCTACAACAAGCAAAACATTGTAATCAAACTTGCTGTGAGAAAAAATAAACATTGAATTAAAAAACGAACAAGTCAGTCGTGAGACACAAACTTAAGGGGCTTTTTCCTGGCACAGTCCATTCTAATTGACAACCGAGAATACGACTTCCACGGAGGCTCTGTTGCCCGAGTAACCAGGTTTGGTAAAGGAGACCTGCTGCCGCCTTGTGGCCGTTTCTCAAAACAGCAGCTTTAAACCCAGTGCTAATGGTCACTTGATATTCAAAATCATTGCAGGCCTATAAATGACACCTGCCCTCAAAAACAATTCTTGGGTCGTACATCGAGGAAAAAAACTCAAAAGACGTGCACATTTCAAAACGACAATTTCAAGAGGCATATTTTGCGCACATTTTGTCTTCTCTTGCTTTCTTTCTCTTGTGATAAATACAAGGGCATGGAAAAATGCTCAACATCAGGAATTAATTAAAGCCATGCAAATCCAGTCGACAAAAACGTTCACCCACAGTCGTCAGAATGATCATCAGCCACAGAGTCTACAAAGAATAAATGCTCAAGGTGTTTCAGAGAACTCTGTGCCCTCTAGCTGCCGCTGGGACGTAACCGGGGAACAGCTAGTAGTGAGAACACCGTGGAGGTGCGTTGAAAGGTAAAAATTGAGCTAACCTGTAATCGGGTAGGCCCACTGATGGGCCTATCTCCCGAGTAGACCAAAATCAAAAAGACACAGGCTGGCCATCCTGCACTGCAGCAGCACGTACCATCGCCAAGACTTGGAAGAAACCCAAATGTCCATCAACAGAACAATGCACCAAGAAGAAGGGGCCCATGTGCACAATGGAATATGAGCCACGGAAAAGCATGCAACAGTGCCGCTGGCACCACCGTAGAAGGATCTAGAGATACCCACCCAAAAGGAAGTACGAAAGAAACCGAAATAGAAATATCCTATGACATCACTTATAGTTGTTACTTCAACATTGATACCCATGAAGTCATTTCCAAGAGAAGGCCGTGCATAGATCCAGAAAACCAACTATGCTTAACCAAGTGGAAAGGTGTAAGGAATGTATGAATTTGGATATGGGGGTTTACAGACATGTACTGATACATATGAAATATATAATCACAAAATACCTAAGGAATACCAAGAGAGGTCGACTCAACACTCTGTAATAACCTACACGGGAAAGGATCCAAAGATGAATAGATCGATACATACATATGATGAACCAGATGCTGTACACCTAGAACACACACCACATTTTTATCCAATTGGCTGTGATACTAGATAACAATTAAATTTTTAAAAACACACAAGAAGTAAGGAGATATAAGCTCTTGGGGGTTTGCCCTGGCACACTGCACTCTCATTTGCAGCCTACTAACACAATTTCCAGGAAGCCTCTGTTGCAGGAAAACCCAGAGTTGGAAATGGAGAAATGCTGCCGCCTTGTGGCCGTTTCCCGCAAGAGCGGCTTCAAACGCATAGCTATGGGTCACTTAACATTCACAAGGACTCAGGCCTCTAAAAGACACCTGCCCTCAAAAAAAAAAAAAAATGTCCTGAGCTCGGCAGTGGCCAAAAAAATTCAAAGCAGGCAAATGTGTCAAAGAGGTAGTATGATAGAGGTAAGTTTTACCCACTCTTTATCAAAAAAAGGAAAATGGAGAAAAGCTCAACATCAGGAATCATCAGACTCCTCTAACCTACAAAAAGCTTTCAGCTCACCCAAGTTAACTACCGTCAGCCAAAAGACTACAAACAATAAATGCTGAAGGGGTTTTAGAGAACTCTGTTCCCTCTGTCTGTGGAGGACATGTCTAGTTGTAACAGCCAATAATGAGAACAGAAAGGAGCTGCGTTTTCAATTAAAAATTGAGCCACCCTTCCATCCAGAACACCCACAGCTGAGCCTCTCACCTGAGAAGACAGGCTGCAAGAGCTGCACTCCACGAGTTTTCACAGTAGCCAAGACACCGAAGCAACCCAAATGTCCATCAACAGATGAATGGATAAGAAGAGCTGGTCCGTGGACACAGTGGACTATTAGCCATGGAAAACAAGGAAACACTGCTCTTTGAGGCACCAGAGATGAGCCTAGAGATCATCACAGAACATGAGTTAAGTCGGAAAGCAAAAGACATACCGTATGACATCACGTATAGGCGTTATCTAACAGCTGACACAAATGAACATATTTCCACAAAGAAAGACACTCACAGACTTAGAAAACAAACTAAGCTTATGTAAAATGAAAGGTGGGGGGAATGGATAAATTAAGATTAGTGTCACCATATGTGTACAAATACATATTAAATATATATATCAAACAGACCGACCATATAGCAAGGGAGGTCACCAGAACACTCTGCAATAATTTACATGGGAAGAGGATCTGTACAAGAAAATATATATATATATATAAAACGTACGAATGAACCAGATTCTGTACATCTAGGACCAACAATATTCTAATCATTACCCCGATTTAAAAAAATTAAAAGAGCGAACAAGAAGTAATGTGACATAAACTTCTGGGGTTTTTTCCTGGCACATTCCATTCTAATTGACAACCTGGGAACAGGACTTCCAGAAGGCTCTGCTGCCCTAGTAACCGTATGTGGGAATGTAGCAATGCTGACGCCTTGTGGCCGTTTCCCACAGCAGCAGCTTTAAAGTCAGTGCTAATGGTCACTCAATATTCACACACATTGCAGGCTTGAAAATGACACCTGCCCTCCAAAAGAAATCCTGGGGTCGAAAATCGACCAAAAAAGTCAAAAGAGGGCAACCTTCCAAGAAGACAATTTCAAGAGGTTTATTGTACTCACGGTTTTTTTTTTTTTTCTGTTTTTGTTTAACAGAATAAAAAAAGGCGTGGAAAAATGCTGAACGTTAGGAATTATTAGACACGAAAATACACGTTACAAAAACCTATCATGTCACACCACTCAGCATGGCCATCAGCGAAACTTCTGCAAACAAGAAATGCTGAAGGGGTGGTGAAGAAATGCGTACCCTCGGTTCTAAGTGGGTCGTGGTAAGAGTCCCTAAGGAAAACACAGTGGAGTTGCCTGGAAAGGGTCAACATTGAGCGACCGTTCAATCAAGCATACCCACTGCTGGGTCTATCGCCTGAGAGGATGAGAATGAAAAAAGACACGGGCTGGCAATCCTGCAATCCAGCAATGTTTACCGTAGCCAACACTTGGAAGCCATGAAAATGTCCAGCAACAGAGGAATGCAGAAAGGAGAAGTGGTCCATGGACACAATGGAAGAGTGCTCCAGTGAAAAGTAGAAATTCCATTTTAAAAACAGATATAAGTAAGGAGACATCAGCTTTGGGGGGTTTCTCCAGACACATCCCACCGTCATTGATAACCGAGGAACACCACTGGCAGGAAGGTCTGCTTCACTAGTTACCAGAGTGGGAAAGGCAGAAATGCTGCAGCCCTCTGGCCGTTACCTGCAACGGCCGCTTGAAAACCCGTGCTAATGGTCACTTCATGTGCACAAGTCCTGGAGGGCTGTCAATGAAACCTGCCCTCAAAATGTCTTGAGGGAGGTAGTGGCCAAAATATTTCAAAAGGTGGCACATACTTCAAGAAAAGAATGTGATGAGGTAAGCTACACACACAGTTTGAAGAAAAAAGGACATCCCTGAAAGCTCAATTTCAAGGCTTTATGAGACGCATGCAAATCCAACCACAGAGGTATCGGCTCACACCAGTCAGAAGAACCACCAGCAACAAAACTACCAACAATTCATGCTGAAGGGGTCGTGGAGAAGTGCATACCCTCTAGGTTAAGTGGGACTTTGCCGCCAGCTGCGGCGGGTCCTCAAAGTGTAGCAACAACCGACGAGAGGGGGTAGGGAACTGAACGCACCAAGGTATGGGATCAGAAGGGCACAAGCAACTGACGGTTGCAAGGCAAGTTTAATAACAAAGCACAGCCGTATATATACCCCTAAAGCAGGGAATTTGCTTCGTCACGCCTTATCGGCATCAGCTGGTTGGTTGGCTGCTCGGCTTCTCCCTCAAAGGCACCAATTTCCCCTCCAGGGTTGCTTTTCCTAGCTTTAGGGAAGAACCAGGGACTCCCAGTAACTGAGCAGGTCCTTGGAGCGATTTGGCCAAAGACCATCTCCTTTTGTATGTTCATACCATAAAGTCCAGGATGCATACCAAGGAGAGTACAGTCGGGCCCTGAGGCTTATGAGGGTCTTAGTGGCGCCTTCCTCAGAGGGCAATGCTCGCCACAGGACTTCACCTGGTAAGAGGCACTAATGGGAACAGAATGGAGGTGCCTTTACAAGGTAAACACTGAGTTACGATATGATCCAGCAGGCCCACTCGTGGGCCTATAACCTAAGAAAGGAGACAGAAGTGGAAAGACACAGGCAGGCAAATCTGCATTGCAGGAGTATTACAATAGCCAGGACATGGAAGCAACCAGAAAGTCCATCAACAGATGAGTGGACAAACAAGAACAGGGACCTGTACAGATGGAATATTAGCCAAGGAACAAAATGAAACAATGCCATCAACAGCACCATCGGTGAGGCTAGAGTTCATCACGCACCTTGCAGTAAGTCACAGAGCGAAAGATACATATCCTACGATATCACTTATAGGTGTTCCCTAAAAATTGATATCACTGAAGGTATTTCCACAGAGAAAGGCAATCACAGATGCAATAAACAGATTTATGGTTCACCCATGGACAGGTGTGAGAATTGTGTACATTAGGAAATTGGGTTTAAGAGAGAGATACAAACACAGGTGAAATACAAAATCACCAAAGGCCTACGGAATACCAAGAGAAGAGTACTCAACATTGTGTCATAAGCTACATGGGAAAAGGATCCAAAGAAGACTAGATACATGTTTATGTGTAAAAGAGCCACCTCTTTCACACCTACAACAAGCAAAACATTGTAATCAAACTTGCTGTGAGAAAAAATAAACATTGAATTAAAAAACGAACAAGTCAGTCGTGAGACACAAACTTAAGGGGCTTTTTCCTGGCACAGTCCATTCTAATTGACAACCGAGAATACGACTTCCACGGAGGCTCTGTTGCCCGAGTAACCAGGTTTGGTAAAGGAGACCTGCTGCCGCCTTGTGGCCGTTTCTCAAAACAGCAGCTTTAAACCCAGTGCTAATGGTCACTTGATATTCAAAATCATTGCAGGCCTATAAATGACACCTGCCCTCAAAAACAATTCTTGGGTCGTACATCGAGGAAAAAAACTCAAAAGACGTGCACATTTCAAAACGACAATTTCAAGAGGCATATTTTGCGCACATTTTGTCTTCTCTTGCTTTCTTTCTCTTGTGATAAATACAAGGGCATGGAAAAATGCTCAACATCAGGAATTAATTAAAGCCATGCAAATCCAGTCGACAAAAACGTTCACCCACAGTCGTCAGAATGATCATCAGCCACAGAGTCTACAAAGAATAAATGCTCAAGGTGTTTCAGAGAACTCTGTGCCCTCTAGCTGCCGCTGGGACGTAACCGGGGAACAGCTAGTAGTGAGAACACCGTGGAGGTGCGTTGAAAGGTAAAAATTGAGCTAACCTGTAATCGGGTAGGCCCACTGATGGGCCTATCTCCCGAGTAGACCAAAATCAAAAAGACACAGGCTGGCCATCCTGCACTGCAGCAGCACGTACCATCGCCAAGACTTGGAAGAAACCCAAATGTCCATCAACAGAACAATGCACCAAGAAGAAGGGGCCCATGTGCACAATGGAATATGAGCCACGGAAAAGCATGCAACAGTGCCGCTGGCACCACCGTAGAAGGATCTAGAGATACCCACCCAAAAGGAAGTACGAAAGAAACCGAAATAGAAATATCCTATGACATCACTTATAGTTGTTACTTCAACATTGATACCCATGAAGTCATTTCCAAGAGAAGGCCGTGCATAGATCCAGAAAACCAACTATGCTTAACCAAGTGGAAAGGTGTAAGGAATGTATGAATTTGGATATGGGGGTTTACAGACATGTACTGATACATATGAAATATATAATCACAAAATACCTAAGGAATACCAAGAGAGGTCGACTCAACACTCTGTAATAACCTACACGGGAAAGGATCCAAAGATGAATAGATCGATACATACATATGATGAACCAGATGCTGTACACCTAGAACACACACCACATTTTTATCCAATTGGCTGTGATACTAGATAACAATTAAATTTTTAAAAACACACAAGAAGTAAGGAGATATAAGCTCTTGGGGGTTTGCCCTGGCACACTGCACTCTCATTTGCAGCCTACTAACACAATTTCCAGGAAGCCTCTGTTGCAGGAAAACCCAGAGTTGGAAATGGAGAAATGCTGCCGCCTTGTGGCCGTTTCCCGTAAGAGCGGCTTCAAACGCATAGCTATGGGTCACTTAACATTCACAAGGACTCAGGCCTCTAAAAGACACGTGCCCTCAAAAAAAAAAAAAAAAATGTCCTGAGCTCGGCAGTGGCCAAAAAAATTCAAAGCAGGCAAATGTGTCAAAGAGGTAGTATGATAGAGGTAAGTTTTACCCACTCTTTATCAAAAAAAGGAAAATGGAGAAAAGCTCAACATCAGGAATCATCAGACTCCTCTAACCTACAAAAAGCTTTCAGCTCACCCAAGTTAACTACCGTCAGCCAAAAGACTACAAACAATAAATGCTGAAGGGGTTTTAGAGAACTCTGTTCCCTCTGTCTGTGGAGGACATGTCTAGTTGTAACAGCCAATAATGAGAACAGAAAGGAGCTGCGTTTTCAATTAAAAATTGAGCCACCCTTCCATCCAGAACACCCACAGCTGAGCCTCTCACCTGAGAAGACAGGCTGCAAGAGCTGCACTCCACGAGTTTTCACAGTAGCCAAGACACCGAAGCAACCCAAATGTCCATCAACAGATGAATGGATAAGAAGAGCTGGTCCGTGGACACAGTGGACTATTAGCCATGGAAAACAAGGAAACACTGCTCTTTGAGGCACCAGAGATGAGCCTAGAGATCATCACAGAACATGAGTTAAGTCGGAAAGCAAAAGACATACCGTATGACATCACGTATAGGCGTTATCTAACAGCTGACACAAATGAACATATTTCCACAAAGAAAGACACTCACAGACTTAGAAAACAAACTAAGCTTATGTAAAATGAAAGGTGGGGGGAATGGATAAATTAAGATTAGTGTCACCATATGTGTACAAATACATATTAAATATATATATCAAACAGACCGACCATATAGCAAGGGAGGTCACCAGAACACTCTGCAATAATTTACATGGGAAGAGGATCTGTACAAGAAAATATATATATATATATATATATATATATAAAACGTACGAATGAACCAGATTCTGTACATCTAGGACCAACAATATTCTAATCATTACCCCGATTTAAAAAAATTAAAAGAGCGAACAAGAAGTAATGTGACATAAACTTCTGGGGTTTTTTCCTGGCACATTCCATTCTAATTGACAACCTGGGAACAGGACTTCCAGAAGGCTCTGCTGCCCTAGTAACCGTATGTGGGAATGTAGCAATGCTGACGCCTTGTGGCCGTTTCCCACAGCAGCAGCTTTAAAGTCAGTGCTAATGGTCACTCAATATTCACACACATTGCAGGCTTGAAAATGACACCTGCCCTCCAAAAGAAATCCTGGGGTCGAAAATCGACCAAAAAAGTCAAAAGAGGGCAACCTTCCAAGAAGACAATTTCAAGAGGTTTATTGTACTCACGGTTTTTTTTTTTTTTTCTGTTTTTGTTTAACAGAATAAAAAAAGGCGTGGAAAAATGCTGAACGTTAGGAATTATTAGACACGAAAATACACGTTACAAAAACCTATCATGTCACACCACTCAGCATGGCCATCAGCGAAACTTCTGCAAACAAGAAATGCTGAAGGGGTGGTGAAGAAATGCGTACCCTCGGTTCTAAGTGGGTCGTGGTAAGAGTCCCTAAGGAAAACACAGTGGAGTTGCCTGGAAAGGGTCAACATTGAGCGACCGTTCAATCAAGCATACCCACTGCTGGGTCTATCGCCTGAGAGGATGAGAATGAAAAAAGACACGGGCTGGCAATCCTGCAATCCAGCAATGTTTACCGTAGCCAACACTTGGAAGCCATGAAAATGTCCAGCAACAGAGGAATGCAGAAAGGAGAAGTGGTCCATGGACACAATGGAAGAGTGCTCCAGTGAAAAGTAGAAATTCCATTTTAAAAACAGATATAAGTAAGGAGACATCAGCTTTGGGGGGTTTCTCCAGACACATCCCACCGTCATTGATAACCGAGGAACACCACTGGCAGGAAGGTCTGCTTCACTAGTTACCAGAGTGGGAAACGCAGAAATGCTGCAGCCCTCTGGCCGTTACCTGCAACGGCCGCTTGAAAACCCGTGCTAATGGTCACTTCATGTGCACAAGTCCTGGAGGGCTGTCAATGAAACCTGCCCTCAAAATGTCTTGAGGGAGGTAGTGGCCAAAATATTTCAAAAGGTGGCACATACTTCAAGAAAAGAATGTGATGAGGTAAGCTACACACACAGTTTGAAGAAAAAAGGACATCCCTGAAAGCTCAATTTCAAGGCTTTATGAGACGCATGCAAATCCAACCACAGAGGTATCGGCTCACACCAGTCAGAAGAACCACCAGCAACAAAACTACCAACAATTCATGCTGAAGGGGTCGTGGAGAAGTGCATACCCTCTAGGTTAAGTGGGACTTTGCCGCCAGCCGCGGCGGGTCCTCAAAGTGTAGCAACAACCGACGAGAGGGGGTAGGGAACTGAACGCACCAAGGTATGGGATCAGAAGGGCACAAGCAACTGACGGTTGCAAGGCAAGTTTAATAACAAAGCACAGCCGTATATATACCCCTAAAGCAGGGAATTTGCTTCGTCACGCCTTATCGGCATCAGCTGGTTGGTTGGCTGCTCGGCTTCTCCCTCAAAGGCACCAATTTCCCCTCCAGGGTTGCTTTTCCTAGCTTTAGGGAAGAACCAGGGACTCCCAGTAACTGAGCAGGTCCCTGGAGCGATTTGGCCAAAGACCATCTCCTTTTGTATGTTCATACCATAAAGTCCAGGATGCATACCAAGGAGAGTACAGTCGGGCCCTGAGGCTTATGAGGGTCTTAGTGGCGCCTTCCTCAGAGGGCAATGCTCGCCACAGGACTTCACCTGGTAAGAGGCACTAATGGGAACAGAATGGAGGTGCCTTTACAAGGTAAACACTGAGTTACGATATGATCCAGCAGGCCCACTCGTGGGCCTATAACCTAAGAAAGGAGACAGAAGTGGAAAGACACAGGCAGGCAAATCTGCATTGCAGGAGTATTACAATAGCCAGGACATGGAAGCAACCAGAAAGTCCATCAACAGATGAGTGGACAAACAAGAACAGGGACCTGTACAGATGGAATATTAGCCAAGGAACAAAATGAAACAATGCCATCAACAGCACCATCGGTGAGGCTAGAGTTCATCACGCACCTTGCAGTAAGTCACAGAGCGAAAGATACATATCCTACGATATCACTTATAGGTGTTCCCTAAAAATTGATATCACTGAAGGTATTTCCACAGAGAAAGGCAATCACAGATGCAATAAACAGATTTATGGTTCACCCATGGACAGGTGTGAGAATTGTGTACATTAGGAAATTGGGTTTAAGAGAGAGATACAAACACAGGTGAAATACAAAATCACCAAAGGCCTACGGAATACCAAGAGAAGAGTACTCAACATTGTGTCATAAGCTACATGGGAAAAGGATCCAAAGAAGACTAGATACATGTTTATGTGTAAAAGAGCCACCTCTTTCACACCTACAACAAGCAAAACATTGTAATCAAACTTGCTGTGAGAAAAAATAAACATTGAATTAAAAAACGAACAAGTCAGTCGTGAGACACAAACTTAAGGGGCTTTTTCCTGGCACAGTCCATTCTAATTGACAACCGAGAATACGACTTCCACGGAGGCTCTGTTGCCCGAGTAACCAGGTTTGGTAAAGGAGACCTGCTGCCGCCTTGTGGCCGTTTCTCAAAACAGCAGCTTTAAACCCAGTGCTAATGGTCACTTGATATTCAAAATCATTGCAGGCCTATAAATGACACCTGCCCTCAAAAACAATTCTTGGGTCGTACATCGAGGAAAAAAACTCAAAAGACGTGCACATTTCAAAACGACAATTTCAAGAGGCATATTTTGCGCACATTTTGTCTTCTCTTGCTTTCTTTCTCTTGTGATAAATACAAGGGCATGGAAAAATGCTCAACATCAGGAATTAATTAAAGCCATGCAAATCCAGTCGACAAAAACGTTCACCCACAGTCGTCAGAATGATCATCAGCCACAGAGTCTACAAAGAATAAATGCTCAAGGTGTTTCAGAGAACTCTGTGCCCTCTAGCTGCCGCTGGGACGTAACCGGGGAACAGCTAGTAGTGAGAACACCGTGGAGGTGCGTTGAAAGGTAAAAATTGAGCTAACCTGTAATCGGGTAGGCCCACTGATGGGCCTATCTCCCGAGTAGACCAAAATCAAAAAGACACAGGCTGGCCATCCTGCACTGCAGCAGCACGTACCATCGCCAAGACTTGGAAGAAACCCAAATGTCCATCAACAGAACAATGCACCAAGAAGAAGGGGCCCATGTGCACAATGGAATATGAGCCACGGAAAAGCATGCAACAGTGCCGCTGGCACCACCGTAGAAGGATCTAGAGATACCCACCCAAAAGGAAGTACGAAAGAAACCGAAATAGAAATATCCTATGACATCACTTATAGTTGTTACTTCAACATTGATACCCATGAAGTCATTTCCAAGAGAAGGCCGTGCATAGATCCAGAAAACCAACTATGCTTAACCAAGTGGAAAGGTGTAAGGAATGTATGAATTTGGATATGGGGGTTTACAGACATGTACTGATACATATGAAATATATAATCACAAAATACCTAAGGAATACCAAGAGAGGTCGACTCAACACTCTGTAATAACCTACACGG
This sequence comes from Kogia breviceps, assembly GCF_026419965.1. Lineage (NCBI taxonomy): Eukaryota > Metazoa > Chordata > Mammalia > Artiodactyla > Physeteridae > Kogia > Kogia breviceps. Next base: position 68,030,753 of record NC_081310.1, on the reverse strand, counting down.
GAAAGGATCCAAAGATGAATAGATCGATACATACATATGATGAACCAGATGCTGTACACCTAGAACACACACCACATTTTTATCCAATTGGCTGTGATACTAGATAACAATTAAATTTTTAAAAACACACAAGAAGTAAGGAGATATAAGCTCTTGGGGGTTTGCCCTGGCACACTGCACTCTCATTTGCAGCCTACTAACACAATTTCCAGGAAGCCTCTGTTGCAGGAAAACCCAGAGTTGGAAATGGAGAAATGCTGCCGCCTTGTGGCCGTTTCCCGTAAGAGCGGCTTCAAACGCATAGCTATGGGTCACTTAACATTCACAAGGACTCAGGCCTCTAAAAGACACGTGCCCTCAAAAAAAAAAAAAAAATGTCCTGAGCTCGGCAGTGGCCAAAAAAATTCAAAGCAGGCAAATGTGTCAAAGAGGTAGTATGATAGAGGTAAGTTTTACCCACTCTTTATCAAAAAAAGGAAAATGGAGAAAAGCTCAACATCAGGAATCATCAGACTCCTCTAACCTACAAAAAGCTTTCAGCTCACCCAAGTTAACTACCGTCAGCCAAAAGACTACAAACAATAAATGCTGAAGGGGTTTTAGAGAACTCTGTTCCCTCTGTCTGTGGAGGACATGTCTAGTTGTAACAGCCAATAATGAGAACAGAAAGGAGCTGCGTTTTCAATTAAAAATTGAGCCACCCTTCCATCCAGAACACCCACAGCTGAGCCTCTCACCTGAGAAGACAGGCTGCAAGAGCTGCACTCCACGAGTTTTCACAGTAGCCAAGACACAGAAGCAACCCAAATGTCCATCAACAGATGAATGGATAAGAAGAGCTGGTCCGTGGACACAGTGGACTATTAGCCATGGAAAACAAGGAAACACTGCTCTTTGAGGCACCAGAGATGAGCCTAGAGATCATCACAGAACATGAGTTAAGTCGGAAAGCAAAAGACATACCGTATGACATCACGTATAGGCGTTATCTAACAGCTGACACAAATGAACATATTTCCACAAAGAAAGACACTCACAGACTTAGAAAACAAACTAAGCTTATGTAAAATGAAAGGTGGGGGGAATGGATAAATTAAGATTAGTGTCACCATATGTGTACAAATACATATTAAATATATATATCAAACAGACCGACCATATAGCAAGGGAGGTCACCAGAACACTCTGCAATAATTTACATGGGAAGAGGATCTGTACAAGAAAATATATAGATATATATATATATAAAACGTACGAATGAACCAGATTCTGTACATCTAGGACCAACAATATTCTAATCATTACCCCGATTTAAAAAAATTAAAAGAGCGAACAAGAAGTAATGTGACATAAACTTCTGGGGTTTTTTCCTGGCACATTCCATTCTAATTGACAACCTGGGAACAGGACTTCCAGAAGGGCTCTGCTGCCCTAGTAACCGTATGTGGGAATGTAGCAATGCTGACGCCTTGTGGCCGTTTCCCACAGCAGCAGCTTTAAAGTCAGTGCTAATGGTCACTCAATATTCACACACATTGCAGGCTTGAAAATGACACCTGCCCTCCAAAAGAAATCCTGGGGTCGAAAATCGACCAAAAAAGTCAAAAGAGGGCAACCTTCCAAGAAGACAATTTCAAGAGGTTTATTGTACTCACGTTTTTTTTTTTTTTTCTGTTTTTGTTTAACAGAATAAAAAAAGGCGTGGAAAAATGCTGAACGTTAGGAATTATTAGACACGAAAATACACGTTACAAAAACCTATCATGTCATACCACTCAGCATGGCCATCAGCGAAACTTCTGCAAACAAGAAATGCTGAAGGGGTGGTGAAGAAATGCGTACCCTCGGTTCTAAGTGGGTCGTGGTAAGAGTCCCTAAGGAAAACACAGTGGAGTTGCCTGGAAAGGGTCAACATTGAGCGACCGTTCAATCAAGCATACCCACTGCTGGGTCTATCGCCTGAGAGGATGAGAATGAAAAAAGACACGGGCTGGCAATCCTGCAATCCAGCAATGTTTACCGTAGCCAACACTTGGAAGCCATGAAAATGTCCAGCAACAGAGGAATGCAGAAAGGAGAAGTGGTCCATGGACACAATGGAAGAGTGCTCCAGTGAAAAGTAGAAATTCCATTTTAAAAACAGATATAAGTAAGGAGACATCAGCTTTGGGGGGTTTCTCCAGACACATCCCACCGTCATTGATAACCGAGGAACACCACTGGCAGGAAGGTCTGCTTCACTAGTTACCAGAGTGGGAAACGCAGAAATGCTGCAGCCCTCTGGCCGTTACCTGCAACGGCCGCTTGAAAACCCGTGCTAATGGTCACTTCATGTGCACAAGTCCTGGAGGGCTGTCAATGAAACCTGCCCTCAAAATGTCTTGAGGGAGGTAGTGGCCAAAATATTTCAAAAGGTGGCACATACTTCAAGAAAAGAATGTGATGAGGTAAGCTACACACACAGTTTGAAGAAAAAAGGACATCCCTGAAAGCTCAATTTCAAGGCTTTATGAGACGCATGCAAATCCAACCACAGAGGTATCGGCTCACACCAGTCAGAAGAACCACCAGCAACAAAACTACCAACAATTCATGCTGAAGGGGTCGTGGAGAAGTGCATACCCTCTAGGTTAAGTGGGACTTTGCCGCCAGCCGCGGCGGGTCCTCAAAGTGTAGCAACAACCGACGAGAGGGGGTAGGGAACTGAACGCACCAAGGTATGGGATCAGAAGGGCACAAGCAACTGACGGTTGCAAGGCAAGTTTAATAACAAAGCACAGCCGTATATATACCCCTAAAGCAGGGAATTTGCTTCGTCACGCCTTATCGGCATCAGCTGGTTGGTTGGCTGCTCGGCTTCTCCCTCAAAGGCACCAATTTCCCCTCCAGGGTTGCTTTTCCTAGCTTTAGGGAAGAACCAGGGACTCCCAGTAACTGAGCAGGTCCCTGGAGCGATTTGGCCAAAGACCATCTCCTTTTGTATGTTCATACCATAAAGTCCAGGATGCATACCAAGGAGAGTACAGTCGGGCCCTGAGGCTTATGAGGGTCTTAGTGGCGCCTTCCTCAGAGGGCAATGCTCGCCACAGGACTTCACCTGGTAAGAGGCACTAATGGGAACAGAATGGAGGTGCCTTTACAAGGTAAACACTGAGTTACGATATGATCCAGCAGGCCCACTCGTGGGCCTATAACCTAAGAAAGGAGACAGAAGTGGAAAGACACAGGCAGGCAAATCTGCATTGCAGGAGTATTACAATAGCCAGGACATGGAAGCAACCAGAAAGTCCATCAACAGATGAGTGGACAAACAAGAACAGGGACCTGTACAGATGGAATATTAGCCAAGGAACAAAATGAAACAATGCCATCAACAGCACCATCGGTGAGGCTAGAGTTCATCACGCACCTTGCAGTAAGTCACAGAGCGAAAGATACATATCCTACGATATCACTTATAGGTGTTCCCTAAAAATTGATATCACTGAAGGTATTTCCACAGAGAAAGGCAATCACAGATGCAATAAACAGATTTATGGTTCACCCATGGACAGGTGTGAGAATTGTGTACATTAGGAAATTGGGTTTAAGAGAGAGATACAAACACAGGTGAAATACAAAATCACCAAAGGCCTACGGAATACCAAGAGAAGAGTACTCAACATTGTGTCATAAGCTACATGGGAAAAGGATCCAAAGAAGACTAGATACATGTTTATGTGTAAAAGAGCCACCTCTTTCACACCTACAACAAGCAAAACATTGTAATCAAACTTGCTGTGAGAAAAAATAAACATTGAATTAAAAAACGAACAAGTCAGTCGTGAGACACAAACTTAAGGGGCTTTTTCCTGGCACAGTCCATTCTAATTGACAACCGAGAATACGACTTCCACGGAGGCTCTGTTGCCCGAGTAACCAGGTTTGGTAAAGGAGACCTGCTGCCGCCTTGTGGCCGTTTCTCAAAACAGCAGCTTTAAACCCAGTGCTAATGGTCACTTGATATTCAAAATCATTGCAGGCCTATAAATGACACCTGCCCTCAAAAACAATTCTTGGGTCGTACATCGAGGAAAAAAACTCAAAAGACGTGCACATTTCAAAACGACAATTTCAAGAGGCATATTTTGCGCACATTTTGTCTTCTCTTGCTTTCTTTCTCTTGTGATAAATACAAGGGCATGGAAAAATGCTCAACATCAGGAATTAATTAAAGCCATGCAAATCCAGTCGACAGAAACGTTCACCCACAGTCGTCAGAATGATCATCAGCCACAGAGTCTACAAAGAATAAATGCTCAAGGTGTTTCAGAGAACTCTGTGCCCTCTAGCTGCCGCTGGGACGTAACCTGGGAACAGCTAGTAGTGAGAACACCGTGGAGGTGCGTTGAAAGGTAAAAATTGAGCTAACCTGTAATCGGGTAGGCCCACTGATGGGCCTATCTCCCGAGTAGACCAAAATCAAAAAGACACAGGCTGGCCATCCTGCACTGCAGCAGCACGTACCATCGCCAAGACTTGGAAGAAACCCAAATGTCCATCAACAGAACAATGCACCAAGAAGAAGGGGCCCATGTGCACAATGGAATATGAGCCACGGAAAAGCATGCAACAGTGCCGCTGGCACCACCGTAGAAGGATCTAGAGATACCCACCCAAAAGGAAGTACGAAAGAAACCGAAATAGAAATATCCTATGACATCACTTATAGTTGTTACTTCAACATTGATACCCATGAAGTCATTTCCAAGAGAAGGCCGTGCATAGATCCAGAAAACCAACTATGCTTAACCAAGTGGAAAGGTGTAAGGAATGTATGAATTTGGATATGGGGGTTTACAGACATGTACTGATACATATGAAATATATAATCACAAAATACCTAAGGAATACCAAGAGAGGTCGACTCAACACTCTGTAATAACCTACAGGGAAAGGATCCAAAGATGAATAGATCGATACATACATATGATGAACCAGATGCTGTACACCTAGAACACACACCACATTTTTATCCAATTGGCTGTGATACTAGATAACAATTAAATTTTTAAAAACACACAAGAAGTAAGGAGATATAAGCTCTTGGGGGTTTGCCCTGGCACACTGCACTCTCATTTGCAGCCTACTAACACAATTTCCAGGAAGCCTCTGTTGCAGGAAAACCCAGAGTTGGAAATGGAGAAATGCTGCCGCCTTGTGGCCGTTTCCCGTAAGAGCGGCTTCAAACGCATAGCTATGGGTCACTTAACATTCACAAGGACTCAGGCCTCTAAAAGACACCTGCCCTCAAAAAAAAAAAAAAAATGTCCTGAGCTCGGCAGTGGCCAAAAAAATTCAAAGCAGGCAAATGTGTCAAAGAGGTAGTATGATAGAGGTAAGTTTTACCCACTCTTTATCAAAAAAAGGAAAATGGAGAAAAGCTCAACATCAGGAATCATCAGACTCCTCTAACCTACAAAAAGCTTTCAGCTCACCCAAGTTAACTACCGTCAGCCAAAAGACTACAAACAATAAATGCTGAAGGGGTTTTAGAGAACTCTGTTCCCTCTGTCTGTGGAGGACATGTCTAGTTGTAACAGCCAATAATGAGAACAGAAAGGAGCTGCGTTTTCAATTAAAAATTGAGCCACCCTTCCATCCAGAACACCCACAGCTGAGCCTCTCACCTGAGAAGACAGGCTGCAAGAGCTGCACTCCACGAGTTTTCACAGTAGCCAAGACACCGAAGCAACCCAAATGTCCATCAACAGATGAATGGATAAGAAGAGCTGGTCCGTGGACACAGTGGACTATTAGCCATGGAAAACAAGGAAACACTGCTCTTTGAGGCACCAGAGATGAGCCTAGAGATCATCACAGAACATGAGTTAAGTCGGAAAGCAAAAGACATACCGTATGACATCACGTATAGGCGTTATCTAACAGCTGACACAAATGAACATATTTCCACAAAGAAAGACACTCACAGACTTAGAAAACAAACTAAGCTTATGTAAAATGAAAGGTGGGGGGAATGGATAAATTAAGATTAGTGTCACCATATGTGTACAAATACATATTAAATATATATATCAAACAGACCGACCATATAGCAAGGGAGGTCACCAGAACACTCTGCAATAATTTACATGGGAAGAGGATCTGTACAAGAAAATATATAGATATATATATATATAAAACGTACGAATGAACCAGATTCTGTACATCTAGGACCAACAATATTCTAATCATTACCCCGATTTAAAAAAATTAAAAGAGCGAACAAGAAGTAATGTGACATAAACTTCTGGGGTTTTTTCCTGGCACATTCCATTCTAATTGACAACCTGGGAACAGGACTTCCAGAAGGCTCTGCTGCCCTAGTAACCGTATGTGGGAATGTAGCAATGCTGACGCCTTGTGGCCGTTTCCCACAGCAGCAGCTTTAAAGTCAGTGCTAATGGTCACTCAATATTCACACACATTGCAGGCTTGAAAATGACACCTGCCCTCCAAAAGAAATCCTGGGGTCGAAAATCGACCAAAAAAGTCAAAAGAGGGCAACCTTCCAAGAAGACAATTTCAAGAGGTTTATTGTACTCACGGTTTTTTTTTTTTCTGTTTTTGTTTAACAGAATAAAAAAAGGCGTGGAAAAATGCTGAACGTTAGGAATTATTAGACACGAAAATACACGTTACAAAAACCTATCATGTCACACCACTCAGCATGGCCATCAGCGAAACTTCTGCAAACAAGAAATGCTGAAGGGGTGGTGAAGAAATGCGTACCCTCGGTTCTAAGTGGGTCGTGGTAAGAGTCCCTAAGGAAAACACAGTGGAGTTGCCTGGAAAGGGTCAACATTGAGCGACCGTTCAATCAAGCATACCCACTGCTGGGTCTATCGCCTGAGAGGATGAGAATGAAAAAAGACACGGGCTGGCAATCCTGCAATCCAGCAATGTTTACCGTAGCCAACACTTGGAAGCCATGAAAATGTCCAGCAACAGAGGAATGCAGAAAGGAGAAGTGGTCCATGGACACAATGGAAGAGTGCTCCAGTGAAAAGTAGAAATTCCATTTTAAAAACAGATATAAGTAAGCAGACATCAGCTTTGGGGGGTTTCTCCAGACGCATCCCACCGTCATTGATAACCGAGGAACACCACTGGCAGGAAGGTCTGCTTCACTAGTTACCAGAGTGGGAAACGCAGAAATGCTGCAGCCCTCTGGCCGTTACCTGCAACGGCCGCTTGAAAACCCGTGCTAATGGTCACTTCATGTGCACAAGTCCTGGAGGGCTGTCAATGAAACCTGCCCTCAAAATGTCTTGAGGGAGGTAGTGGCCAAAATATTTCAAAAGGTGGCACATACTTCAAGAAAAGAATGTGATGAGGTAAGCTACACACACAGTTTGAAGAAAAAAGGACATCCCTGAAAGCTCAATTTCAAGGCTTTATGAGACGCATGCAAATCCAACCACAGAGGTATCGGCTCACACCAGTCAGAAGAACCACCAGCAACAAAACTACCAACAATTCATGCTGAAGGGGTCGTGGAGAAGTGCATACCCTCTAGGTTAAGTGGGACTTTGCCGCCAGCCGCGGCGGGTCCTCAAAGTGTAGCAACAACCGACGAGAGGGGGTAGGGAACTGAACGCACCAAGGTATGGGATCAGAAGGGCACAAGCAACTGACGGTTGCAAGGCAAGTTTAATAACAAAGCACAGCCGTATATATACCCCTAAAGCAGGGAATTTGCTTCGTCACGCCTTATCGGCATCAGCTGGTTGGTTGGCTGCTCGGCTTCTCCCTCAAAGGCACCAATTTCCCCTCCAGGGTTGCTTTTCCTAGCTTTAGGGAAGAACCAGGGACTCCCAGTAACTGAGCAGGTCCCTGGAGCGATTTGGCCAAAGACCATCTCCTTTTGTATGTTCATACCATAAAGTCCAGGATGCATACCAAGGAGAGTACAGTCGGGCCCTGAGGCTTATGAGGGTCTTAGTGGCGCCTTCCTCAGAGGGCAATGCTCGCCACAGGACTTCACCTGGTAAGAGGCACTAATGGGAACAGAATGGAGGTGCCTTTACAAGGTAAACACTGAGTTACGATATGATCCAGCAGGCCCACTCGTGGGCCTATAACCTAAGAAAGGAGACAGAAGTGGAAAGACACAGGCAGGCAAATCTGCATTGCAGGAGTATTACAATAGCCAGGACATGGAAGCAACCAGAAAGTCCATCAACAGATGAGTGGACAAACAAGAACAGGGACCTGTACAGATGGAATATTAGCCAAGGAACAAAATGAAACAATGCCATCAACAGCACCATCGGTGAGGCTAGAGTTCATCACGCACCTTGCAGTAAGTCACAGAGCGAAAGATACATATCCTACGATATCACTTATAGGTGTTCCCTAAAAATTGATATCACTGAAGGTATTTCCACAGAGAAAGGCAATCACAGATGCAATAAACAGATTTATGGTTCACCCATGGACAGGTGTGAGAATTGTGTACATTAGGAAATTGGGTTTAAGAGAGAGATACAAACACAGGTGAAATACAAAATCACCAAAGGCCTACGGAATACCAAGAGAAGAGTACTCAACATTGTGTCATAAGCTACATGGGAAAAGGATCCAAAGAAGACTAGATACATGTTTATGTGTAAAAGAGCCACCTCTTTCACACCTACAACAAGCAAAACATTGTAATCAAACTTGCTGTGAGAAAAAATAAACATTGAATTAAAAAACGAACAAGTCAGTCGTGAGACACAAACTTAAGGGGCTTTTTCCTGGCACAGTCCATTCTAATTGACAACCGAGAATACGACTTCCACGGAGGCTCTGTTGCCCGAGTAACCAGGTTTGGTAAAGGAGACCTGCTGCCGCCTTGTGGCCGTTTCTCAAAACAGCAGCTTTAAACCCAGTGCTAATGGTCACTTGATATTCAAAATCATTGCAGGCCTATAAATGACACCTGCCCTCAAAAACAATTCTTGGGTCGTACATCGAGGAAAAAAACTCAAAAGACGTGCACATTTCAAAACGACAATTTCAAGAGGCATATTTTGCGCACATTTTGTCTTCTCTTGCTTTCTTTCTCTTGTGATAAATACAAGGGCATGGAAAAATGCTCAACATCAGGAATTAATTAAAGCCATGCAAATCCAGTCGACAGAAACGTTCACCCACAGTCGTCAGAATGATCATCAGCCACAGAGTCTACAAAGAATAAATGCTCAAGGTGTTTCAGAGAACTCTGTGCCCTCTAGCTGCCGCTGGGACGTAACCTGGGAACAGCTAGTAGTGAGAACACCGTGGAGGTGCGTTGAAAGGTAAAAATTGAGCTAACCTGTAATCGGGTAGGCCCACTGATGGGCCTATCTCCCGAGTAGACCAAAATCAAAAAGACACAGGCTGGCCATCCTGCACTGCAGCAGCACGTACCATCGCCAAGACTTGGAAGAAACCCAAATGTCCATCAACAGAACAATGCACCAAGAAGAAGGGGCCCATGTGCACAATGGAATATGAGCCACGGAAAAGCATGCAACAGTGCCGCTGGCACCACCGTAGAAGGATCTAGAGATACCCACCCAAAAGGAAGTACGAAAGAAACCGAAATAGAAATATCCTATGACATCACTTATAGTTGTTACTTCAACATTGATACCCATGAAGTCATTTCCAAGAGAAGGCCGTGCATAGATCCAGAAAACCAACTATGCTTAACCAAGTGGAAAGGTGTAAGGAATGTATGAATTTGGATATGGGGGTTTACAGACATGTACTGATACATATGAAATATATAATCACAAAATACCTAAGGAATACCAAGAGAGGTCGACTCAACACTCTGTAATAACCTACACGGGAAAGGATCCAAAGATGAATAGATCGATACATACATATGATGAACCAGATGCTGTACACCTAGAACACACACCACATTTTTATCCAATTGGCTGTGATACTAGATAACAATTAAATTTTTAAAAACACACAAGAAGTAAGGAGATATAAGCTCTTGGGGGTTTGCCCTGGCACACTGCACTCTCATTTGCAGCCTACTAACACAATTTCCAGGAAGCCTCTGTTGCAGGAAAACCCAGAGTTGGAAATGGAGAAATGCTGCCGCCTTGTGGCCGTTTCCCGCAAGAGCGTCTTCAAACGCATAGCTATGGGTCACTTAACATTCACAAGGACTCAGGCCTCTAAAAGACACCTGCCCTCAAAAAAAAAAAAAAATGTCCTGAGCTCGGCAGTGGCCAAAAAAATTCAAAGCAGGCAAATGTGTCAAAGAGGTAGTATGATAGAGGTAAGTTTTACCCACTCTTTATCAAAAAAAGGAAAATGGAGAAAAGCTCAACATCAGGAATCATCAGACTCCTCTAACCTACAAAAAGCTTTCAGCTCACCCAAGTTAACTACCGTCAGCCAAAAGACTACAAACAATAAATGCTGAAGGGGTTTTAGAGAACTCTGTTCCCTCTGTCTGTGGAGGACATGTCTAGTTGTAACAGCCAATAATGAGAACAGAAAGGAGCTGCGTTTTCAATTAAAAATTGAGCCACCCTTCCATCCAGAACACCCACAGCTGAGCCTCTCACCTGAGAAGACAGGCTGCAAGAGCTGCACTCCACGAGTTTTCACAGTAGCCAAGACACCGAAGCAACCCAAATGTCCATCAACAGATGAATGGATAAGAAGAGCTGGTCCGTGGACACAGTGGACTATTAGCCATGGAAAACAAGGAAACACTGCTCTTTGAGGCACCAGAGATGAGCCTAGAGATCATCACAGAACATGAGTTAAGTCGGAAAGCAAAAGACATACCGTATGACATCACGTATAGGCGTTATCTAACAGCTGACACAAATGAACATATTTCCACAAAGAAAGACACTCACAGACTTAGAAAACAAACTAAGCTTATGTAAAATGAAAGGTGGGGGGAATGGATAAATTAAGATTAGTGTCACCATATGTGTACAAATACATATTAAATATATATATCAAACAGACCGACCATATAGCAAGGGAGGTCACCAGAACACTCTGCAATAATTTACATGGGAAGAGGATCTGTACAAGAAAATATATATATATATATATATATATATATATATAAAACGTACGAATGAACCAGATTCTGTACATCTAGGACCAACAATATTCTAATCATTACCCCGATTTAAAAAAATTAAAAGAGCGAACAAGAAGTAATGTGACATAAACTTCTGGGGTTTTTTCCTGGCACATTCCATTCTAATTGACAACCTGGGAACAGGACTTCCAGAAGGCTCTGCTGCCCTAGTAACCGTATGTGGGAATGTAGCAATGCTGACGCCTTGTGGCCGTTTCCCACAGCAGCAGCTTTAAAGTCAGTGCTAATGGTCACTCAATATTCACACACATTGCAGGCTTGAAAATGACACCTGCCCTCCAAAAGAAATCCTGGGGTCGAAAATCGACCAAAAAAGTCAAAAGAGGGCAACCTTCCAAGAAGACAATTTCAAGAGGTTTATTGTACTCACGGTTTTTTTTTTTTTCTGTTTTTGTTTAACAGAATAAAAAAAGGCGTGGAAAAATGCTGAACGTTAGGAATTATTAGACACGAAAATACACGTTACAAAAACCTATCATGTCACACCACTCAGCATGGCCATCAGCGAAACTTCTGCAAACAAGAAATGCTGAAGGGGTGGTGAAGAAATGCGTACCCTCGGTTCTAAGTGGGTCGTGGTAAGAGTCCCTAAGGAAAACACAGTGGAGTTGCCTGGAAAGGGTCAACATTGAGCGACCGTTCAATCAAGCATACCCACTGCTGGGTCTATCGCCTGAGAGGATGAGAATGAAAAAAGACACGGGCTGGCAATCCTGCAATCCAGCAATGTTTACCGTAGCCAACACTTGGAAGCCATGAAAATGTCCAGCAACAGAGGAATGCAGAAAGGAGAAGTGGTCCATGGACACAATGGAAGAGTGCTCCAGTGAAAAGTAGAAATTCCATTTTAAAAACAGATATAAGTAAGGAGACATCAGCTTTGGGGGGTTTCTCCAGACACATCCCACCGTCATTGATAACCGAGGAACACCACTGGCAGGAAGGTCTGCTTCACTAGTTACCAGAGTGGGAAACGCAGAAATGCTGCAGCCCTCTGGCCGTTACCTGCAACGGCCGCTTGAAAACCCGTGCTAATGGTCACTTCATGTGCACAAGTCCTGGAGGGCTGTCAATGAAACCTGCCCTCAAAATGTCTTGAGGGAGGTAGTGGCCAAAATATTTCAAAAGGTGGCACATACTTCAAGAAAAGAATGTGATGAGGTAAGCTACACACACAGTTTGAAGAAAAAAGGACATCCCTGAAAGCTCAATTTCAAGGCTTTATGAGACGCATGCAAATCCAACCACAGAGGTATCGGCTCACACCAGTCAGAAGAACCACCAGCAACAAAACTACCAACAATTCATGCTGAAGGGGTCGTGGAGAAGTGCATACCCTCTAGGTTAAGTGGGACTTTGCCGCCAGCCGCGGCGGGTCCTCAAAGTGTAGCAACAACCGACGAGAGGGGGTAGGGAACTGAACGCACCAAGGTATGGGATCAGAAGGGCACAAGCAACTGACGGTTGCAAGGCAAGTTTAATAACAAAGCACAGCCGTATATATACCCCTAAAGCAGGGAATTTGCTTCGTCACGCCTTATCGGCATCAGCTGGTTGGTTGGCTGCTCGGCTTCTCCCTCAAAGGCACCAATTTCCCCTCCAGGGTTGCTTTTCCTAGCTTTAGGGAAGAACCAGGGACTCCCAGTAACTGAGCAGGTCCCTGGAGCGATTTGGCCAAAGACCATCTCCTTTTGTATGTTCATACCATAAAGTCCAGGATGCATACCAAGGAGAGTACAGTCGGGCCCTGAGGCTTATGAGGGTCTTAGTGGCGCCTTCCTCAGAGGGCAATGCTCGCCACAGGACTTCACCTGGTAAGAGGCACTAATGGGAACAGAATGGAGGTGCCTTTACAAGGTAAACACTGAGTTACGATATGATCCAGCAGGCCCACTCGTGGGCCTATAACCTAAGAAAGGAGACAGAAGTGGAAAGACACAGGCAGGCAAATCTGCATTGCAGGAGTATTACAATAGCCAGGACATGGAAGCAACCAGAAAGTCCATCAACAGATGAGTGGACAAACAAGAACAGGGACCTGTACAGATGGAATATTAGCCAAGGAACAAAATGAAACAATGCCATCAACAGCACCATCGGTGAGGCTAGAGTTCATCACGCACCTTGCAGTAAGTCACAGAGCGAAAGATACATATCCTACGATATCACTTATAGGTGTTCCCTAAAAATTGATATCACTGAAGGTATTTCCACAGAGAAAGGCAATCACAGATGCAATAAACAGATTTATGGTTCACCCATGGACAGGTGTGAGAATTGTGTACATTAGGAAATTGGGTTTAAGAGAGAGATACAAACACAGGTGAAATACAAAATCACCAAAGGCCTACGGAATACCAAGAGAAGAGTACTCAACATTGTGTCATAAGCTACATGGGAAAAGGATCCAAAGAAGACTAGATACATGTTTATGTGTAAAAGAGCCACCTCTTTCACACCTACAACAAGCAAAACATTGTAATCAAACTTGCTGTGAGAAAAAATAAACATTGAATTAAAAAACGAACAAGTCAGTCGTGAGACACAAACTTAAGGGGCTTTTTCCTGGCACAGTCCATTCTAATTGACAACCGAGAATACGACTTCCACGGAGGCTCTGTTGCCCGAGTAACCAGGTTTGGTAAAGGAGACCTGCTGCCGCCTTGTGGCCGTTTCTCAAAACAGCAGCTTTAAACCCAGTGCTAATGGTCACTTGATATTCAAAATCATTGCAGGCCTATAAATGACACCTGCCCTCAAAAACAATTCTTGGGTCGTACATCGAGGAAAAAAACTCAAAAGACGTGCACATTTCAAAACGACAATTTCAAGAGGCATATTTTGCGCACATTTTGTCTTCTCTTGCTTTCTTTCTCTTGTGATAAATACAAGGGCATGGAAAAATGCTCAACATCAGGAATTAATTAAAGCCATGCAAATCCAGTCGACAAAAACGTTCACCCACAGTCGTCAGAATGATCATCAGCCACAGAGTCTACAAAGAATAAATGCTCAAGGTGTTTCAGAGAACTCTGTGCCCTCTAGCTGCCGCTGGGACGTAACCTGGGAACAGCTAGTAGTGAGAACACCGTGGAGGTGCGTTGAAAGGTAAAAATTGAGCTAACCTGTAATCGGGTAGGCCCACTGATGGGCCTATCTCCCGAGTAGACCAAAATCAAAAAGACACAGGCTGGCCATCCTGCACTGCAGCAGCATGTACCATCGCCAAGACTTGGAAGAAACCCAAATGTCCATCAACAGAACAATGCACCAAGAAGAAGGGGCCCATGTGCACAATGGAATATGAGCCACGGAAAAGCATGCAACAGTGCCGCTGGCACCACCGTAGAAGGATCTAGAGATACCCACCCAAAAGGAAGTACGAAAGAAACCGAAATAGAAATATCCTATGACATCACTTATAGTTGTTACTTCAACATTGATACCCATGAAGTCATTTCCAAGAGAAGGCCGTGCATAGATCCAGAAAACCAACTATGCTTAACCAAGTGGAAAGGTGTAAGGAATGTATGAATTTGGATATGGGGGTTTACAGACATGGACTGATACATATGAAATATATAATCACAAAATACCTAAGGAATACCAAGAGAGGTCGACTCAACACTCTGTAATAACCTACACGGGAAAGGATCCAAAGATGAATAGATCGATACATACATATGATGAACCAGATGCTGTACACCTAGAACACACACCACATTTTTATCCAATTGGCTGTGATACTAGATAACAATTAAATTTTTAAAAACACACAAGAAGTAAGGAGATATAAGCTCTTGGGGGTTTGCCCTGGCACACTGCACTCTCATTTGCAGCCTACTAACACAATTTCCAGGAAGCCTCTGTTGCAGGAAAACCCAGAGTTGGAAATGGAGAAATGCTGCCGCCTTGTGGCCGTTTCCCGTAAGAGCGGCTTCAAACGCATAGCTATGGGTCACTTAACATTCACAAGGACTCAGGCCTCTAAAAGACACCTGCCCTCAAAAAAAAAAAAAAAATGTCCTGAGCTCGGCAGTGGCCAAAAAAATTCAAAGCAGGCAAATGTGTCAAAGAGGTAGTATGATAGAGGTAAGTTTTACCCACTCTTTATCAAAAAAAGGAAAATGGAGAAAAGCTCAACATCAGGAATCATCAGACTCCTCTAACCTACAAAAAGCTTTCAGCTCACCCAAGTTAACTACCGTCAGCCAAAAGACTACAAACAATAAATGCTGAAGGGGTTTTAGAGAACTCTGTTCCCTCTGTCTGCGGAGGACATGTCTAGTTGTAACAGCCAATAATGAGAACAGAAAGGAGCTGCGTTTTCAATTAAAAATTGAGCCACCCTTCCATCCAGAACACCCACAGCTGAGCCTCTCACCTGAGAAGACAGGCTGCAAGAGCTGCACTCCACGAGTTTTCACAGTAGCCAAGACACCGAAGCAACCCAAATGTCCATCAACAGATGAATGGATAAGAAGAGCTGGTCCGTGGACACAGTGGACTATTAGCCATGGAAAACAAGGAAACACTGCTCTTTGAGGCACCAGAGATGAGCCTAGAGATCATCACAGAACATGAGTTAAGTCGGAAAGCAAAAGACATACCGTATGACATCACGTATAGGCGTTATCTAACAGCTGACACAAATGAACATATTTCCACAAAGAAAGACACTCACAGACTTAGAAAACAAACTAAGCTTATGTAAAATGAAAGGTGGGGGGAATGGATAAATTAAGATTAGTGTCACCATATGTGTACAAATACATATTAAATATATATATCAAACAGACCGACCATATAGCAAGGGAGGTCACCAGAACACTCTGCAATAATTTACATGGGAAGAGGATCTGTACAAGAAAATATATATATATATATATATATAAAACGTACGAATGAACCAGATTCTGTACATCTAGGACCAACAATATTCTAATCATTACCCCGATTTAAAAAAATTAAAAGAGCGAACAAGAAGTAATGTGACATAAACTTCTGGGGTTTTTTCCTGGCACATTCCATTCTAATTGACAACCTGGGAACAGGACTTCCAGAAGGCTCTGCTGCCCTAGTAACCGTATGTGGGAATGTAGCAATGCTGACGCCTTGTGGCCGTTTCCCACAGCAGCAGCTTTAAAGTCAGTGCTAATGGTCACTCAATATTCACACACATTGCAGGCTTGAAAATGACACCTGCCCTCCAAAAGAAATCCTGGGGTCGAAAATCGACCAAAAAAGTCAAAAGAGGGCAACCTTCCAAGAAGACAATTTCAAGAGGTTTATTGTACTCACGGTTTTTTTTTTTCTTCTGTTTTTGTTTAACAGAATAAAAAAAGGCGTGGAAAAATGCTGAACGTTAGGAATTATTAGACACGAAAATACACGTTACAAAAACCTATCATGTCACACCACTCAGCATGGCCATCAGCGAAACTTCTGCAAACAAGAAATGCTGAAGGGGTGGTGAAGAAATGCGTACCCTCGGTTCTAAGTGGGTCGTGGTAAGAGTCCCTAAGGAAAACACAGTGGAGTTGCCTGGAAAGGGTCAACATTGAGCGACCGTTCAATCAAGCATACCCACTGCTGGGTCTATCGCCTGAGAGGATGAGAATGAAAAAAGACACGGGCTGGCAATCCTGCAATCCAGCAATGTTTACCGTAGCCAACACTTGGAAGCCATGAAAATGTCCAGCAACAGAGGAATGCAGAAAGGAGAAGTGGTCCATGGACACAATGGAAGAGTGCTCCAGTGAAAAGTAGAAATTCCATTTTAAAAACAGATATAAGTAAGGAGACATCAGCTTTGGGGGGTTTCTCCAGACGCATCCCACCGTCATTGATAACCGAGGAACACCACTGGCAGGAAGGTCTGCTTCACTAGTTACCAGAGTGGGAAACGCAGAAATGCTGCAGCCCTCTGGCCGTTACCTGCAACGGCCGCTTGAAAACCCGTGCTAATGGTCACTTCATGTGCACAAGTCCTGGAGGGCTGTCAATGAAACCTGCCCTCAAAATGTCTTGAGGGAGGTAGTGGCCAAAATATTTCAAAAGGTGGCACATACTTCAAGAAAAGAATGTGATGAGGTAAGCTACACACACAGTTTGAAGAAAAAAGGACATCCCTGAAAGCTCAATTTCAAGGCTTTATGAGACGCATGCAAATCCAACCACAGAGGTATCGGCTCACACCAGTCAGAAGAACCACCAGCAACAAAACTACCAACAATTCATGCTGAAGGGGTCGTGGAGAAGTGCATACCCTCTAGGTTAAGTGGGACTTTGCCGCCAGCCGCGGCGGGTCCTCAAAGTGTAGCAACAACCGACGAGAGGGGGTAGGGAACTGAACGCACCAAGGTATGGGATCAGAAGGGCACAAGCAACTGACGGTTGCAAGGCAAGTTTAATAACAAAGCACAGCCGTATATATACCCCTAAAGCAGGGAATTTGCTTCGTCACGCCTTATCGGCATCAGCTGGTTGGTTGGCTGCTCGGCTTCTCCCTCAAAGGCACCAATTTCCCCTCCAGGGTTGCTTTTCCTAGCTTTAGGGAAGAACCAGGGACTCCCAGTAACTGAGCAGGTCCCTGGAGCGATTTGGCCAAAGACCATCTCCTTTTGTATGTTCATACCATAAAGTCCAGGATGCATACCAAGGAGAGTACAGTCGGGCCCTGAGGCTTATGAGGGTCTTAGTGGCGCCTTCCTCAGAGGGCAATGCTCGCCACAGGACTTCACCTGGTAAGAGGCACTAATGGGAACAGAATGGAGGTGCCTTTACAAGGTAAACACTGAGTTACGATATGATCCAGCAGGCCCACTCGTGGGCCTATAACCTAAGAAAGGAGACAGAAGTGGAAAGACACAGGCAGGCAAATCTGCATTGCAGGAGTATTACAATAGCCAGGACATGGAAGCAACCAGAAAGTCCATCAACAGATGAGTGGACAAACAAGAACAGGGACCTGTACAGATGGAATATTAGCCAAGGAACAAAATGAAACAATGCCATCAACAGCACCATCGGTGAGGCTAGAGTTCATCACGCACCTTGCAGTAAGTCACAGAGCGAAAGATACATATCCTACGATATCACTTATAGGTGTTCCCTAAAAATTGATATCACTGAAGGTATTTCCACAGAGAAAGGCAATCACAGATGCAATAAACAGATTTATGGTTCACCCATGGACAGGTGTGAGAATTGTGTACATTAGGAAATTGGGTTTAAGAGAGAGATACAAACACAGGTGAAATACAAAATCACCAAAGGCCTACGGAATACCAAGAGAAGAGTACTCAACATTGTGTCATAAGCTACATGGGAAAAGGATCCAAAGAAGACTAGATACATGTTTATGTGTAAAAGAGCCACCTCTTTCACACCTACAACAAGCAAAACATTGTAATCAAACTTGCTGTGAGAAAAAATAAACATTGAATTAAAAAACGAACAAGTCAGTCGTGAGACACAAACTTAAGGGGCTTTTTCCTGGCACAGTCCATTCTAATTGACAACCGAGAATACGACTTCCACGGAGGCTCTGTTGCCCGAGTAACCAGGTTTGGTAAAGGAGACCTGCTGCCGCCTTGTGGCCGTTTCTCAAAACAGCAGCTTTAAACCCAGTGCTAATGGTCACTTGATATTCAAAATCATTGCAGGCCTATAAATGACACCTGCCCTCAAAAACAATTCTTGGGTCGTACATCGAGGAAAAAAACTCAAAAGACGTGCACATTTCAAAACGACAATTTCAAGAGGCATATTTTGCGCACATTTTGTCTTCTCTTGCTTTCTTTCTCTTGTGATAAATACAAGGGCATGGAAAAATGCTCAACATCAGGAATTAATTAAAGCCATGCAAATCCAGTCGACAAAAACGTTCACCCACAGTCGTCAGAATGATCATCAGCCACAGAGTCTACAAAGAATAAATGCTCAAGGTGTTTCAGAGAACTCTGTGCCCTCTAGCTGCCGCTGGGACGTAACCGGGGAACAGCTAGTAGTGAGAACACCGTGGAGGTGCGTTGAAAGGTAAAAATTGAGCTAACCTGTAATCGGGTAGGCCCACTGATGGGCCTATCTCCCGAGTAGACCAAAATCAAAAAGACACAGGCTGGCCATCCTGCACTGCAGCAGCACGTACCATCGCCAAGACTTGGAAGAAACCCAAATGTCCATCAACAGAACAATGCACCAAGAAGAAGGGGCCCATGTGCACAATGGAATATGAGCCACGGAAAAGCATGCAACAGTGCCGCTGGCACCACCGTAGAAGGATCTAGAGATACCCACCCAAAAGGAAGTACGAAAGAAACCGAAATAGAAATATCCTATGACATCACTTATAGTTGTTACTTCAACATTGATACCCATGAAGTCATTTCCAAGAGAAGGCCGTGCATAGATCCAGAAAACCAACTATGCTTAACCAAGTGGAAAGGTGTAAGGAATGTATGAATTTGGATATGGGGGTTTACAGACATGTACTGATACATATGAAATATATAATCACAAAATACCTAAGGAATACCAAGAGAGGTCGACTCAACACTCTGTAATAACCTACACGGGAAAGGATCCAAAGATGAATAGATCGATACATACATATGATGAACCAGATGCTGTACACCTAGAACACACACCACATTTTTATCCAATTGGCTGTGATACTAGATAACAATTAAATTTTTAAAAACACACAAGAAGTAAGGAGATATAAGCTCTTGGGGGTTTGCCCTGGCACACTGCACTCTCATTTGCAGCCTACTAACACAATTTCCAGGAAGCCTCTGTTGCAGGAAAACCCAGAGTTGGAAATGGAGAAATGCTGCCGCCTTGTGGCCGTTTCCCGCAAGAGCGGCTTCAAACGCATAGCTATGGGTCACTTAACATTCACAAGGACTCAGGCCTCTAAAAGACACCTGCCCTCAAAAAAAAAAAAAAATGTCCTGAGCTCGGCAGTGGCCAAAAAAATTCAAAGCAGGCAAATGTGTCAAAGAGGTAGTATGATAGAGGTAAGTTTTACCCACTCTTTATCAAAAAAAGGAAAATGGAGAAAAGCTCAACATCAGGAATCATCAGACTCCTCTAACCTACAAAAAGCTTTCAGCTCACCCAAGTTAACTACCGTCAGCCAAAAGACTACAAACAATAAATGCTGAAGGGGTTTTAGAGAACTCTGTTCCCTCTGTCTGCGGAGGACATGTCTAGTTGTAACAGCCAATAATGAGAACAGAAAGGAGCTGCGTTTTCAATTAAAAATTGAGCCACCCTTCCATCCAGAACACCCACAGCTGAGCCTCTCACCTGAGAAGACAGGCTGCAAGAGCTGCACTCCACGAGTTTTCACAGTAGCCAAGACACCGAAGCAACCCAAATGTCCATCAACAGATGAATGGATAAGAAGAGCTGGTCCGTGGACACAGTGGACTATTAGCCATGGAAAACAAGGAAACACTGCTCTTTGAGGCACCAGAGATGAGCCTAGAGATCATCACAGAACATGAGTTAAGTCGGAAAGCAAAAGACATACCGTATGACATCACGTATAGGCGTTATCTAACAGCTGACACAAATGAACATATTTCCACAAAGAAAGACACTCACAGACTTAGAAAACAAACTAAGCTTATGTAAAATGAAAGGTGGGGGGAATGGATAAATTAAGATTAGTGTCACCATATGTGTACAAATACATATTAAATATATATATCAAACAGACCGACCATATAGCAAGGGAGGTCACCAGAACACTCTGCAATAATTTACATGGGAAGAGGATCTGTACAAGAAAATATATAGATATATATATATATATATATAAAACGTACGAATGAACCAGATTCTGTACATCTAGGACCAACAATATTCTAATCATTACCCCGATTTAAAAAAATTAAAAGAGCGAACAAGAAGTAATGTGACATAAACTTCTGGGGTTTTTTCCTGGCACATTCCATTCTAATTGACAACCTGGGAACAGGACTTCCAGAAGGCTCTGCTGCCCTAGTAACCGTATGTGGGAATGTAGCAATGCTGACGCCTTGTGGCCGTTTCCCACAGCAGCAGCTTTAAAGTCAGTGCTAATGGTCACTCAATATTCACACACATTGCAGGCTTGAAAATGACACCTGCCCTCCAAAAGAAATCCTGGGGTCGAAAATCGACCAAAAAAGTCAAAAGAGGGCAACCTTCCAAGAAGACAATTTCAAGAGGTTTATTGTACTCACGGTTTTTTTTTTTTCTGTTTTTGTTTAACAGAATTAAAAAAGGCGTGGAAAAATGCTGAACGTTAGGAATTATTAGACACGAAAATACACGTTACAAAAACCTATCATGTCACACCACTCAGCATGGCCATCAGCGAAACTTCTGCAAACAAGAAATGCTGAAGGGGTGGTGAAGAAATGCGTACCCTCGGTTCTAAGTGGGTCGTGGTAAGAGTCCCTAAGGAAAACACAGTGGAGTTGCCTGGAAAGGGTCAACATTGAGCGACCGTTCAATCAAGCATACCCACTGCTGGGTCTATCGCCTGAGAGGATGAGAATGAAAAAAGACACGGGCTGGCAATCCTGCAATCCAGCAATGTTTACCGTAGCCAACACTTGGAAGCCATGAAAATGTCCAGCAACAGAGGAATGCAGAAAGGAGAAGTGGTCCATGGACACAATGGAAGAGTGCTCCAGTGAAAAGTAGAAATTCCATTTTAAAAACAGATATAAGTAAGGAGACATCAGCTTTGGGGGGTTTCTCCAGACGCATCCCACCGTCATTGATAACCGAGGAACACCACTGGCAGGAAGGTCTGCTTCACTAGTTACCAGAGTGGGAAACGCAGAAATGCTGCAGCCCTCTGGCCGTTACCTGCAACGGCCGCTTGAAAACCCGTGCTAATGGTCACTTCATGTGCACAAGTCCTGGAGGGCTGTCAATGAAACCTGCCCTCAAAATGTCTTGAGGGAGGTAGTGGCCAAAATATTTCAAAAGGTGGCACATACTTCAAGAAAAGAATGTGATGAGGTAAGCTACACACACAGTTTGAAGAAAAAAGGACATCCCTGAAAGCTCAATTTCAAGGCTTTATGAGACGCATGCAAATCCAACCACAGAGGTATCGGCTCACACCAGTCAGAAGAACCACCAGCAACAAAACTACCAACAATTCATGCTGAAGGGGTCGTGGAGAAGTGCATACCCTCTAGGTTAAGTGGGACTTTGCCGCCAGCCGCGGCGGGTCCTCAAAGTGTAGCAACAACCGACGAGAGGGGGTAGGGAACTGAACGCACCAAGGTATGGGATCAGAAGGGCACAAGCAACTGACGGTTGCAAGGCAAGTTTAATAACAAAGCACAGCCGTATATATACCCCTAAAGCAGGGAATTTGCTTCGTCACGCCTTATCGGCATCAGCTGGTTGGTTGGCTGCTCGGCTTCTCCCTCAAAGGCACCAATTTCCCCTCCAGGGTTGCTTTTCCTAGCTTTAGGGAAGAACCAGGGACTCCCAGTAACTGAGCAGGTCCCTGGAGCGATTTGGCCAAAGACCATCTCCTTTTGTATGTTCATACCATAAAGTCCAGGATGCATACCAAGGAGAGTACAGTCGGGCCCTGAGGCTTATGAGGGTCTTAGTGGCGCCTTCCTCAGAGGGCAATGCTCGCCACAGGACTTCACCTGGTAAGAGGCACTAATGGGAACAGAATGGAGGTGCCTTTACAAGGTAAACACTGAGTTACGATATGATCCAGCAGGCCCACTCGTGGGCCTATAACCTAAGAAAGGAGACAGAAGTGGAAAGACACAGGCAGGCAAATCTGCATTGCAGGAGTATTACAATAGCCAGGACATGGAAGCAACCAGAAAGTCCATCAACAGATGAGTGGACAAACAAGAACAGGGACCTGTACAGATGGAATATTAGCCAAGGAACAAAATGAAACAATGCCATCAACAGCACCATCGGTGAGGCTAGAGTTCATCACGCACCTTGCAGTAAGTCACAGAGCGAAAGATACATATCCTACGATATCACTTATAGGTGTTCCCTAAAAATTGATATCACTGAAGGTATTTCCACAGAGAAAGGCAATCACAGATGCAATAAACAGATTTATGGTTCACCCATGGACAGGTGTGAGAATTGTGTACATTAGGAAATTGGGTTTAAGAGAGAGATACAAACACAGGTGAAATACAAAATCACCAAAGGCCTACGGAATACCAAGAGAAGAGTACTCAACATTGTGTCATAAGCTACATGGGAAAAGGATCCAAAGAAGACTAGATACATGTTTATGTGTAAAAGAGCCACCTCTTTCACACCTACAACAAGCAAAACATTGTAATCAAACTTGCTGTGAGAAAAAATAAACATTGAATTAAAAAACGAACAAGTCAGTCGTGAGACACAAACTTAAGGGGCTTTTTCCTGGCACAGTCCATTCTAATTGACAACCGAGAATACGACTTCCACGGAGGCTCTGTTGCCCGAGTAACCAGGTTTGGTAAAGGAGACCTGCTGCCGCCTTGTGGCCGTTTCTCAAAACAGCAGCTTTAAACCCAGTGCTAATGGTCACTTGATATTCAAAATCATTGCAGGCCTATAAATGACACCTGCCCTCAAAAACAATTCTTGGGTCGTACATCGAGGAAAAAAACTCAAAAGACGTGCACATTTCAAAACGACAATTTCAAGAGGCATATTTTGCGCACATTTTGTCTTCTCTTGCTTTCTTTCTCTTGTGATAAATACAAGGGCATGGAAAAATGCTCAACATCAGGAATTAATTAAAGCCATGCAAATCCAGTCGACAGAAACGTTCACCCACAGTCGTCAGAATGATCATCAGCCACAGAGTCTACAAAGAATAAATGCTCAAGGTGTTTCAGAGAACTCTGTGCCCTCTAGCTGCCGCTGGGACGTAACCTGGGAACAGCTAGTAGTGAGAACACCGTGGAGGTGCGTTGAAAGGTAAAAATTGAGCTAACCTGTAATCGGGTAGGCCCACTGATGGGCCTATCTCCCGAGTAGACCAAAATCAAAAAGACACAGGCTGGCCATCCTGCACTGCAGCAGCACGTACCATCGCCAAGACTTGGAAGAAACCCAAATGTCCATCAACAGAACAATGCACCAAGAAGAAGGGGCCCATGTGCACAATGGAATATGAGCCACGGAAAAGCATGCAACAGTGCCGCTGGCACCACCGTAGAAGGATCTAGAGATACCCACCCAAAAGGAAGTACGAAAGAAACCGAAATAGAAATATCCTATGACATCACTTATAGTTGTTACTTCAACATTGATACCCATGAAGTCATTTCCAAGAGAAGGCCGTGCATAGATCCAGAAAACCAACTATGCTTAACCAAGTGGAAAGGTGTAAGGAATGTATGAATTTGGATATGGGGGTTTACAGACATGTACTGATACATATGAAATATATAATCACAAAATACCTAAGGAATACCAAGAGAGGTCGACTCAACACTCTGTAATAACCTACACGGGAAAGGATCCAAAGATGAATAGATCGATACATACATATGATGAACCAGATGCTGTACACCTAGAACACACACCACATTTTTATCCAATTGGCTGTGATACTAGATAACAATTAAATTTTTAAAAACACACAAGAAGTAAGGAGATATAAGCTCTTGGGGGTTTGCCCTGGCACACTGCACTCTCATTTGCAGCCTACTAACACAATTTCCAGGAAGCCTCTGTTGCAGGAAAACCCAGAGTTGGAAATGGAGAAATGCTGCCGCCTTGTGGCCGTTTCCCGCAAGAGCGGCTTCAAACGCATAGCTATGGGTCACTTAACATTCACAAGGACTCAGGCCTCTAAAAGACACCTGCCCTCAAAAAAAAAAAAAAATGTCCTGAGCTCGGCAGTGGCCAAAAAAATTCAAAGCAGGCAAATGTGTCAAAGAGGTAGTATGATAGAGGTAAGTTTTACCCACTCTTTATCAAAAAAAGGAAAATGGAGAAAAGCTCAACATCAGGAATCATCAGACTCCTCTAACCTACAAAAAGCTTTCAGCTCACCCAAGTTAACTACCGTCAGCCAAAAGACTACAAACAATAAATGCTGAAGGGGTTTTAGAGAACTCTGTTCCCTCTGTCTGCGGAGGACATGTCTAGTTGTAACAGCCAATAATGAGAACAGAAAGGAGCTGCGTTTTCAATTAAAAATTGAGCCACCCTTCCATCCAGAACACCCACAGCTGAGCCTCTCACCTGAGAAGACAGGCTGCAAGAGCTGCACTCCACGAGTTTTCACAGTAGCCAAGACACCGAAGCAACCCAAATGTCCATCAACAGATGAATGGATAAGAAGAGCTGGTCCGTGGACACAGTGGACTATTAGCCATGGAAAACAAGGAAACACTGCTCTTTGAGGCACCAGAGATGAGCCTAGAGATCATCACAGAACATGAGTTAAGTCGGAAAGCAAAAGACATACCGTATGACATCACGTATAGGCGTTATCTAACAGCTGACACAAATGAACATATTTCCACAAAGAAAGACACTCACAGACTTAGAAAACAAACTAAGCTTATGTAAAATGAAAGGTGGGGGGAATGGATAAATTAAGATTAGTGTCACCATATGTGTACAAATACATATTAAATATATATATCAAACAGACCGACCATATAGCAAGGGAGGTCACCAGAACACTCTGCAATAATTTACATGGGAAGAGGATCTGTACAAGAAAATATATATATATATATATATATATATAAAACGTACGAATGAACCAGATTCTGTACATCTAGGACCAACAATATTCTAATCATTACCCCGATTTAAAAAAATTAAAAGAGCGAACAAGAAGTAATGTGACATAAACTTCTGGGGTTTTTTCCTGGCACATTCCATTCTAATTGACAACCTGGGAACAGGACTTCCAGAAGGCTCTGCTGCCCTAGTAACCGTATGTGGGAATGTAGCAATGCTGACGCCTTGTGGCCGTTTCCCACAGCAGCAGCTTTAAAGTCAGTGCTAATGGTCACTCAATATTCACACACATTGCAGGCTTGAAAATGACACCTGCCCTCCAAAAGAAATCCTGGGGTCGAAAATCGACCAAAAAAGTCAAAAGAGGGCAACCTTCCAAGAAGACAATTTCAAGAGGTTTATTGTACTCACGGTTTTTTTTTTTTTCTGTTTTTGTTTAACAGAATAAAAAAAGGCGTGGAAAAATGCTGAACGTTAGGAATTATTAGACACGAAAATACACGTTACAAAAACCTATCATGTCACACCACTCAGCATGGCCATCAGCGAAACTTCTGCAAACAAGAAATGCTGAAGGGGTGGTGAAGAAATGCGTACCCTCGGTTCTAAGTGGGTCGTGGTAAGAGTCCCTAAGGAAAACACAGTGGAGTTGCCTGGAAAGGGTCAACATTGAGCGACCGTTCAATCAAGCATACCCACTGCTGGGTCTATCGCCTGAGAGGATGAGAATGAAAAAAGACACGGGCTGGCAATCCTGCAATCCAGCAATGTTTACCGTAGCCAACACTTGGAAGCCATGAAAATGTCCAGCAACAGAGGAATGCAGAAAGGAGAAGTGGTCCATGGACACAATGGAAGAGTGCTCCAGTGAAAAGTAGAAATTCCATTTTAAAAACAGATATAAGTAAGGAGACATCAGCTTTGGGGGGTTTCTCCAGACGCATCCCACCGTCATTGATAACCGAGGAACACCACTGGCAGGAAGGTCTGCTTCACTAGTTACCAGAGTGGGAAACGCAGAAATGCTGCAGCCCTCTGGCCGTTACCTGCAACGGCCGCTTGAAAACCCGTGCTAATGGTCACTTCATGTGCACAAGTCCTGGAGGGCTGTCAATGAAACCTGCCCTCAAAATGTCTTGAGGGAGGTAGTGGCCAAAATATTTCAAAAGGTGGCACATACTTCAAGAAAAGAATGTGATGAGGTAAGCTACACACACAGTTTGAAGAAAAAAGGACATCCCTGAAAGCTCAATTTCAAGGCTTTATGAGACGCATGCAAATCCAACCACAGAGGTATCGGCTCACACCAGTCAGAAGAACCACCAGCAACAAAACTACCAACAATTCATGCTGAAGGGGTCGTGGAGAAGTGCATACCCTCTAGGTTAAGTGGGACTTTGCCGCCAGCCGCGGCGGGTCCTCAAAGTGTAGCAACAACCGACGAGAGGGGGTAGGGAACTGAACGCACCAAGGTATGGGATCAGAAGGGCACAAGCAACTGACGGTTGCAAGGCAAGTTTAATAACAAAGCACAGCCGTATATATACCCCTAAAGCAGGGAATTTGCTTCGTCACGCCTTATCGGCATCAGCTGGTTGGTTGGCTGCTCGGCTTCTCCCTCAAAGGCACCAATTTCCCCTCCAGGGTTGCTTTTCCTAGCTTTAGGGAAGAACCAGGGACTCCCAGTAACTGAGCAGGTCCCTGGAGCGATTTGGCCAAAGACCATCTCCTTTTGTATGTTCATACCATAAAGTCCAGGATGCATACCAAGGAGAGTACAGTCGGGCCCTGAGGCTTATGAGGGTCTTAGTGGCGCCTTCCTCAGAGGGCAATGCTCGCCACAGGACTTCACCTGGTAAGAGGCACTAATGGGAACAGAATGGAGGTGCCTTTACAAGGTAAACACTGAGTTACGATATGATCCAGCAGGCCCACTCGTGGGCCTATAACCTAAGAAAGGAGACAGAAGTGGAAAGACACAGGCAGGCAAATCTGCATTGCAGGAGTATTACAATAGCCAGGACATGGAAGCAACCAGAAAGTCCATCAACAGATGAGTGGACAAACAAGAACAGGGACCTGTACAGATGGAATATTAGCCAAGGAACAAAATGAAACAATGCCATCAACAGCACCATCGGTGAGGCTAGAGTTCATCACGCACCTTGCAGTAAGTCACAGAGCGAAAGATACATATCCTACGATATCACTTATAGGTGTTCCCTAAAAATTGATATCACTGAAGGTATTTCCACAGAGAAAGGCAATCACAGATGCAATAAACAGATTTATGGTTCACCCATGGACAGGTGTGAGAATTGTGTACATTAGGAAATTGGGTTTAAGAGAGAGATACAAACACAGGTGAAATACAAAATCACCAAAGGCCTACGGAATACCAAGAGAAGAGTACTCAACATTGTGTCATAAGCTACATGGGAAAAGGATCCAAAGAAGACTAGATACATGTTTATGTGTAAAAGAGCCACCTCTTTCACACCTACAACAAGCAAAACATTGTAATCAAACTTGCTGTGAGAAAAAATAAACATTGAATTAAAAAACGAACAAGTCAGTCGTGAGACACAAACTTAAGGGGCTTTTTCCTGGCACAGTCCATTCTAATTGACAACCGAGAATACGACTTCCACGGAGGCTCTGTTGCCCGAGTAACCAGGTTTGGTAAAGGAGACCTGCTGCCGCCTTGTGGCCGTTTCTCAAAACAGCAGCTTTAAACCCAGTGCTAATGGTCACTTGATATTCAAAATCATTGCAGGCCTATAAATGACACCTGCCCTCAAAAACAATTCTTGGGTCGTACATCGAGGAAAAAAACTCAAAAGACGTGCACATTTCAAAACGACAATTTCAAGAGGCATATTTTGCGCACATTTTGTCTTCTCTTGCTTTCTTTCTCTTGTGATAAATACAAGGGCATGGAAAAATGCTCAACATCAGGAATTAATTAAAGCCATGCAAATCCAGTCGACAAAAACGTTCACCCACAGTCGTCAGAATGATCATCAGCCACAGAGTCTACAAAGAATAAATGCTCAAGGTGTTTCAGAGAACTCTGTGCCCTCTAGCTGCCGCTGGGACGTAACCGGGGAACAGCTAGTAGTGAGAACACCGTGGAGGTGCGTTGAAAGGTAAAAATTGAGCTAACCTGTAATTGGGTAGGCCCACTGATGGGCCTATCTCCCGAGTAGACCAAAATCTAAAAGACACAGGCTGGCCATCCTGCACTGCAGCAGCACGTACCATCGCCAAGACTTGGAAGAAACCCAAATGTCCATCAACAGAACAATGCACCAAGAAGAAGGGGCCCATGTGCACAATGGAATATGAGCCACGGAAAAGCATGCAACAGTGCCGCTGGCACCACCGTAGAAGGATCTAGAGATACCCACCCAAAAGGAAGTACGAAAGAAACCGAAATAGAAATATCCTATGACATCACTTATAGTTGTTACTTCAACATTGATACCCATGAAGTCATTTCCAAGAGAAGGCCGTGCATAGATCCAGAAAACCAACTATGCTTAACCAAGTGGAAAGGTGTAAGGAATGTATGAATTTGGATATGGGGGTTTACAGACATGTACTGATACATATGAAATATATAATCACAAAATACCTAAGGAATACCAAGAGAGGTCGACTCAACACTCTGTAATAACCTACACGGGAAAGGATCCAAAGATGAATAGATCGATACATACATATGATGAACCAGATGCTGTACACCTAGAACACACACCACATTTTTATCCAATTGGCTGTGATACTAGATAACAATTAAATTTTTAAAAACACACAAGAAGTAAGGAGATATAAGCTCTTGGGGGTTTGCCCTGGCACACTGCACTCTCATTTGCAGCCTACTAACACAATTTCCAGGAAGCCTCTGTTGCAGGAAAACCCAGAGTTGGAAATGGAGAAATGCTGCCGCCTTGTGGCCGTTTCCCGCAAGAGCGGCTTCAAACGCATAGCTATGGGTCACTTAACATTCACAAGGACTCAGGCCTCTAAAAGACACCTGCCCTCAAAAAAAAAAAAAATGTCCTGAGCTCGGCAGTGGCCAAAAAAATTCAAAGCAGGCAAATGTGTCAAAGAGGTAGTATGATAGAGGTAAGTTTTACCCACTCTTTATCAAAAAAAGGAAAATGGAGAAAAGCTCAACATCAGGAATCATCAGACTCCTCTAACCTACAAAAAGCTTTCAGCTCACCCAAGTTAACTACCGTCAGCCAAAAGACTACAAACAATAAATGCTGAAGGGGTTTTAGAGAACTCTGTTCCCTCTGTCTGCGGAGGACATGTCTAGTTGTAACAGCCAATAATGAGAACAGAAAGGAGCTGCGTTTTCAATTAAAAATTGAGCCACCCTTCCATCCAGAACACCCACAGCTGAGCCTCTCACCTGAGAAGACAGGCTGCAAGAGCTGCACTCCACGAGTTTTCACAGTAGCCAAGACACCGAAGCAACCCAAATGTCCATCAACAGATGAATGGATAAGAAGAGCTGGTCCGTGGACACAGTGGACTATTAGCCATGGAAAACAAGGAAACACTGCTCTTTGAGGCACCAGAGATGAGCCTAGAGATCATCACAGAACATGAGTTAAGTCGGAAAGCAAAAGACATACCGTATGACATCACGTATAGGCGTTATCTAACAGCTGACACAAATGAACATATTTCCACAAAGAAAGACACTCACAGACTTAGAAAACAAACTAAGCTTATGTAAAATGAAAGGTGGGGGGAATGGATAAATTAAGATTAGTGTCACCATATGTGTACAAATACATATTAAATATATATATCAAACAGACCGACCATATAGCAAGGGAGGTCACCAGAACACTCTGCAATAATTTACATGGGAAGAGGATCTGTACAAGAAAATATATAGATATATATATATATATATATAAAACGTACGAATGAACCAGATTCTGTACATCTAGGACCAACAATATTCTAATCATTACCCCGATTTAAAAAAATTAAAAGAGCGAACAAGAAGTAATGTGACATAAACTTCTGGGGTTTTTTCCTGGCACATTCCATTCTAATTGACAACCTGGGAACAGGACTTCCAGAAGGCTCTGCTGCCCTAGTAACCGTATGTGGGAATGTAGCAATGCTGACGCCTTGTGGCCGTTTCCCACAGCAGCAGCTTTAAAGTCAGTGCTAATGGTCACTCAATATTCACACACATTGCAGGCTTGAAAATGACACCTGCCCTCCAAAAGAAATCCTGGGGTCGAAAATCGACCAAAAAAGTCAAAAGAGGGCAACCTTCCAAGAAGACAATTTCAAGAGGTTTATTGTACTCACGGTTTTTTTTTTTTCTGTTTTTGTTTAACAGAATTAAAAAAGGCGTGGAAAAATGCTGAACGTTAGGAATTATTAGACACGAAAATACACGTTACAAAAACCTATCATGTCACACCACTCAGCATGGCCATCAGCGAAACTTCTGCAAACAAGAAATGCTGAAGGGGTGGTGAAGAAATGCGTACCCTCGGTTCTAAGTGGGTCGTGGTAAGAGTCCCTAAGGAAAACACAGTGGAGTTGCCTGGAAAGGGTCAACATTGAGCGACCGTTCAATCAAGCATACCCACTGCTGGGTCTATCGCCTGAGAGGATGAGAATGAAAAAAGACACGGGCTGGCAATCCTGCAATCCAGCAATGTTTACCGTAGCCAACACTTGGAAGCCATGAAAATGTCCAGCAACAGAGGAATGCAGAAAGGAGAAGTGGTCCATGGACACAATGGAAGAGTGCTCCAGTGAAAAGTAGAAATTCCATTTTAAAAACAGATATAAGTAAGGAGACATCAGCTTTGGGGGGTTTCTCCAGACGCATCCCACCGTCATTGATAACCGAGGAACACCACTGGCAGGAAGGTCTGCTTCACTAGTTACCAGAGTGGGAAACGCAGAAATGCTGCAGCCCTCTGGCCGTTACCTGCAACGGCCGCTTGAAAACCCGTGCTAATGGTCACTTCATGTGCACAAGTCCTGGAGGGCTGTCAATGAAACCTGCCCTCAAAATGTCTTGAGGGAGGTAGTGGCCAAAATATTTCAAAAGGTGGCACATACTTCAAGAAAAGAATGTGATGAGGTAAGCTACACACACAGTTTGAAGAAAAAAGGACATCCCTGAAAGCTCAATTTCAAGGCTTTATGAGACGCATGCAAATCCAACCACAGAGGTATCGGCTCACACCAGTCAGAAGAACCACCAGCAACAAAACTACCAACAATTCATGCTGAAGGGGTCGTGGAGAAGTGCATACCCTCTAGGTTAAGTGGGACTTTGCCGCCAGCCGCGGCGGGTCCTCAAAGTGTAGCAACAACCGACGAGAGGGGGTAGGGAACTGAACGCACCAAGGTATGGGATCAGAAGGGCACAAGCAACTGACGGTTGCAAGGCAAGTTTAATAACAAAGCACAGCCGTATATATACCCCTAAAGCAGGGAATTTGCTTCGTCACGCCTTATCGGCATCAGCTGGTTGGTTGGCTGCTCGGCTTCTCCCTCAAAGGCACCAATTTCCCCTCCAGGGTTGCTTTTCCTAGCTTTAGGGAAGAACCAGGGACTCCCAGTAACTGAGCAGGTCCCTGGAGCGATTTGGCCAAAGACCATCTCCTTTTGTATGTTCATACCATAAAGTCCAGGATGCATACCAAGGAGAGTACAGTCGGGCCCTGAGGCTTATGAGGGTCTTAGTGGCGCCTTCCTCAGAGGGCAATGCTCGCCACAGGACTTCACCTGGTAAGAGGCACTAATGGGAACAGAATGGAGGTGCCTTTACAAGGTAAACACTGAGTTACGATATGATCCAGCAGGCCCACTCGTGGGCCTATAACCTAAGAAAGGAGACAGAAGTGGAAAGACACAGGCAGGCAAATCTGCATTGCAGGAGTATTACAATAGCCAGGACATGGAAGCAACCAGAAAGTCCATCAACAGATGAGTGGACAAACAAGAACAGGGACCTGTACAGATGGAATATTAGCCAAGGAACAAAATGAAACAATGCCATCAACAGCACCATCGGTGAGGCTAGAGTTCATCACGCACCTTGCAGTAAGTCACAGAGCGAAAGATACATATCCTACGATATCACTTATAGGTGTTCCCTAAAAATTGATATCACTGAAGGTATTTCCACAGAGAAAGGCAATCACAGATGCAATAAACAGATTTATGGTTCACCCATGGACAGGTGTGAGAATTGTGTACATTAGGAAATTGGGTTTAAGAGAGAGATACAAACACAGGTGAAATACAAAATCACCAAAGGCCTACGGAATACCAAGAGAAGAGTACTCAACATTGTGTCATAAGCTACATGGGAAAAGGATCCAAAGAAGACTAGATACATGTTTATGTGTAAAAGAGCCACCTCTTTCACACCTACAACAAGCAAAACATTGTAATCAAACTTGCTGTGAGAAAAAATAAACATTGAATTAAAAAACGAACAAGTCAGTCGTGAGACACAAACTTAAGGGGCTTTTTCCTGGCACAGTCCATTCTAATTGACAACCGAGAATACGACTTCCACGGAGGCTCTGTTGCCCGAGTAACCAGGTTTGGTAAAGGAGACCTGCTGCCGCCTTGTGGCCGTTTCTCAAAACAGCAGCTTTAAACCCAGTGCTAATGGTCACTTGATATTCAAAATCATTGCAGGCCTATAAATGACACCTGCCCTCAAAAACAATTCTTGGGTCGTACATCGAGGAAAAAAACTCAAAAGACGTGCACATTTCAAAACGACAATTTCAAGAGGCATATTTTGCGCACATTTTGTCTTCTCTTGCTTTCTTTCTCTTGTGATAAATACAAGGGCATGGAAAAATGCTCAACATCAGGAATTAATTAAAGCCATGCAAATCCAGTCGACAAAAACGTTCACCCACAGTCGTCAGAATGATCATCAGCCACAGAGTCTACAAAGAATAAATGCTCAAGGTGTTTCAGAGAACTCTGTGCCCTCTAGCTGCCGCTGGGACGTAACCGGGGAACAGCTAGTAGTGAGAACACCGTGGAGGTGCGTTGAAAGGTAAAAATTGAGCTAACCTGTAATCGGGTAGGCCCACTGATGGGCCTATCTCCCGAGTAGACCAAAATCAAAAAGACACAGGCTGGCCATCCTGCACTGCAGCAGCACGTACCATCGCCAAGACTTGGAAGAAACCCAAATGTCCATCAACAGAACAATGCACCAAGAAGAAGGGGCCCATGTGCACAATGGAATATGAGCCACGGAAAAGCATGCAACAGTGCCGCTGGCACCACCGTAGAAGGATCTAGAGATACCCACCCAAAAGGAAGTACGAAAGAAACCGAAATAGAAATATCCTATGACATCACTTATAGTTGTTACTTCAACATTGATACCCATGAAGTCATTTCCAAGAGAAGGCCGTGCATAGATCCAGAAAACCAACTATGCTTAACCAAGTGGAAAGGTGTAAGGAATGTATGAATTTGGATATGGGGGTTTACAGACATGTACTGATACATATGAAATATATAATCACAAAATACCTAAGGAATACCAAGAGAGGTCGACTCAACACTCTGTAATAACCTACACGGGAAAGGATCCAAAGATGAATAGATCGATACATACATATGATGAACCAGATGCTGTACACCTAGAACACACACCACATTTTTATCCAATTGGCTGTGATACTAGATAACAATTAAATTTTTAAAAACACACAAGAAGTAAGGAGATATAAGCTCTTGGGGGTTTGCCCTGGCACACTGCACTCTCATTTGCAGCCTACTAACACAATTTCCAGGAAGCCTCTGTTGCAGGAAAACCCAGAGTTGGAAATGGAGAAATGCTGCCGCCTTGTGGCCGTTTCCCGCAAGAGCGGCTTCAAACGCATAGCTATGGGTCACTTAACATTCACAAGGACTCAGGCCTCTAAAAGACACCTGCCCTCAAAAAAAAAAAAAAATGTCCTGAGCTCGGCAGTGGCCAAAAAAATTCAAAGCAGGCAAATGTGTCAAAGAGGTAGTATGATAGAGGTAAGTTTTACCCACTCTTTATCAAAAAAAGGAAAATGGAGAAAAGCTCAACATCAGGAATCATCAGACTCCTCTAACCTACAAAAAGCTTTCAGCTCACCCAAGTTAACTACCGTCAGCCAAAAGACTACAAACAATAAATGCTGAAGGGGTTTTAGAGAACTCTGTTCCCTCTGTCTGCGGAGGACATGTCTAGTTGTAACAGCCAATAATGAGAACAGAAAGGAGCTGCGTTTTCAATTAAAAATTGAGCCACCCTTCCATCCAGAACACCCACAGCTGAGCCTCTCACCTGAGAAGACAGGCTGCAAGAGCTGCACTCCACGAGTTTTCACAGTAGCCAAGACACCGAAGCAACCCAAATGTCCATCAACAGATGAATGGATAAGAAGAGCTGGTCCGTGGACACAGTGGACTATTAGCCATGGAAAACAAGGAAACACTGCTCTTTGAGGCACCAGAGATGAGCCTAGAGATCATCACAGAACATGAGTTAAGTCGGAAAGCAAAAGACATACCGTATGACATCACGTATAGGCGTTATCTAACAGCTGACACAAATGAACATATTTCCACAAAGAAAGACACTCACAGACTTAGAAAACAAACTAAGCTTATGTAAAATGAAAGGTGGGGGGAATGGATAAATTAAGATTAGTGTCACCATATGTGTACAAATACATATTAAATATATATATCAAACAGACCGACCATATAGCAAGGGAGGTCACCAGAACACTCTGCAATAATTTACATGGGAAGAGGATCTGTACAAGAAAATATATATATATATATATATATATAAAACGTACGAATGAACCAGATTCTGTACATCTAGGACCAACAATATTCTAATCATTACCCCGATTTAAAAAAATTAAAAGAGCGAACAAGAAGTAATGTGACATAAACTTCTGGGGTTTTTTCCTGGCACATTCCATTCTAATTGACAACCTGGGAACAGGACTTCCAGAAGGCTCTGCTGCCCTAGTAACCGTATGTGGGAATGTAGCAATGCTGACGCCTTGTGGCCGTTTCCCACAGCAGCAGCTTTAAAGTCAGTGCTAATGGTCACTCAATATTCACACACATTGCAGGCTTGAAAATGACACCTGCCCTCCAAAAGAAATCCTGGGGTCGAAAATCGACCAAAAAAGTCAAAAGAGGGCAACCTTCCAAGAAGACAATTTCAAGAGGTTTATTGTACTCACGGTTTTTTTTTTTTTCTGTTTTTGTTTAACAGAATAAAAAAAGGCGTGGAAAAATGCTGAACGTTAGGAATTATTAGACACGAAAATACACGTTACAAAAACCTATCATGTCACACCACTCAGCATGGCCATCAGCGAAACTTCTGCAAACAAGAAATGCTGAAGGGGTGGTGAAGAAATGCGTACCCTCGGTTCTAAGTGGGTCGTGGTAAGAGTCCCTAAGGAAAACACAGTGGAGTTGCCTGGAAAGGGTCAACATTGAGCGACCGTTCAATCAAGCATACCCACTGCTGGGTCTATCGCCTGAGAGGATGAGAATGAAAAAAGACACGGGCTGGCAATCCTGCAATCCAGCAATGTTTACCGTAGCCAACACTTGGAAGCCATGAAAATGTCCAGCAACAGAGGAATGCAGAAAGGAGAAGTGGTCCATGGACACAATGGAAGAGTGCTCCAGTGAAAAGTAGAAATTCCATTTTAAAAACAGATATAAGTAAGGAGACATCAGCTTTGGGGGGTTTCTCCAGACACATCCCACCGTCATTGATAACCGAGGAACACCACTGGCAGGAAGGTCTGCTTCACTAGTTACCAGAGTGGGAAACGCAGAAATGCTGCAGCCCTCTGGCCGTTACCTGCAACGGCCGCTTGAAAACCCGTGCTAATGGTCACTTCATGTGCACAAGTCCTGGAGGGCTGTCAATGAAACCTGCCCTCAAAATGTCTTGAGGGAGGTAGTGGCCAAAATATTTCAAAAGGTGGCACATACTTCAAGAAAAGAATGTGATGAGGTAAGCTACACACACAGTTTGAAGAAAAAAGGACATCCCTGAAAGCTCAATTTCAAGGCTTTATGAGACGCATGCAAATCCAACCACAGAGGTATCGGCTCACACCAGTCAGAAGAACCACCAGCAACAAAACTACCAACAATTCATGCTGAAGGGGTCGTGGAGAAGTGCATACCCTCTAGGTTAAGTGGGACTTTGCCGCCAGCCGCGGCGGGTCCTCAAAGTGTAGCAACAACCGACGAGAGGGGGTAGGGAACTGAACGCACCAAGGTATGGGATCAGAAGGGCACAAGCAACTGACGGTTGCAAGGCAAGTTTAATAACAAAGCACAGCCGTATATATACCCCTAAAGCAGGGAATTTGCTTCGTCACGCCTTATCGGCATCAGCTGGTTGGTTGGCTGCTCGGCTTCTCCCTCAAAGGCACCAATTTCCCCTCCAGGGTTGCTTTTCCTAGCTTTAGGGAAGAACCAGGGACTCCCAGTAACTGAGCAGGTCCCTGGAGCGATTTGGCCAAAGACCATCTCCTTTTGTATGTTCATACCATAAAGTCCAGGATGCATACCAAGGAGAGTACAGTCGGGCCCTGAGGCTTATGAGGGTCTTAGTGGCGCCTTCCTCAGAGGGCAATGCTCGCCACAGGACTTCACCTGGTAAGAGGCACTAATGGGAACAGAATGGAGGTGCCTTTACAAGGTAAACACTGAGTTACGATATGATCCAGCAGGCCCACTCGTGGGCCTATAACCTAAGAAAGGAGACAGAAGTGGAAAGACACAGGCAGGCAAATCTGCATTGCAGGAGTATTACAATAGCCAGGACATGGAAGCAACCAGAAAGTCCATCAACAGATGAGTGGACAAACAAGAACAGGGACCTGTACAGATGGAATATTAGCCAAGGAACAAAATGAAACAATGCCATCAACAGCACCATCGGTGAGGCTAGAGTTCATCACGCACCTTGCAGTAAGTCACAGAGCGAAAGATACATATCCTACGATATCACTTATAGGTGTTCCCTAAAAATTGATATCACTGAAGGTATTTCCACAGAGAAAGGCAATCACAGATGCAATAAACAGATTTATGGTTCACCCATGGACAGGTGTGAGAATTGTGTACATTAGGAAATTGGGTTTAAGAGAGAGATACAAACACAGGTGAAATACAAAATCACCAAAGGCCTACGGAATACCAAGAGAAGAGTACTCAACATTGTGTCATAAGCTACATGGGAAAAGGATCCAAAGAAGACTAGATACATGTTTATGTGTAAAAGAGCCACCTCTTTCACACCTACAACAAGCAAAACATTGTAATCAAACTTGCTGTGAGAAAAAATAAACATTGAATTAAAAAACGAACAAGTCAGTCGTGAGACACAAACTTAAGGGGCTTTTTCCTGGCACAGTCCATTCTAATTGACAACCGAGAATACGACTTCCACGGAGGCTCTGTTGCCCGAGTAACCAGGTTTGGTAAAGGAGACCTGCTGCCGCCTTGTGGCCGTTTCTCAAAACAGCAGCTTTAAACCCAGTGCTAATGGTCACTTGATATTCAAAATCATTGCAGGCCTATAAATGACACCTGCCCTCAAAAACAATTCTTGGGTCGTACATCGAGGAAAAAAACTCAAAAGACGTGCACATTTCAAAACGACAATTTCAAGAGGCATATTTTGCGCACATTTTGTCTTCTCTTGCTTTCTTTCTCTTGTGATAAATACAAGGGCATGGAAAAATGCTCAACATCAGGAATTAATTAAAGCCATGCAAATCCAGTCGACAAAAACGTTCACCCACAGTCGTCAGAATGATCATCAGCCACAGAGTCTACAAAGAATAAATGCTCAAGGTGTTTCAGAGAACTCTGTGCCCTCTAGCTGCCGCTGGGACGTAACCGGGGAACAGCTAGTAGTGAGAACACCGTGGAGGTGCGTTGAAAGGTAAAAATTGAGCTAACCTGTAATCGGGTAGGCCCACTGATGGGCCTATCTCCCGAGTAGACCAAAATCAAAAAGACACAGGCTGGCCATCCTGCACTGCAGCAGCACGTACCATCGCCAAGACTTGGAAGAAACCCAAATGTCCATCAACAGAACAATGCACCAAGAAGAAGGGGCCCATGTGCACAATGGAATATGAGCCACGGAAAAGCATGCAACAGTGCCGCTGGCACCACCGTAGAAGGATCTAGAGATACCCACCCAAAAGGAAGTACGAAAGAAACCGAAATAGAAATATCCTATGACATCACTTATAGTTGTTACTTCAACATTGATACCCATGAAGTCATTTCCAAGAGAAGGCCGTGCATAGATCCAGAAAACCAACTATGCTTAACCAAGTGGAAAGGTGTAAGGAATGTATGAATTTGGATATGGGGGTTTACAGACATGTACTGATACATATGAAATATATAATCACAAAATACCTAAGGAATACCAAGAGAGGTCGACTCAACACTCTGTAATAACCTACACGGGAAAGGATCCAAAGATGAATAGATCGATACATACATATGATGAACCAGATGCTGTACACCTAGAACACACACCACATTTTTATCCAATTGGCTGTGATACTAGATAACAATTAAATTTTTAAAAACACACAAGAAGTAAGGAGATATAAGCTCTTGGGGGTTTGCCCTGGCACACTGCACTCTCATTTGCAGCCTACTAACACAATTTCCAGGAAGCCTCTGTTGCAGGAAAACCCAGAGTTGGAAATGGAGAAATGCTGCCGCCTTGTGGCCGTTTCCCGCAAGAGCGGCTTCAAACGCATAGCTATGGGTCACTTAACATTCACAAGGACTCAGGCCTCTAAAAGACACCTGCCCTCAAAAAAAAAAAAAAATGTCCTGAGCTCGGCAGTGGCCAAAAAAATTCAAAGCAGGCAAATGTGTCAAAGAGGTAGTATGATAGAGGTAAGTTTTACCCACTCTTTATCAAAAAAAGGAAAATGGAGAAAAGCTCAACATCAGGAATCATCAGACTCCTCTAACCTACAAAAAGCTTTCAGCTCACCCAAGTTAACTACCGTCAGCCAAAAGACTACAAACAATAAATGCTGAAGGGGTTTTAGAGAACTCTGTTCCCTCTGTCTGCGGAGGACATGTCTAGTTGTAACAGCCAATAATGAGAACAGAAAGGAGCTGCGTTTTCAATTAAAAATTGAGCCACCCTTCCATCCAGAACACCCACAGCTGAGCCTCTCACCTGAGAAGACAGGCTGCAAGAGCTGCACTCCACGAGTTTTCACAGTAGCCAAGACACCGAAGCAACCCAAATGTCCATCAACAGATGAATGGATAAGAAGAGCTGGTCCGTGGACACAGTGGACTATTAGCCATGGAAAACAAGGAAACACTGCTCTTTGAGGCACCAGAGATGAGCCTAGAGATCATCACAGAACATGAGTTAAGTCGGAAAGCAAAAGACATACCGTATGACATCACGTATAGGCGTTATCTAACAGCTGACACAAATGAACATATTTCCACAAAGAAAGACACTCACAGACTTAGAAAACAAACTAAGCTTATGTAAAATGAAAGGTGGGGGGAATGGATAAATTAAGATTAGTGTCACCATATGTGTACAAATACATAATAAATACATATATCAAACAGACCGACCATATAGCAAGGGAGGTCACCAGAACACTCTGCAATAATTTACATGGGAAGAGGATCTGTACAAGAAAATATATATATATATATATATATAAAACGTACGAATGAACCAGATTCTGTACATCTAGGACCAACAATATTCTAATCATTACCCCGATTTAAAAAAATTAAAAGAGCGAACAAGAAGTAATGTGACATAAACTTCTGGGGTTTTTTCCTGGCACATTCCATTCTAATTGACAACCTGGGAACAGGACTTCCAGAAGGCTCTGCTGCCCTAGTAACCGTATGTGGGAATGTAGCAATGCTGACGCCTTGTGGCCGTTTCCCACAGCAGCAGCTTTAAAGTCAGTGCTAATGGTCACTCAATATTCACACACATTGCAGGCTTGAAAATGACACCTGCCCTCCAAAAGAAATCCTGGGGTCGAAAATCGACCAAAAAAGTCAAAAGAGGGCAACCTTCCAAGAAGACAATTTCAAGAGGTTTATTGTACTCACGGTTTTTTTTTTTTTTCTGTTTTTGTTTAACAGAATAAAAAAAGGCGTGGAAAAATGCTGAACGTTAGGAATTATTAGACACGAAAATACACGTTACAAAAACCTATCATGTCACACCACTCAGCATGGCCATCAGCGAAACTTCTGCAAACAAGAAATGCTGAAGGGGTGGTGAAGAAATGCGTACCCTCGGTTCTAAGTGGGTCGTGGTAAGAGTCCCTAAGGAAAACACAGTGGAGTTGCCTGGAAAGGGTCAACATTGAGCGACCGTTCAATCAAGCATACCCACTGCTGGGTCTATCGCCTGAGAGGATGAGAATGAAAAAAGACACGGGCTGGCAATCCTGCAATCCAGCAATGTTTACCGTAGCCAACACTTGGAAGCCATGAAAATGTCCAGCAACAGAGGAATGCAGAAAGGAGAAGTGGTCCATGGACACAATGGAAGAGTGCTCCAGTGAAAAGTAGAAATTCCATTTTAAAAACAGATATAAGTAAGGAGACATCAGCTTTGGGGGGTTTCTCCAGACACATCCCACCGTCATTGATAACCGAGGAACACCACTGGCAGGAAGGTCTGCTTCACTAGTTACCAGAGTGGGAAACGCAGAAATGCTGCAGCCCTCTGGCCGTTACCTGCAACGGCCGCTTGAAAACCCGTGCTAATGGTCACTTCATGTGCACAAGTCCTGGAGGGCTGTCAATGAAACCTGCCCTCAAAATGTCTTGAGGGAGGTAGTGGCCAAAATATTTCAAAAGGTGGCACATACTTCAAGAAAAGAATGTGATGAGGTAAGCTACACACACAGTTTGAAGAAAAAAGGACATCCCTGAAAGCTCAATTTCAAGGCTTTATGAGACGCATGCAAATCCAACCACAGAGGTATCGGCTCACACCAGTCAGAAGAACCACCAGCAACAAAACTACCAACAATTCATGCTGAAGGGGTCGTGGAGAAGTGCATACCCTCTAGGTTAAGTGGGACTTTGCCGCCAGCCGCGGCGGGTCCTCAAAGTGTAGCAACAACCGACGAGAGGGGGTAGGGAACTGAACGCACCAAGGTATGGGATCAGAAGGGCACAAGCAACTGACGGTTGCAAGGCAAGTTTAATAACAAAGCACAGCCGTATATATACCCCTAAAGCAGGGAATTTGCTTCGTCACGCCTTATCGGCATCAGCTGGTTGGTTGGCTGCTCGGCTTCTCCCTCAAAGGCACCAATTTCCCCTCCAGGGTTGCTTTTCCTAGCTTTAGGGAAGAACCAGGGACTCCCAGTAACTGAGCAGGTCCCTGGAGCGATTTGGCCAAAGACCATCTCCTTTTGTATGTTCATACCATAAAGTCCAGGATGCATACCAAGGAGAGTACAGTCGGGCCCTGAGGCTTATGAGGGTCTTAGTGGCGCCTTCCTCAGAGGGCAATGCTCGCCACAGGACTTCACCTGGTAAGAGGCACTAATGGGAACAGAATGGAGGTGCCTTTACAAGGTAAACACTGAGTTACGATATGATCCAGCAGGCCCACTCGTGGGCCTATAACCTAAGAAAGGAGACAGAAGTGGAAAGACACAGGCAGGCAAATCTGCATTGCAGGAGTATTACAATAGCCAGGACATGGAAGCAACCAGAAAGTCCATCAACAGATGAGTGGACAAACAAGAACAGGGACCTGTACAGATGGAATATTAGCCAAGGAACAAAATGAAACAATGCCATCAACAGCACCATCGGTGAGGCTAGAGTTCATCACGCACCTTGCAGTAAGTCACAGAGCGAAAGATACATATCCTACGATATCACTTATAGGTGTTCCCTAAAAATTGATATCACTGAAGGTATTTCCACAGAGAAAGGCAATCACAGATGCAATAAACAGATTTATGGTTCACCCATGGACAGGTGTGAGAATTGTGTACATTAGGAAATTGGGTTTAAGAGAGAGATACAAACACAGGTGAAATACAAAATCACCAAAGGCCTACGGAATACCAAGAGAAGAGTACTCAACATTGTGTCATAAGCTACATGGGAAAAGGATCCAAAGAAGACTAGATACATGTTTATGTGTAAAAGAGCCACCTCTTTCACACCTACAACAAGCAAAACATTGTAATCAAACTTGCTGTGAGAAAAAATAAACATTGAATTAAAAAACGAACAAGTCAGTCGTGAGACACAAACTTAAGGGGCTTTTTCCTGGCACAGTCCATTCTAATTGACAACCGAGAATACGACTTCCACGGAGGCTCTGTTGCCCGAGTAACCAGGTTTGGTAAAGGAGACCTGCTGCCGCCTTGTGGCCGTTTCTCAAAACAGCAGCTTTAAACCCAGTGCTAATGGTCACTTGATATTCAAAATCATTGCAGGCCTATAAATGACACCTGCCCTCAAAAACAATTCTTGGGTCGTACATCGAGGAAAAAAACTCAAAAGACGTGCACATTTCAAAACGACAATTTCAAGAGGCATATTTTGCGCACATTTTGTCTTCTCTTGCTTTCTTTCTCTTGTGATAAATACAAGGGCATGGAAAAATGCTCAACATCAGGAATTAATTAAAGCCATGCAAATCCAGTCGACAAAAACGTTCACCCACAGTCGTCAGAATGATCATCAGCCACAGAGTCTACAAAGAATAAATGCTCAAGGTGTTTCAGAGAACTCTGTGCCCTCTAGCTGCCGCTGGGACGTAACCGGGGAACAGCTAGTAGTGAGAACACCGTGGAGGTGCGTTGAAAGGTAAAAATTGAGCTAACCTGTAATCGGGTAGGCCCACTGATGGGCCTATCTCCCGAGTAGACCAAAATCAAAAAGACACAGGCTGGCCATCCTGCACTGCAGCAGCACGTACCATCGCCAAGACTTGGAAGAAACCCAAATGTCCATCAACAGAACAATGCACCAAGAAGAAGGGGCCCATGTGCACAATGGAATATGAGCCACGGAAAAGCATGCAACAGTGCCGCTGGCACCACCGTAGAAGGATCTAGAGATACCCACCCAAAAGGAAGTACGAAAGAAACCGAAATAGAAATATCCTATGACATCACTTATAGTTGTTACTTCAACATTGATACCCATGAAGTCATTTCCAAGAGAAGGCCGTGCATAGATCCAGAAAACCAACTATGCTTAACCAAGTGGAAAGGTGTAAGGAATGTATGAATTTGGATATGGGGGTTTACAGACATGTACTGATACATATGAAATATATAATCACAAAATACCTAAGGAATACCAAGAGAGGTCGACTCAACACTCTGTAATAACCTACACGGGAAAGGATCCAAAGATGAATAGATCGATACATACATATGATGAACCAGATGCTGTACACCTAGAACACACACCACATTTTTATCCAATTGGCTGTGATACTAGATAACAATTAAATTTTTAAAAACACACAAGAAGTAAGGAGATATAAGCTCTTGGGGGTTT
Source organism: Kogia breviceps (assembly GCF_026419965.1). NCBI lineage: Eukaryota > Metazoa > Chordata > Mammalia > Artiodactyla > Physeteridae > Kogia > Kogia breviceps. Next base: position 67,986,190 of record NC_081310.1, on the reverse strand, counting down.
GCCCTGGCACACTGCACTCTCATTTGCAGCCTACTAACACAATTTCCAGGAAGCCTCTGTTGCAGGAAAACCCAGAGTTGGAAATGGAGAAATGCTGCCGCCTTGTGGCCGTTTCCCGTAAGAGCGGCTTCAAACGCATAGCTATGGGTCACTTAACATTCACAAGGACTCAGGCCTCTAAAAGACACCTGCCCTCAAAAAAAAAAAAAAAATGTCCTGAGCTCGGCAGTGGCCAAAAAAATTCAAAGCAGGCAAATGTGTCAAAGAGGTAGTATGATAGAGGTAAGTTTTACCCACTCTTTATCAAAAAAAGGAAAATGGAGAAAAGCTCAACATCAGGAATCATCAGACTCCTCTAACCTACAAAAAGCTTTCAGCTCACCCAAGTTAACTACCGTCAGCCAAAAGACTACAAACAATAAATGCTGAAGGGGTTTTAGAGAACTCTGTTCCCTCTGTCTGCGGAGGACATGTCTAGTTGTAACAGCCAATAATGAGAACAGAAAGGAGCTGCGTTTTCAATTAAAAATTGAGCCACCCTTCCATCCAGAACACCCACAGCTGAGCCTCTCACCTGAGAAGACAGGCTGCAAGAGCTGCACTCCACGAGTTTTCACAGTAGCCAAGACACCGAAGCAACCCAAATGTCCATCAACAGATGAATGGATAAGAAGAGCTGGTCCGTGGACACAGTGGACTATTAGCCATGGAAAACAAGGAAACACTGCTCTTTGAGGCACCAGAGATGAGCCTAGAGATCATCACAGAACATGAGTTAAGTCGGAAAGCAAAAGACATACCGTATGACATCACGTATAGGCGTTATCTAACAGCTGACACAAATGAACATATTTCCACAAAGAAAGACACTCACAGACTTAGAAAACAAACTAAGCTTATGTAAAATGAAAGGTGGGGGGAATGGATAAATTAAGATTAGTGTCACCATATGTGTACAAATACATATTAAATACATATATCAAACAGACCGACCATATAGCAAGGGAGGTCACCAGAACACTCTGCAATAATTTACATGGGAAGAGGATCTGTACAAGAAAATATATATATATATATATATATATATAAAACGTACGAATGAACCAGATTCTGTACATCTAGGACCAACAATATTCTAATCATTACCCCGATTTAAAAAAATTAAAAGAGCGAACAAGAAGTAATGTGACATAAACTTCTGGGGTTTTTTCCTGGCACATTCCATTCTAATTGACAACCTGGGAACAGGACTTCCAGAAGGCTCTGCTGCCCTAGTAACCGTATGTGGGAATGTAGCAATGCTGACGCCTTGTGGCCGTTTCCCACAGCAGCAGCTTTAAAGTCAGTGCTAATGGTCACTCAATATTCACACACATTGCAGGCTTGAAAATGACACCTGCCCTCCAAAAGAAATCCTGGGGTCGAAAATCGACCAAAAAAGTCAAAAGAGGGCAACCTTCCAAGAAGACAATTTCAAGAGGTTTATTGTACTCACGGTTTTTTTTTTTTTTCTGTTTTTGTTTAACAGAATAAAAAAAGGCGTGGAAAAATGCTGAACGTTAGGAATTATTAGACACGAAAATACACGTTACAAAAACCTATCATGTCACACCACTCAGCATGGCCATCAGCGAAACTTCTGCAAACAAGAAATGCTGAAGGGGTGGTGAAGAAATGCGTACCCTCGGTTCTAAGTGGGTCGTGGTAAGAGTCCCTAAGGAAAACACAGTGGAGTTGCCTGGAAAGGGTCAACATTGAGCGACCGTTCAATCAAGCATACCCACTGCTGGGTCTATCGCCTGAGAGGATGAGAATGAAAAAAGACACGGGCTGGCAATCCTGCAATCCAGCAATGTTTACCGTAGCCAACACTTGGAAGCCATGAAAATGTCCAGCAACAGAGGAATGCAGAAAGGAGAAGTGGTCCATGGACACAATGGAAGAGTGCTCCAGTGAAAAGTAGAAATTCCATTTTAAAAACAGATATAAGTAAGGAGACATCAGCTTTGGGGGGTTTCTCCAGACACATCCCACCGTCATTGATAACCGAGGAACACCACTGGCAGGAAGGTCTGCTTCACTAGTTACCAGAGTGGGAAACGCAGAAATGCTGCAGCCCTCTGGCCGTTACCTGCAACGGCCGCTTGAAAACCCGTGCTAATGGTCACTTCATGTGCACAAGTCCTGGAGGGCTGTCAATGAAACCTGCCCTCAAAATGTCTTGAGGGAGGTAGTGGCCAAAATATTTCAAAAGGTGGCACATACTTCAAGAAAAGAATGTGATGAGGTAAGCTACACACACAGTTTGAAGAAAAAAGGACATCCCTGAAAGCTCAATTTCAAGGCTTTATGAGACGCATGCAAATCCAACCACAGAGGTATCGGCTCACACCAGTCAGAAGAACCACCAGCAACAAAACTACCAACAATTCATGCTGAAGGGGTCGTGGAGAAGTGCATACCCTCTAGGTTAAGTGGGACTTTGCCGCCAGCCGCGGCGGGTCCTCAAAGTGTAGCAACAACCGACGAGAGGGGGTAGGGAACTGAACGCACCAAGGTATGGGATCAGAAGGGCACAAGCAACTGACGGTTGCAAGGCAAGTTTAATAACAAAGCACAGCCGTATATATACCCCTAAAGCAGGGAATTTGCTTCGTCACGCCTTATCGGCATCAGCTGGTTGGTTGGCTGCTCGGCTTCTCCCTCAAAGGCACCAATTTCCCCTCCAGGGTTGCTTTTCCTAGCTTTAGGGAAGAACCAGGGACTCCCAGTAACTGAGCAGGTCCCTGGAGCGATTTGGCCAAAGACCATCTCCTTTTGTATGTTCATACCATAAAGTCCAGGATGCATACCAAGGAGAGTACAGTCGGGCCCTGAGGCTTATGAGGGTCTTAGTGGCGCCTTCCTCAGAGGGCAATGCTCGCCACAGGACTTCACCTGGTAAGAGGCACTAATGGGAACAGAATGGAGGTGCCTTTACAAGGTAAACACTGAGTTACGATATGATCCAGCAGGCCCACTCGTGGGCCTATAACCTAAGAAAGGAGACAGAAGTGGAAAGACACAGGCAGGCAAATCTGCATTGCAGGAGTATTACAATAGCCAGGACATGGAAGCAACCAGAAAGTCCATCAACAGATGAGTGGACAAACAAGAACAGGGACCTGTACAGATGGAATATTAGCCAAGGAACAAAATGAAACAATGCCATCAACAGCACCATCGGTGAGGCTAGAGTTCATCACGCACCTTGCAGTAAGTCACAGAGCGAAAGATACATATCCTACGATATCACTTATAGGTGTTCCCTAAAAATTGATATCACTGAAGGTATTTCCACAGAGAAAGGCAATCACAGATGCAATAAACAGATTTATGGTTCACCCATGGACAGGTGTGAGAATTGTGTACATTAGGAAATTGGGTTTAAGAGAGAGATACAAACACAGGTGAAATACAAAATCACCAAAGGCCTACGGAATACCAAGAGAAGAGTACTCAACATTGTGTCATAAGCTACATGGGAAAAGGATCCAAAGAAGACTAGATACATGTTTATGTGTAAAAGAGCCACCTCTTTCACACCTACAACAAGCAAAACATTGTAATCAAACTTGCTGTGAGAAAAAATAAACATTGAATTAAAAAACGAACAAGTCAGTCGTGAGACACAAACTTAAGGGGCTTTTTCCTGGCACAGTCCATTCTAATTGACAACCGAGAATACGACTTCCACGGAGGCTCTGTTGCCCGAGTAACCAGGTTTGGTAAAGGAGACCTGCTGCCGCCTTGTGGCCGTTTCTCAAAACAGCAGCTTTAAACCCAGTGCTAATGGTCACTTGATATTCAAAATCATTGCAGGCCTATAAATGACACCTGCCCTCAAAAACAATTCTTGGGTCGTACATCGAGGAAAAAAACTCAAAAGACGTGCACATTTCAAAACGACAATTTCAAGAGGCATATTTTGCGCACATTTTGTCTTCTCTTGCTTTCTTTCTCTTGTGATAAATACAAGGGCATGGAAAAATGCTCAACATCAGGAATTAATTAAAGCCATGCAAATCCAGTCGACAAAAACGTTCACCCACAGTCGTCAGAATGATCATCAGCCACAGAGTCTACAAAGAATAAATGCTCAAGGTGTTTCAGAGAACTCTGTGCCCTCTAGCTGCCGCTGGGACGTAACCGGGGAACAGCTAGTAGTGAGAACACCGTGGAGGTGCGTTGAAAGGTAAAAATTGAGCTAACCTGTAATCGGGTAGGCCCACTGATGGGCCTATCTCCCGAGTAGACCAAAATCAAAAAGACACAGGCTGGCCATCCTGCACTGCAGCAGCACGTACCATCGCCAAGACTTGGAAGAAACCCAAATGTCCATCAACAGAACAATGCACCAAGAAGAAGGGGCCCATGTGCACAATGGAATATGAGCCACGGAAAAGCATGCAACAGTGCCGCTGGCACCACCGTAGAAGGATCTAGAGATACCCACCCAAAAGGAAGTACGAAAGAAACCGAAATAGAAATATCCTATGACATCACTTATAGTTGTTACTTCAACATTGATACCCATGAAGTCATTTCCAAGAGAAGGCCGTGCATAGATCCAGAAAACCAACTATGCTTAACCAAGTGGAAAGGTGTAAGGAATGTATGAATTTGGATATGGGGGTTTACAGACATGTACTGATACATATGAAATATATAATCACAAAATACCTAAGGAATACCAAGAGAGGTCGACTCAACACTCTGTAATAACCTACACGGGAAAGGATCCAAAGATGAATAGATCGATACATACATATGATGAACCAGATGCTGTACACCTAGAACACACACCACATTTTTATCCAATTGGCTGTGATACTAGATAACAATTAAATTTTTAAAAACACACAAGAAGTAAGGAGATATAAGCTCTTGGGGGTTTGCCCTGGCACACTGCACTCTCATTTGCAGCCTACTAACACAATTTCCAGGAAGCCTCTGTTGCAGGAAAACCCAGAGTTGGAAATGGAGAAATGCTGCCGCCTTGTGGCCGTTTCCCGTAAGAGCGGCTTCAAACGCATAGCTATGGGTCACTTAACATTCACAAGGACTCAGGCCTCTAAAAGACACCTGCCCTCAAAAAAAAAAAAAAAATGTCCCGAGCTCGGCAGTGGCCAAAAAAATTCAAAGCAGGCAAATGTGTCAAAGAGGTAGTATGATAGAGGTAAGTTTTACCCACTCTTTATCAAAAAAAGGAAAATGGAGAAAAGCTCAACATCAGGAATCATCAGACTCCTCTAACCTACAAAAAGCTTTCAGCTCACCCAAGTTAACTACCGTCAGCCAAAAGACTACAAACAATAAATGCTGAAGGGGTTTTAGAGAACTCTGTTCCCTCTGTCTGCGGAGGACATGTCTAGTTGTAACAGCCAATAATGAGAACAGAAAGGAGCTGCGTTTTCAATTAAAAATTGAGCCACCCTTCCATCCAGAACACCCACAGCTGAGCCTCTCACCTGAGAAGACAGGCTGCAAGAGCTGCACTCCACGAGTTTTCACAGTAGCCAAGACACCGAAGCAACCCAAATGTCCATCAACAGATGAATGGATAAGAAGAGCTGGTCCGTGGACACAGTGGACTATTAGCCATGGAAAACAAGGAAACACTGCTCTTTGAGGCACCAGAGATGAGCCTAGAGATCATCACAGAACATGAGTTAAGTCGGAAAGCAAAAGACATACCGTATGACATCACGTATAGGCGTTATCTAACAGCTGACACAAATGAACATATTTCCACAAAGAAAGACACTCACAGACTTAGAAAACAAACTAAGCTTATGTAAAATGAAAGGTGGGGGGAATGGATAAATTAAGATTAGTGTCACCATATGTGTACAAATACATATTAAATATATATATCAAACAGACCGACCATATAGCAAGGGAGGTCACCAGAACACTCTGCAATAATTTACATGGGAAGAGGATCTGTACAAGAAAATATATATATATATATATAAAACGTACGAATGAACCAGATTCTGTACATCTAGGACCAACAATATTCTAATCATTACCCCGATTTAAAAAAATTAAAAGAGCGAACAAGAAGTAATGTGACATAAACTTCTGGGGTTTTTTCCTGGCACATTCCATTCTAATTGACAACCTGGGAACAGGACTTCCAGAAGGCTCTGCTGCCCTAGTAACCGTATGTGGGAATGTAGCAATGCTGACGCCTTGTGGCCGTTTCCCACAGCAGCAGCTTTAAAGTCAGTGCTAATGGTCACTCAATATTCACACACATTGCAGGCTTGAAAATGACACCTGCCCTCCAAAAGAAATCCTGGGGTCGAAAATCGACCAAAAAAGTCAAAAGAGGGCAACCTTCCAAGAAGACAATTTCAAGAGGTTTATTGTACTCACGGTTTTTTTTTTTTCTGTTTTTGTTTAACAGAATTAAAAAAGGCGTGGAAAAATGCTGAACGTTAGGAATTATTAGACACGAAAATACACGTTACAAAAACCTATCATGTCACACCACTCAGCATGGCCATCAGCGAAACTTCTGCAAACAAGAAATGCTGAAGGGGTGGTGAAGAAATGCGTACCCTCGGTTCTAAGTGGGTCGTGGTAAGAGTCCCTAAGGAAAACACAGTGGAGTTGCCTGGAAAGGGTCAACATTGAGCGACCGTTCAATCAAGCATACCCACTGCTGGGTCTATCGCCTGAGAGGATGAGAATGAAAAAAGACACGGGCTGGCAATCCTGCAATCCAGCAATGTTTACCGTAGCCAACACTTGGAAGCCATGAAAATGTCCAGCAACAGAGGAATGCAGAAAGGAGAAGTGGTCCATGGACACAATGGAAGAGTGCTCCAGTGAAAAGTAGAAATTCCATTTTAAAAACAGATATAAGTAAGGAGACATCAGCTTTGGGGGGTTTCTCCAGACGCATCCCACCGTCATTGATAACCGAGGAACACCACTGGCAGGAAGGTCTGCTTCACTAGTTACCAGAGTGGGAAACGCAGAAATGCTGCAGCCCTCTGGCCGTTACCTGCAACGGCCGCTTGAAAACCCGTGCTAATGGTCACTTCATGTGCACAAGTCCTGGAGGGCTGTCAATGAAACCTGCCCTCAAAATGTCTTGAGGGAGGTAGTGGCCAAAATATTTCAAAAGGTGGCACATACTTCAAGAAAAGAATGTGATGAGGTAAGCTACACACACAGTTTGAAGAAAAAAGGACATCCCTGAAAGCTCAATTTCAAGGCTTTATGAGACGCATGCAAATCCAACCACAGAGGTATCGGCTCACACCAGTCAGAAGAACCACCAGCAACAAAACTACCAACAATTCATGCTGAAGGGGTCGTGGAGAAGTGCATACCCTCTAGGTTAAGTGGGACTTTGCCGCCAGCCGCGGCGGGTCCTCAAAGTGTAGCAACAACCGACGAGAGGGGGTAGGGAACTGAATGCACCAAGGTATGGGATCAGAAGGGCACAAGCAACTGACGGTTGCAAGGCAAGTTTAATAACAAAGCACAGCCGTATATATACCCCTAAAGCAGGGAATTTGCTTCGTCACGCCTTATCGGCATCAGCTGGTTGGTTGGCTGCTCGGCTTCTCCCTCAAAGGCACCAATTTCCCCTCCAGGGTTGCTTTTCCTAGCTTTAGGGAAGAACCAGGGACTCCCAGTAACTGAGCAGGTCCCTGGAGCGATTTGGCCAAAGACCATCTCCTTTTGTATGTTCATACCATAAAGTCCAGGATGCATACCAAGGAGAGTACAGTCGGGCCCTGAGGCTTATGAGGGTCTTAGTGGCGCCTTCCTCAGAGGGCAATGCTCGCCACAGGACTTCACCTGGTAAGAGGCACTAATGGGAACAGAATGGAGGTGCCTTTACAAGGTAAACACTGAGTTACGATATGATCCAGCAGGCCCACTCGTGGGCCTATAACCTAAGAAAGGAGACAGAAGTGGAAAGACACAGGCAGGCAAATCTGCATTGCAGGAGTATTACAATAGCCAGGACATGGAAGCAACCAGAAAGTCCATCAACAGATGAGTGGACAAACAAGAACAGGGACCTGTACAGATGGAATATTAGCCAAGGAACAAAATGAAACAATGCCATCAACAGCACCATCGGTGAGGCTAGAGTTCATCACGCACCTTGCAGTAAGTCACAGAGCGAAAGATACATATCCTACGATATCACTTATAGGTGTTCCCTAAAAATTGATATCACTGAAGGTATTTCCACAGAGAAAGGCAATCACAGATGCAATAAACAGATTTATGGTTCACCCATGGACAGGTGTGAGAATTGTGTACATTAGGAAATTGGGTTTAAGAGAGAGATACAAACACAGGTGAAATACAAAATCACCAAAGGCCTACGGAATACCAAGAGAAGAGTACTCAACATTGTGTCATAAGCTACATGGGAAAAGGATCCAAAGAAGACTAGATACATGTTTATGTGTAAAAGAGCCACCTCTTTCACACCTACAACAAGCAAAACATTGTAATCAAACTTGCTGTGAGAAAAAATAAACATTGAATTAAAAAACGAACAAGTCAGTCGTGAGACACAAACTTAAGGGGCTTTTTCCTGGCACAGTCCATTCTAATTGACAACCGAGAATACGACTTCCACGGAGGCTCTGTTGCCCGAGTAACCAGGTTTGGTAAAGGAGACCTGCTGCCGCCTTGTGGCCGTTTCTCAAAACAGCAGCTTTAAACCCAGTGCTAATGGTCACTTGATATTCAAAATCATTGCAGGCCTATAAATGACACCTGCCCTCAAAAACAATTCTTGGGTCGTACATCGAGGAAAAAAACTCAAAAGACGTGCACATTTCAAAACGACAATTTCAAGAGGCATATTTTGCGCACATTTTGTCTTCTCTTGCTTTCTTTCTCTTGTGATAAATACAAGGGCATGGAAAAATGCTCAACATCAGGAATTAATTAAAGCCATGCAAATCCAGTCGACAGAAACGTTCACCCACAGTCGTCAGAATGATCATCAGCCACAGAGTCTACAAAGAATAAATGCTCAAGGTGTTTCAGAGAACTCTGTGCCCTCTAGCTGCCGCTGGGACGTAACCTGGGAACAGCTAGTAGTGAGAACACCGTGGAGGTGCGTTGAAAGGTAAAAATTGAGCTAACCTGTAATCGGGTAGGCCCACTGATGGGCCTATCTCCCGAGTAGACCAAAATCAAAAAGACACAGGCTGGCCATCCTGCACTGCAGCAGCACGTACCATCGCCAAGACTTGGAAGAAACCCAAATGTCCATCAACAGAACAATGCACCAAGAAGAAGGGGCCCATGTGCACAATGGAATATGAGCCACGGAAAAGCATGCAACAGTGCCGCTGGCACCACCGTAGAAGGATCTAGAGATACCCACCCAAAAGGAAGTACGAAAGAAACCGAAATAGAAATATCCTATGACATCACTTATAGTTGTTACTTCAACATTGATACCCATGAAGTCATTTCCAAGAGAAGGCCGTGCATAGATCCAGAAAACCAACTATGCTTAACCAAGTGGAAAGGTGTAAGGAATGTATGAATTTGGATATGGGGGTTTACAGACATGTACTGATACATATGAAATATATAATCACAAAATACCTAAGGAATACCAAGAGAGGTCGACTCAACACTCTGTAATAACCTACACGGGAAAGGATCCAAAGATGAATAGATCGATACATACATATGATGAACCAGATGCTGTACACCTAGAACACACACCACATTTTTATCCAATTGGCTGTGATACTAGATAACAATTAAATTTTTAAAAACACACAAGAAGTAAGGAGATATAAGCTCTTGGGGGTTTGCCCTGGCACACTGCACTCTCATTTGCAGCCTACTAACACAATTTCCAGGAAGCCTCTGTTGCAGGAAAACCCAGAGTTGGAAATGGAGAAATGCTGCCGCCTTGTGGCCGTTTCCCGTAAGAGCGGCTTCAAACGCATAGCTATGGGTCACTTAACATTCACAAGGACTCAGGCCTCTAAAAGACACCTGCCCTCAAAAAAAAAAAAAAATGTCCCGAGCTCGGCAGTGGCCAAAAAAATTCAAAGCAGGCAAATGTGTCAAAGAGGTAGTATGATAGAGGTAAGTTTTACCCACTCTTTATCAAAAAAAGGAAAATGGAGAAAAGCTCAACATCAGGAATCATCAGACTCCTCTAACCTACAAAAAGCTTTCAGCTCACCCAAGTTAACTACCGTCAGCCAAAAGACTACAAACAATAAATGCTGAAGGGGTTTTAGAGAACTCTGTTCCCTCTGTCTGCGGAGGACATGTCTAGTTGTAACAGCCAATAATGAGAACAGAAAGGAGCTGCGTTTTCAATTAAAAATTGAGCCACCCTTCCATCCAGAACACCCACAGCTGAGCCTCTCACCTGAGAAGACAGGCTGCAAGAGCTGCACTCCACGAGTTTTCACAGTAGCCAAGACACCGAAGCAACCCAAATGTCCATCAACAGATGAATGGATAAGAAGAGCTGGTCCGTGGACACAGTGGACTATTAGCCATGGAAAACAAGGAAACACTGCTCTTTGAGGCACCAGAGATGAGCCTAGAGATCATCACAGAACATGAGTTAAGTCGGAAAGCAAAAGACATACCGTATGACATCACGTATAGGCGTTATCTAACAGCTGACACAAATGAACATATTTCCACAAAGAAAGACACTCACAGACTTAGAAAACAAACTAAGCTTATGTAAAATGAAAGGTGGGGGGAATGGATAAATTAAGATTAGTGTCACCATATGTGTACAAATACATATTAAATATATATATCAAACAGACCGACCATATAGCAAGGGAGGTCACCAGAACACTCTGCAATAATTTACATGGGAAGAGGATCTGTACAAGAAAATATATATATATATATATATATAAAACGTACGAATGAACCAGATTCTGTACATCTAGGACCAACAATATTCTAATCATTACCCCGATTTAAAAAAATTAAAAGAGCGAACAAGAAGTAATGTGACATAAACTTCTGGGGTTTTTTCCTGGCACATTCCATTCTAATTGACAACCTGGGAACAGGACTTCCAGAAGGCTCTGCTGCCCTAGTAACCGTATGTGGGAATGTAGCAATGCTGACGCCTTGTGGCCGTTTCCCACAGCAGCAGCTTTAAAGTCAGTGCTAATGGTCACTCAATATTCACACACATTGCAGGCTTGAAAATGACACCTGCCCTCCAAAAGAAATCCTGGGGTCGAAAATCGACCAAAAAAGTCAAAAGAGGGCAACCTTCCAAGAAGACAATTTCAAGAGGTTTATTGTACTCACGGTTTTTTTTTTTTTTCTGTTTTTGTTTAACAGAATAAAAAAAGGCGTGGAAAAATGCTGAACGTTAGGAATTATTAGACACGAAAATACACGTTACAAAAACCTATCATGTCACACCACTCAGCATGGCCATCAGCGAAACTTCTGCAAACAAGAAATGCTGAAGGGGTGGTGAAGAAATGCGTACCCTCGGTTCTAAGTGGGTCGTGGTAAGAGTCCCTAAGGAAAACACAGTGGAGTTGCCTGGAAAGGGTCAACATTGAGCGACCGTTCAATCAAGCATACCCACTGCTGGGTCTATCGCCTGAGAGGATGAGAATGAAAAAAGACACGGGCTGGCAATCCTGCAATCCAGCAATGTTTACCGTAGCCAACACTTGGAAGCCATGAAAATGTCCAGCAACAGAGGAATGCAGAAAGGAGAAGTGGTCCATGGACACAATGGAAGAGTGCTCCAGTGAAAAGTAGAAATTCCATTTTAAAAACAGATATAAGTAAGGAGACATCAGCTTTGGGGGGTTTCTCCAGACGCATCCCACCGTCATTGATAACCGAGGAACACCACTGGCAGGAAGGTCTGCTTCACTAGTTACCAGAGTGGGAAACGCAGAAATGCTGCAGCCCTCTGGCCGTTACCTGCAACGGCCGCTTGAAAACCCGTGCTAATGGTCACTTCATGTGCACAAGTCCTGGAGGGCTGTCAATGAAACCTGCCCTCAAAATGTCTTGAGGGAGGTAGTGGCCAAAATATTTCAAAAGGTGGCACATACTTCAAGAAAAGAATGTGATGAGGTAAGCTACACACACAGTTTGAAGAAAAAAGGACATCCCTGAAAGCTCAATTTCAAGGCTTTATGAGACGCATGCAAATCCAACCACAGAGGTATCGGCTCACACCAGTCAGAAGAACCACCAGCAACAAAACTACCAACAATTCATGCTGAAGGGGTCGTGGAGAAGTGCATACCCTCTAGGTTAAGTGGGACTTTGCCGCCAGCCGCGGCGGGTCCTCAAAGTGTAGCAACAACCGACGAGAGGGGGTAGGGAACTGAACGCACCAAGGTATGGGATCAGAAGGGCACAAGCAACTGATGGTTGCAAGGCAAGTTTAATAACAAAGCACAGCCGTATATATACCCCTAAAGCAGGGAATTTGCTTCGTCACGCCTTATCGGCATCAGCTGGTTGGTTGGCTGCTCGGCTTCTCCCTCAAAGGCACCAATTTCCCCTCCAGGGTTGCTTTTCCTAGCTTTAGGGAAGAACCAGGGACTCCCAGTAACTGAGCAGGTCCCTGGAGCGATTTGGCCAAAGACCATCTCCTTTTGTATGTTCATACCATAAAGTCCAGGATGCATACCAAGGAGAGTACAGTCGGGCCCTGAGGCTTATGAGGGTCTTAGTGGCGCCTTCCTCAGAGGGCAATGCTCGCCACAGGACTTCACCTGGTAAGAGGCACTAATGGGAACAGAATGGAGGTGCCTTTACAAGGTAAACACTGAGTTACGATATGATCCAGCAGGCCCACTCGTGGGCCTATAACCTAAGAAAGGAGACAGAAGTGGAAAGACACAGGCAGGCAAATCTGCATTGCAGGAGTATTACAATAGCCAGGACATGGAAGCAACCAGAAAGTCCATCAACAGATGAGTGGACAAACAAGAACAGGGACCTGTACAGATGGAATATTAGCCAAGGAACAAAATGAAACAATGCCATCAACAGCACCATCGGTGAGGCTAGAGTTCATCACGCACCTTGCAGTAAGTCACAGAGCGAAAGATACATATCCTACGATATCACTTATAGGTGTTCCCTAAAAATTGATATCACTGAAGGTATTTCCACAGAGAAAGGCAATCACAGATGCAATAAACAGATTTATGGTTCACCCATGGACAGGTGTGAGAATTGTGTACATTAGGAAATTGGGTTTAAGAGAGAGATACAAACACACGTGAAATACAAAATCACCAAAGGCCTACGGAATACCAAGAGAAGAGTACTCAACATTGTGTCATAAGCTACATGGGAAAAGGATCCAAAGAAGACTAGATACATGTTTATGTGTAAAAGAGCCACCTCTTTCACACCTACAACAAGCAAAACATTGTAATCAAACTTGCTGTGAGAAAAAATAAACATTGAATTAAAAAACGAACAAGTCAGTCGTGAGACACAAACTTAAGGGGCTTTTTCCTGGCACAGTCCATTCTAATTGACAACCGAGAATACGACTTCCACGGAGGCTCTGTTGCCCGAGTAACCAGGTTTGGTAAAGGAGACCTGCTGCCGCCTTGTGGCCGTTTCTCAAAACAGCAGCTTTAAACCCAGTGCTAATGGTCACTTGATATTCAAAATCATTGCAGGCCTATAAATGACACCTGCCCTCAAAAACAATTCTTGGGTCGTACATCGAGGAAAAAAACTCAAAAGACGTGCACATTTCAAAACGACAATTTCAAGAGGCATATTTTGCGCACATTTTGTCTTCTCTTTCTTTCTTTCTCTTGTGATAAATACAAGGGCATGGAAAAATGCTCAACATCAGGAATTAATTAAAGCCATGCAAATCCAGTCGACAAAAACGTTCACCCACAGTCGTCAGAATGATCATCAGCCACAGAGTCTACAAAGAATAAATGCTCAAGGTGTTTCAGAGAACTCTGTGCCCTCTAGCTGCCGCTGGGACGTAACCGGGGAACAGCTAGTAGTGAGAACACCGTGGAGGTGCGTTGAAAGGTAAAAATTGAGCTAACCTGTAATCGGGTAGGCCCACTGATGGGCCTATCTCCCGAGTAGACCAAAATCAAAAAGACACAGGCTGGCCATCCTGCACTGCAGCAGCACGTACCATCGCCAAGACTTGGAAGAAACCCAAATGTCCATCAACAGAACAATGCACCAAGAAGAAGGGGCCCATGTGCACAATGGAATATGAGCCACGGAAAAGCATGCAACAGTGCCGCTGGCACCACCGTAGAAGGATCTAGAGATACCCACCCAAAAGGAAGTACGAAAGAAACCGAAATAGAAATATCCTATGACATCACTTATAGTTGTTACTTCAACATTGATACCCATGAAGTCATTTCCAAGAGAAGGCCGTGCATAGATCCAGAAAACCAACTATGCTTAACCAAGTGGAAAGGTGTAAGGAATGTATGAATTTGGATATGGGGGTTTACAGACATGTACTGATACATATGAAATATATAATCACAAAATACCTAAGGAATACCAAGAGAGGTCGACTCAACACTCTGTAATAACCTACACGGGAAAGGATCCAAAGATGAATAGATCGATACATACATATGATGAACCAGATGCTGTACACCTAGAACACACACCACATTTTTATCCAATTGGCTGTGATACTAGATAACAATTAAATTTTTAAAAACACACAAGAAGTAAGGAGATATAAGCTCTTGGGGGTTTGCCCTGGCACACTGCACTCTCATTTGCAGCCTACTAACACAATTTCCAGGAAGCCTCTGTTGCAGGAAAACCCAGAGTTGGAAATGGAGAAATGCTGCCGCCTTGTGGCCGTTTCCCGTAAGAGCGGCTTCAAACGCATAGCTATGGGTCACTTAACATTCACAAGGACTCAGGCCTCTAAAAGACACCTGCCCTCAAAAAAAAAAAAAAAATGTCCTGAGCTCGGCAGTGGCCAAAAAAATTCAAAGCAGGCAAATGTGTCAAAGAGGTAGTATGATAGAGGTAAGTTTTACCCACTCTTTATCAAAAAAAGGAAAATGGAGAAAAGCTCAACATCAGGAATCATCAGACTCCTCTAACCTACAAAAAGCTTTCAGCTCACCCAAGTTAACTACCGTCAGCCAAAAGACTACAAACAATAAATGCTGAAGGGGTTTTAGAGAACTCTGTTCCCTCTGTCTGTGGAGGACATGTCTAGTTGTAACAGCCAATAATGAGAACAGAAAGGAGCTGCGTTTTCAATTAAAAATTGAGCCACCCTTCCATCCAGAACACCCACAGCTGAGCCTCTCACCTGAGAAGACAGGCTGCAAGAGCTGCACTCCACGAGTTTTCACAGTAGCCAAGACACCGAAGCAACCCAAATGTCCATCAACAGATGAATGGATAAGAAGAGCTGGTCCGTGGACACAGTGGACTATTAGCCATGGAAAACAAGGAAACACTGCTCTTTGAGGCACCAGAGATGAGCCTAGAGATCATCACAGAACATGAGTTAAGTCGGAAAGCAAAAGACATACCGTATGACATCACGTATAGGCGTTATCTAACAGCTGACACAAATGAACATATTTCCACAAAGAAAGACACTCACAGACTTAGAAAACAAACTAAGCTTATGTAAAATGAAAGGTGGGGGGAATGGATAAATTAAGATTAGTGTCACCATATGTGTACAAATACATATTAAATATATATATCAAACAGACCGACCATATAGCAAGGGAGGTCACCAGAACACTCTGCAATAATTTACATGGGAAGAGGATCTGTACAAGAAAATATATATATATATATATATATATAAAACGTACGAATGAACCAGATTCTGTACATCTAGGACCAACAATATTCTAATCATTACCCCGATTTAAAAAAATTAAAAGAGCGAACAAGAAGTAATGTGACATAAACTTCTGGGGTTTTTTCCTGGCACATTCCATTCTAATTGACAACCTGGGAACAGGACTTCCAGAAGGCTCTGCTGCCCTAGTAACCGTATGTGGGAATGTAGCAATGCTGACGCCTTGTGGCCGTTTCCCACAGCAGCAGCTTTAAAGTCAGTGCTAATGGTCACTCAATATTCACACACATTGCAGGCTTGAAAATGACACCTGCCCTCCAAAAGAAATCCTGGGGTCGAAAATCGACCAAAAAAGTCAAAAGAGGGCAACCTTCCAAGAAGACAATTTCAAGAGGTTTATTGTACTCACGGTTTTTTTTTTTTTCTGTTTTTGTTTAACAGAATAAAAAAAGGCGTGGAAAAATGCTGAACGTTAGGAATTATTAGACACGAAAATACACGTTACAAAAACCTATCATGTCACACCACTCAGCATGGCCATCAGCGAAACTTCTGCAAACAAGAAATGCTGAAGGGGTGGTGAAGAAATGCGTACCCTCGGTTCTAAGTGGGTCGTGGTAAGAGTCCCTAAGGAAAACACAGTGGAGTTGCCTGGAAAGGGTCAACATTGAGCGACCGTTCAATCAAGCATACCCACTGCTGGGTCTATCGCCTGAGAGGATGAGAATGAAAAAAGACACGGGCTGGCAATCCTGCAATCCAGCAATGTTTACCGTAGCCAACACTTGGAAGCCATGAAAATGTCCAGCAACAGAGGAATGCAGAAAGGAGAAGTGGTCCATGGACACAATGGAAGAGTGCTCCAGTGAAAAGTAGAAATTCCATTTTAAAAACAGATATAAGTAAGGAGACATCAGCTTTGGGGGGTTTCTCCAGACACATCCCACCGTCATTGATAACCGAGGAACACCACTGGCAGGAAGGTCTGCTTCACTAGTTACCAGAGTGGGAAACGCAGAAATGCTGCAGCCCTCTGGCCGTTACCTGCAACGGCCGCTTGAAAACCCGTGCTAATGGTCACTTCATGTGCACAAGTCCTGGAGGGCTGTCAATGAAACCTGCCCTCAAAATGTCTTGAGGGAGGTAGTGGCCAAAATATTTCAAAAGGTGGCACATACTTCAAGAAAAGAATGTGATGAGGTAAGCTACACACACAGTTTGAAGAAAAAAGGACATCCCTGAAAGCTCAATTTCAAGGCTTTATGAGACGCATGCAAATCCAACCACAGAGGTATCGGCTCACACCAGTCAGAAGAACCACCAGCAACAAAACTACCAACAATTCATGCTGAAGGGGTCGTGGAGAAGTGCATACCCTCTAGGTTAAGTGGGACTTTGCCGCCAGCCGCGGCGGGTCCTCAAAGTGTAGCAACAACCGACGAGAGGGGGTAGGGAACTGAACGCACCAAGGTATGGGATCAGAAGGGCACAAGCAACTGACGGTTGCAAGGCAAGTTTAATAACAAAGCACAGCCGTATATATACCCCTAAAGCAGGGAATTTGCTTCGTCACGCCTTATCGGCATCAGCTGGTTGGTTGGCTGCTCGGCTTCTCCCTCAAAGGCACCAATTTCCCCTCCAGGGTTGCTTTTCCTAGCTTTAGGGAAGAACCAGGGACTCCCAGTAACTGAGCAGGTCCCTGGAGCGATTTGGCCAAAGACCATCTCCTTTTGTATGTTCATACCATAAAGTCCAGGATGCATACCAAGGAGAGTACAGTCGGGCCCTGAGGCTTATGAGGGTCTTAGTGGCGCCTTCCTCAGAGGGCAATGCTCGCCACAGGACTTCACCTGGTAAGAGGCACTAATGGGAACAGAATGGAGGTGCCTTTACAAGGTAAACACTGAGTTACGATATGATCCAGCAGGCCCACTCGTGGGCCTATAACCTAAGAAAGGAGACAGAAGTGGAAAGACACAGGCAGGCAAATCTGCATTGCAGGAGTATTACAATAGCCAGGACATGGAAGCAACCAGAAAGTCCATCAACAGATGAGTGGACAAACAAGAACAGGGACCTGTACAGATGGAATATTAGCCAAGGAACAAAATGAAACAATGCCATCAACAGCACCATCGGTGAGGCTAGAGTTCATCACGCACCTTGCAGTAAGTCACAGAGCGAAAGATACATATCCTACGATATCACTTATAGGTGTTCCCTAAAAATTGATATCACTGAAGGTATTTCCACAGAGAAAGGCAATCACAGATGCAATAAACAGATTTATGGTTCACCCATGGACAGGTGTGAGAATTGTGTACATTAGGAAATTGGGTTTAAGAGAGAGATACAAACACACGTGAAATACAAAATCACCAAAGGCCTACGGAATACCAAGAGAAGAGTACTCAACATTGTGTCATAAGCTACATGGGAAAAGGATCCAAAGAAGACTAGATACATGTTTATGTGTAAAAGAGCCACCTCTTTCACACCTACAACAAGCAAAACATTGTAATCAAACTTGCTGTGAGAAAAAATAAACATTGAATTAAAAAACGAACAAGTCAGTCGTGAGACACAAACTTAAGGGGCTTTTTCCTGGCACAGTCCATTCTAATTGACAACCGAGAATACGACTTCCACGGAGGCTCTGTTGCCCGAGTAACCAGGTTTGGTAAAGGAGACCTGCTGCCGCCTTGTGGCCGTTTCTCAAAACAGCAGCTTTAAACCCAGTGCTAATGGTCACTTGATATTCAAAATCATTGCAGGCCTATAAATGACACCTGCCCTCAAAAACAATTCTTGGGTCGTACATCGAGGAAAAAAACTCAAAAGACGTGCACATTTCAAAACGACAATTTCAAGAGGCATATTTTGCGCACATTTTGTCTTCTCTTGCTTTCTTTCTCTTGTGATAAATACAAGGGCATGGAAAAATGCTCAACATCAGGAATTAATTAAAGCCATGCAAATCCAGTCGACAAAAACGTTCACCCACAGTCGTCAGAATGATCATCAGCCACAGAGTCTACAAAGAATAAATGCTCAAGGTGTTTCAGAGAACTCTGTGCCCTCTAGCTGCCGCTGGGACGTAACCTGGGAACAGCTAGTAGTGAGAACACCGTGGAGGTGCGTTGAAAGGTAAAAATTGAGCTAACCTGTAATCGGGTAGGCCCACTGATGGGCCTATCTCCCGAGTAGACCAAAATCAAAAAGACACAGGCTGGCCATCCTGCACTGCAGCAGCACGTACCATCGCCAAGACTTGGAAGAAACCCAAATGTCCATCAACAGAACAATGCACCAAGAAGAAGGGGCCCATGTGCACAATGGAATATGAGCCACGGAAAAGCATGCAACAGTGCCGCTGGCACCACCGTAGAAGGATCTAGAGATACCCACCCAAAAGGAAGTACGAAAGAAACCGAAATAGAAATATCCTATGACATCACTTATAGTTGTTACTTCAACATTGATACCCATGAAGTCATTTCCAAGAGAAGGCCGTGCATAGATCCAGAAAACCAACTATGCTTAACCAAGTGGAAAGGTGTAAGGAATGTATGAATTTGGATATGGGGGTTTACAGACATGTACTGATACATATGAAATATATAATCACAAAATACCTAAGGAATACCAAGAGAGGTCGACTCAACACTCTGTAATAACCTACACGGGAAAGGATCCAAAGATGAATAGATCGATACATACATATGATGAACCAGATGCTGTACACCTAGAACACACACCACATTTTTATCCAATTGGCTGTGATACTAGATAACAATTAAATTTTTAAAAACACACAAGAAGTAAGGAGATATAAGCTCTTGGGGGTTTGCCCTGGCACACTGCACTCTCATTTGCAGCCTACTAACACAATTTCCAGGAAGCCTCTGTTGCAGGAAAACCCAGAGTTGGAAATGGAGAAATGCTGCCGCCTTGTGGCCGTTTCCCGTAAGAGCGGCTTCAAACGCATAGCTATGGGTCACTTAACATTCACAAGGACTCAGGCCTCTAAAAGACACCTGCCCTCAAAAAAAAAAAAAAAAATGTCCTGAGCTCGGCAGTGGCCAAAAAAATTCAAAGCAGGCAAATGTGTCAAAGAGGTAGTATGATAGAGGTAAGTTTTACCCACTCTTTATCAAAAAAAGGAAAATGGAGAAAAGCTCAACATCAGGAATCATCAGACTCCTCTAACCTACAAAAAGCTTTCAGCTCACCCAAGTTAACTACCGTCAGCCAAAAGACTACAAACAATAAATGCTGAAGGGGTTTTAGAGAACTCTGTTCCCTCTGTCTGCGGAGGACATGTCTAGTTGTAACAGCCAATAATGAGAACAGAAAGGAGCTGCGTTTTCAATTAAAAATTGAGCCACCCTTCCATCCAGAACACCCACAGCTGAGCCTCTCACCTGAGAAGACAGGCTGCAAGAGCTGCACTCCACGAGTTTTCACAGTAGCCAAGACACCGAAGCAACCCAAATGTCCATCAACAGATGAATGGATAAGAAGAGCTGGTCCGTGGACACAGTGGACTATTAGCCATGGAAAACAAGGAAACACTGCTCTTTGAGGCACCAGAGATGAGCCTAGAGATCATCACAGAACATGAGTTAAGTCGGAAAGCAAAAGACATACCGTATGACATCACGTATAGGCGTTATCTAACAGCTGACACAAATGAACATATTTCCACAAAGAAAGACACTCACAGACTTAGAAAACAAACTAAGCTTATGTAAAATGAAAGGTGGGGGGAATGGATAAATTAAGATTAGTGTCACCATATGTGTACAAATACATATTAAATATATATATCAAACAGACCGACCATATAGCAAGGGAGGTCACCAGAACACTCTGCAATAATTTACATGGGAAGAGGATCTGTACAAGAAAATATATATATATATATATATATAAAACGTACGAATGAACCAGATTCTGTACATCTAGGACCAACAATATTCTAATCATTACCCCGATTTAAAAAAATTAAAAGAGCGAACAAGAAGTAATGTGACATAAACTTCTGGGGTTTTTTCCTGGCACATTCCATTCTAATTGACAACCTGGGAACAGGACTTCCAGAAGGCTCTGCTGCCCTAGTAACCGTATGTGGGAATGTAGCAATGCTGACGCCTTGTGGCCGTTTCCCACAGCAGCAGCTTTAAAGTCAGTGCTAATGGTCACTCAATATTCACACACATTGCAGGCTTGAAAATGACACCTGCCCTCCAAAAGAAATCCTGGGGTCGAAAATCGACCAAAAAAGTCAAAAGAGGGCAACCTTCCAAGAAGACAATTTCAAGAGGTTTATTGTACTCACGGTTTTTTTTTTTTTCTGTTTTTGTTTAACAGAATAAAAAAAGGCGTGGAAAAATGCTGAACGTTAGGAATTATTAGACACGAAAATACACGTTACAAAAACCTATCATGTCACACCACTCAGCATGGCCATCAGCGAAACTTCTGCAAACAAGAAATGCTGAAGGGGTGGTGAAGAAATGCGTACCCTCGGTTCTAAGTGGGTCGTGGTAAGAGTCCCTAAGGAAAACACAGTGGAGTTGCCTGGAAAGGGTCAACATTGAGCGACCGTTCAATCAAGCATACCCACTGCTGGGTCTATCGCCTGAGAGGATGAGAATGAAAAAAGACACGGGCTGGCAATCCTGCAATCCAGCAATGTTTACCGTAGCCAACACTTGGAAGCCATGAAAATGTCCAGCAACAGAGGAATGCAGAAAGGAGAAGTGGTCCATGGACACAATGGAAGAGTGCTCCAGTGAAAAGTAGAAATTCCATTTTAAAAACAGATATAAGTAAGGAGACATCAGCTTTGGGGGGTTTCTCCAGACACATCCCACCGTCATTGATAACCGAGGAACACCACTGGCAGGAAGGTCTGCTTCACTAGTTACCAGAGTGGGAAACGCAGAAATGCTGCAGCCCTCTGGCCGTTACCTGCAACGGCCGCTTGAAAACCCGTGCTAATGGTCACTTCATGTGCACAAGTCCTGGAGGGCTGTCAATGAAACCTGCCCTCAAAATGTCTTGAGGGAGGTAGTGGCCAAAATATTTCAAAAGGTGGCACATACTTCAAGAAAAGAATGTGATGAGGTAAGCTACACACACAGTTTGAAGAAAAAAGGACATCCCTGAAAGCTCAATTTCAAGGCTTTATGAGACGCATGCAAATCCAACCACAGAGGTATCGGCTCACACCAGTCAGAAGAACCACCAGCAACAAAACTACCAACAATTCATGCTGAAGGGGTCGTGGAGAAGTGCATACCCTCTAGGTTAAGTGGGACTTTGCCGCCAGCCGCGGCGGGTCCTCAAAGTGTAGCAACAACCGACGAGAGGGGGTAGGGAACTGAACGCACCAAGGTATGGGATCAGAAGGGCACAAGCAACTGACGGTTGCAAGGCAAGTTTAATAACAAAGCACAGCCGTATATATACCCCTAAAGCAGGGAATTTGCTTCGTCACGCCTTATCGGCATCAGCTGGTTGGTTGGCTGCTCGGCTTCTCCCTCAAAGGCACCAATTTCCCCTCCAGGGTTGCTTTTCCTAGCTTTAGGGAAGAACCAGGGACTCCCAGTAACTGAGCAGGTCCCTGGAGCGATTTGGCCAAAGACCATCTCCTTTTGTATGTTCATACCATAAAGTCCAGGATGCATACCAAGGAGAGTACAGTCGGGCCCTGAGGCTTATGAGGGTCTTAGTGGCGCCTTCCTCAGAGGGCAATGCTCGCCACAGGACTTCACCTGGTAAGAGGCACTAATGGGAACAGAATGGAGGTGCCTTTACAAGGTAAACACTGAGTTACGATATGATCCAGCAGGCCCACTCGTGGGCCTATAACCTAAGAAAGGAGACAGAAGTGGAAAGACACAGGCAGGCAAATCTGCATTGCAGGAGTATTACAATAGCCAGGACATGGAAGCAACCAGAAAGTCCATCAACAGATGAGTGGACAAACAAGAACAGGGACCTGTACAGATGGAATATTAGCCAAGGAACAAAATGAAACAATGCCATCAACAGCACCATCGGTGAGGCTAGAGTTCATCACGCACCTTGCAGTAAGTCACAGAGCGAAAGATACATATCCTACGATATCACTTATAGGTGTTCCCTAAAAATTGATATCACTGAAGGTATTTCCACAGAGAAAGGCAATCACAGATGCAATAAACAGATTTATGGTTCACCCATGGACAGGTGTGAGAATTGTGTACATTAGGAAATTGGGTTTAAGAGAGAGATACAAACACAGGTGAAATACAAAATCACCAAAGGCCTACGGAATACCAAGAGAAGAGTACTCAACATTGTGTCATAAGCTACATGGGAAAAGGATCCAAAGAAGACTAGATACATGTTTATGTGTAAAAGAGCCACCTCTTTCACACCTACAACAAGCAAAACATTGTAATCAAACTTGCTGTGAGAAAAAATAAACATTGAATTAAAAAACGAACAAGTCAGTCGTGAGACACAAACTTAAGGGGCTTTTTCCTGGCACAGTCCATTCTAATTGACAACCGAGAATACGACTTCCACGGAGGCTCTGTTGCCCGAGTAACCAGGTTTGGTAAAGGAGACCTGCTGCCGCCTTGTGGCCGTTTCTCAAAACAGCAGCTTTAAACCCAGTGCTAATGGTCACTTGATATTCAAAATCATTGCAGGCCTATAAATGACACCTGCCCTCAAAAACAATTCTTGGGTCGTACATCGAGGAAAAAAACTCAAAAGACGTGCACATTTCAAAACGACAATTTCAAGAGGCATATTTTGCGCACATTTTGTCTTCTCTTGCTTTCTTTCTCTTGTGATAAATACAAGGGCATGGAAAAATGCTCAACATCAGGAATTAATTAAAGCCATGCAAATCCAGTCGACAAAAACGTTCACCCACAGTCGTCAGAATGATCATCAGCCACAGAGTCTACAAAGAATAAATGCTCAAGGTGTTTCAGAGAACTCTGTGCCCTCTAGCTGCCGCTGGGACGTAACCTGGGAACAGCTAGTAGTGAGAACACCGTGGAGGTGCGTTGAAAGGTAAAAATTGAGCTAACCTGTAATCGGGTAGGCCCACTGATGGGCCTATCTCCCGAGTAGACCAAAATCAAAAAGACACAGGCTGGCCATCCTGCACTGCAGCAGCACGTACCATCGCCAAGACTTGGAAGAAACCCAAATGTCCATCAACAGAACAATGCACCAAGAAGAAGGGGCCCATGTGCACAATGGAATATGAGCCACGGAAAAGCATGCAACAGTGCCGCTGGCACCACCGTAGAAGGATCTAGAGATACCCACCCAAAAGGAAGTACGAAAGAAACCGAAATAGAAATATCCTATGACATCACTTATAGTTGTTACTTCAACATTGATACCCATGAAGTCATTTCCAAGAGAAGGCCGTGCATAGATCCAGAAAACCAACTATGCTTAACCAAGTGGAAAGGTGTAAGGAATGTATGAATTTGGATATGGGGGTTTACAGACATGTACTGATACATATGAAATATATAATCACAAAATACCTAAGGAATACCAAGAGAGGTCGACTCAACACTCTGTAATAACCTACAGGGAAAGGATCCAAAGATGAATAGATCGATACATACATATGATGAACCAGATGCTGTACACCTAGAACACACACCACATTTTTATCCAATTGGCTGTGATACTAGATAACAATTAAATTTTTAAAAACACACAAGAAGTAAGGAGATATAAGCTCTTGGGGGTTTGCCCTGGCACACTGCACTCTCATTTGCAGCCTACTAACACAATTTCCAGGAAGCCTCTGTTGCAGGAAAACCCAGAGTTGGAAATGGAGAAATGCTGCCGCCTTGTGGCCGTTTCCCGTAAGAGCGGCTTCAAACGCATAGCTATGGGTCACTTAACATTCACAAGGACTCAGGCCTCTAAAAGACACCTGCCCTCAAAAAAAAAAAAAAAATGTCCTGAGCTCGGCAGTGGCCAAAAAAATTCAAAGCAGGCAAATGTGTCAAAGAGGTAGTATGATAGAGGTAAGTTTTACCCACTCTTTATCAAAAAAAGGAAAATGGAGAAAAGCTCAACATCAGGAATCATCAGACTCCTCTAACCTACAAAAAGCTTTCAGCTCACCCAAGTTAACTACCGTCAGCCAAAAGACTACAAACAATAAATGCTGAAGGGGTTTTAGAGAACTCTGTTCCCTCTGTCTGCGGAGGACATGTCTAGTTGTAACAGCCAATAATGAGAACAGAAAGGAGCTGCGTTTTCAATTAAAAATTGAGCCACCCTTCCATCCAGAACACCCACAGCTGAGCCTCTCACCTGAGAAGACAGGCTGCAAGAGCTGCACTCCACGAGTTTTCACAGTAGCCAAGACACCGAAGCAACCCAAATGTCCATCAACAGATGAATGGATAAGAAGAGCTGGTCCGTGGACACAGTGGACTATTAGCCATGGAAAACAAGGAAACACTGCTCTTTGAGGCACCAGAGATGAGCCTAGAGATCATCACAGAACATGAGTTAAGTCGGAAAGCAAAAGACATACCGTATGACATCACGTATAGGCGTTATCTAACAGCTGACACAAATGAACATATTTCCACAAAGAAAGACACTCACAGACTTAGAAAACAAACTAAGCTTATGTAAAATGAAAGGTGGGGGGAATGGATAAATTAAGATTAGTGTCACCATATGTGTACAAATACATATTAAATATATATATCAAACAGACCGACCATATAGCAAGGGAGGTCACCAGAACACTCTGCAATAATTTACATGGGAAGAGGATCTGTACAAGAAAATATATATATATATATAAAACGTACGAATGAACCAGATTCTGTACATCTAGGACCAACAATATTCTAATCATTACCCCGATTTAAAAAAATTAAAAGAGCGAACAAGAAGTAATGTGACATAAACTTCTGGGGTTTTTTCCTGGCACATTCCATTCTAATTGACAACCTGGGAACAGGACTTCCAGAAGGCTCTGCTGCCCTAGTAACCGTATGTGGGAATGTAGCAATGCTGACGCCTTGTGGCCGTTTCCCACAGCAGCAGCTTTAAAGTCAGTGCTAATGGTCACTCAATATTCACACACATTGCAGGCTTGAAAATGACACCTGCCCTCCAAAAGAAATCCTGGGGTCGAAAATCGACCAAAAAAGTCAAAAGAGGGCAACCTTCCAAGAAGACAATTTCAAGAGGTTTATTGTACTCACGGTTTTTTTTTTTCTGTTTTTGTTTAACAGAATTAAAAAAGGCGTGGAAAAATGCTGAACGTTAGGAATTATTAGACACGAAAATACACGTTACAAAAACCTATCATGTCACACCACTCAGCATGGCCATCAGCGAAACTTCTGCAAACAAGAAATGCTGAAGGGGTGGTGAAGAAATGCGTACCCTCGGTTCTAAGTGGGTCGTGGTAAGAGTCCCTAAGGAAAACACAGTGGAGTTGCCTGGAAAGGGTCAACATTGAGCGACCGTTCAATCAAGCATACCCACTGCTGGGTCTATCGCCTGAGAGGATGAGAATGAAAAAAGACACGGGCTGGCAATCCTGCAATCCAGCAATGTTTACCGTAGCCAACACTTGGAAGCCATGAAAATGTCCAGCAACAGAGGAATGCAGAAAGGAGAAGTGGTCCATGGACACAATGGAAGAGTGCTCCAGTGAAAAGTAGAAATTCCATTTTAAAAACAGATATAAGTAAGGAGACATCAGCTTTGGGGGGTTTCTCCAGACGCATCCCACCGTCATTGATAACCGAGGAACACCACTGGCAGGAAGGTCTGCTTCACTAGTTACCAGAGTGGGAAACGCAGAAATGCTGCAGCCCTCTGGCCGTTACCTGCAACGGCCGCTTGAAAACCCGTGCTAATGGTCACTTCATGTGCACAAGTCCTGGAGGGCTGTCAATGAAACCTGCCCTCAAAATGTCTTGAGGGAGGTAGTGGCCAAAATATTTCAAAAGGTGGCACATACTTCAAGAAAAGAATGTGATGAGGTAAGCTACACACACAGTTTGAAGAAAAAAGGACATCCCTGAAAGCTCAATTTCAAGGCTTTATGAGACGCATGCAAATCCAACCACAGAGGTATCGGCTCACACCAGTCAGAAGAACCACCAGCAACAAAACTACCAACAATTCATGCTGAAGGGGTCGTGGAGAAGTGCATACCCTCTAGGTTAAGTGGGACTTTGCCGCCAGCCGCGGCGGGTCCTCAAAGTGTAGCAACAACCGACGAGAGGGGGTAGGGAACTGAACGCACCAAGGTATGGGATCAGAAGGGCACAAGCAACTGACGGTTGCAAGGCAAGTTTAATAACAAAGCACAGCCGTATATATACCCCTAAAGCAGGGAATTTGCTTCGTCACGCCTTATCGGCATCAGCTGGTTGGTTGGCTGCTCGGCTTCTCCCTCAAAGGCACCAATTTCCCCTCCAGGGTTGCTTTTCCTAGCTTTAGGGAAGAACCAGGGACTCCCAGTAACTGAGCAGGTCCCTGGAGCGATTTGGCCAAAGACCATCTCCTTTTGTATGTTCATACCATAAAGTCCAGGATGCATACCAAGGAGAGTACAGTCGGGCCCTGAGGCTTATGAGGGTCTTAGTGGCGCCTTCCTCAGAGGGCAATGCTCGCCACAGGACTTCACCTGGTAAGAGGCACTAATGGGAACAGAATGGAGGTGCCTTTACAAGGTAAACACTGAGTTACGATATGATCCAGCAGGCCCACTCGTGGGCCTATAACCTAAGAAAGGAGACAGAAGTGGAAAGACACAGGCAGGCAAATCTGCATTGCAGGAGTATTACAATAGCCAGGACATGGAAGCAACCAGAAAGTCCATCAACAGATGAGTGGACAAACAAGAACAGGGACCTGTACAGATGGAATATTAGCCAAGGAACAAAATGAAACAATGCCATCAACAGCACCATCGGTGAGGCTAGAGTTCATCACGCACCTTGCAGTAAGTCACAGAGCGAAAGATACATATCCTACGATATCACTTATAGGTGTTCCCTAAAAATTGATATCACTGAAGGTATTTCCACAGAGAAAGGCAATCACAGATGCAATAAACAGATTTATGGTTCACCCATGGACAGGTGTGAGAATTGTGTACATTAGGAAATTGGGTTTAAGAGAGAGATACAAACACAGGTGAAATACAAAATCACCAAAGGCCTACGGAATACCAAGAGAAGAGTACTCAACATTGTGTCATAAGCTACATGGGAAAAGGATCCAAAGAAGACTAGATACATGTTTATGTGTAAAAGAGCCACCTCTTTCACACCTACAACAAGCAAAACATTGTAATCAAACTTGCTGTGAGAAAAAATAAACATTGAATTAAAAAACGAACAAGTCAGTCGTGAGACACAAACTTAAGGGGCTTTTTCCTGGCACAGTCCATTCTAATTGACAACCGAGAATACGACTTCCACGGAGGCTCTGTTGCCCGAGTAACCAGGTTTGGTAAAGGAGACCTGCTGCCGCCTTGTGGCCGTTTCTCAAAACAGCAGCTTTAAACCCAGTGCTAATGGTCACTTGATATTCAAAATCATTGCAGGCCTATAAATGACACCTGCCCTCAAAAACAATTCTTGGGTCGTACATCGAGGAAAAAAACTCAAAAGACGTGCACATTTCAAAACGACAATTTCAAGAGGCATATTTTGCGCACATTTTGTCTTCTCTTGCTTTCTTTCTCTTGTGATAAATACAAGGGCATGGAAAAATGCTCAACATCAGGAATTAATTAAAGCCATGCAAATCCAGTCGACAGAAACGTTCACCCACAGTCGTCAGAATGATCATCAGCCACAGAGTCTACAAAGAATAAATGCTCAAGGTGTTTCAGAGAACTCTGTGCCCTCTAGCTGCCGCTGGGACGTAACCTGGGAACAGCTAGTAGTGAGAACACCGTGGAGGTGCGTTGAAAGGTAAAAATTGAGCTAACCTGTAATCGGGTAGGCCCACTGATGGGCCTATCTCCCGAGTAGACCAAAATCAAAAAGACACAGGCTGGCCATCCTGCACTGCAGCAGCACGTACCATCGCCAAGACTTGGAAGAAACCCAAATGTCCATCAACAGAACAATGCACCAAGAAGAAGGGGCCCATGTGCACAATGGAATATGAGCCACGGAAAAGCATGCAACAGTGCCGCTGGCACCACCGTAGAAGGATCTAGAGATACCCACCCAAAAGGAAGTACGAAAGAAACCGAAATAGAAATATCCTATGACATCACTTATAGTTGTTACTTCAACATTGATACCCATGAAGTCATTTCCAAGAGAAGGCCGTGCATAGATCCAGAAAACCAACTATGCTTAACCAAGTGGAAAGGTGTAAGGAATGTATGAATTTGGATATGGGGGTTTACAGACATGTACTGATACATATGAAATATATAATCACAAAATACCTAAGGAATACCAAGAGAGGTCGACTCAACACTCTGTAATAACCTACACGGGAAAGGATCCAAAGATGAATAGATCGATACATACATATGATGAACCAGATGCTGTACACCTAGAACACACACCACATTTTTATCCAATTGGCTGTGATACTAGATAACAATTAAATTTTTAAAAACACACAAGAAGTAAGGAGATATAAGCTCTTGGGGGTTTGCCCTGGCACACTGCACTCTCATTTGCAGCCTACTAACACAATTTCCAGGAAGCCTCTGTTGCAGGAAAACCCAGAGTTGGAAATGGAGAAATGCTGCCGCCTTGTGGCCGTTTCCCGCAAGAGCGGCTTCAAACGCATAGCTATGGGTCACTTAACATTCACAAGGACTCAGGCCTCTAAAAGACACCTGCCCTCAAAAAAAAAAAAAAATGTCCTGAGCTCGGCAGTGGCCAAAAAAATTCAAAGCAGGCAAATGTGTCAAAGAGGTAGTAGGATAGAGGTAAGTTTTACCCACTCTTTATCAAAAAAAGGAAAATGGAGAAAAGCTCAACATCAGGAATCATCAGACTCCTCTAACCTACAAAAAGCTTTCAGCTCACCCAAGTTAACTACCGTCAGCCAAAAGACTACAAACAATAAATGCTGAAGGGGTTTTAGAGAACTCTGTTCCCTCTGTCTGCGGAGGACATGTCTAGTTGTAACAGCCAATAATGAGAACAGAAAGGAGCTGCGTTTTCAATTAAAAATTGAGCCACCCTTCCATCCAGAACACCCACAGCTGAGCCTCTCACCTGAGAAGACAGGCTGCAAGAGCTGCACTCCACGAGTTTTCACAGTAGCCAAGACACCGAAGCAACCCAAATGTCCATCAACAGATGAATGGATAAGAAGAGCTGGTCCGTGGACACAGTGGACTATTAGCCATGGAAAACAAGGAAACACTGCTCTTTGAGGCACCAGAGATGAGCCTAGAGATCATCACAGAACATGAGTTAAGTCGGAAAGCAAAAGACATACCGTATGACATCACGTATAGGCGTTATCTAACAGCTGACACAAATGAACATATTTCCACAAAGAAAGACACTCACAGACTTAGAAAACAAACTAAGCTTATGTAAAATGAAAGGTGGGGGGAATGGATAAATTAAGATTAGTGTCACCATATGTGTACAAATACATATTAAATATATATATCAAACAGACCGACCATATAGCAAGGGAGGTCACCAGAACACTCTGCAATAATTTACATGGGAAGAGGATCTGTACAAGAAAATATATATATATATATATATATATATAAAACGTACGAATGAACCAGATTCTGTACATCTAGGACCAACAATATTCTAATCATTACCCCGATTTAAAAAAATTAAAAGAGCGAACAAGAAGTAATGTGACATAAACTTCTGGGGTTTTTTCCTGGCACATTCCATTCTAATTGACAACCTGGGAACAGGACTTCCAGAAGGCTCTGCTGCCCTAGTAACCGTATGTGGGAATGTAGCAATGCTGACGCCTTGTGGCCGTTTCCCACAGCAGCAGCTTTAAAGTCAGTGCTAATGGTCACTCAATATTCACACACATTGCAGGCTTGAAAATGACACCTGCCCTCCAAAAGAAATCCTGGGGTCGAAAATCGACCAAAAAAGTCAAAAGAGGGCAACCTTCCAAGAAGACAATTTCAAGAGGTTTATTGTACTCACGGTTTTTTTTTTTTTCTGTTTTTGTTTAACAGAATAAAAAAAGGCGTGGAAAAATGCTGAACGTTAGGAATTATTAGACACGAAAATACACGTTACAAAAACCTATCATGTCACACCACTCAGCATGGCCATCAGCGAAACTTCTGCAAACAAGAAATGCTGAAGGGGTGGTGAAGAAATGCGTACCCTCGGTTCTAAGTGGGTCGTGGTAAGAGTCCCTAAGGAAAACACAGTGGAGTTGCCTGGAAAGGGTCAACATTGAGCGACCGTTCAATCAAGCATACCCACTGCTGGGTCTATCGCCTGAGAGGATGAGAATGAAAAAAGACACGGGCTGGCAATCCTGCAATCCAGCAATGTTTACCGTAGCCAACACTTGGAAGCCATGAAAATGTCCAGCAACAGAGGAATGCAGAAAGGAGAAGTGGTCCATGGACACAATGGAAGAGTGCTCCAGTGAAAAGTAGAAATTCCATTTTAAAAACAGATATAAGTAAGGAGACATCAGCTTTGGGGGGTTTCTCCAGACACATCCCACCGTCATTGATAACCGAGGAACACCACTGGCAGGAAGGTCTGCTTCACTAGTTACCAGAGTGGGAAACGCAGAAATGCTGCAGCCCTCTGGCCGTTACCTGCAACGGCCGCTTGAAAACCCGTGCTAATGGTCACTTCATGTGCACAAGTCCTGGAGGGCTGTCAATGAAACCTGCCCTCAAAATGTCTTGAGGGAGGTAGTGGCCAAAATATTTCAAAAGGTGGCACATACTTCAAGAAAAGAATGTGATGAGGTAAGCTACACACACAGTTTGAAGAAAAAAGGACATCCCTGAAAGCTCAATTTCAAGGCTTTATGAGACGCATGCAAATCCAACCACAGAGGTATCGGCTCACACCAGTCAGAAGAACCACCAGCAACAAAACTACCAACAATTCATGCTGAAGGGGTCGTGGAGAAGTGCATACCCTCTAGGTTAAGTGGGACTTTGCCGCCAGCCGCGGCGGGTCCTCAAAGTGTAGCAACAACCGACGAGAGGGGGTAGGGAACTGAACGCACCAAGGTATGGGATCAGAAGGGCACAAGCAACTGACGCTTGCAAGGCAAGTTTAATAACAAAGCACAGCCGTATATATACCCCTAAAGCAGGGAATTTGCTTCGTCACGCCTTATCGGCATCAGCTGGTTGGTTGGCTGCTCGGCTTCTCCCTCAAAGGCACCAATTTCCCCTCCAGGGTTGCTTTTCCTAGCTTTAGGGAAGAACCAGGGACTCCCAGTAACTGAGCAGGTCCCTGGAGCGATTTGGCCAAAGACCATCTCCTTTTGTATGTTCATACCATAAAGTCCAGGATGCATACCAAGGAGAGTACAGTCGGGCCCTGAGGCTTATGAGGGTCTTAGTGGCGCCTTCCTCAGAGGGCAATGCTCGCCACAGGACTTCACCTGGTAAGAGGCACTAATGGGAACAGAATGGAGGTGCCTTTACAAGGTAAACACTGAGTTACGATATGATCCAGCAGGCCCACTCGTGGGCCTATAACCTAAGAAAGGAGACAGAAGTGGAAAGACACAGGCAGGCAAATCTGCATTGCAGGAGTATTACAATAGCCAGGACATGGAAGCAACCAGAAAGTCCATCAACAGATGAGTGGACAAACAAGAACAGGGACCTGTACAGATGGAATATTAGCCAAGGAACAAAATGAAACAATGCCATCAACAGCACCATCGGTGAGGCTAGAGTTCATCACGCACCTTGCAGTAAGTCACAGAGCGAAAGATACATATCCTACGATATCACTTATAGGTGTTCCCTAAAAATTGATATCACTGAAGGTATTTCCACAGAGAAAGGCAATCACAGATGCAATAAACAGATTTATGGTTCACCCATGGACAGGTGTGAGAATTGTGTACATTAGGAAATTGGGTTTAAGAGAGAGATACAAACACAGGTGAAATACAAAATCACCAAAGGCCTACGGAATACCAAGAGAAGAGTACTCAACATTGTGTCATAAGCTACATGGGAAAAGGATCCAAAGAAGACTAGATACATGTTTATGTGTAAAAGAGCCACCTCTTTCACACCTACAACAAGCAAAACATTGTAATCAAACTTGCTGTGAGAAAAAATAAACATTGAATTAAAAAACGAACAAGTCAGTCGTGAGACACAAACTTAAGGGGCTTTTTCCTGGCACAGTCCATTCTAATTGACAACCGAGAATACGACTTCCACGGAGGCTCTGTTGCCCGAGTAACCAGGTTTGGTAAAGGAGACCTGCTGCCGCCTTGTGGCCGTTTCTCAAAACAGCAGCTTTAAACCCAGTGCTAATGGTCACTTGATATTCAAAATCATTGCAGGCCTATAAATGACACCTGCCCTCAAAAACAATTCTTGGGTCGTACATCGAGGAAAAAAACTCAAAAGACGTGCACATTTCAAAACGACAATTTCAAGAGGCATATTTTGCGCACATTTTGTCTTCTCTTGCTTTCTTTCTCTTGTGATAAATACAAGGGCATGGAAAAATGCTCAACATCAGGAATTAATTAAAGCCATGCAAATCCAGTCGACAAAAACGTTCACCCACAGTCGTCAGAATGATCATCAGCCACAGAGTCTACAAAGAATAAATGCTCAAGGTGTTTCAGAGAACTCTGTGCCCTCTAGCTGCCGCTGGGACGTAACCTGGGAACAGCTAGTAGTGAGAACACCGTGGAGGTGCGTTGAAAGGTAAAAATTGAGCTAACCTGTAATCGGGTAGGCCCACTGATGGGCCTATCTCCCGAGTAGACCAAAATCAAAAAGACACAGGCTGGCCATCCTGCACTGCAGCAGCACGTACCATCGCCAAGACTTGGAAGAAACCCAAATGTCCATCAACAGAACAATGCACCAAGAAGAAGGGGCCCATGTGCACAATGGAATATGAGCCACGGAAAAGCATGCAACAGTGCCGCTGGCACCACCGTAGAAGGATCTAGAGATACCCACCCAAAAGGAAGTACGAAAGAAACCGAAATAGAAATATCCTATGACATCACTTATAGTTGTTACTTCAACATTGATACCCATGAAGTCATTTCCAAGAGAAGGCCGTGCATAGATCCAGAAAACCAACTATGCTTAACCAAGTGGAAAGGTGTAAGGAATGTATGAATTTGGATATGGGGGTTTACAGACATGTACTGATACATATGAAATATATAATCACAAAATACCTAAGGAATACCAAGAGAGGTCGACTCAACACTCTGTAATAACCTACACGGGAAAGGATCCAAAGATGAATAGATCGATACATACATATGATGAACCAGATGCTGTACACCTAGAACACACACCACATTTTTATCCAATTGGCTGTGATACTAGATAACAATTAAATTTTTAAAAACACACAAGAAGTAAGGAGATATAAGCTCTTGGGGGTTTGCCCTGGCACACTGCACTCTCATTTGCAGCCTACTAACACAATTTCCAGGAAGCCTCTGTTGCAGGAAAACCCAGAGTTGGAAATGGAGAAATGCTGCCGCCTTGTGGCCGTTTCCCGCAAGAGCGGCTTCAAACGCATAGCTATGGGTCACTTAACATTCACAAGGACTCAGGCCTCTAAAAGACACCTGCCCTCAAAAAAAAAAAAAAATGTCCTGAGCTCGGCAGTGGCCAAAAAAATTCAAAGCAGGCAAATGTGTCAAAGAGGTAGTAGGATAGAGGTAAGTTTTACCCACTCTTTATCAAAAAAAGGAAAATGGAGAAAAGCTCAACATCAGGAATCATCAGACTCCTCTAACCTACAAAAAGCTTTCAGCTCACCCAAGTTAACTACCGTCAGCCAAAAGACTACAAACAATAAATGCTGAAGGGGTTTTAGAGAACTCTGTTCCCTCTGTCTGCGGAGGACATGTCTAGTTGTAACAGCCAATAATGAGAACAGAAAGGAGCTGCGTTTTCAATTAAAAATTGAGCCACCCTTCCATCCAGAACACCCACAGCTGAGCCTCTCACCTGAGAAGACAGGCTGCAAGAGCTGCACTCCACGAGTTTTCACAGTAGCCAAGACACCGAAGCAACCCAAATGTCCATCAACAGATGAATGGATAAGAAGAGCTGGTCCGTGGACACAGTGGACTATTAGCCATGGAAAACAAGGAAACACTGCTCTTTGAGGCACCAGAGATGAGCCTAGAGATCATCACAGAACATGAGTTAAGTCGGAAAGCAAAAGACATACCGTATGACATCACGTATAGGCGTTATCTAACAGCTGACACAAATGAACATATTTCCACAAAGAAAGACACTCACAGACTTAGAAAACAAACTAAGCTTATGTAAAATGAAAGGTGGGGGGAATGGATAAATTAAGATTAGTGTCACCATATGTGTACAAATACATATTAAATATATATATCAAACAGACCGACCATATAGCAAGGGAGGTCACCAGAACACTCTGCAATAATTTACATGGGAAGAGGATCTGTACAAGAAAATATATATATATATATATATATATAAAACGTACGAATGAACCAGATTCTGTACATCTAGGACCAACAATATTCTAATCATTACCCCGATTTAAAAAAATTAAAAGAGCGAACAAGAAGTAATGTGACATAAACTTCTGGGGTTTTTTCCTGGCACATTCCATTCTAATTGACAACCTGGGAACAGGACTTCCAGAAGGCTCTGCTGCCCTAGTAACCGTATGTGGGAATGTAGCAATGCTGACGCCTTGTGGCCGTTTCCCACAGCAGCAGCTTTAAAGTCAGTGCTAATGGTCACTCAATATTCACACACATTGCAGGCTTGAAAATGACACCTGCCCTCCAAAAGAAATCCTGGGGTCGAAAATCGACCAAAAAAGTCAAAAGAGGGCAACCTTCCAAGAAGACAATTTCAAGAGGTTTATTGTACTCACGGTTTTTTTTTTTTTCTGTTTTTGTTTAACAGAATAAAAAAAGGCGTGGAAAAATGCTGAACGTTAGGAATTATTAGACACGAAAATACACGTTACAAAAACCTATCATGTCACACCACTCAGCATGGCCATCAGCGAAACTTCTGCAAACAAGAAATGCTGAAGGGGTGGTGAAGAAATGCGTACCCTCGGTTCTAAGTGGGTCGTGGTAAGAGTCCCTAAGGAAAACACAGTGGAGTTGCCTGGAAAGGGTCAACATTGAGCGACCGTTCAATCAAGCATACCCACTGCTGGGTCTATCGCCTGAGAGGATGAGAATGAAAAAAGACACGGGCTGGCAATCCTGCAATCCAGCAATGTTTACCGTAGCCAACACTTGGAAGCCATGAAAATGTCCAGCAACAGAGGAATGCAGAAAGGAGAAGTGGTCCATGGACACAATGGAAGAGTGCTCCAGTGAAATGTAGAAATTCCATTTTAAAAACAGATATAAGTAAGGAGACATCAGCTTTGGGGGGTTTCTCCAGACACATCCCACCGTCATTGATAACCGAGGAACACCACTGGCAGGAAGGTCTGCTTCACTAGTTACCAGAGTGGGAAACGCAGAAATGCTGCAGCCCTCTGGCCGTTACCTGCAACGGCCGCTTGAAAACCCGTGCTAATGGTCACTTCATGTGCACAAGTCCTGGAGGGCTGTCAATGAAACCTGCCCTCAAAATGTCTTGAGGGAGGTAGTGGCCAAAATATTTCAAAAGGTGGCACATACTTCAAGAAAAGAATGTGATGAGGTAAGCTACACACACAGTTTGAAGAAAAAAGGACATCCCTGAAAGCTCAATTTCAAGGCTTTATGAGACGCATGCAAATCCAACCACAGAGGTATCGGCTCACACCAGTCAGAAGAACCACCAGCAACAAAACTACCAACAATTCATGCTGAAGGGGTCGTGGAGAAGTGCATACCCTCTAGGTTAAGTGGGACTTTGCCGCCAGCCGCGGCGGGTCCTCAAAGTGTAGCAACAACCGACGAGAGGGGGTAGGGAACTGAACGCACCAAGGTATGGGATCAGAAGGGCACAAGCAACTGACGCTTGCAAGGCAAGTTTAATAACAAAGCACAGCCGTATATATACCCCTAAAGCAGGGAATTTGCTTCGTCACGCCTTATCGGCATCAGCTGGTTGGTTGGCTGCTCGGCTTCTCCCTCAAAGGCACCAATTTCCCCTCCAGGGTTGCTTTTCCTAGCTTTAGGGAAGAACCAGGGACTCCCAGTAACTGAGCAGGTCCCTGGAGCGATTTGGCCAAAGACCATCTCCTTTTGTATGTTCATACCATAAAGTCCAGGATGCATACCAAGGAGAGTACAGTCGGGCCCTGAGGCTTATGAGGGTCTTAGTGGCGCCTTCCTCAGAGGGCAATGCTCGCCACAGGACTTCACCTGGTAAGAGGCACTAATGGGAACAGAATGGAGGTGCCTTTACAAGGTAAACACTGAGTTACGATATGATCCAGCAGGCCCACTCGTGGGCCTATAACCTAAGAAAGGAGACAGAAGTGGAAAGACACAGGCAGGCAAATCTGCATTGCAGGAGTATTACAATAGCCAGGACATGGAAGCAACCAGAAAGTCCATCAACAGATGAGTGGACAAACAAGAACAGGGACCTGTACAGATGGAATATTAGCCAAGGAACAAAATGAAACAATGCCATCAACAGCACCATCGGTGAGGCTAGAGTTCATCACGCACCTTGCAGTAAGTCACAGAGCGAAAGATACATATCCTACGATATCACTTATAGGTGTTCCCTAAAAATTGATATCACTGAAGGTATTTCCACAGAGAAAGGCAATCACAGATGCAATAAACAGATTTATGGTTCACCCATGGACAGGTGTGAGAATTGTGTACATTAGGAAATTGGGTTTAAGAGAGAGATACAAACACAGGTGAAATACAAAATCACCAAAGGCCTACGGAATACCAAGAGAAGAGTACTCAACATTGTGTCATAAGCTACATGGGAAAAGGATCCAAAGAAGACTAGATACATGTTTATGTGTAAAAGAGCCACCTCTTTCACACCTACAACAAGCAAAACATTGTAATCAAACTTGCTGTGAGAAAAAATAAACATTGAATTAAAAAACGAACAAGTCAGTCGTGAGACACAAACTTAAGGGGCTTTTTCCTGGCACAGTCCATTCTAATTGACAACCGAGAATACGACTTCCACGGAGGCTCTGTTGCCCGAGTAACCAGGTTTGGTAAAGGAGACCTGCTGCCGCCTTGTGGCCGTTTCTCAAAACAGCAGCTTTAAACCCAGTGCTAATGGTCACTTGATATTCAAAATCATTGCAGGCCTATAAATGACACCTGCCCTCAAAAACAATTCTTGGGTCGTACATCGAGGAAAAAAACTCAAAAGACGTGCACATTTCAAAACGACAATTTCAAGAGGCATATTTTGCGCACATTTTGTCTTCTCTTGCTTTCTTTCTCTTGTGATAAATACAAGGGCATGGAAAAATGCTCAACATCAGGAATTAATTAAAGCCATGCAAATCCAGTCGACAGAAACGTTCACCCACAGTCGTCAGAATGATCATCAGCCACAGAGTCTACAAAGAATAAATGCTCAAGGTGTTTCAGAGAACTCTGTGCCCTCTAGCTGCCGCTGGGACGTAACCTGGGAACAGCTAGTAGTGAGAACACCGTGGAGGTGCGTTGAAAGGTAAAAATTGAGCTAACCTGTAATCGGGTAGGCCCACTGATGGGCCTATCTCCCGAGTAGACCAAAATCAAAAAGACACAGGCTGGCCATCCTGCACTGCAGCAGCACGTACCATCGCCAAGACTTGGAAGAAACCCAAATGTCCATCAACAGAACAATGCACCAAGAAGAAGGGGCCCATGTGCACAATGGAATATGAGCCACGGAAAAGCATGCAACAGTGCCGCTGGCACCACCGTAGAAGGATCTAGAGATACCCACCCAAAAGGAAGTACGAAAGAAACCGAAATAGAAATATCCTATGACATCACTTATAGTTGTTACTTCAACATTGATACCCATGAAGTCATTTCCAAGAGAAGGCCGTGCATAGATCCAGAAAACCAACTATGCTTAACCAAGTGGAAAGGTGTAAGGAATGTATGAATTTGGATATGGGGGTTTACAGACATGTACTGATACATATGAAATATATAATCACAAAATACCTAAGGAATACCAAGAGAGGTCGACTCAACACTCTGTAATAACCTACACGGGAAAGGATCCAAAGATGAATAGATCGATACATACATATGATGAACCAGATGCTGTACACCTAGAACACACACCACATTTTTATCCAATTGGCTGTGATACTAGATAACAATTAAATTTTTAAAAACACACAAGAAGTAAGGAGATATAAGCTCTTGGGGGTTTGCCCTGGCACACTGCACTCTCATTTGCAGCCTACTAACACAATTTCCAGGAAGCCTCTGTTGCAGGAAAACCCAGAGTTGGAAATGGAGAAATGCTGCCGCCTTGTGGCCGTTTCCCGCAAGAGCGTCTTCAAACGCATAGCTATGGGTCACTTAACATTCACAAGGACTCAGGCCTCTAAAAGACACCTGCCCTCAAAAAAAAAAAAAAATGTCCTGAGCTCGGCAGTGGCCAAAAAAATTCAAAGCAGGCAAATGTGTCAAAGAGGTAGTATGATAGAGGTAAGTTTTACCCACTCTTTATCAAAAAAAGGAAAATGGAGAAAAGCTCAACATCAGGAATCATCAGACTCCTCTAACCTACAAAAAGCTTTCAGCTCACCCAAGTTAACTACCGTCAGCCAAAAGACTACAAACAATAAATGCTGAAGGGGTTTTAGAGAACTCTGTTCCCTCTGTCTGCGGAGGACATGTCTAGTTGTAACAGCCAATAATGAGAACAGAAAGGAGCTGCGTTTTCAATTAAAAATTGAGCCACCCTTCCATCCAGAACACCCACAGCTGAGCCTCTCACCTGAGAAGACAGGCTGCAAGAGCTGCACTCCACGAGTTTTCACAGTAGCCAAGACACCGAAGCAACCCAAATGTCCATCAACAGATGAATGGATAAGAAGAGCTGGTCCGTGGACACAGTGGACTATTAGCCATGGAAAACAAGGAAACACTGCTCTTTGAGGCACCAGAGATGAGCCTAGAGATCATCACAGAACATGAGTTAAGTCGGAAAGCAAAAGACATACCGTATGACATCACGTATAGGCGTTATCTAACAGCTGACACAAATGAACATATTTCCACAAAGAAAGACACTCACAGACTTAGAAAACAAACTAAGCTTATGTAAAATGAAAGGTGGGGGGAATGGATAAATTAAGATTAGTGTCACCATATGTGTACAAATACATATTAAATATATATATCAAACAGACCGACCATATAGCAAGGGAGGTCACCAGAACACTCTGCAATAATTTACATGGGAAGAGGATCTGTACAAGAAAATATATATATATATATATATATATATATATATATATATAAAACGTACGAATGAACCAGATTCTGTACATCTAGGACCAACAATATTCTAATCATTACCCCGATTTAAAAAAATTAAAAGAGCGAACAAGAAGTAATGTGACATAAACTTCTGGGGTTTTTTCCTGGCACATTCCATTCTAATTGACAACCTGGGAACAGGACTTCCAGAAGGCTCTGCTGCCCTAGTAACCGTATGTGGGAATGTAGCAATGCTGACGCCTTGTGGCCGTTTCCCACAGCAGCAGCTTTAAAGTCAGTGCTAATGGTCACTCAATATTCACACACATTGCAGGCTTGAAAATGACACCTGCCCTCCAAAAGAAATCCTGGGGTCGAAAATCGACCAAAAAAGTCAAAAGAGGGCAACCTTCCAAGAAGACAATTTCAAGAGGTTTATTGTACTCACGGTTTTTTTTTTTTTTCTGTTTTTGTTTAACAGAATAAAAAAAGGCGTGGAAAAATGCTGAACGTTAGGAATTATTAGACACGAAAATACACGTTACAAAAACCTATCATGTCACACCACTCAGCATGGCCATCAGCGAAACTTCTGCAAACAAGAAATGCTGAAGGGGTGGTGAAGAAATGCGTACCCTCGGTTCTAAGTGGGTCGTGGTAAGAGTCCCTAAGGAAAACACAGTGGAGTTGCCTGGAAAGGGTCAACATTGAGCGACCGTTCAATCAAGCATACCCACTGCTGGGTCTATCGCCTGAGAGGATGAGAATGAAAAAAGACACGGGCTGGCAATCCTGCAATCCAGCAATGTTTACCGTAGCCAACACTTGGAAGCCATGAAAATGTCCAGCAACAGAGGAATGCAGAAAGGAGAAGTGGTCCATGGACACAATGGAAGAGTGCTCCAGTGAAAAGTAGAAATTCCATTTTAAAAACAGATATAAGTAAGGAGACATCAGCTTTGGGGGGTTTCTCCAGACGCATCCCACCGTCATTGATAACCGAGGAACACCACTGGCAGGAAGGTCTGCTTCACTAGTTACCAGAGTGGGAAACGCAGAAATGCTGCAGCCCTCTGGCCGTTACCTGCAACGGCCGCTTGAAAACCCGTGCTAATGGTCACTTCATGTGCACAAGTCCTGGAGGGCTGTCAATGAAACCTGCCCTCAAAATGTCTTGAGGGAGGTAGTGGCCAAAATATTTCAAAAGGTGGCACATACTTCAAGAAAAGAATGTGATGAGGTAAGCTACACACACAGTTTGAAGAAAAAAGGACATCCCTGAAAGCTCAATTTCAAGGCTTTATGAGACGCATGCAAATCCAACCACAGAGGTATCGGCTCACACCAGTCAGAAGAACCACCAGCAACAAAACTACCAACAATTCATGCTGAAGGGGTCGTGGAGAAGTGCATACCCTCTAGGTTAAGTGGGACTTTGCCGCCAGCCGCGGCGGGTCCTCAAAGTGTAGCAACAACCGACGAGAGGGGGTAGGGAACTGAACGCACCAAGGTATGGGATCAGAAGGGCACAAGCAACTGACGCTTGCAAGGCAAGTTTAATAACAAAGCACAGGGCTTCCCTGGTGGCGCAGCGGTTGAGAGTCCGCCTGCCGATGCAGGGGACACGGGTTCGTGCCCTGGTCCGGGAGGATCCCACATGCCGCGGAGCGACTGAGCCCGTGAGCCATGGCCGCTGGGCCTGCGCGTCCGGAGCCTGTGCTCCGCAATGGGAGAGGCCACAACAGTGAGAGGCCCGCATACGGCAAAAAAAAAAAAAAAAAAAAAAAAAAAAATAACAAAGCACAGCCGTATATATACCCCTAAAGCAGGGAATTTGCTTCGTCACGCCTTATCGGCATCAGCTGGTTGGTTGGCTGCTCGGCTTCTCCCTCAAAGGCACCAATTTCCCCTCCAGGGTTGCTTTTCCTAGCTTTAGGGAAGAACCAGGGACTCCCAGTAACTGAGCAGGTCCCTGGAGCGATTTGGCCAAAGACCATCTCCTTTTGTATGTTCATACCATAAAGTCCAGGATGCATACCAAGGAGAGTACAGTCGGGCCCTGAGGCTTATGAGGGTCTTAGTGGCGCCTTCCTCAGAGGGCAATGCTCGCCACAGGACTTCACCTGGTAAGAGGCACTAATGGGAACAGAATGGAGGTGACTTTACAAGGTAAACACTGAGTTACGATATGATCCAGCAGGCCCACTCGTGGGCCTATAACCTAAGAAAGGAGACAGAAGTGGAAAGACACAGGCAGGCAAATCTGCATTGCAGGAGTATTACAATAGCCAGGACATGGAAGCAACCAGAAAGTCCATCAACAGATGAGTGGACAAACAAGAACAGGGACCTGTACAGATGGAATATTAGCCAAGGAACAAAATGAAACAATGCCATCAACAGCACCATCGGTGAGGCTAGAGTTCATCACGCACCTTGCAGTAAGTCACAGAGCGAAAGATACATATCCTACGATATCACTTATAGGTGTTCCCTAAAAATTGATATCACTGAAGGTATTTCCACAGAGAAAGGCAATCACAGATGCAATAAACAGATTTATGGTTCACCCATGGACAGGTGTGAGAATTGTGTACATTAGGAAATTGGGTTTAAGAGAGAGATACAAACACAGGTGAAATACAAAATCACCAAAGGCCTACGGAATACCAAGAGAAGAGTACTCAACATTGTGTCATAAGCTACATGGGAAAAGGATCCAAAGAAGACTAGATACATGTTTATGTGTAAAAGAGCCACCTCTTTCACACCTACAACAAGCAAAACATTGTAATCAAACTTGCTGTGAGAAAAAATAAACATTGAATTAAAAAACGAACAAGTCAGTCGTGAGACACAAACTTAAGGGGCTTTTTCCTGGCACAGTCCATTCTAATTGACAACCGAGAATACGACTTCCACGGAGGCTCTGTTGCCCGAGTAACCAGGTTTGGTAAAGGAGACCTGCTGCCGCCTTGTGGCCGTTTCTCAAAACAGCAGCTTTAAACCCAGTGCTAATGGTCACTTGATATTCAAAATCATTGCAGGCCTATAAATGACACCTGCCCTCAAAAACAATTCTTGGGTCGTACATCGAGGAAAAAAACTCAAAAGACGTGCACATTTCAAAACGACAATTTCAAGAGGCATATTTTGCGCACATTTTGTCTTCTCTTGCTTTCTTTCTCTTGTGATAAATACAAGGGCATGGAAAAATGCTCAACATCAGGAATTAATTAAAGCCATGCAAATCCAGTCGACAGAAACGTTCACCCACAGTCGTCAGAATGATCATCAGCCACAGAGTCTACAAAGAATAAATGCTCAAGGTGTTTCAGAGAACTCTGTGCCCTCTAGCTGCCGCTGGGACGTAACCTGGGAACAGCTAGTAGTGAGAACACCGTGGAGGTGCGTTGAAAGGTAAAAATTGAGCTAACCTGTAATCGGGTAGGCCCACTGATGGGCCTATCTCCCGAGTAGACCAAAATCAAAAAGACACAGGCTGGCCATCCTGCACTGCAGCAGCACGTACCATCGCCAAGACTTGGAAGAAACCCAAATGTCCATCAACAGAACAATGCACCAAGAAGAAGGGGCCCATGTGCACAATGGAATATGAGCCACGGAAAAGCATGCAACAGTGCCGCTGGCACCACCGTAGAAGGATCTAGAGATACCCACCCAAAAGGAAGTACGAAAGAAACCGAAATAGAAATATCCTATGACATCACTTATAGTTGTTACTTCAACATTGATACCCATGAAGTCATTTCCAAGAGAAGGCCGTGCATAGATCCAGAAAACCAACTATGCTTAACCAAGTGGAAAGGTGTAAGGAATGTATGAATTTGGATATGGGGGTTTACAGACATGTACTGATACATATGAAATATATAATCACAAAATACCTAAGGAATACCAAGAGAGGTCGACTCAACACTCTGTAATAACCTAC
Source organism: Kogia breviceps (assembly GCF_026419965.1). Taxonomy (NCBI): domain Eukaryota; kingdom Metazoa; phylum Chordata; class Mammalia; order Artiodactyla; family Physeteridae; genus Kogia; species Kogia breviceps. The sequence goes on along the minus strand of NC_081310.1, from coordinate 67,941,731 downwards.
ACGGGAAAGGATCCAAAGATGAATAGATCGATACATACATATGATGAACCAGATGCTGTACACCTAGAACACACACCACATTTTTATCCAATTGGCTGTGATACTAGATAACAATTAAATTTTTAAAAACACACAAGAAGTAAGGAGATATAAGCTCTTGGGGGTTTGCCCTGGCACACTGCACTCTCATTTGCAGCCTACTAACACAATTTCCAGGAAGCCTCTGTTGCAGGAAAACCCAGAGTTGGAAATGGAGAAATGCTGCCGCCTTGTGGCCGTTTCCCGTAAGAGCGGCTTCAAACGCATAGCTATGGGTCACTTAACATTCACAAGGACTCAGGCCTCTAAAAGACACCTGCCCTCAAAAAAAAAAAAAAATGTCCCGAGCTCGGCAGTGGCCAAAAAAATTCAAAGCAGGCAAATGTGTCAAAGAGGTAGTATGATAGAGGTAAGTTTTACCCACTCTTTATCAAAAAAAGGAAAATGGAGAAAAGCTCAACATCAGGAATCATCAGACTCCTCTAACCTACAAAAAGCTTTCAGCTCACCCAAGTTAACTACCGTCAGCCAAAAGACTACAAACAATAAATGCTGAAGGGGTTTTAGAGAACTCTGTTCCCTCTGTCTGCGGAGGACATGTCTAGTTGTAACAGCCAATAATGAGAACAGAAAGGAGCTGCGTTTTCAATTAAAAATTGAGCCACCCTTCCATCCAGAACACCCACAGCTGAGCCTCTCACCTGAGAAGACAGGCTGCAAGAGCTGCACTCCACGAGTTTTCACAGTAGCCAAGACACCGAAGCAACCCAAATGTCCATCAACAGATGAATGGATAAGAAGAGCTGGTCCGTGGACACAGTGGACTATTAGCCATGGAAAACAAGGAAACACTGCTCTTTGAGGCACCAGAGATGAGCCTAGAGATCATCACAGAACATGAGTTAAGTCGGAAAGCAAAAGACATACCGTATGACATCACGTATAGGCGTTATCTAACAGCTGACACAAATGAACATATTTCCACAAAGAAAGACACTCACAGACTTAGAAAACAAACTAAGCTTATGTAAAATGAAAGGTGGGGGGAATGGATAAATTAAGATTAGTGTCACCATATGTGTACAAATACATATTAAATATATATATCAAACAGACCGACCATATAGCAAGGGAGGTCACCAGAACACTCTGCAATAATTTACATGGGAAGAGGATCTGTACAAGAAAATATATATATATATATATATAAAACGTACGAATGAACCAGATTCTGTACATCTAGGACCAACAATATTCTAATCATTACCCCGATTTAAAAAAATTAAAAGAGCGAACAAGAAGTAATGTGACATAAACTTCTGGGGTTTTTTCCTGGCACATTCCATTCTAATTGACAACCTGGGAACAGGACTTCCAGAAGGCTCTGCTGCCCTAGTAACCGTATGTGGGAATGTAGCAATGCTGACGCCTTGTGGCCGTTTCCCACAGCAGCAGCTTTAAAGTCAGTGCTAATGGTCACTCAATATTCACACACATTGCAGGCTTGAAAATGACACCTGCCCTCCAAAAGAAATCCTGGGGTCGAAAATCGACCAAAAAAGTCAAAAGAGGGCAACCTTCCAAGAAGACAATTTCAAGAGGTTTATTGTACTCACGGTTTTTTTTTTTTCTGTTTTTGTTTAACAGAATAAAAAAAGGCGTGGAAAAATGCTGAACGTTAGGAATTATTAGACACGAAAATACACGTTACAAAAACCTATCATGTCACACCACTCAGCATGGCCATCAGCGAAACTTCTGCAAACAAGAAATGCTGAAGGGGTGGTGAAGAAATGCGTACCCTCGGTTCTAAGTGGGTCGTGGTAAGAGTCCCTAAGGAAAACACAGTGGAGTTGCCTGGAAAGGGTCAACATTGAGCGACCGTTCAATCAAGCATACCCACTGCTGGGTCTATCGCCTGAGAGGATGAGAATGAAAAAAGACACGGGCTGGCAATCCTGCAATCCAGCAATGTTTACCGTAGCCAACACTTGGAAGCCATGAAAATGTCCAGCAACAGAGGAATGCAGAAAGGAGAAGTGGTCCATGGACACAATGGAAGAGTGCTCCAGTGAAAAGTAGAAATTCCATTTTAAAAACAGATATAAGTAAGGAGACATCAGCTTTGGGGGGTTTCTCCAGACGCATCCCACCGTCATTGATAACCGAGGAACACCACTGGCAGGAAGGTCTGCTTCACTAGTTACCAGAGTGGGAAACGCAGAAATGCTGCAGCCCTCTGGCCGTTACCTGCAACGGCCGCTTGAAAACCCGTGCTAATGGTCACTTCATGTGCACAAGTCCTGGAGGGCTGTCAATGAAACCTGCCCTCAAAATGTCTTGAGGGAGGTAGTGGCCAAAATATTTCAAAAGGTGGCACATACTTCAAGAAAAGAATGTGATGAGGTAAGCTACACACACAGTTTGAAGAAAAAAGGACATCCCTGAAAGCTCAATTTCAAGGCTTTATGAGACGCATGCAAATCCAACCACAGAGGTATCGGCTCACACCAGTCAGAAGAACCACCAGCAACAAAACTACCAACAATTCATGCTGAAGGGGTCGTGGAGAAGTGCATACCCTCTAGGTTAAGTGGGACTTTGCCGCCAGCCGCGGCGGGTCCTCAAAGTGTAGCAACAACCGACGAGAGGGGGTAGGGAACTGAACGCACCAAGGTATGGGATCAGAAGGGCACAAGCAACTGACGGTTGCAAGGCAAGTTTAATAACAAAGCACAGCCGTATATATACCCCTAAAGCAGGGAATTTGCTTCGTCACGCCTTATCGGCATCAGCTGGTTGGTTGGCTGCTCGGCTTCTCCCTCAAAGTCACCAATTTCCCCTCCAGGGTTGCTTTTCCTAGCTTTAGGGAAGAACCAGGGACTCCCAGTAACTGAGCAGGTCCCTGGAGCGATTTGGCCAAAGACCATCTCCTTTTGTATGTTCATACCATAAAGTCCAGGATGCATACCAAGGAGAGTACAGTCGGGCCCTGAGGCTTATGAGGGTCTTAGTGGCGCCTTCCTCAGAGGGCAATGCTCGCCACAGGACTTCACCTGGTAAGAGGCACTAATGGGAACAGAATGGAGGTGCCTTTACAAGGTAAACACTGAGTTACGATATGATCCAGCAGGCCCACTCGTGGGCCTATAACCTAAGAAAGGAGACAGAAGTGGAAAGACACAGGCAGGCAAATCTGCATTGCAGGAGTATTACAATAGCCAGGACATGGAAGCAACCAGAAAGTCCATCAACAGATGAGTGGACAAACAAGAACAGGGACCTGTACAGATGGAATATTAGCCAAGGAACAAAATGAAACAATGCCATCAACAGCACCATCGGTGAGGCTAGAGTTCATCACGCACCTTGCAGTAAGTCACAGAGCGAAAGATACATATCCTACGATATCACTTATAGGTGTTCCCTAAAAATTGATATCACTGAAGGTATTTCCACAGAGAAAGGCAATCACAGATGCAATAAACAGATTTATGGTTCACCCATGGACAGGTGTGAGAATTGTGTACATTAGGAAATTGGGTTTAAGAGAGAGATACAAACACAGGTGAAATACAAAATCACCAAAGGCCTACGGAATACCAAGAGAAGAGTACTCAACATTGTGTCATAAGCTACATGGGAAAAGGATCCAAAGAAGACTAGATACATGTTTATGTGTAAAAGAGCCACCTCTTTCACACCTACAACAAGCAAAACATTGTAATCAAACTTGCTGTGAGAAAAAATAAACATTGAATTAAAAAACGAACAAGTCAGTCGTGAGACACAAACTTAAGGGGCTTTTTCCTGGCACAGTCCATTCTAATTGACAACCGAGAATACGACTTCCACGGAGGCTCTGTTGCCCGAGTAACCAGGTTTGGTAAAGGAGACCTGCTGCCGCCTTGTGGCCGTTTCTCAAAACAGCAGCTTTAAACCCAGTGCTAATGGTCACTTGATATTCAAAATCATTGCAGGCCTATAAATGACACCTGCCCTCAAAAACAATTCTTGGGTCGTACATCGAGGAAAAAAACTCAAAAGACGTGCACATTTCAAAACGACAATTTCAAGAGGCATATTTTGCGCACATTTTGTCTTCTCTTGCTTTCTTTCTCTTGTGATAAATACAAGGGCATGGAAAAATGCTCAACATCAGGAATTAATTAAAGCCATGCAAATCCAGTCGACAGAAACGTTCACCCACAGTCGTCAGAATGATCATCAGCCACAGAGTCTACAAAGAATAAATGCTCAAGGTGTTTCAGAGAACTCTGTGCCCTCTAGCTGCCGCTGGGACGTAACCTGGGAACAGCTAGTAGTGAGAACACCGTGGAGGTGCGTTGAAAGGTAAAAATTGAGCTAACCTGTAATCGGGTAGGCCCACTGATGGGCCTATCTCCCGAGTAGACCAAAATCAAAAAGACACAGGCTGGCCATCCTGCACTGCAGCAGCACGTACCATCGCCAAGACTTGGAAGAAACCCAAATGTCCATCAACAGAACAATGCACCAAGAAGAAGGGGCCCATGTGCACAATGGAATATGAGCCACGGAAAAGCATGCAACAGTGCCGCTGGCACCACCGTAGAAGGATCTAGAGATACCCACCCAAAAGGAAGTACGAAAGAAACCGAAATAGAAATATCCTATGACATCACTTATAGTTGTTACTTCAACATTGATACCCATGAAGTCATTTCCAAGAGAAGGCCGTGCATAGATCCAGAAAACCAACTATGCTTAACCAAGTGGAAAGGTGTAAGGAATGTATGAATTTGGATATGGGGGTTTACAGACATGTACTGATACATATGAAATATATAATCACAAAATACCTAAGGAATACCAAGAGAGGTCGACTCAACACTCTGTAATAACCTACACGGGAAAGGATCCAAAGATGAATAGATCGATACATACATATGATGAACCAGATGCTGTACACCTAGAACACACACCACATTTTTATCCAATTGGCTGTGATACTAGATAACAATTAAATTTTTAAAAACACACAAGAAGTAAGGAGATATAAGCTCTTGGGGGTTTGCCCTGGCACACTGCACTCTCATTTGCAGCCTACTAACACAATTTCCAGGAAGCCTCTGTTGCAGGAAAACCCAGAGTTGGAAATGGAGAAATGCTGCCGCCTTGTGGCCGTTTCCCGCAAGAGCGGCTTCAAACGCATAGCTATGGGTCACTTAACATTCACAAGGACTCAGGCCTCTAAAAGACACCTGCCCTCAAAAAAAAAAAAAAAATGTCCTGAGCTCGGCAGTGGCCAAAAAAATTCAAAGCAGGCAAATGTGTCAAAGAGGTAGTATGATAGAGGTAAGTTTTACCCACTCTTTATCAAAAAAAGGAAAATGGAGAAAAGCTCAACATCAGGAATCATCAGACTCCTCTAACCTACAAAAAGCTTTCAGCTCACCCAAGTTAACTACCGTCAGCCAAAAGACTACAAACAATAAATGCTGAAGGGGTTTTAGAGAACTCTGTTCCCTCTGTCTGCGGAGGACATGTCTAGTTGTAACAGCCAATAATGAGAACAGAAAGGAGCTGCGTTTTCAATTAAAAATTGAGCCACCCTTCCATCCAGAACACCCACAGCTGAGCCTCTCACCTGAGAAGACAGGCTGCAAGAGCTGCACTCCACGAGTTTTCACAGTAGCCAAGACACCGAAGCAACCCAAATGTCCATCAACAGATGAATGGATAAGAAGAGCTGGTCCGTGGACACAGTGGACTATTAGCCATGGAAAACAAGGAAACACTGCTCTTTGAGGCACCAGAGATGAGCCTAGAGATCATCACAGAACATGAGTTAAGTCGGAAAGCAAAAGACATACCGTATGACATCACGTATAGGCGTTATCTAACAGCTGACACAAATGAACATATTTCCACAAAGAAAGACACTCACAGACTTAGAAAACAAACTAAGCTTATGTAAAATGAAAGGTGGGGGGAATGGATAAATTAAGATTAGTGTCACCATATGTGTACAAATACATATTAAATATATATATCAAACAGACCGACCATATAGCAAGGGAGGTCACCAGAACACTCTGCAATAATTTACATGGGAAGAGGATCTGTACAAGAAAATATATATATATATATAAAACGTACGAATGAACCAGATTCTGTACATCTAGGACCAACAATATTCTAATCATTACCCCGATTTAAAAAAATTAAAAGAGCGAACAAGAAGTAATGTGACATAAACTTCTGGGGTTTTTTCCTGGCACATTCCATTCTAATTGACAACCTGGGAACAGGACTTCCAGAAGGCTCTGCTGCCCTAGTAACCGTATGTGGGAATGTAGCAATGCTGACGCCTTGTGGCCGTTTCCCACAGCAGCAGCTTTAAAGTCAGTGCTAATGGTCACTCAATATTCACACACATTGCAGGCTTGAAAATGACACCTGCCCTCCAAAAGAAATCCTGGGGTCGAAAATCGACCAAAAAAGTCAAAAGAGGGCAACCTTCCAAGAAGACAATTTCAAGAGGTTTATTGTACTCACGTTTTTTTTTTTTTTCTGTTTTTGTTTAACAGAATAAAAAAAGGCGTGGAAAAATGCTGAACGTTAGGAATTATTAGACACGAAAATACACGTTACAAAAACCTATCATGTCACACCACTCAGCATGGCCATCAGCGAAACTTCTGCAAACAAGAAATGCTGAAGGGGTGGTGAAGAAATGCGTACCCTCGGTTCTAAGTGGGTCGTGGTAAGAGTCCCTAAGGAAAACACAGTGGAGTTGCCTGGAAAGGGTCAACATTGAGCGACCGTTCAATCAAGCATACCCACTGCTGGGTCTATCGCCTGAGAGGATGAGAATGAAAAAAGACACGGGCTGGCAATCCTGCAATCCAGCAATGTTTACCGTAGCCAACACTTGGAAGCCATGAAAATGTCCAGCAACAGAGGAATGCAGAAAGGAGAAGTGGTCCATGGACACAATGGAAGAGTGCTCCAGTGAAAAGTAGAAATTCCATTTTAAAAACAGATATAAGTAAGGAGACATCAGCTTTGGGGGGTTTCTCCAGACACATCCCACCGTCATTGATAACCGAGGAACACCACTGGCAGGAAGGTCTGCTTCACT